>NC_039365.1:23772536-24510315 GCF_003573695.1 Papaver somniferum
AAAAACATAGTTTAAAAACAAAATAAAATAAAAATAGAAGTGAAAAGGACTCAACGAGATATGGTGAAACTATCATGTTATTTCTAACACCTGAGCTCTGTGCTTTTATGAATAGACTCTTTAGATGTTTCCATCTAATCAGATTGGTTCCTCAAACTCCTACAATCAAAATGCTTCCATCCACTTAGATTAGTTAGTGCAATCCTCGGTAGGCATAAATTTCTAGGCTCTGGAGTTTATTTATTGCAAAAAGGTGACAAAAAGTGTTTCTTCCCCACCACCAAACTTAAATCTTACATTGTCCTCAATGTTCTAAAGATGAAATTAAAAGCATGAACAAGGAGAAACTATTACCACTGGAGGGAAAAGAAATAAGGAAGGATATTACCGTATCACATGAACGCGGGGGCCTCCCAGTAAATGCTAAATTTATAGTCATTAGCTAGACATCAAATACCTCAAAAAGAATTTTCACCTTCCAAAGTCGTATACCAATAGTCGAAATAATTGTGGGTCCATAAGACCAAATAGAACTGCCACAAATAGGAGACAAATGCTCAAGATCAGAAAAATGAGCAGATAGAGCAAAACCTGATCTAAAGTTTCTCGCAAGACAACTGGATTTATCTGAGGTGCCCACTTGGGCTTCATATGAGTGTCTCGGCAAACAGATTCATCCGAAAAACGGGTCTCTAACATTTGGATTTTCTCCTGGACATTATCAGGCGGATCAGGTTGTGGAGTCTGAATACACTCAAGCGATACCTCAGATGCACTAGGCTTGAGTCCCAAGTTAGGGACTTCTATTGGGGATAATTGACAATCTCTACCCCCAAACTTAGAATTTTGGGTGCCTCTACAATGACTAGTCACAATGTTCCTAATTTCTAGACCATCGGGTTCTTGAAAAAGGTCAATTGCTTTCTCTAAGTCATAATCAGGTGGTTCATCCTCAGCTTGCTTCATATCTTCTATGGTCCACTCTAAGGCTTCCTTATTTTCTTGAAGCACGGTCTCTGGACTACTTTCCTGATCACTATCCAAATCGGAGGCTATAATCACAAGGAAAGACTCGGGTGGGCCTAAAAATGTATAATTAGACTCCAACTCAGGAGGCTCTTTTAAATAAGGTATTAAGATAGACTCAGAAGCTAGTAATGGTTCGAACCTATCTTTCCATATATCAATATCTAACATAGGAACAGAATCCAACAGAGCATTTACTTGTTCAATGTTACTATCATCGTCGAAATCCAGGCTAAAATGGGATAAACAACTCTCCAATGTATTTTCCGGTACGATGTTTGGTAATGACTCCTGAACTAAGGTTCCTATCATGTTCACCTCTTCAATACATGTGCTATCTAGCTCAGAATGTAGCTTGTTTACATTAAAAATATTCAGCTCAATAGTCATATTACCAAAAGATAGATTCATAATACCATTTCGACAGTTTATGATCGCATTAGACGTAGCTAAGAATGGGCGACCTAAAATCACAGGTATTTGGTTCTCTGGGTCGGGGACAGGTTGGGTATCTAGGACCACGAAATCCACTGGATAAATAAACTTGTCGACCTCAATAAGAACATCCTCGATCACACCACGAGGGATTTTAACGGACCTATCAGCTAACTGGAGTGTTATCTGGGTAGGTTTCATCTCACCAAGTCCTAGCTTAAGGTACACATGGTATGGCAGTAAGTTCACACTGGCTCCTAAGTCAAGCAACGCTTTCTCAACACGGTACTTACCTATTGTACAAGAAATGGTAGGGGACCTTGGGTCTTTATACTTAGGAGTAGTGGTATTCTGAATAATAGAACTCACATGACTAGCTATGAAGGGTTTCTTCTGGACACTGAGCTTACGCTTTCGCGTACACAAGTCCTTAAGGAACTTGGCATAAGATGGAATCTGCCTAATTGCATCTAATAATGGAAGGTTGATATTAACCTGCTTAAAAACCTCCAATATATCATTAAAGTTGGACTCCCTCTTAGTCGGAACTAAGAGCTGGGGAAACGGGGCTCTGGGAACAAAGTGAGGATCAACAGGACCCTCATTGGTCTCTTTGGAGACTCTATCAGTCTCCTCATTTTCTGGCTCAGCAGGGTGAACTACAACATGTTCACTATCAGGCATGGCGACCTTGTTGTCAACTTTCTTTCCACTTCTTAGGGTTGTGACAGCATTCACATGATTGTACGATTTCTCTCCTCTAGGGTTAGGATCAGTATGACTAGGGAACCTTCCATCCTCTCTCTCACTTATAAACTTAGCTATTTGTCCTACTTGAAGTTCTAACTTGGCAAGACTCTGGGAAGTATTCTTCAATTCCTGCCTAGTTTCTTGTTGAAAGCTCATGTGGTTCTTTGATAGCATGTCATGGTTACTTACTAACATAGTGATAGCTTCCTCTAAGGTAGAGATCTTTTTGTCGGAAGTGTTCTGAAACTGGGTTTGACCTGAAGAGTTCTTAAAACCAAAACCTGGGGGAGGATGAGAATTGCTAGACTGGCCTTGATTCTGGCCCTTAGACCAAGAGAAATTAGGATGGTTTCTCCAACCAGGGTTGTAGGTTTCTGAGTATGGGTCAAACTTCTGACGGTTCTCAAACCTAGAGTTGTTATAGACAGCATGGGCTTGTTCTTCACTAACCTGACCTTCCCAAAATGAATTATCGGGCTCTATTCCACAACTAGAGACTTGAGAGGCTCTATTAGGTTCAACAAGGGGCCTATTTTTAGACTGACCCATTTCTAAAGCTTCTAACCTTCTGGACAAAGCAGCAAACTTAGCATCTGACGCAAAACTCGTATCTACCATATTGGTGCTACTTCTATTAACTAAGATTCTTTTAGGGGGTTCAACACAAGATTCCCACTGTTGGGATTTTTCAGCGATAGCTCCTAAGAAGGTAAAAGCATCATCAGCATTTTTACTAGTGAACTCACCAGCGCACATAGACTCAACCATGGCTTTGGTCGAATAGTCTAAACCATCATAAATAATCTGTACAAGTTTCATATTATCAAATCCATGGTGAGGACACTGAGATAGGAGATCATTGAATCGCTCTAAAAACCTATAAAGAGACTCTCCCTCTTGTTGCACACTAGCACTAATTTTCTGCCTAACAGCTGCAGTTTTATGCTTAGGGTAGAATTTCATATAGAAGGCAGCGATAAGTTCCTGCCATGTTTCAATAGATTCAGATGGTAGGTTGTTTAGCCAGGTCTTGGCTTTATCTCTCAAGGAAAATGGAAACATCTTAAGTTTCAAGACTTCATCAGTAAGGTCTTTTATTCTAATTGTCCCACAGATTTCCTCAAAGTCCCTAATATGAAAATAAGGGTTCTCATCATCTTTTCCTAAGAATATAGGGATCATTTGAATAATACTAGGTTTTATCTCGAAATTAGCCGTAGTGGCTGGCAATTTAATGCATGAAGCTCGGTTGGTCCTAGTTGGGAACATGTAATCTTTCAAAGTTGCCATCGTTGGCTCAACTGGAGTACTAGGGGTACTTTTGTCACTCAGAGATAAATTCTCAAAACTGAAGTTTCCAAAAACAGGGCTCTCCAAAGAAGAGTCTTCGAGCTCCCTGCTTAATTCAGAAGAACTACTAGGTTTTTCGCTAATCAATCGACCTAGAGTATCTCTTTTCCAAGCCCTAACAAAATCGGGCATACACTAAAAAAAATTCAAAAAGAAATAAAAATCCTAACAAGAAGGTTCTAGCAATCACACAACAGGCTGACTCGACTTTACCACAACAAACCTAAAGATTTCTAGCAAACAACAAGCATGATGGCTCCACTTAGATTGTTTCTAGACCAGCTTCTAATCCTTCGAAAGGGAATTCATTACAATTTGAGCACACCCCTCTGGAATCAATCCGAGTTTAAGCAAGTTGAATCGAGGCGAGGGAAGCTCAGTGGAGCTTTGATACCCAAAACCTCACCGATCCAATGCGGCGCAGTCACGCATTCAACTCGCAGAAACCGTCAAGAACTTCGAGGTGTGCTTAAAAGAGTAACCAATATTTTTCGAATGATTGTCCTGTTAAGCTCGATACCCTATAGGTCTCTTTCTAGTCCAAATTTTAGTCTTAGGTTCGCTTTAGGTTTCGTTTTCCTAAGGCGGGCAAGAAGGGAGCGGTGATGAAATCCGAACCCTTATCTTATATGGTCCAGTCCTTGCCCTTTACTAGGAATTTAAAAACAGTCCATATTCAAGTCCTCAGCATATATTCACCTTAAGGAGTCCAGTAACCCGCTTGCAGGAGATTCGCGGGTGTTTAGAATTTTACCTCCCGTACCAGACGGGCGAAGAACCGCTGAAGTCGACTCGGGCCACGATTCCTATGTCGTGTGCGAACCCGAGGGGCCGAGGTGATATTGTAATCACCGTCCTTCCCTGCAAACAGTTTATATTTAAGGGTACCCTTCCGTAGGGTTTAAAAATAAAAATGTCCCAAAATTAATGTCCAAAGTCCATAAAAAAAATACAAAAGAAAAGAAAGTCTAAAAAAAAATACAAAAATAAAAATGTCTCTCTTTTTTTTTCTCTCTTTTACAAAATAAAGAAAATCTTCTTCTTTCGCTCCTTTAGCTTTGCTTTTCGATCCCAAACTTTAAGTAAATCACCACAAGCTTTGGCAAAATTGTCTTTCGCTCCAATCTTCAAAAATCTGCAAGGAAACAAAAAAAACCAAAAACGTAAAGAAGAACAAAAATAATAAAAATATAAAAAATATAAAAAAAAAATGCTAATTAAACACAGGTCCGCGTCGGCGGCGCCAAAAATTTGATGGTTTTTCAAATAGTGATTGTAGTTGAAGTGGTAAAACGGATTCGTATCAGACTTGTGAAGAAAACAATTTTTCTAGATTTAAATTAAACAGGAAAATAAATAAAATAGTTCAAACCTTTAGAGAAAATACCAAGACTAGGATTCCACCATTAACCAATTAAATAGTAAATTCTAAATAATATTCATGCAATTCTATCTTTAAAAATAATTCTAATATTTGCCTCAAATATATTTTTGAAGTAATAATTGTAATCACAAAGTATAAAACATCAAAAGTTTTTAAAACCCAGCATGCTTCATCAAAATAATTCACAACTATTCAATAAAAACTAATATTTTAAATTCAATTCCATGCAAATAATCAAATAATAATATTGCAAATAAATAATAAAATTAGAATTATACCAATCAATATGGACCAATGGCTTCCTCCGTCGTCTCGGCTAATGGGTTTAGCTCCTCATCCCAAAGACACACTCACAAGATGAATTCATGGCTAAAATAGGTGTTTTTATTGATGAATATAAGATGAAACAGAAATTTGCAACGCTGTAATGGTGTTACAGCGCCACTGTTACAAAGGGGTATGATAATTTAAGACTGCTGTAAACGGTAACTATCTACTGCTGTGAAACAACAACAGTGGTCTGAAAATAAGTCTGCTGAAGAACGACTGACTCTGCGAGTCTGTTCTTCGTGTTCTTCAGAAGCTTTAATGGCAGCAGCAGCAGCAGCGTTGTCTCCTCTATAATTGCTTCTCCTAGGCTCTCATCGACTATAAACTCTCTCCTAAAGGTTTCTAACCTTTCTTTGATGTAAACCAACACTTATATAGCCTTCAGATTCCCTATAAACTCGATCAAATTCGAGAATAAATCTCTTATTCTTCACGTGCAGTTTGAACAATAATTCCATCTGTCGATCTTTGTATGCGTCTTTGAGCTATTCTATTGCTCCCAAAATATTCTCTGACTTGAACTCAACTGTTTTGAAGTATATCCCACGTAAGAATCTCTCCCAAATCTTTCAAACCAATTCAAAACCCTAAACAGGGACCGTGTGCACTGTCTTGACTTTGTGTGGATTTTCTGACTTATCCAGCCCAATTAGATGGGTCTAATCGCTTCTAACAGGTCCCTTATGTCTTGTAGAGTCCGTGGGTACCAAATTTTCCCATTGAATCGCCTGATAGGTCGCTCAAATCCTTGATCCAAAACTGTTGACGCTGCTGCCTTTTTTCCCGCCAAAATTTTCTTTTGAATTTGAGAAGTTGACCTCCCCTTATCTGTGGCTGGTCTCCCTTTAGCAGATGCCTGGAAATGGGTCACCCCTTAGTAATTAGGTTACCCCTTATCCAAAATCAAGGGTCCGTATAGCAAGTGTCCTCTGGGGCATTTTCCGCATTTTTTTTTCGGGGTTCCTCCGGGGTATTTCTGGGATACTTCCGGTACACTTCTGAGGCGCTTCCGGTACGTTATCAACGGAGGTCCAAATGCCACATTTTTAGCCAAATTCGCCGCAAGAGATTATTTTCCAAAAACACCTACAAATACATAAAATAACCAAATAAGTACAATATCGAGTACTAACAATATATACAAATGAGCTATATTAGACACATAAATGCGTCTATCATTTGTACACTGAGTGGTCATTTTGCAAACGATTGTCCCTTTGAAGGAAGAAAATGCACTATTGAAGGTTGTAAGGGATTCTTATTTCTCATGAAAGATGCAATAGGAGGTGTATATCAGCCGTATGCTTCAAAATGCACTTGTTGTGGGTTTTTCTATTGGCTAGATGAGCGCCTAGCTCCGTACGAAGATGAAGTTGCTAAAATCAACCTTCTACCATGTACAGATCCATGTTGCGACGGTAAGACGAAGCTAATTACCTCTCCTAAGAAATTGTGTACCGGAAAAAGATACTATCTATGTCCCAAATGTGTTAGGGTTAAGTTTTTAACATTTGTATGCTTTAATTAAGGTTTGTATGCTCTAATTAAGTTTTTAAGGTTTGTATCCAATGTATAGTGGTCGGCGGCTTAAAAGTCGGCAATTATGTTTACAAACTATGCCGGCTACACTACCGACGGTAGGGTTCTCCTAAAAAACACTGTCGACTATAATAGAAGAGAACATACAGGAACAAATTTTTTTCTTTTCCGATCGGCATGGTTATCCTCATGAAGAATGCCGGCGGATGCATGGCCGGCATGATTCTCCTACACAACCTTTCCGACTATTATAGAAGAGAACATCCAGGAACAATTTTTTTTTGAGGGAGTTCTTATCCATCATGGTTATCCTCATAAACCATGACGACCAAAGAAAATCCGGCAACTTGCAAAACCAAGACCTTGCTGACCGTCCCAGGCATTTTTTTCCTGTGCTGTCACGCAGTGCCGCCGACAACCTGACGAAAGTAAAACATGCCGACCCTGGGACGGTCGGCAGGGTTTTATAACAAATACAATGTCGACCAAATGAGTATACACCAAAAAAAAACCACATTCATTTCATTCATTTGTAGTACTCCAAAGTACATTACACAAAACACGCATGCGATTACAAAAGTACTCCAGAAAGTACGAATGTTTTGTGTAGTACTCCAAATTACATTACACAAAAAGATTCCTTATTTCCTAATCATAATCACTCATCACTCAAATCTATTGGAGGGAGTTCATTCAAATCTATTGAACCTCCTTTGTCAAATCTATGGGACCTTCCCTAGACTCATCTAAAACATTCCAAAGGTCCATGTTGTCCTCATAAAGTTTCATCCATTCCTTGCTCTTGTTGCTTGTGAACTTCTCCCAAAAACTAAACCTACAAAGAGGAGGTAATGGACATTCCTTTTTAAGTTGTAGACCAATAAAATGATTTTTATCCACCAAAGACATGACAATTCTTCTATGCTTGAGTTTCTCCACACAAACCGCATGTTTCTATGCAAATGCTATAGATAGTCCCTTACTAAAAAAATGTACCACGCATGACCACGTATCCGCCAATAGATGGACACACTCCGGCATTCTCATCCAATGCTCCCGTTTGACCGGTGCATTTCCCTCCGGGCCTTTAACACTAGTTAGCAAATCTTTAAAAGTTGCTTCTTTGTCCTCCTTGGAACCTTCTAGCATCATTGAGATATGAAACTCCTTGTCGTTTTCTAGTCGGGCGGCCATCTTCTTTCCGATGTATTGGCATTGGGTGAGATTCTCCACAACCGCTCCACTTAGGTGTCCCAATTGTTGCGAGACAACGTGAAACCAACAATTTCCATCTTTTGGGACGTCGTCGGTACCAATAACGAACTCTTGAATAATTGGAGGGAGTTGTACGCAATACTCTTGCAACACCGGTTGTACTACCTTTTTTGGACGACCTATTTTCTTCGCAACATCTCCTTGGCTTGCTTGACTCTCAAGAGGTAGAGTGTCATTTGGATTCAAGTTTGAGACCGTTGGTGTAGTTGAATCCTTCCTTGGCCGACCCCTTTTCTTTCCAACAAATTCCACACTTGCTTGACTCTCAAGAAGTGGAGTGATATTTGGATTCAAGTTTGAAACCGTTGGTGTAGTTGTTTCTTTCCGAGGACGACCTCTTTTCTTTTTAGCAGGCTCCTCCTTGTATTGTGCCTCGGTATAAACATGTCCGGATGGATCACACTTTATACTCAAATGCTCTTTAATTTGTTCCCTTTCGGATTTATCGCACTTTGTACTCAAATACTCTTTAATTTTTTCCCTTTCTTCCGCCCTCGTCTTTGTGGTAGGTGGTCTACCGTTAAGATCTTGTTTCGCCGGTTCTTGAAGTTCTTCCATAAAAGGGTAAACAATCGGCATCAACTTGTTCTTCATAGTTTGTTTGTCCAACCTATTCAACTTGGGATATTTTTCAAGGATTATTCTCCCAAGTTCCATGTCGCCAAACTCTTCATTGGGATCTTCTCTTGGAGCCGGTTTGAAAGATAGTTGCTTCCAATTACGCGCCAAGCTTATGACGACATGGAAGTCCGATAGCCTTCATTATCTCACACTTACAAGGAGTTCTCGGGTCTTCATACCTTTTATACTTTTTATACAATGAGAGATGTTTCATCATGAAACGTATTTCCCAATGCGAGACGTTTCTATGTATACCAACAAGCAAGCAATCATCCTCCTTAAACTCCTTCAACTTCCGGAACCTACTTTCTTCGAATTGCTTTCTTATCTTGTCGATATCATTATTAGTGTACTGATGGATAACATGTTGCACCGTCACAATCCCATTTTGACTCGTGAAAAGTAGACCTTTTAGTCTCCCATGAGCTTGCTCTACCATACTTGTGGACTCAAGTTTGAAATGTTTATAGTCGTAAGTAAAAGCATACACAAAACTCTTTTTGTGTGGCCTCAACCATTGTCTCTTGCAATATGCCACTACTTTGGGGCAATCAACGCCCCACTCATCCTCGAAATCCTTCAAGTTTAACTCATATCTTCCCAACGCTCATCGACCAAACCACTTTATCCCACGCATTCATGAATAACCAAAATTTGATCTCACCCGCTTTCCATTCTTCATCTTCTTTCTCTTTCTCCTTCTCTCGCTCCTCTTTAGTTAGCTTGCTAATACGTTCATCTTCCTCCTTTTCACGTTTAATACCTTTCTTTGCCTTCGGTTTTTGTATATGATTCCTACAATTCTTTCTAAGATTGCATTGTATATGCCAAGTGCAAAGAAATTTTTGTGCATTTGGAAAAACTATCCTCACGGCGTTCATTATTGCTTGCTCATTGTCGGTCATTATAACCCCGGGAGTCTCGTCTTCGTGGTAGAGAAGCTTCAAAGTTTCCAATGCCCAAATATAGCTATCATCCTTCTCACGATCCATAAAACACCATGACACCGTAAATGATTGCTTATCCGAGGTTTGTCCTATAATGTTGAACAAAGGCATGTTGTACCTATTCGTCTTATAAGTACAATCCATGAACAAAACTTGGTAAAAGCAACGCGCAAATTGAATCATATCGGGATGTGCAAGAAAAATACGATCCACCATCCCTCCGATGACTCATGGTATCTCACCGTGTAGTTGTATTTGTGTACTAACCATTGCGATTATTCCATCACCTTTCTTCCATCCCATTCAATTCTTTTGATAGTTGCCTTGGCCCCATAATTGTAGACAATGAAGAGAGGTTATTCCTGGCATCCCTCTTGAACTTACGAAGTAGCTTGCTTGGTTTAATTCCCCAACTTGTTCTTACTTGTTCGAACTCGTGCGGTTTCAACTTGGCACAATTCCCACCAAGAGTTTCCGGATCTTTATGGTTATGCCAACCAACATCAACTCTACTCATTCTCCACACGTTATCGGTTTCCTTGTTCCTCAAAAATATAATCTTGAATGGGCATCCACACTTCTTTGACTTCGTCTTGTACACCCTAGTCGTCTTCTTATCATACACATAACCCTTTCTCTTGTGACTTGCGTCCGGCGACCCATAACACTCGCATACCATTTCAAACCGTATATCTTTTTGTTGGGTATTTTTCACTAGAACGCACATCTTCTCTTTTGATTTCTCAACAATCCAATTGACCGCGTCCTTTTTATCCTCCCATTCCAAATCATTAGCGTAATGTGCGGAAGTAGCAGGACCCCTAATACTGTGAGCTTGAGGCTGATCCGTCATCGGTACCAATGCGACAATCTACAAAACATCAAAAGTTAGTTGACATATACTACAATAGTCGGCAGGGTCTACATAAAAAACAGTACCGACCATACAATAGCCGGCATGCTATAAAAACTTTTCATTGCCGACCATATAAAAGTCGGCAAGGTAGAGAATTCCAAAACCCTGCCGGCTTAAACATGTTTGAAATACGTCTCATGTGCTGCAAAAATTAAATAGTCGGCAAGGTTCAAATTTTATAACCTGCCGGGTATATTACTGCTCAGGAAACATCGGTAGGTTTTAATTTTTAGAACCTTCCGACCACATTACTGCTCATGAAAAGTCGGCATTTTCTTCAAGAGAAATAATGCCAGCGAGTGTGGTCGGCAATCGTCGACCTTGCCGATACTAGGCAGCAAAAGTGAAAAAAAATAAATATAATCCATCTTTTTGCATGGAAAAATCACATTCTTCACCACGTAATCTTTGTACCTGATTATTTTCATCTCCCTTTTCTTGTAATGGTTCAATAGGTTCTTCATTTGGCTCAACACATTCATCACTTCCATAACCATCTTGAGTTTGAGGAAAATAAAATTGAGCATCATGCAAATAATCCATTTGACCATGATTTGGTAGATCATCATACAAGTACTCATATGTATGAGGGAAATTAGAAGGCTCCCCTTCTTCTAAATCAGGATTAGAATCACTCATATCACTCATATCACAAATTTCTCAAAAACCCTAACTTTTCCCCCCACCAAAACTTCCTCTACTACTTCATTCTAATTCTCCCCATAGATTATTTCTAAAACCCAACTTATAAATCAACTAACTAATCTAACTAATTTAACTAATCTAATCATTTCAATTAAATTAGAATTAATCATTGTGGGGGGAAATTTAGCCATTTAGAAAATATTTGGTTAAGGGCTTTTTTTTTACTTCAAAATGACCTTATTTCGTCTCATTGGGTATACCTGAATTAATCTGGGTATACCCAATCTAGCCAGGTTTTGGAGTTGGGAAGTTCATTAATTTAAGAATAAAAACTCTATTTTTATACCAGCAAGATAGCAGGTCATGTGCTTAAATATAAACTAAATGTGAAAACTACAGGGAGACCCATTCTCCCTGATGTTTCTAATATGAAACCCACGCTCCCAAAACTACAGGCGCGCACCCAAATTCTGGAAGAAAATTATTCTCAAACCAAAAATATATAAAATTTTGTTTCTGTCTTTTTTTTTTTTCTTCTTCTTCTTCGTCTTTTTTTTTCTTCTTCTTCTCCACTATACCTAGATCTCAGAAAAAGGGAGAGATTCGATTGATTTTGATAACAAATTCATGCCTAAATTCGATTGATCTCAACAGCAGCACCAAATCGTCTTCTTCTTCGAATTAACGACGAACACTCTTACTACCGATTCTCTTCATTACAATTTAAATTCACTAATGTTATTAATGGTAGCAGCAAAAATCCCTAGATGGGTTTGTAGAACACGGTTTGGTCATCATAGATTTATGATCAAAACTTGTTTTCAATGAAGATTTTGAAATGAATTTCAGATTTTTATGAAACTCTCAGCCGTGAATTGAGTTGGAGTAAGCAATACTGGATGAGTTGTGAAGAAGGTTTAATTGCAGATGATGGTGTAAATACATGAAAGAAGATGATGGTGTAAATACATGATTTTGACCAAGAGCCCCTGAATAACTGAAAGATAATGGTTTGCGTGGGAGTTAATGAAACATGAAAGAAGATGATGATATGGTTATGACTGCATAACATGTCATTCAGTCGAGAAACTGTCTGCATAACATGTTATGCATTCGTGAAAATGGATGCATAACCTGTTATGCATCTACAAAATTTGTTGCATAACTTGTTATGCAGTCCAGAAAACCTGCATAACCTGTTATGCGTCCGAAAATATGGCTACATAATGCATTATGCATCGAGTAAATAAATGCATAACCTGATATGCATCCGTAAATATGGATGCATACTGCATTATGCATCAATTTTTTATATGTACGGGTAAAATCAACCAAAACAATGGTTACATAACTTGTTATAGATGCATAACTTTGTTATGCAGATACATAACTTGTTATGCAGTCGAAAAAATGGTTGCATAATTCGTTATGCGTCTGCAGAATGTGTTATGCATCGTTTTTGGTGACTGCATAATGGTTAAGTATCAAGTTTTCAAAAAAATTCCCTAAAATGAGGATCACCTCCGATTTTTTCGTTAAAAACAAAAATTTGATATTCTTGTTTGTACTCGTTGCGTAGCTCTTTTAAAAAGATTTCCAACGATATAAAATTTGTAAAATTCTAAGGCGCGGATTTTTAGATATATTATGTCCAAGTTGCGCTGCCAATTATACCCTGAAAAAGATAGTATGCATAACGAGTTATGCCTGAAAAGATAGTATGCATAACCAGTTATGTATTGATTCATATAATAATTTCATATAATTATGGGTGTCAAGGTATAAAAAATTAATTGTGGGCCTGAGAATAAGATTATTAGTTTTTTTAGGTCTCCCCCTAAGTTCCCAAACTAAATCCCAGCACCGAGCAGACCCTCCAATCTTAAGTCGTCTTTTTTGCTTCTCTATTCTCATTTAGATTAGATCTGCTCACAACAATAATCCCATCATTAGAGTCTTTCACTAATCACAATGTTGGCGAAGATTCTGGCAGGTACTTGGCTCACTCTTCCAACTCTCTTGTTACTAATTACTCTGGATGGGCTTCCGGCAACGCTTTGAATCTTGGCGACTATCTCAGTAAGTCACCAGATGAATTTATTTCCATTACAGATTAGTCTTTCCCATTATTGCCTGCTGCTATGATTTGGTTGAGTAATGACTCGAATCGCTTCGTATCTCCGGGATTAGAGTGTCTTTCATCTCACTCCATTTCAAATTGGAGTGGTAAACGCTTAAGCCGCCAGTAAAACTGGAAGAGTTGTCATATTTTCATGCATGATAGTCACTATAAATAATCAGTAGCGCTGGTACAAGTTAAACTATTAATCTTTTGTCTCAACAATCAGTACAATTTAAAATGTGTAGAATGCAACCAAATATGCCTACTTTCTTCATGTTGGATGCCATTCTCTTTTGTAGTTTACTTAATTTTGTAGTTGCGGATCAATCCGGTTTAGAAACTTACATTGTTCATGTAAGAAAGCCGGAAGTTACGACTCAGTCGACCGAACATCTTGAAGAATGGTATACATCATTCTTGCCTACCACTACTACTACTATTGTAAGTTCAATTTCGGCAGGAGACAAATCACGACTTGTTTATTCGTATCGAAATGTTGTGAGTGGATTTGCAGCTAGACTTACTAAAGATGAAGTGAAGGCAATGCAAGATAAAGATGGATTTATAACAGCAGAACCGGATCGAGTTTCTCATTATACACAACCCATACGCCTAATTTCTTGGGTTTACATCAAAATTTTGGGTTTTGGAAGGAGTCGAATTTTGGAAAGGGAGTCATTATTGGAGTGCTGGACACTGGTATATTTCCAACTCATCCTTCATTTGACGACCAAGGAATACCTCCTCCACCGGCTAAATGGAAAGGACGGTGTGACTTTAATGCCTCTGAATGTAACAACAAACTGATAGGTGCAAAATCCTTTAATAAAGGAGCTAAGGCAATTGCACCGCTTGATAATGGAGGTCATGGGACACATACAGCTAAGCACGGCTGCAGGAAGGTTTGTGAAAAATGCTAATGTGCTGGGAAATGCTAAAGGAACGGCAGTTGGGATGGCACCTCATGCCCATCTAGCAGTCTATAAAGTATGTTTCGGAGAGGATTGCTTGGATTCTGATATATTAGCTGGAATTGATGCTGCTGTTGAGGATGGAGTTGATGTTCTTTCGCTATCCCTTGGATCACCATCTGCACCATTTTATAGTGACAGTGTTGCAATAGGATCATTTGGTGCCATTCAAAAAGGAGTTTTTGTTAGTTGCGCTGCAGGGAATTCAGGTCCATTGAGTGCCACTCTCTCTAACGATGCTCCTTGGATTCTAATCGTAGGTGCAAGCACGATCGACAGAACTATAAAAGCTACTGCGAAACTTGGAATTCAATATGACGGAGAATCGTTATTTCAACCTAGTGGTTTTTCTTCTACATTTTTGCCTCTAATATATGCCGGTGCGGGTGGAGAGCCAAATTCAAAATTTTGTGGTGCGGGAGCATTTAATAAGACCAATGTTAAAGGAAAAATAGTATTGTGCGAGCGTGGCAATGGAGGAGGACGAGTAGCTAAAGGTGTGGAAGTGAAAAATGCCGGTGGCGCTGGTATGATCCTTATGAACCAAGAAACTGATGGTTTTAGTGTGAAAGCTGATGCTCATGTGCTTCCTGCAACACATTTGAGTTTCGCAAGTGGGTTGAAGATTAAAGATTACATAAACTCATCCTCATGCCCCGTCGCAACAATTTTATTCAAAGGGACGTGCATCGGCGATTCATCAGCACCAGCAGTCACATCCTCTTCGTCAAGAG
The DNA here is from genome assembly GCF_003573695.1 of Papaver somniferum. NCBI lineage: Eukaryota > Viridiplantae > Streptophyta > Magnoliopsida > Ranunculales > Papaveraceae > Papaver > Papaver somniferum. The sequence goes on from NC_039365.1 coordinate 23,787,582, forward strand.
GGCCTAGTCTAGTTAGCCCGGGCATTCTAAAGCCTGACATTTTAGGGCCCGGCGTGAGCATTCTTGCTGCATGGCCTTTCTCTCTTGATGATGATATTAACTGTCTTAACATATAACATTCTTTCTGGTACATCCATGTCTTGTCCTCATCTTAGTGGCGTCGCAGCATTGCTCAAAGGCCCGCACCCAGATTGGTCACCAGCAGCAATTAAATCGGCTATCATGACAACTGCGGACAGTTTGAACCTCAGAGGACAGCCAATTCTCGATCAGAATTTCAACTTGGCGAACCGTTTTGCTACAGGATCAGGTCATGTCAACCCAACAAAAGCAAATGACCCTGGATTAATGTACGACATTCAACCGGAGGATTACATCCCATACTTATGTGGGTTGGGATACACAGACGACCAAGTTGGAATTATATCTCATCGAGTGATCAAGTGCTCAGAGTATTCAACCATCAGCGAAGGAGATCTAAACTATCCATCTTTCACAGTTCCAATGACAGGCACGGCTAAATTTACCAGGACAACAACTAATGTGGGAGAGGCTAATTCAACTTATGGGGGGTAAGTGTACGCGTTAGGCCTAAAAAGTTATACTTCACAGAGGTGAACCAAAAGTTGACGTACTCGGTGATGTTTAGACGGAATCAACGTGCAACTAACACCTCCATTAGTGAAGGATTCATTCAATGGGTATCGACTAAACACCTGGTTAGGAGTCCAATATCAACAGTGTTTGTATGATAGGAATAACCCAGTTAGCATCTCCATGAACGCATTATTTTGCAACTGTTGTTGATTTCTTTCCCCTTTCATAAATCTTTGTGATAAATTTAATGTGGGGGAGTCCAGTTATGATGTGTGCCTGACAGAATTTGTACTAGAGCGCCCAGATATAATGCTTCATACTTGGTACTATATCATGCCTGACAGAAGTTGAGGTTGAAAGTTGAAACTACTATAGCTATCCTAAAAGCACTTATTGTGGCCAACCAATTTGGTTTCAAAGAAGATTTTGTGCTTCTATGCATAAAGTTTTTGTTCGCAAGTCTCATTTTAACTCTTTTTGTTAAAAATCTCGCATAACTTTTAACAATTCAGTCACCTGAAAGGCTGAAACCACTAAGAAATCCAAACTCTATCTCTCACTAAAGGACACAACACTGAACGGATTATGTTTGAAAAATCACAAAATTGGTCAATTAATCCAATAATGACAATTGTTGGGTGAAAAAGACATGTAAAATTTGATATTGTTTAAATGAACGAGAATATAAAAATAGCCAGGATGTAAACGGTTTCATCCTACCCATTTTCAAATACTTTTTCTTATTTTTAATTTACATCAGGATGCATCCAGTTTCATCCTCGCTCTTTTTTAAGTTTCAGCCAGGATGAATCCAGTTTCATTCTTGCTATTTTTTTGGTGTCCATTTCACCCATAATAATTTTTACTCGCCCTGTAGTTGCAAGTTTCCTCACAACCACACTCCACTATAACTATAATCAATATTAAGTAATCATCGTTAAACTCTCCATTGATTTATCAAGACTTAAGTCGGTTTACAAGATGAATACAAGTATTACAACAATCTTACTTGCTCCTAGATTTACTTTCTCTCTCCTGATTTCTTATCTAACTCTCACTCAAAAGAACTCCCCACAAGTAATAACATCTCCTCTTTATATAAGATCTTACATAGTGGATGACAGCTAAGAGATCCTTTATTTTCGGATTCTCTATGCGATACACTCGCTCATGTACAATCACTCGTTCTCACACAGACCATACTTCGCACAGATCTTCACACTTTACTCGTGACATTGCTGACATCATCCATTACGTCATCTCAACCTTGTTGTGTGCGATCTCCCTCGTTTAAGTTATATAGCCTTCACTTCGCATACTTACTAACATGTGCGATATCTCACTCCTACATTCTGCCTCTTCTCATTTCGCTTATTCTACAGGGTGAGCGATATGAGAAACTCCCACCCTATATTATCGCATATGCTTGTCTTTTTACACTTTGCTTTGCCGACAATTTTCCGGAATTCAAGTTTATTTGTTTACACATGTTGATTTTTTTCCTTTTTACTGGTTCAACCATTTGCAACCGGTCATATTCTTTTACCTATTTATTGATTCTTCGTGGAAAATAATCCTTTCCTCTTTCTTTCTTCGTCTGCAACTACACTTTTCTTCTATTCTCTCTCGTGCCGCTGCTGTTTCTTTTTCCTGCTACTGCTGTTTTATCATCATGAATCCCGAATCAAAGTTTGTTTTCTTCTATCATGATTTATTGATTACAAGTGTTACTTTTGGCTAACCCAATTCCCATACTGTTGCAGGAAAATTTCTTCTCTAAGTGCTCTTAGAATAACTTCTAAATCTTCTTCTGGTGTCGAGGGTAAAGAATCGCATAAGAGGAAGGCTTCGCATAACAAAGAAGTAAGAAATACCCAAAAAAAAATTTAACACAATATTGTTGCCCCTATTTCTTATCTATTTTGTTTTCGCAGACTTCCAAATCTGAGATGGGTGATGCCAAAGGACCTAAAACTAAGAAATCTTGCAAGCTTACTGCGATTAAGTCAAACCTCTCTATTCTTGATTTTAATGTCAGAGATGTCACCCTTATAACAACAGTTCAACCTTTGCACACAAATTCTCCTGTTACTCCTATAACAACTCAAACTCCTGAGGCAAATATTTCTATTTCTCATGTTCAAGCTTCTGACGCGAATGCCTCTGTTACTTTTGAAGAACTTTTTCCTGAAAATGAACTTGCTGCCGATCAAGGGGTAAAAGGTGCTTCCATTATTTCCTCTGCGAATGTATTGAATATGGATCAAACTTCCTCTTCGTTCATCAATACCGGTTCTCAACCAATCCCTGCTGATTTGTCTATCCCTACAGATTTCTCCATGCCTTCCCCTTCAATGTTTATTCCTTCTTCTTCATCTTCTCCTTTTTTACTAAACTCCCTTTCTCTGAGTAAGAAAGCTTTGGATAATGTGAAGTCTGTGTCTCAAGCTTTATCCGATATTATCAATTCTGCTCAATCTTTAACCAGTGATCCTTGCAAACTTCGCATATGTTCAACTTTGAGTAAGCTTATGTGTGAATTCCCTTCTGATAGAGCTACAAGGAATGAGATCTTCTCTCAAATTGATCCTAGTTTCCACGTTGCTCTAGATGTCTTGGTAACTATCTCTCATATATTAACTTTATCTTCTTTCATGTTATTTTAATTATGATTTCTTAATCTCTTAACTTTATCTTCTTTTTTCTTTAGGACTCTCATCGCCGCATGATTTTAGCTGAAGGGCATTTTGAATATAGTTGTTCCCAGCTGGAACTTTCACAACAGAATGCTTCTTTAGAAAAGGAAGTCACCAGACTAAAAGGGGAACTCCAGGAAGTGCAAAAGTTGAGAGGAGAACTCGAAGTTGTGAATGTTGATGCCGAGAATATTCGTAGTGAAAATCGAAATCTTAGAGGTATTTATCATCATATCCAAATTGCTTGTTGTATTCTATTATACATTTCTTCCCCTTTTCACATTTTTGTAAATTTCTCCATGCATTTATTAAGATTTAAACCAGAAGCGAATATGGGAAAGATATAATTTGCAATATCTTGCTGAGGATACCCAAGCGAATAACAAGAAGTTGCAGACTCAACTAGATCAATTGTCTAACCATCATTCATATTCACTTGATTAGATTAACAATTTAACCCATGAAAATAATCTTCTCATTCAAGAAATAGAAGAAATAAATAGTCAAATATCCCATCATTCTAAATTGTCATGCGAAGCTGATCTGGTACACGAAACTTTATCAGAAGAAAATCATATTCTTTCTAAGGAGAAGCGTTCTTTCTTGAAGAAGGAAACGATGTTTTTGCACCAATATTCAATTCTTCATGAAATTAACGATAACCAAGCGCGAACTCTTCACTCGTTAAAGGAGCAGTATGAAACATAGTTTAAGGAGTTAAAGTCACAGAATGAAAAAATTATCCAAAGTAAAATAAATCTGACTGTGAAGAAGAATCGGCTTCAAGAAAAATATGATCATCTAAAGCATTCCCACGATGTCCTTAAGAAAAAGAATAAGTCTCTCTCTGCTGATGAAAAGAAGATTCGATTCCGTCTTCGTGGTTCAGTTGGTGATGAATTTGAAAAGACTATGAAAAATATGAAGGATAATACCCTTTCCCTTTCTAGCTTCTGTGAAGGTAGTCAGCTGTAGTTGACTTCCTTATTATTCTTTAGTTATTTCTTCGCATCTTGTTGATGTAGATTTTTTATTTAATATTTTTTATTACTCTTCACAGATTCTGAAAGATTGCATCAATCCACTGTTACCCAATTGAAATATGATTTATCCAAGGCTCGCAAAGAATGTACGAACCTGGAGCTTTCTCTTTCTGCTTCTCGTGGCAGAGCGCGAAGAAGACTCGCATATCAACAAATTTTTTTGGAGATCAATGCTAGAAACCTTGAAAGAGGAGCTATTCGCAAGGCTCGTGCCAATTCTCAATCTGTAATCAATGGAATTCTTCTAAGCAAGTCTCTTCCTGCAGTAAAGCTCCCTTCTCTTACCATAGGCGAAGATGAAGAATATCCCGAAGCAGACAGTGTATGACTTTATGAGTGATGACGAAAGAGAGCAAGAGGGTGAAGAAGATCATCTTGAGAAGGACAAGCCTGTGAGCGAAACCAATGCTGAAATTGAGAATCCTAGGCCCAGTATGGATGCTGAAAAGTCCTTGGTTGAGCAAAATATCGTTGGTGAGCATTCTTAATTATCTTTTCATCCAGATTTCCCTTCTTTGTTTCGATGTACTTATGTCTTAAACTTGTATGTTACAAGAAAGATAATATTTTGTTACTTCAATTCCCATACTTGCCTCTTATTATATCTTGTATGAAACAAGTGTGCAGTAGTATGTTTTTGAATTACCTGCAAAACGATAATTAGCTTATATAATTTTTCTTATGAGGTCTTATTTTGCCTTCCTATGTAAAGGTTTAGCTTGCCTTATTTCTGTGCGACGAGGTCTTAATTTTTCTTACGAGGTCTTAATTTTTCTTAAGTTTCCTCACAACCACACTCCACTATAACTATAATCAATATTTAAGTAATCATCATTAAACTCTCCATTGATTTATCAAGACTTAAGTCGGTTTACAAGATGAATACAAGTATTACAACAATCTTACTTGTTCCTAGATTTACTTTCTCTCTCCTGATTTTTTATCTAACTCTCACTCAAAAGAACTCCCCACAAGTAATAACCTCTCCTCTTTATATAAGATCTTACATAGTGGATGACAGCTAAGAGATCCTTTATTTTCGGAATCTCTATGTGATACACTCTCTCATGTACAATCACTCGTTCTCGCACAGACCATACTTCGCACAGATCTTCACACTTTATTCGTGACTTTGCTGACATCATCCATTACGTCATCTCAATCTTGTTGTGTGCGATCTCCTACGTTTAAGTTATATAGCCTTCACTTCGCATACTTACTAACATGTGTGATATCTCACTCCTACACGTCCATTGGAACCATGTTTCCAAAATATTCGGACAAATGATTAATTTTCCGTTGAAAAATCTACCAAATACCATCTTGCTTTGTGTCGGTGCAACGTACATTATGCAAGAAAAAATATTTTATTCTATGTCGACATCAACTTCAAAAAAAGGACATCAACTTTTGTCGTAGCCTATAGTTAGACTATTTTGGAGAGGCAAAATCACGGATTGGGCGTGTATTATAATTACTGTAACAACAGTTTGTTGCACCTATTTCGACTGATCAAGTTTTAATACTGCGGAAAACGGTTGAGGCTCACTACGGACTTCTCACAAGCGTCAATATTGCCTATGTACTACGGCAACTGTCTCCTACATTGCACACCAAAGGAAAAAAAAAAGGCATCTCAATTTGACACGGGAGATGGATTTCTTTTTTTTTTCTTTTTCTTTTTTTGAAGCACATGGTCTGTTGAGGCCAAAAAAAAAAGAAAAAACAACGATCACACAGAAAATGAACAAGATTGAAAGACAACTGCTTGAAAATGAAAAATTATCTGAAAAATCTAACACCACGTCGACCACGATACCAGATGAAAATCTAAAGTACAAAAAATAGGAAGAAAAATCATTGAACACACCGTGTAGGACCAACAATGAGTACGTGTCAGTATATATCTCTACACACCACCCCCACTTAAAAAGCATCTTAGCTCCATGTGCTCGAAAAATAGAAACTTTATTTTTCTCCACTTTTGACTTGTCCATTTCTTATAAAACCATTTCCCACCACGACTCTGCTCATCTGATCCAAGTCGTCTTTTCTGATTCAGATCATGAAGATCATCAACATCTCTTCATATCTAACCATCATCACTCTTCTAGTACTCACAACAATCCCATCATCGGAATCTTACACTAATCACACAGTTGGTGGCGCTTCCGGTTGGTACTTCAATCGCTCTTCCAACAAGTCTATCACTGATTACTCCAAATGGGCTTCCGGCAAAACATTCAACCTCGGCGACTATCTCAGTAAGATCTTAGTTTCAGTTTCAGGAGTAACATTTATGTCATGATTTTTAATTTTTGATTGTTTCGTGTGTATTTTTGTAGTTTTCGATACGAACACGAATCAAACGGTGATTCAAACATACAACGAAACCGCATACAAGATATGTAACGCAGATGATACGGACGCCGCGACTGTTTACAGCGGAGGAGCTGAGATCGGGAAACAAGTGGTGTTGTCGGTTGCATTGATAATTGAAGGTGATAATTATTTCTTCTCTAGTGCTGATGATGGTGCGCAATGTCAAAAAGGTATGGCATTTAAAATTGATGTGGAACATGGTGTTGGATTACCACCGAGTCTTAATCAACCACCGCCACCACCTTTTGTTGATCCACCACCGTCTGATCAGTCAACCACTCCATCTGATACCACCAATCCTAGTCCACAGGCTGAGAGATTTCATAAAAATGGTGGACAAAGTGGGAGGATCATGGGAATGCAGCACATGGGGGTTGTCCCTTTTTGTGTTTTGTTTGGGTTCTTGGTTCTAGTACTGTGAGATTTGAGATCTTTTTTGGTTCTGGTTTTTCTTTACTTGTGATATGGAGGGGGGATTATTATATTCGTTGCATTTTTGGAACATTTGGAATATTGTGTCAATAATTATAGCTTTACCGGTTTCCACGTTTCTTTATTTCTCGTATCTTGTTTGATAGTACTAAACAATACATGTGTTGTCCGAGTGGCTCAAGTATATTCATAGAATGCTGCATTTGAGATGAAGAATTACATGGCGGAAAAATTCCAAAGATATTCAAGTGCTGAGGTTAGGAACATGTGTTTGTAGGACTACCGAGGGGACACACTGGATTAGTATGCCTCATGAATAGTCGTCATGGGCTCTTTCCTTGATAAAATATCACTGCCATTTAGATTTTCAAGTTCTTTTGGTATTTTGAGCATTTCTGGCTTAAGTAAGAAATTAGTTAGGTGAAGATAGGAGGCATTTTTAGAGCTTGATGCAGCATCATATCCTAGGATAACATCATTTCCTACAGGAAAATGCTTTGTTGCTACTGTTAAACATTAGATAGTAAATTAGTACTCTGATACAGATGCCAGGATTTGGATGGGTTAAATCTAAACATTAGGTGGAGTCAAAAATACGAGCTAAATGCCTAATAGGTTGTTTACATTAGAAATAGCTTTTCGATTTTTATAAATCGAAAAGTCTAAAGTTAGTTTTGGTTTTATCCGATTTCAAAACGATTTCTGAAAGTCGGAAACTTAACTTTTTGTGAAGCAAAATAGTTTTGCTTTTGACTTCTGCTTCTGATTTTGACTTCTGGATACGTCGATATTTTCTTTCTATTAGACTCGTAGGGTATAAAATGTAGGGAGTTTTTTTTTGCATAAAAAATAAATAAATGGATTCTTATTCCCATCACCCACCATAATGCTTGCTGTAAGTTTCCTTCATCAACCGTCCAGTCGCTATACAAATTTGTCTTCATTGAAAGACTTTAAGTTCTTATGGATGTGGATTTCTCTTGAATTCTCAGCGGTTCGATGTCTATGTCGTCGACTCTCGACTTTCGTCAGGAAATCTAAAAAAGATTGGGTTCTTTGAGCTATTTTTGGTGTTAAAAACCAGGACTGAAAAAATCCGTTGCATCGTGTATTACAGGGATGTTCAACATAATCTGTAATAAAAAGAAAGAAAAAGAGGGTTTGTTACGCAAAGTTTTGAGTGGCCAAACCAAGCCGCACATTTGAAATAAAGAAATAAATGGCGGAAAAATCCCAAAGATACTCAAGTGCTGAGGTTAGGAACATGTGTTTGTAGGACTAGTGAGAGGGCATACTGGATGAATATGGGTCATCATGGGACTCCTTCATATGTCGATTCAATTTCCTTGATGATATCTCACCGTCTTCTAGATTTTGTATGTTTTGTTTTCAAGTGTTCAAAAAATCTTAATGACTCAAAAGGCTACCCCGAAAACCAATATACACGTGAAAAATGTTTTCTCTGGGTTCTATAATTCAGATCATCAGATGAGCCTGCTCTTTCCTAAAAAGAGTTAATCATTCCCCTTGTTGGCGTACAAGCACTTAATACGGCTTTTTGGGTAGTATTTTGTGCGGTTTGTGTTCTCAAGTATTTTAAGCACTTCTGGCCTAAGTAAGAAATTGAGTGAAGATAGGAAGCATTTGTAGAGTGCCATGCAGTATTCTCCAATAACATGATTTTATACGGCAAAATGCTTTGTTTCGAGTGTTTGGCCATTTAGTGGTGGTAATTGGGCGAGTTCGGAAGACTGGAGTGCAGACTTCTTCATGGCACAAATGTCACATGATATCATGTTAAGATTTTCAAAGAATTACTGCAACTTTTGTTTTGTTGATCCAGCTGCTTTTCCATTTCTCTTTGTTTGATAGCACTAAGCAATTTTAAATGCATACCTTGTCCGAGTGGCTCAAATATATATACTCATATTATGGGTGCATTATGAGAGGGGATTCCGACCCTACCAGTGTGCACATAGCGGAGAAAAGAAGAGCACTACGGGCAGGAAAAGGAGTGAATTTTTCTTATTTTCTCAGAGTTCTTTGAGCTCCTCTATGTGTTAAAGACCGAGGCGTAAAAATCAGTTGGCATCGTGTATTACAGGGATGATCAACACAATCTGTGAAAAGGAGGGTTTCTGTGGCCAGTTTTGACTTTGAGTGACCAAACCAAGTCAACCTGACTCTTCTATATTACAAGTTTACAACCAACTACATACATCTTAGCAACAAGTACAGCAAAGAGAAATGAAAACGAAGGTAGAACATGGAAGAGGGAGGGTGAGATTAGGGACGGACACGGGTTCTACAATAAGGGCAATGTGAATGATTAGCGAGCCATGGTAGAAGACAGTCTGAATGATATTTATGAAAACACGGCAAGTTCATAACCGGACGTTGTGTCCCAAATTCTTCTAAGCAAATGGAACAAACTTCTTCTCTCTGTGATGAATTCATTCTTTTTAAGTGTGCAAACTTTGTCGACCCTACTACCGGTACCACTTCATGATCTGGATCCTTTCTGGCTTCTTTTTTTGCAGGTTTGGAGCTTCTTCCTTCACTGCTGTTGTTGCTTTTGTTAGTCTGGAGTTTATTCCTTCTGTCACTAGATCGTCAGAACCAAAGTTATTTTACATTCACAAATTTAAGTGATTGAAGTATCATTACTGAACGAACATATGCGTGAAACTGAGAAGAGCAAGATAGGCTATATACAATTAAGTGATGCTGTATAAACATACCTGGAAGGAGGAAGACCGTGGAGTTTTTCTTCAAGTCTGCGACGAGCATTAAGAGCGGCTCCATCCATAGTACTAAACGTATCGATTCGCTGATGGTGACGGATTATATCGCGACAACTGCTGTCAAAGAGATGATGCCTAGTCCTTCTTCCTCTAGCATGCTCTACTCCTGCAAGCATACCAGCCATGGTTATTGTTGTTGATGTAATATTTTTGCTTCCGAAGTCACTGAAATAGAGCGTTGTATTCTTCTCTCTATATATATATCGCTAAACCCGTTAATAATTTCCTCTGTTTAGGACAAAACCCAGAGCGAAGAGTCACCTTACTATTTTGAATTAGTGTTTCTCTTACAGGAAAGTGATATGATCCTTCAATAATTCAGTTGTTGATTTGTTTAAAGGTGCCCAGCTTATCTCCTATAGATGGACAGAACTTTACTTTACATATGGCCTATTTATTTTATTTCAAGATGGCTAATAGGGATACCAATTTACTATGGGGTGTGCAAAATTTCATACGAGACAAAACCTCTTTTTATCTTTGGAATGGTGCACCTATTGATACCTCTTTTAGCAGCCATGTTTTATTATCTTTTTTTAGAGTGAGTGAAATTTCATCAAATGTCATCATGTGGGCCGGCTCACTGTCACTTCCATGGACAGAAAGGGCGAGGTATATAAAATGTTTCCATCAAGTGCAAGATGAGCAGAAAACAATTTTATGAATTTTAGATTAGATAATTGGGAAGTGCGACTTTCAATCGTAATTACAAGTGTAAAGAAGGCTGTGTGATTGAATAATAGATAAGTTTGGATAGGAGCGTAATTAGTGTACTCGGAATAGGAAATTTTCATTGGTGGGATATTACCAACCAAACCCTGTAATGGGAATCAAGATCATGGTGTGTGACTCTTTAAGGGGTCCAGACACCGGCCATGGTTTCTGTGATTAAGGGATTTCATATTGCGGTTTGGGTCCAGCATCATCTCTGCTTCAAAGATCGCCAAGACAACTAAAACTGTCTAAATCATTTCTGCTTCAAAGATCGCCAAGACAAATGAAAATGTCTAAATCATCTGACCAGGTGGAAATGACGAAGGTATATTAATGTTGTAGAACGATAGGAGGAAGAATGTAATATGGAGACCGCTGGAGAAACGAAGGAAGAAAGATATACGAAATAGACAATATTAAAAAAGAGATTAAGAAAAGATAAAAGAGAATTCAGTGTTAAAAGAGATAATAAGATTGATAAAAGATTGTACGTATATAAAGATAATCTTTATACCCGTTTATATAGGCTTAACCAGGATACCTAAAATACTAGAATTCTAAATAAAGAAAATATTAATTAAGAAAAGACAATAAGATGTAAACAAAGGAAGATGTTCTACATTATAGATTTGTTTTTGTTTTCCAATAACTTAGGGCAATTCCTATGGAAATAAACAAGTGAAATTTTTTATTGAACCAGGTGGATGGTTAAACTGGCTTTTCCACTATGGTAAAGCAGTGGGCATTAGATAACTAAGCGCGCGAGTGAAAGAAAAACGCTGGAGTTTTTAGGTAAAGAACGAGCGTTGAACAGACAAACTCTGGCGTTGGTAATACAAACTCGGGCGTCGGAACTATAAACGCGCGTTGGTCCTATAAATGCGGGCGTGAGATACAAAATCTCCAACGTTCATATCTCCAACGGCCATAATTCTAACGTCTATATTTTCAAAACCTATAAATTGGATTAAACTCACTTCATTTCTGTCGCACCACTACTATTTCCTTCTTCTAAAAAATTTTCTAAATCAAAATTTTTTGATACAATATGAGCGGCATTTTAAGAAAAGCGGTTAATACTGTAAAGAAGAAAAGAGATCGAAGAAGTGAACCTGCACCGCGGCCCGCCACAGGTGTAGATTTTTCTCAAAATCGGGAAGCAGAATTTGTTGCGCCGAGTGTCTTTGTTGCTCCATCATGATTCCAAGGTCATGTGTCGGGGCATCAAGATCGGTCTGATAGTTATTTTTATATGAGAGGTGGATTTTCAGACTTAAAGGCTATTTATGACGTTTTACCCCCTCAAGTCCCAGAAAGGGTTGACAGATATCCCTGGCGTGCGCTTTATAATGTGAAGCCTAGAAGACACAACAACAAAATTTCGATAACAGTGGTAGAAAGGTGGTAGGAGACGACGCACACATTCCATTTGACTGATTTTGAAATTGGTAAGCTTGTTTAACTTAACTTAAATTATATTTTTTAAATAATTATTAAATAATCAAAATAATTAATCATAGTTGATATTATACTTGTAATAGGAGTTACGCTCCTTGATTTGTATTTCATTCGTGGGATCCCAAGTAGAGTAGGAGAGTCTCCACCGTTCAACCAAGACGAATGGATATCAAATAGGAAATGGGAGACGCTTTTTCCATCGTTTATAGATTCAGGAATACCTGAAGGTCTTACAAAATTGAAAGAAAATGGGATTAAATGTTCAGTGTTGAAGTTGTTCCTTAACCAACCAAGAAACCCAGTGCATGTAGATGAGCATCCTGAACTCGAAAGGGTGTTTATCTTATGGGTACTGGGTTAGACGTTATTTCCAAACTCAACGTTTGTTGCTCGTGTTGGTTGGTTTCAAGCGTTAGAAGATCTTGACAAGGCACCAGATTATGACTGGGGATATGCAATTTTAGCATAATTGTACTATGGGTTGGATGATGCGTCTACGGGCGGAGATAACTTCACTGGTTTCTGGGGCATCATAGAGGTAAATATCAAAATGATTATTTTATGAGCAAATGTAGATTAAGTCAAAATACAAAAATTAGGAGCAATTTGCAGTATTGGTGGTATACCTACTCCCGTGTTGGTAAACCAATCCTTAACGATGATATCCAAAAATTTCCAATATTGAATATGTACATCCCGACCAACTTAGCGAAGGGCACTGGCAGCGACATCTCGGGTTCCAGTTTTGTTCAGAGGTTTCATCAGATGACTCGGAGCCACAACAACGTCATTGTTCACCCTTACATTGATTTTCCTGAGTATGGTGATGGTGTTGGACTAATTATTCTTGATTATTATCCGCGTAGAGTTGTTTTTTACACTCCACCATTGGATAGATGGGTTTGGTACCTGGGAGAAAGACTGCAGTACCAAATGCAAGGTATATACGCAATTGCAATTAGCCCGCCACAACAGATGCAACCCGTGGATCAGATTTTGATAGGATGAGAAGAACCAATTGGACAAGGTCTGAAATAAATACACAGTTGGATATTAGTTAAGCAATTATGTCATATGGTACGCGTCGATTTCGTATCCTGTAATTGGGACACAGAATATGCACATCTATGAGTTTGATCTCCCAGCATTATCACGCGTGTCCCATGATACAAATATCGTTCCTAGCCATCCACCTCCAAAAGCGCCATGCTTTATGACTTACTCCACCACGGTTGCAAGTTCTTCATCATTTTCGTCAAATCTGCCAGAAATTCGTTGGGAGATGCCAAGTATTACTTCACCAGGTGAGCCAACCACGATCCCCATTGTTTCCCAAGGTATGGAACGTGATTATTCTTACTACAATGTGAATGCCACTGAAGGAGAGTTGAGGAGCCAACTGAACGATTTGCATTGGATGAATCGACAAATTATGGCTACACTCTTGGACAAGTATCGTAAATGGAACGAGAACACAATGTTTGGATTGAGTCAAACTAAAAATGATGATGGACATTGGTCTGGATTGAGTCTAATTGTAAATGATGATGGGCGGCAGTCACAGTCTTCGGATTCCACCAGGAGCAACAGATTATTGCACCATAGTGATGATATGGTGGTGGGAGAAACACAAGTAGGACAGAGTTTTTCTTCACCACACATACGGCACAATACTTCTTCACCACAAATTGTGCATGTATCTCATCCTCAAGTATTTCGGCTAGATCCTAGGCGCATTTCATCATAATTCTCGCCCTACAACCCAAATGATAGCTGCTACAATGTTACACCATCACCAGAACAACAACAAATATATGCTTGGAGGACCGAGTGCACCAAGTGCCTTTCAAGAATCTCCTAATGCTTTCCAATCGCCTAATGTTGGTCAACCAGGTTTATCCCAAGTTTATCAACATATGGAAATTTATTTAATATGTTAGCAAGTGGGAATGTTCCAGGTCTATCCCCAGGTTTTGCAGATTTCTGGACTCCAGTAAATAACAATGAGGGAGCTAGCGATGAGTGACATTAGAGAGATTGTAATTTTTAATTCTGCTACATATGTAATTTTAGTTTTAAAAGTACGACGGTCTTAATTAAATAAAATTACATATGTTTAAAATTAAGCGTTTTACATTAGGTTCACTGAATTACGGCGGACTATATTAGATTTAAAATTAAGCGTTTTAGATTAGCTTCACTGAATTACGGCGGACTACATTAGCTTCAAAGAAGGGGTTGAAACTGTTCAACACCTTAAGGATTTCGAAACATTTTTCGAAAGGAAAAGCCACATTTTTCCATCTTCCCCATTCAGCCAAAGATCTTGTTACCATCTCGGCATCAGTTTCACTTCTCAGTCTATATCGATTGGCTTGTATGGTTAAAGTGATAGACACATTTTTGTGTCTGAAATGTCCTCAATGTGTGTATTGTTAGTGCTCGATTTTTGTACTAATTATGGTGTTTTATGTGTGTGTAGGTATTTTTGGCCAATAAATTTTTTTGGAAAACTCCGCTCGAAAAATTATGCAGAACACCCCCCGGAGGGTATTTGATTTGCAGACTCTAAGATTGGATAAGGGGCACCCAATTACTAAGGGGCACACTACTTGCTATTTGCACCCCCCGGAGCGCCACCTGCTATTTGCACCCCTGGTTTAGTTACGGGGACACCTTCTCATTCGTTTAAAAAGAAAAAAATGGGCGGGAAAACTTTGTAGTGAACTGAAATATTTTAATCAAGATTTTGACGATGTTCTACAGAGACTAAATGGCTGAAACTTCGTGGGTAGTTGTGATTTTTCATAACAGGCCTGTTATGGGTGTTCGTTTGGATCAGAATTGGCTGAATCGTGTCATGGAGCAAAACAGGGGAGTACGTGCAAGGGGGGGTGATTTTCACGGGTCTGCTGTTGCTGGGAGAGTTTGGAATGTGCTGGGAGAATGCTAGAGGCGTGTAAGAGTTAAACAAGGAGAGTTTGCAGCTGTAAAACGCGTAAGGAGCTAAAACAGGAAAGAAAATATCAGAAAATATTTTCTTTCACTGCCGAGAATTTGTGAAGTTGTGGAGGAGATTCGATACATATTTCGGGTATAAATAGAGTCCCTTGGGGTCATATAAGGTGACGGAGAGTTTGGGAGAGTTTTGGAGAAGACAGGGGAGATAATCAGAACCACCATAAATATTTTTCTGCTGCTGCTCATCTGAAGAACACGAAGAACAGACCATCCATGAAAGTCGTTTTCAACAGTAGAAACGACACACATGCGTGTGTCGTAGAGCTACAGAATCAGCGACATTATTGTTCTATCGTTCTTTTCAGTTTGTAACAAATACAACTGTTACAAATACGGTTTTATCATTGTTTCTCCCATTTCATCTTTGTAAACACCCTTTGAGCAATAAAAATGAATATTGAGCGTGTTTCCATGAAGATGAGCTGATTCTCGCGCAACCAAGGCAATGGATGAAGCTATCTATGCATGAATGATTGGTAACAATTTTATTTTCTCTAATTTACAATTTAGAATTCATTCAATCACCGCTTTTGCGGAGTTCTAAATGTTCACATAATTTTCTTAGTTACTTGTGATTCAATTTGATAGATTATACTTTGTTTAATCCATTGATAGTTTATTCTTAGGGAATACAATTAATATTTGGGAATATGTATGATTATGTGTGAATTAAGAAATAAATGACTTAAAGGATAGTTAGAGTTTTGAAACATATTTGGTATCGTTCATTAATGTGTAATAGTGGAATCTAGTGTCTTGGTTACGTTACTTTTAATATCTTGAAATCAATTTTGCAATAAATTTTCTATTTTTAAGTTTTATAAGTCTAAAATCTTTTTCTTTCACAAGTCTCAACGAACTTATTACTACAACTCAATTGAAAATCACATCAATTTTTGGCGCTGCCGACGCGGACTTGTCTTTTGGCTAGAGTTTTTAGATTATTTTTTTTAGGTTTTTATTTGTTTTTCATTTTTATTTTATTTTTTCTTCTTTACATTTTTGGGTTTTTGTCTTTTCCTTACAGATTTTGGAGTTTGGAGCGAAAGAAAAATTTGCCAAAGTTTTTGGTGAATACTTAAAGATTTGAAGTAAAAGCAAAGCGAAAGGAGCGAAAGAAAAGAAGAATAAAAATTAATTAAAAAGAGAGAGAGAGAGAGAAAATTTTCTTTTTTATTTTCTTAGAATTTTTTTTAGATTATCTTTTTCTTTTGCACTATATTTTTGGACTGTGGACTTTGGGACTTTTTTTTAAACCCTACGGAAGGGTAGTTTAAACTGTTTGCAGAGAAGGACGCGATTATGATATCGCCTCGGCCCTCGGGTTCATACATGACATAGGAGTCGTGGCCCGAGTCGACTTCAGCGGTTCATCCCCCGTATGGTATGGGAGGTTAGTTTGTCGAAACACTCGCGAATCCCCTGTCAGCGAGTTATTATATTCCTTCGTTTGCATATATGCTGAGGAATTGAAAACAACTGCTTTGATTTCCTAGTAAAGGGCAAGGACTGGCCATACAAGATAAGGGTTCGGATTTCATCACCGTTCCCTTCTTTCCCGCCTTAGGAAAACGAAACCAAACGCGAACCTAAGCCTAAAATTTGACTAGAACGAGACCTTTAAGGTAACGAGCTTAATAGGAAAGTCATTCGAAAAATATTGGTTACTCTTTTAAGCATGCTTCAAAGTTCATGATAGTTTTTGTGAGTTGAGTACACATCCTTGTAACGCCAGTGAAGCCTTGGGTATCAAAGCTCCACTGAGCTTCCCTTGTCTCGATTCAACTTACTTTAACTCGGATTGATTCCAGAGGGGTTTGCTTAAATTGTAACGAATTCCCTTTCGAAGGATTAGAAGCTGGTCTAGAAACAATCTAAGAGGAGCCATCATGCTTTTTTTTTCTATAAATCAGTAGGTTTGTTGTGGTGGAGTCAGCCTTGTTTGTGTTTGCATAGAACTTCCCTTCCTTTTAGGATTTCTTTATTTTTCTTTTGTTTTTCTAGTGTATGCCCGAGGTCATTAGAAAACGGGCTTGGAAAAGAGATAATCTAGGTCGATTGATTAGTGAAAAACCTAGTAGTTCTTCTTGTGGAAGCGGGGAGCTCGAAGACTCTTCTTTTGAGAGCCCTATTTTTGGAAACTTCAGTTTTGAGAATCTATCTATTCATGAGGAAAATACCCCTAGTACTTCAGATCTTCCAGCAATGGCAACTTTGAAAGATTACATGTTCACAACTAGGTCCACCCGAGCTTCGTGCATTAAATTGCCAGCCACTACGGCTAATTTCGAGATAAAACCTAGTATTCTTCAGATGATCCCTATATTCTTAGGAAAAGATGATGAGAACCCTTATTTTCATATTAGGGACTTTGAGGAAATTTGTGGGACAATTAGAATAAAAGACCTTACTGATGAAGTCTTGAAACTTAAGATGTTTCCCTTTTCCTTGAGAGATAAAGCCAAGACCTAGCTGAACAACCTACCATCTGAATCCATTGAAACATGGCAGGAAATTATTGCTGCTTTCTATATGAAATTCTACCCTAAGCATAAAACCGCGTATGTTAGGCAGAAAATTAGTGCTGGTGTGCAACAAGAGGGAGAGTCTCTTTATAAGTTTTTAGAGAGATTCAATGATCTCCTATCCCAATGTCCTCACCATAGATTTGATAAGATGAAACTCGTAGAGATTATTTATGATGGTTTAGACTATTCAACCAAAGCCATGGTTGAGTCTATGTGCGCTGGTGAGTTCACTAGTAAAAGTGTTGATGATGCTTTTACCTTCTTAAGAGATGTCGCTGAAAAATCCCAACAGTGGGAGTCTTGTGTTGAACCCCCCAAAAGACTCTTGGTCAATAGAAGTAGCACCAATATGGTAAATACAAACTTCGTGTCAGATGATAAGTTTGTTGCTTTGTCTAGAAGGTTATAATCTTTGGAATTGAATCATCCTAAACATAGGTCTCTTGTTGAACCCGATGATAGGTTTAGATCCTCTCAAGTGTATAGTTGTGGAGTAGAACCCAATAACTCGTTTTGAGAAGGTCAGATTAGTGAAGAGCAAGCCCATGTTGTCTATAACAATGCTAGGTTTGAGAACCGTCAGAAGTTTGACCCATACTCAGAGACTTATAACCCTGGTTGGAGAAACCATCCTAATTTTTCTTGGTCTAAGGGTCAGAATCAAGGACAGTCTAGTAATTCTCAGCCTCCCCCAGGTTTTGGTTATTCTAAAAACTCTTCAGGTCAACCCCAGTTTCAGAATGAGAAAAAGATCTCCACCTTAAAAGAAACCCTTACTATGTTAGAAAAGAACCATGATATGTTATCAAAGAACCACAATGGATTTCAAGAAGAAACCAGACAGAATTTTAAGAATAATTCCCTCTTGCTAACTTAGAACTTCAAGTCGGCCAAATAGCTAAGTTTCTTAGTGAAAGAGAAGATGGAAGGCTCCCTAATCAAACTGACCCTAACCCTAAAGGAGAGAAATCGTACAATCATGTGAATTCTATTACAACCCTTAGGAGTGGAAAGAAGGTTGACAATAAGGTTGGCATGCCTGATAGTGAACATGATGTAGTTCACCCTTCTGAGCCAGAAAATGAGGAGACTGATAGAGTATCCAAAGAGACCAATGAGGGTACTGTTGAGCCCAGCTTTGTTCCCAGAGCCCCGTTCCCCCAGCTGCTAGTTCCAACTAAGAGGAAGTCCAACTTTAATGATATATTGGAGGTTTTTAAGTAGGTTACTATCAACCTCCCATTGTTAGATGCGATTAAGAAGATTCCCGCTTATGCCAAGTTTCTTAAGGATATGTGTACGCGAAAGCGAAAAGTTAGTGTCCAGAAGAAAGCCTTCCTAGATAGTCATGTGAGTTTTATTATTCAGAATACCACTACTCCTAAGTATAAAGACCCATGGTCCCCTACTATTTCTTGCAAAATAGGTAAATACCATGTCGAGAAATCTTTGCTTGACTTAGGAGCCAGTGTGAACTTACTCTCATACCATGTGCACCTTAAGCTAGGACTTGGTGAGATGAAACCTACCCAGATGACACTTCAGTTAGCTGATAGGTTCGTTAAAATTCCTCGTGGTGTGATCAAGGACATTCTTATTGAGGTCGACAAGTTTATTTATCCAGTGGATTTTGTTATCCTAGATACCCAATCTGTCCCTGACCCAGAGAACCAAATACCAGTAATTTTAGGTCGCCCGTTTTTAGCTACATCCAATGCGATCATTAACTATCAAAATGGTATTATGAATTTGACTTTTGGTAATATGACTATTGAGCTGAACATTTTTAATATTAGTAAGCTACCCTCTGAACTAGATGACTCGAGCATAGAAGAGGTGAACATGATAGAACATTAGTCGAGGAGTCATTACCAAACACTTTGTTAGAAGATCCATTAGAGAAATACCTAGCCCGCTTTGGGATTGATTTTGATGATGACGATGTGATTAATGAGGTGAATGCTTTGTTAGATTCAACCCCTTTGATAAACACTAGTAATGGCTGGAAACCTAAGTTCGAACCTCTACCCGTTTCTAAGTCTACCCTAGTTCCTTCGTTAGAAAAGCCTCATAAGTTGGACCGTAAACCATTACCAGATACCCTGAAGTATGTGTTTTTAGGCCCATCTGAAACTTTACTTGTGATTATAGCATCCGACTTGGATAGTGATCAGGAAAATAGGCTAGTGACCGTCCTTCAGAATAACAAGGAAGCTTTAGGGTGGACCATAACAGACATTAAGGGTATAAGTCCTACTGATTGTATGCATCATATCTATTTAGAGAGTGACACCAAACCTTCTATGGAGATGAAACGTCGACTGAACCCTAATATGAAAGAAGTAGTTCGAACCGAGGTTCTTAATCTGTTAGATGCATGCGTTATCTACCCCATTTCAGACAATAAGTGGGTCATCCCCGTTCAGGTTGTTCCCAAGAAATCTGGTATTATTGTAGTCCATAATGATAACAATGAGTTAATCCCAACCCGGGTGACCACGGGTTGGCGTGTCTGTATTGACTATAGGAAATTGAACAAGGTCACTAGGAAGGACCACTGTCCCCTTCCCTTCATCGACCAAATGCTAGAGAGATTAGTTGGACGTAACCATTACTGCGCTTTAGATGGATACTGCGGTTATAATCAAGTTGTCAATAGCCCCAGAAGACCAAGAGAAAACCACTTTTACCTGTCCCTTTGGTACCTTTGCATATAGACGCATGCCTTTCGGGATATGTAATGCTCCTGCGACCTTTCGGCGTTGTATGATGAGAATATTTTCTGACATGGTAGAACGGTTCTTAGAGGTCTTTATTGATGATTTTTAAGTGTTTGGTTCGTCTTTCGATGAGTGCTTACATCATTGGTCATTAGTTTTGACTAGGTGTAAGGAAAAGAATTTAGTGCTTAATTGGGAGAAATGTCACTTCATGGTTCGTTTAGGAATTGTTCTAGGGCATATCGTATCTTCGAAGGGTATAGAGGTAGATAGAGCCAAATTTTACCTTATTAAAACTTTACAGGTCCCAAAAACCGTAAGAGATATTAGGTCATTCTTAGGGCATGCAGGTTTTTATCGTTGATTCATTAAGGATTTTAGATTGATTTCTAGACCTCTTTGCAATTTGCTTGCAAAAGACGTTAAGTTTGTCTTTGATGATGCTTGTTTAGAGGCTTTTGAGAAGCTTAAGAATTTACTCACTACCACCTCCATAGTCCAGGCACCCAACTGGAACCTACCCTTTGAGATCATGTGTGATGCGTCAGATTCTGCTATTGGTGTTGTGCTAGGTCAGCGAGAAAACAAATTACTTCATGTGATTTACTATGCTAGCAAAACTCTTAATGATGCCCAGTTGAACTATACCACTACCGAGAAGGAACTGTTAGCCATTGTGTTTTCCTTAGACAAGTTTAGACCCCATCTCTTAGGTTCTAAGATCGTAATATATACTGATCATGTTGCTTTGAAATATCTTCTGTCTAAAAAGGATACGAAACCTAGATTGATTAGGTGGATCCTTTTGTTGCAAGAGTTTTCTCCAGACATTAGAGACAAAAAGGGTGCCGAAAATGTAGTAGCAGACCACTTGTCTAGGCTAGTTGTTGAATTCCCTGATGATTCCCTTCCTATAAGGGATAGCTTTCCTGATGAACAACTGTTCTTTGTTACCCAATTACCTTGGTATGCAAATATAGTGAACTATCTTGTTACCGGTAGAATGCCCCAACATTGGGGTAAACAAGATCGTTTTAGGTTTTTAGCCGAGGTGAAGCACTTCTTTTGGGATGATCCTTATTTGTTTAAGTATTTTCCAGACCATATTATTAGGAGATGTATACCTGAGAGTGACCAGTCCAGTATTATTTCCTTTTGTCATGATCATGCTTGTGGGGGTCACTTTAGTGCTAAGAAGACTGCTGCTAACATATTGCAGTGTGGATTCTATTGGCCTTCGTTGTTTAAAGACTCCCATAGTCACTGTGTTACTTGTGAGTGTTTCCAGAAGTTAGGACCATTTCCGTAGGAACATGATTCCCTTGAACCATATTTTAGTTGTTGAGGTCTTTGATGTGTGGGGTATTGACTTTATGGGTCCGTTTCCAAATTCTTTTGGTAACCTTTACATCCTTGTCACTGTAGACTATGTGTCTAAGTGTATTGAGGCGGTTGCATGTAAAACCAATGAACATAGGGTTGTGATTGAGTTCTTGAAAAATAATATTCTTACACGTTTTGGTACACTGCATGCTATAATTAGTGATGGAAGGTCTCACTTTTGTAATGGACCTTTTAGGCTTTTGATGAAGAAATATGGAATTACACACAAGGTAGCTACCCCGTATCATAAACAGACTAGTGGTCAAGTAGAGGTTTCCTATAGGGAGATAAAATGTATATTAGAGAAAACAGTTAATCCTAATCGGAAAGACTGGTCGTCTAGGCTTGTTGATCCCTTATGGGCTTACCGTACTGCGTTTAAGACCCCCATTGGAATGTCACCTTATCGACTTGTGTATGGAAAGGCATGTCACTTACCTGTTGAGTTAGAACATAGAACTTATTGGGTTGTTAAGCAGCTAAAATTTTCAATTGACAAGGCAGGAGCCCATAGGAAATTCCAGCTCAATGAGTTGGAAGAGATTCGTATAGATGCTTACGATAGTGCGAAGGAGTATAAGAACAAAATGAAACTTGTGCATGATAGAAATATTTTAAGGAAGTCATTTTTTCCAGGTCAAAAAGTTCTTCTGTATGATACCCTCCTGCATCTTTTCCCTGTGAAGTTACGTTCTCGGTAGACGGGTCTTTTTATTGTTCGCACTGTCTTTCCTCATGGAGCTGTTGAGATCGAGACACCAGATGGTAGTAGTTCTTCGAAGGTTAACGGTCAGAGATTGAAACCCTTTTTAGAGCCCTTTCCTACAGGTGATGTTGAGGAGGTACCTCTGGAGGACCCTGTTTACCCTTGATTGACCATCGAGGCGATTGTATGTTGTATATTAGTTTTTGATTTATTTCTTCACCTAGGTACTATCTCTCCGACTTCTATCTTTACTGATTCCTCATGTTACTTTACTTTTTGGTATTGCTCTTTCATTAGAAACATTGAGGACAACGTTAGATTTAAGTTTGGGGGTGGGGAAGAAACTTTTTGTTATCTTTTAGTTGCAATAAATAAACTCCAAATCCTAGAAATTTATGCTTATTAAGGTTGGCACTAACCAATATAAGTGGATGGGAACATCTTGGTTGTAGGAGTTGAGGAACCAATTTGATTAGATGGAAACATCTAAAGAGTCTATTCATAAAAGCACAGAGCTCAGGTGTTACAATTAAAAAAAAAAACATGGTAGTTTCGCCATATCTCGTTGAATCCTAATCCCTTCTGTTTTTATTTCTTAAGTGATTTGGTGGGGCACACGACTCAAGTTGTTACCATTGCTAGGGTGAAATAGAGTGATTGAGATACCACAAAAAAAAATTGAGACTAGACCATCAGACCAACCGGAATAAATTCAATAAAGTCGACCACTGGTGCCCTTGTATATACCAGTTGTGTTGACCTAGAGTTAGGTTTATCGACCACTTGTGCCCTTGTATATGCCAGTTTTGTTGATATTAGTCAGACCGGTATCTCAGTCCATTAGGATAGGTTCATCTTGGCAGAGGCCTTCAGACATATATGGGAAATACCGTTCACTTTAAACCACCTATTTTTCTCTTTATCCATCTTCTTAATCTTTCCATGTGATTGGTTGACTCCGGTTATGATGTCTAGAAACTATCTGAGTAGAGCTCTGTCACTTATATATGAATTTTAGTATGTTGAGTGCAAACTCGTGTACATCAATTGGAATTTCGCATCGGGGTACTTCCTCCTATAGTCAATGTTTGTATGCCAACCAAGGAGATTCTTTAGTGCCTTCCAAGGTTTTGCGTAGATAGCTAGGGTCTGGAGTAAAGGTTTTGTGGGTACACCTCTGATAAACCCCCCGGAAACAACACTCTGCCGCTAGGGCCACCTAGCGGTTTAACGGCTTGCTGCACGTGCTAAGTGTAGTTATTTTATTTTCTAGATTAGATTTGCTCGAGGACTAGCAAATAATAAGTCTGGGGGTATTTGATAGACACATTTTGGTGTCTGAATTGTCCTCAATGTGTGTATTGTTAGTGCTCGATTTTTGTACTAATTATGGTGTTTTATGTGTGTGTAGGTATTTTTGGCCAATAAACATTTTTGGAAAAATAGGCTCGAAATATTATGCGGAACACCCACTGGAGGGTATTTGGTATGCGGACTCTCAGATTGGATAAGGGGCACCCAATTACTAAGGGGCACACTACTTGCTATTTGCACACCCTGAGCGCCACCTGCTATTCGCATCCCTGGTTTGGTTAGGGGACACCTTCTCCTTCTTTTAAAAATAAAAAAATTGGCGGGAAAACTTTGTAGTGAACTGGCAGATTTTAATCAAGATTTTGACGATGTTCTACAGAGACTAAATGGCTGAAACTTCGTGGGTAGTTATGATTTTTCATAACAGGCATGTTATGGGTGTTCGTTTGGATCAGAATTGGCTGAATCGTGTCATGGAGAAAAACAGGGGAGTAGGTGCTAAGGGGGAAGATTTTCACGCGTCTGTTGTTGCTGGGAGAGTTTGGAATGTGTTGGGAGAATGCTAGAGGCGTGTAAGAGTTAAACAAGGAGAGTTTGCAGCTGTAAAACGCGTAAGGAGCTAAAAGAGGAAAGAAAATATCCCAAAATATTTTCTTTCACTGCCGAGAATTTGTGAAGTTATGGAGGAGATTCGATGCATCTTTCGGGTATAAATAGAGTCCCTTGGGGTCATATAAGGTGACGGAGAGTTTGGAAGAGCTTTGGAGAAGACACATGCGATAATCAGAACCACCAGAAATATTTTTCTGCTGCTGCTCATCTGAAGAACACGAAGAACAGACTATCCAAGACAGTCGTTTTTCAACAGTGGAAACGACACGCAGGCGTGGGTCGTAAAGCTACAGAATCAGCGACAGTACTGTTATATCGTTCTTTTGAGTTTGTAACAAATATAACTGTTACAAACCCGGTTTTATCATTGTTTCTCCCATTTCATCTTTGTAAACATCCTTTGAGCAATAAAAAATGAATATTGAGTGTGTTTCCATGATGATGAGCTAATTCTCGCGCAACCAAAGCAATGGATGAAGCTATCTATGCATGAATGATTGGTAACAATTTTATTTTCTCTAATTTACAATTTATAATTCATTCAATCACCGCTTTTGCAGAGTTCTAAATGTTCACATAATTTTCTTAATTACTTGTGATTCAATTTGATAGATTATACTTTGTTTAATCGATTGATAGTCTATTCTTAGGGAATACAATTAATATTTGGGAATATGTCTGATTATGTGTGAATTAAGAAATAAAGGACTTAAAGGATAATTAGAGTTTTGAAACATATTTGGTATCGTTCATTCATGTGTAATAGTGGAATCTAGTGTCTTGGTTACTTTTAATATCTTGAAATCAATTTTGCAATAAATTTTCTATTTTTAAGTTTTATAAGTCTAAAATCTTTTGCTTTCACAAGTCTCAACGAAATTATTACTACAACTCAATTGAAAATCACATCATAAAGCGACAAACTCACTTACTTCTTTCTTAATTGTACAAAAACAATTTTTTATGTCGTATATAGCACGACGACTCGGATTACGGGTGTCACTGCAGAACCCGTCGTGAATAACCTCCCAGAAATTCACCCCATGGATAGTTTGGTGAAGCAAGATGAGTAAATAAAAAAACATAGTTTCTGCAAATAGATTCATCTTCTTCTTTAGTATACGGAGTTGTTTGTGGGTGAAAACTGTTTCTGCTGGTTTTGGTAATTTTGTGTGTGTGGATGAGAAACGAGTCTAGACCCTAAACAATGCACTGCACGGGAGTAATTTTGATTCGAGAGATCAATCTGTACAATCCTGGCCTAAACCAAGAAATAGCCATTCCAGGCTTGCTTCGGTCACAAAATGAAGGATAAGGGTTGGTCTTAGGGAGGGAAGCGAAGAAAGTGTTGAGACCAGAATCGTTGATTCTGAAGGTGTGGTTGTTTACGACTTGTATCAGAAATTGGAACTGGCTAGCAGAATGGAAAGCTATCAGGTGATTTCTGGATACTGTGTTGTTCTTTGACCAAAAACTTGTTGTTTTGGTGGAAATAAGTGAAATCTATTTATACAAGTCGTGATAAAACGTACCCTGGTCTCGTAGGAAGTGGGAACGATTGAGTGATGGAAAAGTGTGTAACCGTCAGAAACCGTGCTTCCATTATGAAGGAAGTGGATCCGTTTACACTTGTTACTTCTTGCCACCATTAACCATCCCGCTTCATGACACTTTCTTGTAATGGGCGTATTGCACGCCACATGTTGTAAACCGCCAGACCAATACCCTGATGAGTATCCCCCAGTTTTTTTTGACATGTTTGATGTCTCGAGTGTTTTCCTGGAAAACATGTAGCAGTTTTCTATGGGTGCCAAGTCAAGGTCAAGAGACTTACCGCAGGAAAAATAGCATGTGGTGCTATTAGGTTTATCTCGGATGGTCGCCTAAAACTCTCCACAAGCCTGTCAGTTCGGTAGCGAACTTGGACGACTTAGATTGCATCTCACGAGGAAGGATAGCCATTGATTATGGCCACATCCTTTCGGCGCTTGATAATGGCACAGTGGCGCTTTGATCATATGCCAACGATGTAATGGCACCTTTAACGCACACCAGTATCATTGCGGCATGGATGGCATAGTTTCGTGCATGCCAGTGGCATGGATGGCATAGTTTGCGCATGCCATTGGAACGATAGTGCAAGTAGCGCCTGGCGTAGCCATTGTCGCTAGACTTCGGAACATTAGTGTTAAGACTCAAATGTGGTGTGGCAACATCAGTTCCAGTCGCCTCATCAATCCCAATGCTTTGCGGAATATTATTTGGCTTGATTGGCGTAGCAACTTTGCCTAAATTAGGGTTTGGCATGCTGAAACCCTTATTAGCGCGCATGGTATGCGGCATGTGGCCATGGCACAGCGGCGTTTTTATGTAAACGGTGCCAGAGCCATGCCAAAAGAACCATAACCAGGTCATTATGTGAAAATGGCCACGGGAGTCAATATTTCCACGGGTGGCATGTTATGATGCTTTTATCAGGGTTTTCACGGCTCGTGGCATGTTGGGGGCCCGGAGTGGCATAGTTTGTGCCGCGAATAGAAATTAGGGTTTCATCCACTTCCACTAGAGCATGGACGCGCCTAACGATTAGGATATCCAAATTGAATTCCATCGTGATTCTGGTCATGAACAGAGAGTGGGTTGGCACGTTTTGGCATGCTGGCGCAGTAAGTGGCATGTTTGGCAAGTGCACTTAGCATGCCCGTTTGGCGTGTACGATTGGCATGCTTTTGGCATGTTTGGCGTGCCGTTTGGCATGTGTGCCTGGCATGCTTGTTTTGGCGTGTTGGAGTGGTTTTGGGAAACCAATTTGGCATGGAGACCACTTGACGCAATTTCCACCTCTTTTAGAGTTGCCGCGGGTTTAGGGCAACCTGATTGGTCAATAAAAGTAGGGGCCGGACAAGCATGGGTGCGGCTACCCTTTTGGTGTGTGTGGCGGGTTTAATGCAACCTGATTGGTTGATGGGGAATAGGGCCGGCAAGTATGGCCCCAGCCACAACTCATGGGAGTGTGGTAGGTTTAAAACGACTTGATTGGTCGACAAAGGAGTAAGGGCCGGTTAGGTAGCATGGGGCATGTCCAAGTGGTGACGATTATCCTATGGCATGGCCATGCTTCCCTCATTGTTTCTCCTACTCTGCGGCTCTGTTTATTCTTTGCTTTCTGTTTGAGTATTTTGTGCAAGTGCCTTAACCTTGGTACTTGGAGGTTTGTGCTACTCTGCTGCGAGTGAACATGAATCCTTCATGCCATACCAATATTAAGGGTTATGCCAGGGAACATAAGCACAAGAAAAGTACTCAGCAGGCTCCGGCATTTGTGAGTAATGCAGCTAGGAGCTTATACACTCATTAGGCTCTATACTAGTGAACAGTTCATCTAGGAGCTTGAGTTTCGATATAATATGAAGAGAGACATACGTACTCGTCAGATTTTGATATATTCTCCAAATTCCCCGCGGAATATAGACACATCAATGTCTACTACATCTGATGTCGGTTCAGGTAGATAGACTTTTACAAATTTAGCCCTGAGCCAAAAACCACCATCAACATTAAGTCCCCTGCTTAGCTCGTAATAGTGGCATTTGTTACGGGGTAAGCATAAGATGGTGACAGACAAGGATAAAAATCAAAATGTCAAGTCATGAAGAGATTGCCAGGAAAATTTGGCTAACCTTTGGCAGGAGTCATGGATAATCCGTGGGATTTGCATAACTCTGGCTTGGTCATAAGGTGTTGGCGTCAGTGCTGCAACTTTGGCTACTGATCGGCGGAGATGGAACTGCAGTTTGGTCCGCGGAACGGGTGCTGGCTGGCTAGGCTACGGAATGTGCATAGATGGCGCTTGGCTTGGATTAGTGAAAAACTGGCTTCAGTCTGTGGAATGGTGGAAACTGGCTTCAGTTCGCGGAATGGTGGAAACGAAACTTGGAGCTTTGTCTACCAAACAGTGAGGGCGGAGATGGCGCTGCTTTGAGCGGTGAAGGTGGCGCTACTTTGGCCGTGGAGCGGGCGGAGATGATGCTGTTTTGAGCGGTGAATGTGGCTCTCCTTTGGTTAGGTCACGGAATGGCAAGGAGGACGTGGATGGATCCGGTTTGTGGATCGTGCGAAGATTGTGCTGCTTGAGCGGTGAAGATGGCGCTCCTTTTGCGAGGTCACGGAATGGCAGGGAGGTCGCCTGGATGGCTTTGCGAGCCTGGTTGCCTTCTTCTGTGCATGGCCTGAAAGAGAAAACCCTCTTATACTCAAACTATAAAATTACAATGTATACAAAAGGCGTAGCCCGTCCTCTATTTTTGTATCATTGGCCTTATTTTTGTAGCGACAACTTTTTCCATCAGCAGTCCAGGTGAGCCAATTATTCTGTGTAGACAAGTATCTAATCCATCTGATATCCCGCGTTCGAAGCCTTAATACACGGTTGGCAATAAAGTTTTTCTTTCTCAGGTTTCACCAATCTTTTTAGTATAAGAGGCAATCTTGAACCTTTATTTTATATAGATCATCATAGAATTGCATCCATCCTCTTCACAGGTACCGTCTCGTGTATTTTCTCATAGTTCTCCATTTTGTCTTCTTCATCATGTAGATTGCCAATGCAGAGATAATGTAAATTTTTTTATAGTGCACAATGGGATCTTCCGGTGATGATCATACCTCTGACTCTTCGGGGAAAAATTTTAAAGTTGACAAACCCAGGTTTTCTTCACATGAGGAGATATTAAACCAAATCAACCCTTTGTTCCATGCAGCCGGCCGGATTATACAAGGCATGTCTCTCACCCATCTACGCATCGTATGGGTGCGTCCTCAGGCTTTCATGGCTTTGATGGATATGGAGGAGAGACATGATGAAGCATCCCAGCAAGTTGGTAAATCTCAACATGATGAAGCTTCTCCACATCCCAATGCCAGGGCTGAGCAATTCGCTTCTCAATTGAAACGGCGAAGGACTGAGCCCAAGAAACTTCTAGGCGAGAGACAGTTTGATTACCCTGTCCATAATGGTATTGTAATCCTCGATTCTGACGTGGACGAACTGGAGCATCCTCAATAGGTTGTTGGAAAAGTTACGGAGGAAGATGTTGACGGGATTTGCGAGACTGAGGCAGCTTCCGGAGTGGACGCCGAAACTGCTGCTGGGGAAGTTGGAGCGATTGTTGAGGATGATGTCAGGGCAGCTGGGGAGGCGGTGGAAGCATATGTTGGAGTCGTTGGAGAAGCTGTGGGGACATATGTTGGGACTGCTGTCGAAACGGATTCTGGATGGGGTGTTGAAGCTGCTGCTGAAACGGCTTCTGGATGGAATGTTGAAGCTGCTGCTGAGACGGCTTCTGGAAGGGATGTTGAAGCTGCTAGTGAAACGGCTTCTGGATGGAATGTTTGCTGTCGGAGAAGGTGCTGGGGAAAGTGCTTGAAAAATCTCTGATGGAGGCGTCATTGACCAAGGTGTTTGTCATTGATGACTAGTTTTTTTTTCTTTTGTTATTTCTTCTTGGTGTGTAGCCGTTTTCGGTACTTCAGGGATTTATTTTTATTCTCTCGTTCACATGAAGGATCTAGGACTTCGCCAAGTAATATTCTTTTATTCAGCTTTGGTAGTTTCATATCTTTAATTGAATGAATGAACAAAATCTTCCGAATGCGAGAATCCAAAACCCCTCTTGTGAAAACAAGTTCCTTCATTCTCCTAGGCCATCAAGTGAATGGAAAGACACCTTACACGAACAACATGGGTGGAATTGCCACACGCGTTGGCCGTCATGCTGTTTTCATAGCTAACACCTCCAAGTTCCCACATCATCCATAGTAACTCAAAACAGGGGAAACAATAATAATGGTTAAAGGTTTTACCGACCTGTTTCTTGGCTCCCCCTTGTAGTAGTGCGGTTGTCACACGCCACAAGAAACAGAGGAACGTCAGATGATACTTGGATCCATATATTCTTGAAGAAGATATTTTTTCCGCCACTTGATGATTCTGTTTCTCTCATATTCTCTTCTTCGGTGTTTTCGAATAAGGTATTTCTTGCGAGGTTTGACTTTTCTGGTTTTGAATTGATGGACAATGGTTTTGTGAGGGTTTGGATTTACTCGGTATTTTTCCTTTGAATTAATCCAGGAAAGTTTATTTTGAAGAGAAGATGCTTTTAATTAAAATTGAAACCCTAACCATGAATGCAAGCAGTACAATTCATTTTGGAGGAATTACAAATATTGAACGAAAGGGAAATTGCTGAAGGAAATACTAAGGAGAATTTTGAGGCGAGAGGCGGCGTAATACTTTCAAGTTTTAAAAGGGTTTGAGCCAGCGGGCATGTGTTATTACACCTTCCAACTTGTCGGTATTGATGAGCTTGCAATAGCCTCCTGAAATGACTTCTGCTACTAGGTATGGTTCGCCTGCGAGGTTGGACGAATGAGGATGAGCGGAAATTTTCACCACCATATCTCCGACCTGGAAAGGCTTTCGAGGCTGCATGGCTACCTGATCTCCGGATTCATTACTCTCGGCTAAGACATCCTCCATATTTTTGATAAAACACTTGAAAGGCCCGGAACCCCATTCACATCTCTTAGTGACGCCTGGGTTGGGGATTGGATCGAGTCCCCAAGTCTTGCTGAGAGGAGAAGTGGTTGATTGCAGAAAGGGTTGTTCAATAAGACTTACTTGTGCTCGAAATCTGTGGACGAACGTCGACGGGCTCTCTCCAGGTAATTGGGTTACACTGGCAAGTTGTTGATACGGCAACAGATGATCTTTAGGAATGGATGAATTTTTGGAGATTCTTTCAGGTATGGACATCGGCAAAGGAGATACTCCCAACTTTTCCTTACTTCCATGTACCCATGAGCGCCCCAGAATCATGTCATATTTTAAGCATTCTTTGACAATGTGGAATTTCCCATGCGTTAGAGAATCTCTCACCTTGATTTCGAGGTTATTGTAGTCGTACGCATTCATCGCTTCCCCTTCCGAATTCTTGACCACGATTGGGGAGTGGGTGTGTAAGGACCCCCAAGCTCGTCAACGTTATTAGACCAGTCAAGAGACGTATTAACCAATAATAACTCGATTAGTTTAACAGGAACATTAATATATAGGAATTAATATAACAACGATCTAGATACGAAACTAGTACCGCTGGATAGATCTCGAAAAGTTTTGCGAAATGGATAACTCGAACGCGTCATTCGGACACCGGACAAAGAAGATATCTTCATATATGTACGAATTGTAAAATTATAATTATCATCATAACCGCTTGGCTTCCTATATCATTTGGGTAGGTGCATTTATCAATTGTCTTTGGCCTTATCAAAACCGATCGAGCAGATAAGCTCATTCACTTCTTTTCTATCTCTTTCTTCTTCTTCATTCTTTTCTCTTCCTCCTATCCGTTCTTCACCTGCTGGTGAATCAAGTTATCGAAATAAAGATATTTTTAGATTGAGAGAGAGATTGGAGTGTTTGAGTATTGGTTGTTGTAGGTGGTGCTGTTATTGGTTAGCTCTGGGAAAAAGATGAGATGTTGATGCTGATGTAAATTAGAATTAGGGTTTTCTCAGAAGGTTGTTTAGAAGTTCGATTAGTGATGAATTTGATAGAATTGAGATGGGTTTATCTTTAATTGAATGATTTGAAGTTTTTGTGATGAAGAATCAGTGAGTTAGGGTTTCCTGTTCATTTCGAAATAGAAGATGATAATGATGGAAGTTGGAGATGAAATTAGTGGTTATGGGTTTGTCCAGAATTAGGGCATAAGGTTGATAATCATCTCGAATTTGATAGTCAAGGTTTGTAGTTTTGGAACTGAAGCTCAAGTAGTGGTTGATTTGAAGTTTTCGATGGAGTTACCGTTTGATTCTGCTAATTAAAAAGGTAACTGAGTTGATGTTGATGCTGAACTGATGTTTGTTTTGACAAACCAAGGAATCGGGATTATCTACTTCACTTGGAATTGGAATTAAGGTAATATTTTCTTTTGTTGATTGAAGTCTGTTATACTCATTGATTTATGATATAGGCGTTAGTGTTATATCTTTTGAGGCAGAAGAAATGAATCTGGTAATTAGTGGTTAGAATTGACATGTGGAATGAAAATTCAGTGAGGGGTATTGGTATTGGCTGTGGTTATAGATATGGTTGATGTGGAGGTCATATTGGTTTGAAATGAAACTAGGCTGGAATTACATATGATGATGAGGTGGTTTTGTGTTGATTTTGTATATAACTGTTGGTCTGTGATATTGAGTTGTTCTGAGATGCAGGTGTTGATGTTTTGAGAGTTGTAAAGAGTTGGAGTTGAGGATTAGATGAATTGGTTGTTTGTACCAAAGAAATGTTGGTGTTGTCTGTGAGATGATGAAGTTGGAAGGGTTGTATAATAGGTGCTTGTGTAAGAAATTAGATGGAATTCTAATGTGTGGAACTAGAGTTGTTGAACTGAGTGTTGCATAAAATTGGTTATGCTGAGATTGAGACTACAGGATGTAGTGGTGGAAATATGGCAGGTGGTAATATTGAGTGGTAGCTGAAGTTGCTGGTGTTGTATATGTAAAGTGAATTGGGAGAAAGAGAGTAGTTGTAGTGTTGCTTAGCAGGGGCCTTAATGGAAGCCAATAACTGCAGATCAAGGTAGGATTTTATCTTTGTAAATCATTTTGAGTTTTAATTTTAAATGAATGTTTTATTGTAATGAAATAGATTGAAGTTGAACTAATGTTAGAATTGTAGATGGGTAAGAACCTTTGGCTTGTGTGACTGAACTTAGTCAGTCTGACTGATTTAACCTTAGTTGACTCAGTTAATCTGACTGAATCGAGTTACCCTTGTTAACTAGAGTCGGTTTGACTCAGTAGACGAGGACCTGACTTGACCCTTGACCAGACCTTGTTTGTTGAATAGTTAGGATGGACTTGACCTTTGACTTGGACTTAGACCTTGACTGTTAGTTGACTAGGATGAACCATGTTTTCGTAAATTGATATTTTGGACCTCTTGTGGACCGAATTAGCCTTTTGGTCCCTTATACAAAGTGGTATATCTTCATAAGACTTAGATAATAAACTATAGAAACAATATAATTGAACTGGTAAACCTTAGATGTGCTAAGTTAGATAATAAAAAGGTGTCAAACCATAAATGGACTTAGAACCATTAGATACTTCACTTAGCTTATGACCATAGAATTATATGAGATTATGTTATGAGCCTTATGTGAGCCATTTTGTCTAGATCATTAGTCTTCTTGTGTGATTAACAGTTAGTCTATATTAACAACGATCGATTCAAAGGATGAACCGGTAGATCGTGGATCTCGAGTTAAAAGAGGTGGGAATACTTTTAACTCTTTTAAAACTATTGTTGTTTCTTTTACAAAAGTTTATGTTTAACAAACTCATGCATTGTCAGTTTGTGCATTTCATGCATTGTTTAGTTTGTATTATGATTGTTCTGTTGATTCTTTGAATCTTTCCATGAATTGGAAAGGACTTGCAATATTTTTCGTCATTATGAATTATTATGAGAAATGAGAATTTCCACGTGTGGTATATAGGATACGCTCCTTCATTTATATCTACATGAATTCAGCTTTTATGCTTATCAGGTGTGGAACAACCCGGCATAAATAAAGCTATGTAGGTGTGGAAAAACCCGGCATCACTAATATATATTGTTTGAAGAAGGAGTTTGTCCATATACATTGTTTGTGAATTTCCAGTGACTTAGTCACTTTGATGTTTGGGAAAACATGTATTGTTTTCCAAATCTTGCTCATGATTTCTTTAAATGTTATTCCTGCTGGGCACCCCTTCTAGGGATGATGTGCTCACCCATTCCCACTTTCAGTTTCAGAGACAGATCAGAGTTGCGCAGCGAAAGCTTCAAGGAGTTGACTCCGTTAATTAGTTAACTTCTGTTGTGTTTATTATGTTGTTTCTTGTATTTGCAAACAAAATGACTATTGTATATGTATCATTTGAGAGAAGTTCATGTATATATATTTTGAACGGATTTAGTTTTGGGTTAAGTTTTATAACAGATTTTCTTAATTGAATGTTCAAGTAAATGATTTAGATTTTAGTGTCTCTATATTTAGTTAACCTCTTCGATTAGCCAGTTGCTAGCTTAGGAGGCGTTGCAGTGTTGGTATCAGAGCTCACTATTAGATCTTATATGGGAAACAATAGGAATACCCAGTGCCAGTTAGAGAAATAGATTAGTTTAGAACTGGGTTGGGTTGTGAGGTAAATCTTAATCACTAAAAACTATCTATAATTAAAAGAATTATTTGATTGATTGATTTGTTTGTTTGTAATGAAGTAAAAATTTTAGGGTACACAATAGATTTAGCTGATATGGACTTGAGAATAATTGATCTAAATAGTATGAACATGTACACAATTCAATACTAAAAATAGTGAGATTAGTATTATTGATAAATCTTGAAAGTCACTTATATACTCTTTTAAGCACATTGACTTATATATAGGGTCAATAATTTATTATCACATAAATGTTAATAATACTTTTAGGACTGAATAATAATTGGAAGACTAGTTAGAATAAGAGTTCGACCAACGATGTTAATAATAAAAATATTATTATAATAATTATAGGATAGTAACAACAAAATGTATTTTTTATTAATAGTACAACTTAAGGATTATTTAGAAATAATATAAATTTAATTATGATTAACTTTTAAATGTTATAATGATAATAAAATATTAATACCAAACGATTATGACAAATTGTTAGTGGTTATTTACTTATATCCAGTTCCATAATGAAATAAACAAATAGATACATTGAAGATAATATGTAATAATTCAGATAACTAAATTTTTTAAAATATTGTGAACTATTTATATATTTTACGAAATAAATTATAATACTTACACCAATTATGATAAAATTTTAGAGACTAATTAATTAATAATTAGTTAATCCAGTACTGGGGAATAGTGAAGGTTGTGTCTTCTCTGTTCGTAGGAAGGCATTGTTGGGCTTGGCCAACCTTGACAGGGCAACTGCATTCAGAGATGACCGATCATAGAAGCTTAGTATAATTCTTTAGGAAACCGATAATTATAAACTCACTTAGAAATATTCTTAGGAATATCCCTTGTAATTAGAGACAAGTATTTTATAAGATAGAAATTTGTATAAGAAACTCAGACTTCCTTATTTGATAAAATTTAAATCAGTGTAGTTGAACCTAAAGCCACAAATTTTGGTTGTAGAAAGCCATTTAGGTTCGTGCTTTGTTTTTTTTGTTGTTTGCGCCTAGACAAGAGATAGGATTTTCTTTAAGGTGGGGAGTTTTGAAGACCAGAAGGGTGGTTCGAATTTCGAGGACGAAAATGATACAAGGTAGGGAGAATGTAAGGACCCTCAAGCTCGTCAACGTTATTAGACTAGTCAAGAGACGTATTAACCGATAATAACTCGATTAGTTTAACACGAACATTAATTAATAGGAATTAATCTAACAACGATCTAGATACGAAACTAGTACCGCTGGATAGATCTCGAAAAGTTTTGAAAAATGGACTACTCGAACGCGTCATTCGGACACCGGACAAAGAAGATATCTTCACATATGTACGAAGGGTAAAATTGTCATTATTCATCATAACCGCTTGGCTTCCCATATCATCTGGGTAGGTGCATTTATCAATTGTATTTGGCCTTATCAAAACCGATCGAGCAGATAAGCTCATTCACTTCTTTTCTTTCTCTTTCTTCTTCTTCATTCTTTTCTCTTTCTCCTCTACGTTCTTCATGCTGGTGAATCAAGTTATTGAAATAAAGATATTTTTAGATCGAGAGAGATATGGGTGTGTTTGATTATTGGTTGATGTAGGTGGTGCTGTTATTGGTTAGCTCTGGGAAGAAGAGGAGATGTTGATGCTGATGTAAATTAGAATTAGGGTTTTCTCAGAAGGTTGTTTAGAAGTTCAGTTAGTGATAAATGAGATGGAATTGAGATGGGTTTATGTTTTATTGAATGATATGAAGTTTTTGTGATGAATAATCAGAGAGTTAGGGTTTTCTGTTCATTTCGAAATAGAAGATGCTGATGATGGAAGTTGGAGATGAAATTAGTGGTTTAGGGAAGAGAATAGAGATGGGTTTGTCCAGAATTAGGGCATAAGGTCGACAATTATCTCGAATTTGATAGTCAAGGTTTGTAGTTTTGGAACTGAAGCTCAAGTAGTGGTTGATTTGAAGCTGTCGATGGAGTTAGGATTTGATTCTGCTAATTAAAAAGGTAACTGAGTGGATGTTGATGTTGAACAGATGTTTCTTTTGACAAACCAAGGAATCAGGATTATCTACTTCACTTGGAATTGGAATTAAGGTAATATTTTCTTTAGTTGACTGAAGTCTGTTATACTCATTGATTTATGATATAGGCGTTAGTGTTATATCTTTTGAGGCAGAAGATATGAATTTGGTAATTAGTGGTTAGAATTGACATGTGGAATGAAACTTCAGTGAGGGGTTTTGGTGTTGGTTGTGGGTATACATGTGGTTGATGTGGAGGTCATATTGTTTTAAAATGGAACTGGGCTGGTATTGCATATGATGATGAGGTGGTTTTGTGTTGATTTTGTAGATGATTGTTGGTCTGTGCTGTTGAATTGTTCTGAGATGCAGGTGTTGATGTTGTGAGAGTTTTACATATTTGGAGTTGAGGATTAGATGAATTGGTTGTTTGTACCAAAGAAATGTTGGTGTTGTCTGTGAGATGATGAAGTTGGCAGGGTTGTACAGTAGGTGTGTAAGAAATTAGATGGAATTATAATGTGTAGAAATAGAGTTGTTGAACTGAGTGTTGCATAAAATTGGTTATGCTGAGATTGAGATTACAGGATGTAGTGGTGGAAATATGGCAGGTGGTAATGTTGAGTGGTATCTGAAGTTGTTGGTGTTGTATATGTAAAGTGAATTGGGAGAAAAAGAGTAGTTGTAGTGTTGCTTAGCAGTGGCCTTAATGGAAGACAGTAACTGCAGATCAAGGTAGGTTGTTATCTTTGTAAATCATTTTGAGTTTTAATTTGAAATGAATATTTTGTTGTAATGAAATAGATTGAAGTTGAACTAATGTTAGAATTGTAGATGGGTAAGAACTTTTGGCTTCTCTGACTGAACTTAGTCAGTCTGACTGATTTAACCTTAGCTGAATCAGTTAATCTGACTGAGTCGAGTTACCCTAGTTAACTAGAGTCTAGGCGGTTTGACTCAGTAGACCAGGACCTGACTTGACTCTTGACCAGACCTTGTCTGTTGACTAGTTAGACTGGACTTGACCTTTGACTTGGACTTAGACCTTGACTGTTAGTTGACTAGGATGAACCCTGTTTTCGTAAATTGATATTTTGGATCTCTTATGGACCGAATTAGCCTTTTGGTCCCTTATACAAAGTTGTATATCTTCAGAAGACTTAGATAATAAACTATAGAAACAATGTAATTGAATTGGTAAACCTTAGATATGCTAAGTTAGATAATAAAAAGGTGTAAAACCATAAATGGACTTAGAACCATTAGATACTTCACTTAGCTTATGATCAGAGAATTATATGAGATTATGTTATGAGCCTTGTGTGAGGCATTTTGGTTAGATTCTTAGTCTTCTTGTGTGATTAACAGTTAGTCTATATTAACAACGATCGATTTAAAGGATGAACCGGTGGATCGTGGAT
The DNA here is from genome assembly GCF_003573695.1 of Papaver somniferum. Taxonomy (NCBI): domain Eukaryota; kingdom Viridiplantae; phylum Streptophyta; class Magnoliopsida; order Ranunculales; family Papaveraceae; genus Papaver; species Papaver somniferum. The sequence goes on from NC_039365.1 coordinate 23,825,720, forward strand.
CTCGAGGTAGGCGTGGCTTGTCATCAAAAGAGGTGGGAATAATTTTAACTCTTTTAAAACCATTGTCGTTTCTTCTACAAAAGTTTATGTTTAAAAAACTCATGCATCGCCAGTTTGTGCATTTCATGCATTATTTAGTTTGTATTATGATTGTTCTGTTGATTGTTTTAATCTTTCCATGAATTGGAAAGGACTTGTAATGTTTGTCGTCATTATGAATTATTATGGGAAATGAGAATTTCCACGTGTGGTATATAGGATACGCTCCTTCATTTATATCTACATATTTTCAGCTTTTATGCTTATTAGGTGTGGAACAACCCGGCATCAATATAGTTATGTAGGTGTGGAAAAACCCGGCATCACTAATATATATTGTTTGAAGAAGGATTTTGTCCATATACATTGTTTGTGCATTTCCAGTGACTTAGTCAGTTTGATGTTTGGGAGAACATGTATTGTTTTCCAAATCTTTCTCATGATTTCTTTAAATGTTATTCCTGCTGGGCACCCCTTCTAGGGATGATGTGCTCACCCATTCCTACTTTCAGTTTCAGAGACAGATCAGAGTTGCGCAGCGAAAGCTTCGAGGAGTTGACTCCGTTAATTAGTTAACTTATGTTATGTTTATTATGTTGTTTATTCTATTTGCAAACAAAATAATTATTGTATATATATCATTTGAGATAAGTTCATGTATATATATTCTAAGCGGGGTTAGTTTTGGGTTAAGTTTTATAGCATATTTTCTTAATTGAATGTTCAAGTAAATGATTTACATTTTAGTGCCTCTATATTTAGTTAATCCCTTGGATTAGCCAGCTGCTAGCTTAGGGGGCGTTGCAGGGTAGCCTCCTGCTTCGAAATCCCCGCGGCTCTCAGAGTCTTGATGGTAACAATGCTGAAGTCAGAGGCTGCATCGATCAACGAGCTATCAAACTTGGATTCTTCAAACAAACCGTGGTGAGCAGTCCCCAGTTGCATTTTTTAATGCCACTTCCTGAGAGAGCTTGGAATTCCGGCGTGGTTTCTTCAATAAGAAAAGGTTTCTTACCTGACACAACGCGATTAAGGGATGCAAACATATCTTGACGTTGCGCCTTGGAGAAACAGAGGATTTCACACAAGTTCTGCATCATAGATTGCACAGTTTTGTGAACAGAGGCCCCAGAGAGCATGAAACTCCTGATTGGAAGAGGATCTCTGTGAACTCCCTCATTGCCCAGTTGAAGTTCCCCGGCCTCCATATTTTCTTTGAAGATACGCTTCAATCTATTGCAGTCACTGGCTGGGTGATAGAAAAACCTGTGGTAGCGGCAATACTTGGGATTTTTCATTTCCTCTTCAGTTGGTGGGCGCCTAGTAGGAGGAAATTTGATGGTGTCATATTGGATCCATGCCTCCAAGAGTTCAATTACTTCGTCGATTGGAAATGGGAAATCTAAGGCGTTTTCTCTGGCTTCTTGATGTTGCGCAGGAGCTTTAGCTGCATTCTTCCGCAGTGGAGCCGCCTGATGCATTGGCGCTGTATGCTTGGATTGTTGTTCTGCCGCTGGAGTCTTCCTTTTTCCTACTTCGCCTACCACGCTCACAGAGGGGCCAGTGTTATATTGCTTGTTGATGAGGCGCCTATTTCCTCGAGTTTCACGTGCGCTTCACTCTTGGTTGGCCTGGCTCTTTCCAACAATGTTGGTGCTGTTGTGGCCGACCGTTTAGCAGCCTCATGAAGTTCAGAGAATGTCTGGAATATCAAAGTCTCCAGTAAGGCATGGTAGATGGGAACCATGCTATTGATGCAAGAATCCACCAATTGTTGTTCGGTCATGTTTGGGTCGTGACAATCCAGCGCTTGAATTTTGAATCTTTTGACATAATCATTTGGACGTTCATTGTTTCGTTGAAACATCCTTCCTAAATATGAGAGGGTGATTTGCTCAGACACAAAGAAGTACTTCTTGTAGAAAGCCATAACCATGTCACACCAGTTAGATATACTGTTTGGTGCAATGTTGTTGTACCAGGTGTATGCTCTTCCGGTAAGTGACTTCGAAAATTCCCTCAAACGGAGAACATGGTTGTATTCGTTCTCGCCCAAGGATTCCAAAAATCGAGAGACATGTTCACACGCATTAACAGTGTCGTCATACAAGGAAAATTGAGGAGAATAGTACCCTCTCGGAAGAGGAATTCTTTGTACTTCAGGAGGATACGGGGGTTGATGTTGATGCATGTCCGCTGAATCGCTTTTGTCTCGGTTTCGAAGAAGTCGTTCCAAATCTTCTCGTGTGACAAAATTGGATGGTTGATTCCTATCCGTTGGAGCTCCTGAACGAGTCTCCTCATCTACAAAGGTGCGCCTTGCTGAGGCATCGGTGCAAGGAGTATTGAAGGTGTTCCTCATTGGCTCTGGTTGGTGTGATTACTGTGGTAGCCCCTCCGTCAGTGTCTTGAGGAAAACAAGCACCTCCTTCTTAGTCGAAGCCATGTCCGTCTGAGCTCTATCAAGAACTTCATGTCTTTCTATCAAATCAACAATGGTAAAATGGGATCGGCTTCCTCTGGCTCCTATAGTCTCTCGGCCTGATGGTAGAGTAGCAGCGGCTCTGGAGACGGTTGAAGTTGTCACACTTGAAGAAACGTTGAGGGTGGCGTCAGCGGCTCTGGCACTGGTGATCGGAGGTGTAACACCCGAAGGAAAATTTTCTGCGCCGCTGCCGTTGACAGTTGGCGTGTTAATGCCACTGGAATGAGCTTTAACACCGAGGATAATTTCAGTGCTAGTGTTTTCGGGGTTTGTTGCTGATCCGAACCTGAGTTCCACCATCTTGAGATCGGGATTGAAAAATAAAATCGTAAATTGGAAATTGATATTGCAACCGAGAGATTAATTCTCCCACTGTGGTCGCCAATTGTTTGTGGGTGAAAACTGTTTTTGCTGGTTTTGGTAATTTTGTGTGTGTGGATGAGCAACGATTCTATATCCTAAACAATGCACTGCACGGGATTACTTTTGATACGAGAGATCAATCTGTACAATCCTGACCTAAACCAAGAAATGGTCGTTCCAAGCTTGCTTAGGTCACAAATTGAAGGAGAAGGGTTGGTCTTAGGGAGGAAAGCGAATAAAGTATTGAGACCAGAATCGTTGATTCTGAAGGTGTGGTTGTTTACGACTTGTATCAGAAAGTGGAACTGGCTAGCATAATGGAAAGTTATCAGGTGATTTCTGGATACTGTGTTGTTCTCTGACCAAAAACTTGTTGTTTTGGTGGAAATAGGTGAAACCTATTTATATAAGTCGTAATAAAATGTACCCTAGTCTCGTAGGAAGTGGGAACGATTGAGTGATGGAAGAGTGTGTAACCGTCAAAAACCGTGCTTCCATTATGAAGGAAGTGGATCCGTTTACACCCGTTACTTCTTGTCACCATTAACCATCCCGCTTCATGACACTTTCTTGTAACGGGCGTATTGCACACCGCACGTTGTAAACCGCCAGACTAATACCCTGATGAGTATCCCCCAGTTTTGTGATATGTTTGATGTCTCGAGTGTTTTCATGGAAAACATGTAGCAGTTTTCTAAGGGTGGCAAGTCAAGGTCAAGAGACTTTCCGCATGAAAAATAGCATGTGGTGCTATTAGGTTTATCTCGGCTGGTTGCCTAAAACTCGCCACAAGCCTGTCAGTTCAGTAGCGAACTTGGACGGCTGAGATTACATCTCACGAGGAAGGATAGCCATTGATTGTGGACACATCCTGTCGGCGCTTGATAATGGAAAAGTGGCGCTTTGAGCGCATGCCAACGATGTAATGGCGCCTTTAACGCACACCAGTAGCACTGCGTCATGGCTGGCATAGTTTCGTGCATGCCAGTGGCACGATAGTGCAAGTAGCGCCTGGCGTAGCCATGGCCTCTAGAATTCGGCACATTAGTGTTAAGACTCAAATGTGGTGTGGAAACATCAGTTCCAGTCGCCTCATCAATGCTTTGTGGAATATTATTTGGCTTGATTGGTGTAGCAACTTTGCCTAAATTAGGTTTGGTATGCTGAAACCCTAATTAGCACACATGGTATGCGGAATGCTGCATGTGTCCATGGCACAGCGGCGTTTTTATGTGAACGGTGCCAGAGCCATGCCAAAAGAACCATATCCAGGCCATTGTGTGAAAATGGCCATGGGAGTCAATATTTCCACGAGTAAGGCTGCACAAGACCCGGTCCGATTTACCTGTACCGACCCGGACCCGAAAGACCCGGACTCGAACCGATCCGGACCCGGAGTTACCGGTACATGTACCGGTTCTGAATGTTGATACCCGGTATAGACCGGTACAGGTACCGGTTCTGGGCTATTCCCGGTCTGTACCGAACCGAAAAACCCGGTAAATTAGAGCCATTGATATCTTTTAAGATATTACATCCTAGCCGTCCCTTTTAGGTTTAGTCTCATCTTCAACTCCAGGTACAGGTACAGGTACTGGTCCTGGTCCTGGTCCTGGTACAGGTACAGGTACAGGTACCTTCGTTATTTTGAACTTAAGTTGTAATGTTGAACTTTATATGTTAAGTTAGTTTGTTGTTAGCCTTTGTGTTTCAAAATTTGGGTAAAAAACCCGGTACCGGTCTGGAACCGGACCGGTCTTACCAGTACAGGTACAAGTCCAGGTACAGGTACAGGTACAGGTACACAAATTGAGGAACCGGTCAACTCCGTGTACAGGTACCGGTTCCACCAAAAACCCGGTCCGAACCGGTCCATGTGCAGCTCTATCCACGAGTGGCATGTTATGATGCTTTTATCAGGGTTTTCACGACTCGTGGCATGTTGGGGGCCCGGAGTGGTATAGTTTGTGCCGCGACTAGAAATTAGGGTTTCATCCACTGCTAGTAGAGCATGGCCACGCCTAACGGTTAAGCTAGCAAAATTGAAGTACGTTGTGATGCTGGTCAGGAACAGAGAGTGGGTTGGCATGTTTTGGCATGCTGCCGCGGTAAGTGGCATGTTTGGAAAGTGCACTTGGCATGCCCGTTTGGCGTGTGTGATTGGCATGCTTTTGGCATGTTTGGCGTTCCGTTTGGCATGTGTGCCTGGCATGTTTATTTTGGCGTGTTGGCGTGGTTTTGGGAAACCAATTTGGCATGGCGACCACTAGACGCAATTTCCACCTCGTTTAGAGTTGTGGCGGGTTTAGGGCAACCTGATTGGTCAATAAAAGTAGGGGCCGGCCAAGCATGGGTGTGTCTATATTTTTGGTGCGCGTGGCGGGTTTAATGCGACCTGATTGGCCGATGGGAAATAAGGCCGGCAAGTATGGACCCATCCATAACTCATGGGAGTGTGGTAGGTTTAAAGCGACTTGATTGGTCGACAAAGGAGTAAGGGACGGTTAGGTAGCATGGGGCGTGGCCAAGTGGCGCCGGTTATCATATTGCATGGCCACGCTTCCCTCATTGTTGCTCCTACTCCGCGGCTCTGTTTATTCTTTGCTTTCTGATTGAGTATTTTGTCCAAGGGCCTTAACCTTGGTACTTGGAGGTCCGTGCTACTCTGCTGCGAGTGAACACGAATCCTTCATTCCATACCAATATTAAGGGTTCTGTCAGGGAACATAAGCACAAGAAAAGTACTCAGCAGGCTCCGGCATTTGTGAGTAATGCAGATAGGAGCTTATACACTCATTAGACTATATACTAGTGAACAGTTCATCCAGGAGCTTGAATTTCGATATAATATGAAGAGAGACATAGGTAGTCGTCAGATTTTGATATATTCTCCAAATTCCCCGGAATATAGACACATCAATGTATACTACATCTGATGTCGGGTCAGGTAGATAGACTTTTACAAATTTATCCCTGAGCCAAAAACCACCATCAACAGGAGCGCGCGAAACTAACAAGGGCCGAGACATGTTCAAGAAGTTGAAAAATTTTGTTGAAGTTGAAGAATTTTTTTTAAGCTCAGAGAAGAGTAAAGAAGACTAGATGTGTGAACGTGAATTTGAAGTTGAAATGAGGAGTATTTATAGAACTCAAAAATTATAGCCGTTAGATCACAAGAGTTTTCAGCCGTCCAGATTCAGCCGTTGGCGCTTCTATGAAAAACGCGGCGCTGAAAAGAAAAGCTCGGGCGCTTTAGTAGAGAACTCACGCTGGAATGAAAAGCGCCAGCGCTTTAGTCTCAATCGCCAGCGCATGAGGCAAGCTCGCCCGGCCTATCATCAAGCGCCCGCTACATCCTAAAACTCAATGAAAAATACAACAAATTTTTTGGTTTGAACATCCATTTTTCAGGTTTATTGAGTCCATAGTGGAGCAAAATGAACAAACTTGATAGCTTGTTCATTCCATAGGAACTTCTCTTAGGATATATCTTTTTTATTAGAAAAAAACTTGGGATATATTTCCACGAGTTCAAGTAAGCTATACTTCATTGGTTCTAATCACTAGAACTACATTTAAACAAACATACTTAGAAACGAAACAAACATATCTTTGTCATTTTTGAGGAGGAACTGAAACAAGAAAAAAGAAGCAAGTAAAAAAGAAAAAGCAGGAAACTCATTTGATTCAAGATATTTTTATTTTGGACGAACGAAGAAAATGACGAGGGTATCAAGTGCATCACAATCTTTTCGATATCCACCTATAAGTCCGATACCTTACGTGATTTAATATAGACACAGATTTTCAAGAAGATAGCAAACCACAAGATATACACTTGGTATGTAGTAGGGGATATAAGTTTTACCTTACAAAGTATAAGAAAATTTCAGAATGCCTTTTTGTTTCATCTTAAATACAATATTGTTGTGAAACTAGAAAATAGAGAATGAGACACAAAGTAAAGAGAAGAAGATGGGAGAAATTCTATTAATTTGTGTATAGAATACAAAGGTTTAGGACTCTATTTATAGAGTTTACATACTTGGTTCCCAAGTAATAGGGTCCCACTAAAGTGGGCATCTACACGATAAACTGTCGTTTATCACACTCCCCCTAGATGACCACTGTATCTAAGCTAATTGCCTCGTTAAAACCTTTGTCAGAAAAATACAAATGGGACAAAACCTGATCGAAGGGAAAAGAGTACAATTGTGAGAAAACTTAGAACAGAGTTGGACATGCATATGTTGCCTCATTAAAACCTTGACAAGGAAAACCCAGTGGGAAAAACCTTGGTGAAGGAAAAATAGTACAACGTGATAGTCCAGTAAAATACCTTCTAATTTGATACTCCCCGTGATAAGTACTTCGTTTAAATATTGGCTTGCAAATCTTCGTGTCGATATTTCCCAATTTTGATGAAGAATTTGTTAAATGATGTGGATAACATCTCCTTCGTGAAGAATTCTTCTAATTGATGAAGTCTTCTTTAGTGTTAGTATCGAAACAGTAATGTTCTCGAGTCTTCATGCTTCTTTAAATACATTAACGACTTGTGTCTTGGGTTGCTAGATTCTCGGAGATGATTTGCAGAATAGCTGATGTAGTCTTTTCAACAAAGTGCCGATACGTAGTTACAGTACCATAGGTGAACAAAATTTTTGATCATACCTTATATGGATCAGAATGATATCTGAATTCATATGAGATGGTTATGTTGATGTGTTCTAACAAAATGACCTACCTAATGGTGGGAATCCAACAAATAACAAAAATATCAACTCCTCCTTGAATGACCACCATGTTGAATAAATTGCCTCACTAAAAAACCTTGCCAGTAAAACCTAATGGGAAAAAATTTGGACGAAGGAAAAAGAGCACAAATATCAACATTTTGAAAAAAAAAATGAAACGTCAACAAGATGTTGCCTCATTAAAACCTTGTTAGGAAAACCACATGGGACAAATCCTAAAACGAATGGAAAAGAGAACAATTTTTGACGTAAATATGGATGCTAACCCAATTATACGAGTTTTACAGAAGACAAGCATAAAAAAAATAATTTTAGTCTATCTCAGATAGACAAGTTTTAAGCAAACATAATATTAAACATAAGATTTAAGAAAAGGAAATAAAAATATGCTGCTAAAGTGTGGATTTCCGTGTTTTCAAATACTCCTCAAGAGACCTATAAAGTTGATAACATCAACCAATTAATCCGGATATTTTATCTTGTACCAAATTTCTTAAAATACATAAAGGATTGTTAGACCTAATATAATTGAGTCAGGTGGATGCCGGAATATAATTTGAATCCTATAAGGATCACAAATTCGAATATGTTCTCGACCACATATATTGTGTAAATGCAATGTGAGTCATTCAAGGACTACCAGGCCAAATACATCTTGCATAGAGAACAAAAATTTATTGAAACAATCCTAAGGGTCTAAGAAAACATAAACCCTAAAAACCGTTTATAGCATGATTAATTTCTCTTAATAACGCATCACGATTACACCAACCTGTAATTTTAAGAATTCAGGCTTGCACATTTAAGGTGTTAAGTTTTGGATCCATAAATCGTGTTATTCAAGAGATTTCTATCCAACATAATTTGGATTTTGTGAATACCAATCACATATGTCGATATTTCTTTGCAGAGGGATTAACAACCATCATCATTTATTATTTCAGCAGCTACTATAAATGAATATTCGATAATAATTTGCTTACTATAAGCCCACACAATTCTCAAGTTTATTCATAACTTACAAAATTTAATCAATTACTGGTACCAGCGCCCGCGGGCATTGAGAATATATTACATTTGAGAATATGATTTTGGTACACTCAATTGGAGCACTACCTGTAGCCTCTTATAGAACACTACTTATTTACTAGATGTAACTGGATTTCCTATTAAGAGGCAAAAGATTATCTAAAAACAAAATGAGAAATTTCACGCCAATCATATATGACAGCCTTGATTGGTTTGATTGTATTGGGAGAGAAATTAATATAACTTTTAAGTTAATGAACATTAACGTTCGATAGTGTATAGTCTCCCCCTGATTATGGTGGACATATTTTCATCTCATGTTTCGTAGTGTATTATCCAACTAATTCGAGACATACTTACTATGAAATATGTCTTTTGACATAAAAATCAAGAGTATAAAGCACAGTTTGGCTAACTTAGCCTGTGTTAGTGGCGGTCAGGATTTGTTCTTGGCAGGGATAAATCTATGGTTGTGGTTGTCTAGGGGGATTTGTCAAAACAAAGCTCGGCTAAGTTAGCCTGTATTAGTGGTGGTTAGGAATTGTCCAGACAAAGATAAATCAAGGGTTGTGGTTCTCCTGACCACCCCCTACAACTCGCACGCGTGGCATTAATTCCAATATTATGGTTGAAAAATGAATACTCAAGTCAAGATATGGATTTTCAAAAAATTATAATGGGGAGGTTCGAACTCATGACCTATTGTGTCATAAGAGTGGCCTCTAACCAGTGTTCCACCTTGGTTGGAATTAATAGAAAAGATAAATCAACGGTGGTGTTTTTTTCAACTTAAATATCATAACTGCTTTATTAATTAGTATTTCACTAATTGCACATAATAAATAATCTATTCATTATAAAGTGTTTTATTAATTTGTGTTTCACTAATTGCTCATAATAAATGACTAATCATTTTTAATTATTAATATTTTCTTAATTAATTATAATATTTATTTCTATTAATAAGTAATTTTGATAAATAATATCAATAGACATTTTTGGCGACAATGAGTAGTAGAAGAGGTGGAGGCCGAAAGATTAGTGGTGGTTAAGGGCGGTGCCAAGCACAATTATATTTATTTTTGTTCTTTTATCATCAAATGAGATACAAAGTCCATTTTTCACATGTATCCAACTTGCCAAGAGTTTTTTCTCCCTCTTTCCTCAAAATCCTGGCTCTTCCCCTGATTTGTGGTGGAATAAGTAGTGACGGTAAGTGCTGGTGAGTAGTAATGGACAATATTAATTTTATGTTGTCGCTACAACATCGATAACATCGTAGTGTGAAAGATGTGGTTGATTGTTTTTAACACTTTTGATGAAGGAAGGTACCATATATTTCAGGAATGATATCATACAAGATAATATTTTCATGATCCTAGTTGGATCACCCAAATGGTACCCCTGTTATCTTTGGTACTATATCTTATAAATCATGATTTTTTAATGTTAAAATAAAATTGATTGCAATACAAATAATAATATATACATGGAAAAAAATAATGAAACTAATCAATTGACGACATTTTATTCAATCTAAACCTCATACATGGCATTTGTGATTGAAAATTAGAATTGCGTACAGCAACCTACATGGGGTAGGCGGCAGTGATGGTGGCAGTGGTGGAGTCAAAATTGACATTGAAGAGGCCTGCTTTTAAAAAAAAAGAAACATGTAAACTTTGGTGGACTAAACCATAAATATATATGGACAAAGTACTATTTATAAAATAAACTAAAAAATTTATGTAGTTATTAAAAATTTAAGGGGTTAGAACCAGGTTAGTCAACCCTTGGCTCTGCCACTAGGTGGTGGTGGATAAAAAAATGGATTCATTTGGTTTTATGGTGGTGGCGGGTATTGGTGAACAAAAAAATATTATGCTAATTTCGTAGCGCCACAAATTATGTAACGTTATATTATAAAGTATAAAACGTGGTTGATCATTCTAATATTAATATAAACTCGATCAAGCACATGTCCATTTTAAAAAATTGGTGCAATGAATTTCCATGTTATGTAATAACTAAACGAACGACACGAATCAAGATCAGAACATATGAAATTATTTATTATCAATTTTTCTATGTATAGAGTGGTCAAGATTTGTTCTTGGAAAAGATAAATTTATCGCTGGGGTTTGTTTAACTTAACCATTTTTAAATATTTTATTAATTAGTGTCTCATTGATTGTTCATAATGATTAATTAAATTTCTATTATAAATGTCCCTTTAATAATCTAACATAAATACATAACTTTATTAATAAATAATTGTACTAAAAGCTATATTAATTCTAATAGTGGTAGTGGAAGTAGGGTTAGTATAAACGGTGGCGGGTGTTTGTGAATAGTGGAGGCGGTAACATTACTATTGATGGAAGAAATAGTGGCGGTGGATGGTTTTTATGGTGGTGGGTGTTGGTAATAGTAGTGGATAATAATAGTTTTTGCTTTTTAGTGAGTTTTATTGACCGATTAAAAAAAAATCTTCACAAAACATGCAACATTGTATTGTGAAAGATGTAGTTGGTTGTTTTTAGCACCATTGATAAGGACAAAAATCAAATATTTCGAGGATGATACCGGAACGTATAAGACAATATGATCATGATTGTTGGATCACCGAAACGGTATCCGTATTATATAAAAGCAATTGGTGTACCCGCGTAAGAGAACATTATCGCTCTCTCAAGTACTATTACATTTTTTTTCTTGAAAGACCATCAATGTCGAGTTGTTTCACGACAACTACCTACAGAGACAACAACTTTCACTCAATTCCCGATATAAAACATTATTGACCGGGAAAATGTATTTGCATTCTAAAATATTTGTTTGAAAATTATGTTTGTTCATCAAAATCATCATAAAAAACTCTAAATCATAAATCTACATTTCGCCTTTGATGTTTATAGAATATTTTTTATATTTTACATTCTCAAATCATGCGACCTCTTGATTACAAATCAACAATATCAAATTACGGATCAATATTTATAGGTTTCATTCACTGGGTTAGAAGGTAAAGTAGATACAGATGGGTAGACCACACAGAGCAGAACATGACTGAGAATACTTCAATAATTTGGTCAAGAAATTAGGTCAAAATTTTAAGATTAACTTTCTATAGGACTAATTAGATCGCTTCGATAGGAGCCGACTAAAATATGGATTAATAATAATTTCCACATAAGACAATTTCAAAACATAGTTTGGCTAACTCTTCCTATGTAAAGAGTGGTTAAGATTTGTCCTTCCTCAATTGCTATGCTATGTGAGAAGAAGGTGATATCTAAGATTGAGGTACAATTCAAATCTATTAGATTCATACCATTTACAACTGGACGCCTTGAAAAAAAATGACGTGTTGTTGTTATTATTACAGGTAAGGGATACATTGACCACTGCGCAAATAGCTCACTTCGCAAATGATTGGTGTTGCATGTACTGTCTAGAATGAAACGATGAATTTTAGGAAACAAGGCACTAGGAGCAGTGTCTGGAGTATTTTGGATATAGTAACTTAGACCCGATGTAATACTTATGTTCTTTTTTTTATAGTTTTTCCACAATCTATTTATTTAAGAAAAATGGACATTGCAAATACATAACATCAACAAAAATTAGACAGATTGTGTTTGATAATATGGCTACCGATGGTCCGGAAACGGAAAAATAAAGGAATTGGTGTAGAAGAATTGTTGGGATATACGACGGATTACTTGATACGAATGAAAGAGGTATAACTAGTTCGATTCTGAAATCACATAAAGTTCACAGTAGAAGATGACATCAAGTTTAAAGTTAGTAACAAACATAATATGGCTAACTAAAATGTTAAAAACAAACAGGATATATAATCTTAGAAAGCCGTGGGACTTGAAGAGGTCAATTTTGAAAACTACAATCTTAGAAAGCAACGATCCACAATACCATTTTTTTTTATAAATATTCAACGTAGAAGATGTCAACTTTTGGTAAAGGATCTATTGACAACCTATAAATTTGAAATAGGATCAAGGAGTACAATATGTGTTCAAGGTTCTTTATGAGGTAATGTGTCGCCATATTGTAATCCAAGTGAAGGTAGGAACATATGGAAGTGACAAAATGTCCAAGACTTTTGAAGTTACCAAAGCCTTCGTTAAGACGAACTGCTGGGCACAATACTTTGTTGAAGATTTAATGGCAGAGATTTGTATACATACAATCCCTTCGAAAAGGTAATTGGTACACATTTTAAACATTGTCATCTAATGGGTGTTGAAAAATTACATGAAAATCATGTCACATTGGAGAGTTTATATCATCCGTTCGATGCAAAAAAATATTATTCTCTGCCTTTTTGGAGGATCGACAACATGACCATAATAGATGAGTCAGCTGGAGCGAATTAGGAGCATGGGGAGACTTTTATGGACGATATTGATTAGTTGATTTCACTGAGATGAGCGCTGCTTACGACATATTTCCAAAAAATATTTAAATTTCATGTTCATGTAGAGCATTATCTCATTATAAGCAACGGACCTAAATAAAAAAGTGTCAGAAAGTTAAGATTATATTTATTTCGTTTGAGCAAATCTCCGGCAGTAAAATATTAAAGGGAAAAAAACAAGAAAAAAAGAGAGGAAAATCCCGACTATTTTTATGACAAACCCATATTAAATCATAAGGAGTTGATAAGTATTCGGGACACAAATTATACAATATATTAAAAATGAACCAACATCATGGCCGACACGGCTTAAGAGCTAGTAAATAAATATAACATGGATTGCTTTTGGAACAAAAATAAAATAACATAAATAATTATATGTCAAAACCAAAAGCATTGAAAACATGTAAACAAATCTTTGATAACTTCGTGACCTCAAGGGCCAACGAGATGAAATTATGGACACTTTTTCATCAAAAGAAAATTAAAATAAGATCAATATAGTCACTACAAGGACTAATAATATCGGCTAACAAGTCGGGTGCGCACCTTTTGATCTTTATTGTCTAATTCCAATTACAAGTGGAACTATTTTAAATTTTTGGAGATTTACCATGAGAAAAAAAATGATCAATATCCTTTAAGAACGAAGCAATTCTTCTTGGTGTTTGCAATTGTTAATATCATAATAACGAAACTTTATATATCCCTTTAGGATCGATAGGGAAAAACCAAATCAATTGGCTTATATGATTCATTTTAAGAAAATAAAGAAATCATTTTCGTTGTTAAGGAATCCATTGTTTCCCGTAAGAAATGGAAATCAATGATTTATTAATAGAAAAATGAAACCATGGTCTGTAAAGGTTTGTTTAAGCGATTATCGTCAAACTACAAGAGAAAAAAAATTGGCTAAAATTTCTTAGAAAGCCAATTTTAACATCTCCTTCCGCAGAATTGATGGAGAAAACCAGTACCGGTTGGTATATACGATATACCAAAATTACGTCGACAAAAAAGAAAAAGAAATGTCGACTTAGTCATCGTATAGGGAAAATCCACTTCGTGGTTGATAGATGGTTTCTTGAAATAATAAATAGAAACCGGTTATAAAAACCACACGATCTTCATCGAATGGACGATGAAGATACCAAACTTAATTGGACGGAGGATTATGAACCATGCATGTGAATCATTACTGTAAAGATAACCAAATTTCGATAACATCAATTTTGGTGATTACCGTTTCATTAGATAATAAAAATTGTAAACCATCTTTCAATGCGTTTGTTTTTTCTTTCTCTATGAAATAAAATATAAGAGGAGAAAGAAAATAAATTTACTCAAAATAATTGATCCCCAGTGCTCTGTAAACATAGAGCTTGTCTTTCCAGAAGAGATCAACAGATTTTAATAGCACAAAAAAGGAAAACAATAGGATTGCCGAAATATGTAAAATCCATTGAATCCCTTACAGAGAAAAAGAAAGATACAATCACCATCAATCAATATTCGTCAAGTAATCCATTAAGCTGTATAAGAAACAGAGAGGAAAAAATAATAAACAAATAAAGTTCATGATTTGTCGCCACCATGCTCATCCCATGCTATTAGGGATAACAGTACTTTTGATCCGTAAACATGAATCTACATAAACACGAAATAGATGTTAATAAGGAGATATTGAATTAAACGTCCACTAAAACATATAAAGTTAATTTAATAACAAAAGTTAAAGTATATGTCATCTGTTCATATTGTTTTCGGATTTCTACCGCTAGGGAAAAAAACGGTTCAGTCCAAAATCCCATTAAATATAATAATTCAGTCCAAAATCCCATTAAATATAATAATTCAGTCCAGACCTAGTTGACTAGGTATATTTTAATTCAAAAATTGTATAAATACCCCATGAAATATAACAGTTCAGTCCAGACCTAGTTGACTAGATATATTTTAATCCAAAAATTGTATAAAGACGTTGTTGACTTCCACACGTGTTTCATAAAGCACACGTGCAGCGAGTGGGAACTGTTTTATAACTGACACATTCAACGTGGAAGTGACACGTTAGCTAAAAAAAAACTCATGATGATGTCTGAAGTTTAAATAATATAAAAATAAAATAAAACCAAGAGCTACAAATAGAGTACCCATATGACTATAATTCACATTTTTTTTTAAAAACTTCATTTACATTGGTGTACAAACATGTACACATCTACAAAATACAACATGTTTACAATCGAAACTCATTAACAAGTACCAACACCAGCTCCAATGCTCAACCACTCTTAACCCTGTTGCTGTAAACAACTACAACACCTCAACCATTCAAAACAAAATTTTTATCCATTTCTGTAGCTTTCCAATCTACTGTTAATTTTTGTAATGGTAATTCAACATACCGTGGTTTTTACAAAATGTAGTCAGCCCAAGCAACTGAAATAGTTGAAAAGAAAAAGAGACATGTTTCAAGAAAATTTAAAGAATCAGATATATGATTGCCAAGTATGTATTCAACAACTAACATGGAAAAATGAGGATAGGTGATTACCAAGTCAGGACCCAAGCAATCAATCGCATACAGCCCATATCAATCTTCTGGCACAACAAATCTCGAATTGCGATCCAACAACAGTGCTGCACCTGCTCGTACAAATTCCAGTATACCATTATCAAATTTGCATGCCGAATTGAAATTCGCAAAATCAAAACAAAAGTATACGAGTAATAATTACCAGTAGAAGGATTAAACATTGACCAAAGCTTATTCCTAAATTCCCAAACATCACCTAGAAATCACACCCTATAGAAAGGTGTATAATTATGTACACATTAATCTACAGCATGTGTACAACTATGCACACATTGCAATACACATTGAGAGCTTCTAATTTGAGTAAAATAGGAACGCGATAGTACTAAATGTGCAGGAATCTGGATTGCTTTTATATGATTACGTACTTATCAACAAAAAAATAAAAAAACCAGGATGCAAAACAGAAGAATGGAAATCCTTAATCAATACCTTTTAAATGTTTCATTTTGCGTCTCGGCATCGAATTGTGGATACCCAATAATGTATTCCCATAATCCATGTCAGTATTCATGACCTTTGTTCTCGGCCATTACTTATCCCAACTCATTAATGCAAGCATACAATAACATGAGGTAATATATCTACAAGAAGTCATAAAGTTCGTTACAATACCCATTTCATCATGAGGAAGACGAAGTTTTTCATATGTATAACTAAAAATAGTCTTAGTGGCATGTACAAGAAGTCATATAAGTAGTGGACAAGCATATACACCTCGTATAACAAGGACAAAAAAAAAAGTACACCTATATCGTAGAAACTGCAAGCTCACCAGCAAGTCTTTTTTTTTTCAGTGCTTCAACATCAATCAATCTCACCCAATGGGGGAAGGTTGTGCATGTCGTTCTCTATCTTTGGCACTTACAATTAAAGAAAACAGGTAACAATACAAATGCGAAAACCAACCCATGGAAGAAAAAGTAGAACAACTCATTAGCTATTTAACTGGTATATGAGAAAATACACCTTGTAGAGCCAGTACAAAAATACATACTACACATAAAAGCCCACCAGTTTCAACTTGTCAATAATGCAATAGTAGTTTTTTAAGAAAACTTGTCAGATGATCTAAACTAATTTTCTGCAAGACATTAGTTGCTTCATAAAAAGTAGTATCAAAACATAATAAACGACTACTAAGATTATGAGAGAGCACAATATTGGTGTACAACTATGTACGTACCTACAAAAAATCCAACACTTGTACATATTAGTGCTTTCCCTAATTTTTGTTTTGTATATATAAAATATAGTTATGCAAGTGTAGTAGTGTACAAATATGCACACCTAAATAATCAAACATGTGGACAACTATGTACACCTAAATAACAAACATGTGTGTACAACTATGTACACCCAAATAATCTAACATGTCTACAAATATGTACACTTTAGTAATTCAAAAAACAAAATGTGCATAAACTAGTAAGGCAAGTCTTTAAAGTATCTGTAGATTGTAGAGATAATACCAAAATAGTAGAACTGAGTGAATGTGGACAAGTGTGAAATAATACCAAACTGTTCTTAACTCATAAAAAAAGTTATCTAATTCAAAATTCTTGACTGAAAACTTTAATGACGACTGGAGATTAATAACAACACTACATTTATCTCATTCAAAATTCTTGACTAAAAGCTTTAATATAATCGCACATTCAGATCAACATGGGGACTTAATCATAAGAAAAGTGATCTAATTTAAAATTCTTCTAAATCATTATGTGTATAATAATGTACACATTAAGAATTTTTTTAAATCTAAATGTGCACAGTTATGTACACATTAAGATCAACATGCGTAAAACTATGCAAGGCAAAAGCTAATTTTAAAAGCAATTAAGAGCAAAATCGCAGACGCACAATCAAGTAAGAGCAAATTCAAAATAGTGAAGGAATATTCAGATGAGTGTATATGTGGTTAAGATTTTTGTGTGGCATATCATCATTGCGAATCAAGTAACAGCAAAATCTTACCACTCTGCGTTTTCCCACGGGCATATTATTTTTCAAAATTTTCTAAACCACTGACAACTGCAAGTACAAAAAGGACTTGTCTTTCTTCATTTAGTACTGGCTTCGGAAATCTCACCCGTGTTTCAAGAGAAGTAGCCAATTCTCTTATTTTTAAATGAATAGCCTAGCATTTAACTCAGCATATACAAGTCAAAAGAAAATTAAGAGATAAAATAAGAAAATAAACTCCCGAGGCAGCTGTCATATATAGTATCACTAACATAGTGGGACAAGGCTAAAAAGACAGTGCAGCTGTACAAAAACGACCAACTTCCACTAGCTTTTATGAATTTTCTCTCAGTAAGCATGCCAAGAAAATAAAGCATTAGTTCAAACATATAACAAACAGTTGGTGTATAATATCGTTCTAAATAGCATTTGTTGTTGTGGTAATTTATCATCTTCTATCTATATTCCTTTTCTAATGGTTTCAATACTCACATGGGAGAGTTAGTAAAAAGTCTGCAAATGTACTTACAATAGTATTCATTAATATTCACATTTGACTTCTGCCTGGGCAACATTGGAAGCTACTGACTGAGTTATCCTTGTCTCCAGTCTCTCCATTCAGCTGGAGCAAATCAGAGTTGCACCATAACCGAACTCTATGCCCACCATGCCTGTGTTGCTTGATTCCGTAACACAGCTAATCATCATCACCATAATAGATAATCTAGCCTTGAAAATTGATAATTTCAACTTCCTGCCAAATGGAAGTAACAACTCAAATGGTAAGTTTTCGAACACATCACTCACTTTGCCAATTATCTAAAATACCATGCGACAATTTCAGATTATGATTCTGCATTTTACATATTAAATTAGTTGAGAGTGGCGGCTATCAAAAATGAAAGTACTCTTTAATAAATGAAGTACTGCACATTTAAATGGTAGCAAAGTTTAGGTACATCTCTGCATTAAAGTGGAGAAAATTATGTAGTCATAGATGTATATTACTGCTTAATTTTCCCTTGCTCCATCGCTCATATCCATCACCAAAATGAGTTGAATCATAGATGTACATTTAAACATACTTGATTATGTTTAGGCAATAACCAGGTATTACTCTTAGAGAATTTTATTCTTGTTTATTGTGATACTTTTAGCCATTAAAATTGATCTCTACATCTTTATGCAGGTTCTGGTAGATATTCCTGAAGACCTGACAACAAAATTGAGATACAAATATTTAATTGGATATCATAATTCTATATTAAATCTAGTTCTTGCACTTTCAACAGTTAGAAACAAAGATTCATCAAACAGATAAAAATTCACACGAGATCTAAATCTAAAAGTAAGTGGAATACAAAACGATTTGATGTGTAGTGGAGATAAAGATTCAATGACGAAGAATCTGAAGTCGAAATTTCGATCCACATTAAAGAATAGAAGATCAATCGAGTTGCACTCAAGAACCCTAGATTTCTATCTCAAAAGAAAGATTAAAACAATTAGATGTTACAGATCTATTCTAACTGTTGAATCGAGTTGCACTCAAGAATTTTAAAATTTCTATCTCAAAAGAAAGATTAAAACAATTAGATGTTACAGATCTATACGCAGATTAAGATCGAATATAAACTTCGAATTGAAACATATATTTCAAGTTTTTTAAAACCGTAAATTGATTTTTCAGAATCATAAAAATCAATCTAATCAAAGATAAACATAATTTAGGAAGAAAGCTTATCTTATTTGAGTTTAATGGCGATCATCCGGTTTCGTTCTTCAATTCAGGTCTCATATCTCAAGAGATTTATCTTCTCACGTTGTCTTTAGCATCAATATAGGGAGATTTCTGGCGAAATGAAATGAAAAAGGGGAAATTAGGCTCAGGCCCAACCCATGGATAACCCATAATATGAGGCCCTTAATTTAAAAAAGTTTAAATCTAGGCCCCGAGTTTTTAAAAGACCTTGATACCCTTATGCATATTGTCAAGCCCATAATTAAATAAAATTTAAATCTAGGCCCAAAATTATTAAATCTAGGCCCGAAATTATTAAAATACAGTGCGAAGGTGTAAACAGAAGTTACACATGCATATGGCATGTGTAACCAGAAGTTACACATCCTTATGATATGTGTAATGCAAAGTTACACTTGTATATATATGCAAATAAATAGACATCAAAAAAAAAACACAAAAAAAAAAGTTATTACTTTAATATTCATTTACAATAATTTCTTGGCATGTGTAACTAGAAGTTACACACGCATCTGTTTAGTGTAATTGAGAGTTACATATGTGTCTATCTAGTGTAACTGAGAGTTACACATGCATCTGACTTGTGTATTCAGCGTCAACTCCAGTTCCAGCGAGATCATTACCACGTTTAAGCAATTAGCTTTTATGAAGTTATCTGAAACCTGAAATATAACAACAAGCAATCAGTATTTATAAGATCAAAATGAACAGTACATACAACAATGTATATTCAGTTTCACAAGCATCTGACTAGAGTAACTAGTAGTTACACATGCATCTGAATTGTGTAACTGAGAGTTACACATGCATATAACATGTGTAACTAGGAGATACACATGCATATGACTTGTGTAACTAGGAGTTACACCTGCATATGGAATATGCCATTTATCATGAACTTGCAAGCCTAAGTTACCTAAAGCAAAGTATGTGTAAGTAAAGGTTACACATCTAATTAGCATGTGTAACTAGAAATTACACATCTATTTAGCTTGTGTAACTAGAAGTTACACATCTAATTAGCATGTGTAACTGAAATTTACACATCTATTTAGCTTGTGTAACTAAAAATTACACATCCATACCAAAACACCACCACTAAGACAAGCAGAATGTAAAGTAGATCCAACTTACAATGTCTAACACAGCTCTAACATCCATACCAAACCTCTCAGCTTCATACCAAAACACCACCACTAACTCCAAATACAAATTATCTTCCAAATCTGATCCAGTACCACCACTGCCTCCTCATCCTCCTCCAAAACCTGCACCTCCACCATCAACACCACCACAAGTGTTGATTTTCCTGTAAAAGAAACATAAAAATATCAGCCAAACTAATCATTGTATACACAAACTAGTCTAGATGCAAAAGCAATACTGCCAGCCTCCAAAAGTCATAAAACAAGCATGTATAATCAACTAACAACAAGCATGTGTAAGTCCCAACATCTACAGATGTTTTAACAATCAGATTTCATCTTATCATCTACAGATACAAGTCAATAACTGAATCCATTGTAATCATGAGAGTTCATCGTTTTTAGATGATTGAATTCAACTAGTATTACCAAGAAATTGAACCTAAAAACAACATCAACAGTAATAACAGCAATCTAAACGTACCTAGATTCAAAATTCATTGATTCCATAAAAATTATATTTTTCTACTCTGACCTGAATAGAACAACCAAAACAAGAATCAAAACCTAATCAAACTAAATAAGAAAATAGAACTACTAAATGAGTCAATCATATTGAATCAAAACAAAAACGTTACCTGAAGTAGCTTCAAAAGAACAAATTGGAATAAATTGATTGATTCAAATTGGAGTCACCACAATATCACCAACTGAAACCTGAATCATTCAAATTGGAGTTCTTATACAAGATGACAAGTACTACCTAGGTTTAATCATGAATAAGTTGTTTCCAAGCATTAAAAACCTTCAGCTGTTGTATTCAATCAGTATGTGTAAGTAAAAGTTACACATCTAATTAGCATGTGTAACTAGAAGTTACACATCTATTTAGCTTGTGTAACTAGAAGTTACACATCCACTTAGCTTGTGTAACTGAAAGTTACACATCCATAATAAAGCACAAACGGGAGCTAATACCAGCAGATTAATGAGGATAATCGGACATACCTGTATAAATTGAACATATCAACAGCACCTTGGAGATCAAAAGCCCATGTTTCATGGTCCCCAGATTTCATAAGGTTATTGCCAACCCACTGGGAAAGTGATTTGAAGAACCCAAGCTCCATCATGTAATCTACAAGCCACCTGAGGTTTAGAAACATAATATGACATGTTAGATAGTTGATCTACTAACGTCAATTCTCTTACGAAGGTATGATTTTCCATGAAAGAAGAAAACACTTCCAAATGTGTTGTTCACTGGCAGTTCATGAACTCCAAAAGTCGTCCACCTTTACAGTGGATCCATATATATGGTAGTGTAGTTGAATGTATATATCAACTTCCCAATTGCACAAATGAAAACTGTAGTATACATAAGTACAACAAAATGAAGGAGAATAACTCTTACTTTCTTGATGGGATTTCTGAGGGTAAACTTTGCAAGGTCTGGAAAACCTTCTCAACTTCTCCATCACTCTCTTCAGGATTTACATCTCCAGGTACAGATTCCAGTACCCAAAGTTGTTCTGCATCAAGGAAGTGTAGAAAACTTCATTACATGGAAGGATGGACATACTGGGTTTATTAGCAATTGAAAGAAGCAAAGATCTCAAAAAAGGTTTTGTGTGTCCTTCTTCACATTTTGTAACAATTTTGTTTAGTAAAAACTGAGAATATGTAAATAAACATACTAAATGCCAGATCCAAATACTTCATCTACATTTCGTATCCTTAAATTACAAAAATTAAACAACATCAATAAAACCAAACAACAGAAGCAATTCATCAAACATTTAGAACTCAAAAACAGAATTATCAGATGTTGGTGATACCGAATCTCCAGATGAAAATTATTACTATTAACAGCTTATTCATTAGTTGTTTCCAAAGCAAAAGAAGAATCAGATTTTGAATCACCTGTGAATGACGATTAGTTGTTATCTTCTTTATTTCTGTTGTTGTTGAAGATCTTCATAGTTCCATTGTTGAACCTGCACAATAAGTAAGTCCTAAGGTTTAAAACATCATTACATACATGAAAAACAACAAAGAAGAGGAAATCCCAACTTAAAAAAACCTTGAAAAAAATGAAAGAGATGAAACAATAACTAATTAGATTGTAGAAGACTTCTGACTTGAATGGAGACTGAGAAGAGATGATGAAACCTTAACTTGAGATTCACAAGCTTTAATTTCAGATTCAAAATAAAATTGAAATAATATTTGACTGATTCGAATTCATAGATTATTTGATGCTCAACTATTTTATCTATTGAATCAAATCCATTCAAATCTCTAAATAACTACATCATAACCAGGATGAACTCCAAAAATGCACCAAAATTCCAAAACACCGAGAATAAAATTTCGATTTATCATCGTTTCTAACAGATCTTCTTCTTCTAATAACAAACACGCAGATGATTTACTATCATTCTTCCAGATCTAAAAAAGAAAATGAAATCAATGAAAGAAATATAAACCTAGAAACTTTATATGAATCTTCAAACAGAAAACTAAATTAGAACGAAATCTCTGCAGAAAAAATGAAATCAGATTACGAAATCAACCGATTGAATTGAAATTTTTCCTGTTGGATTTGATTTTCTACGAGAATCTTCATATTCAGTTCATGCTGATGAATTTTCATTGAATCTCCGAAGAATAACTGATGTTGATTTCGAATTTATGTTTAGATAATCAAGATCTTTTTTTGTAAAGGTCAGATCTAAGTTATGAAATCATTACTCACTGGAAATTTCGATTAGAAATCGTGTTCTCGGCCTGTTTCTTCGTCTGAGAGAGAGAGCAAACCCTGAAACTTTTTTCTCTGCAACCTGCAACCGAGCGAGAGAGATGAGAGAGATGAGAGAGAAAGAAAATGAAGAAATGAATGGATCTTATGATTTTTCTCTTGTATATATTGAAAAGGGTAAATTTGACATTATGAAAATGTCACTTTATTATCAAGCCCTAAAAATTAAAGTTCTGGGCCTAAAAATATCAAAATGTGAAAGAATGGAGTTGACAATGAAGGATCCATTTTGTTGGGTTTCTATGTGTTGAACCCATGTAGTAGGGGGTTATAGTATTTTTCACAATGAAAAATGATGAAAAAGTAGAAACCAAATTCGTTTAATTGTTCAAAGGGCATTTAGGGTAGAATGAAAAGTGTGGATTTTCGTGAATCGGGACAAAAAGGATCAACTCGTCTAAGTGAAATAAAAGGAGAGGCCGGCCCCCTTTTATAGGCGTGGCACTTGGGAGTTTGAATAAGGAAAGGACTTCCTATATGAGTCAAGTAAGGAAAAGAGGAAACCGGGCCTGCGAAGACAAATCACCATGCCAAGCCGTCCGCGCATGCTTTGTGTTACCAAACCGCCCCATTACCTTGGCCCCACCATGTCAAGCCGTCCGGAACATGCCTTGGCCCCACCACGCCAAGTCGTCCACATGCTTTGCCTCACCAAGCCGTCCACGCCATTGCCTTGGCCCCACCATGCCAAGCCGTCCGCGCCAACACCAACAACTCGCCAAGCCAGCGTCATGATGTTCCTAACCCAGCCAAGGTGATACATGGCCAGACTAAACCGACGATCTTCATCTCACCACTTCACGGTCTACACCATAAATAGAATCTACGCAAGGCCGCCAAATATGAGGATCATGAACTCTCCTTACCTCTCTAAAAAGTTTAGTCGGACTTTCCTGACCATCTTTTCATGACCTGTCATTTCGATTTTTATCCTCGCCTATCACCATCTTATGCTTACCTCGCAACAATGCTCTTGTTCCGAGCTAAGCAGGGGACTTAATGTTGATGGTGGTTTTTAGCTTAGGGTCAAAATCGTAAAACTGTAAATCTGACATGACGTCACTATGACCATTAGCGCATTTATTAAATCAATCAGCATGCCTACATATGAATTACCGGAGTACCCTTTTTTTTACATGGGTCATGTTCCACAGCAGAACCCTTAACACTGACTGACATCATCTATGCCAAACCCTAATTCTCATGCAACCACGCCAAGGCATGCCAACCATGCCAGCCGCACCACTGTTCCAATGGCAAACCATGCCAGCCACGTCACCGCGCCAAGGCATGCCAACCATGCCAGCCACACCACTGTGCCAATGGCATACCATGCCATCCACATATCCGCGCCAAGGCATGCCAACCATGCCAGCGGCACCATTGCGCCAATGGCATGCCATGCCAACCGCACCTCCGCGCCAAGGCATGCCAACCATGCCAGATGCACCACATGTGCCAATGGGATGCCAACCACCTTGTCGCGCCATACCATGCCGGTCTTCCCTATGCGGCTACCAAAACGATGGCATGCGATGATCAACGACCACCATTCCATCTTAGATGCAAATCTTAGCCGTCCAAGGTCGCAAACAACGCATGGTAATCTTTGGCCCAAAACCCTAGTTTTGGCCACGCCAAACCGCGCCAAGGCATGCCATGCCACATGTGCCAATGGCATGCCAACCACCTTGCCGCGACATACCATGCCGGCCTTCCCTATACGGCTACCAAAACGAAGGTGTGCGATGATCAACGACCACCCTTCCATCTTAGATGCAAATCTTAGCCGTCCAAGGTCGCCAAACAACGCATGGAAACCTTTGGACCAAAACCCTATTTTTAGCCACGCCAAACCGCGCCAAGGCATGCCATGCCACATGTACCAATGGCATATCAACCACCTTGCCACGCCATACCATGTCGGCCATCCCTATGCGGCTACCAAAACGAAGGCGTGCGATGATAAACGACAACCCTTCCATCTTAGATGCAAATATTAGCCGTCCAAGGTCGCCAAACAAAGCATGGTAACCTTTGGCCCAAAACCCTAGTTTTGGCCACGCCAAACCGCGCCAAGGCATGCCATGTCACATCTGCAAATGGCATGCCAACCACCTTCCTGCGCCATACCATGCCGGCCTTCCCTATGCGTCTACAAAAACGAAGGCGTGCGATGATCAACGGCCACCCTTCCATCTTAGATGCAACTCTTAGTCGTCCAAGGTCGCCAAAAAATGCATGGTAACCTTTGGCCCAAAATCCTAGTTTTGGCCACGCCAAACCGCGCCAAGGCATGCCATGCCACATGTGCCAATGGCATGCCAACCACCTTGTCGCGCCATACCATGCCGACCTTCCCTATGCGGCTACCAAAACGAAGGCGTGTGATGATCAACGGCTACCCTTCCATCTTATATGCAAATGTTAGCCCTCCAAGGTCGCCAAACAACGCTTGGTAACCTTTGGCCCAAAACCGTAGTTTTGGCCACGCCAAACCGCGCCAATGGCATGCCAACCACCTTGTCGTGCCATACCATGTCGGATTTCCCTATGCGGCTACTAAAACGAAGGCGTGCGGTGATCAACGACCACCCTTCCATCTTAGATGCAAATCTTAGCCGTCCAAGGTCGCCAAAAACGCATGGTAACCTTTGTCCCAAAACCCTAGTTTTGGCCACGCCAAACCGCGCCAAGGCATGCCATGCCACATGTGCCAATGGCATGCCAACCACCTTGTCGCGCCATACCATGACGTCCTTCCCTATGCGGCTACCAAATCGAAGGCGTGCGATGATCAACGGCTACCCTTCCATCTTATATGCAAATGTTAGCCCTCCAAGGTCGCCAAACAACGCTTGGTAACCTTTGGCCCAAAACCGTAGTTTTGGCCACGCCAAACCGCGCCAATGGCATGCCAACCACCTTGCCGTGCCATACCATGTCGGATTTCCCTATGCGGCTACTAAAACGAAGGCGTGCGGTGATCAACGACCACCCTTCCATCTTAGATGCAAATCTTAGCCGTCCAAGGTCGCCAAAAACGCATGGTAACCTTTGTCCCAAAACCCTAGTTTTGGCCACGCCAAACCGCGCCAAGGCATGCCATGCCACATGTGCCAATTTCATGCCAACCACCTTACCACGCCATACCATGACGTCCTTCCCTATGCGGCTACCAAATCGAAGGCGTGCGATGATCAACGGGCACCCTTCAATCTTAGATGCAAATCATAGCCGTCCAAGGTCTCCAAACAACGCATGGTAACCTTTGTCCCAAAACCCTAGTTTTGGCAATGCCAAACCGCGCCAAGGCATGCCATGCCACATGTGCCAATGGCATGCCAACCACCTTGTCGCGCCATACCATGCCGACCTTCCCTATGCGGCTACCAAAACGAAGGCGTGCGATGATCAACGGCTACCCTTCCATCTTATATGCAAATGTTAGCCCTCCAAGGTCGCCAAACAACGCTTGGTAACCTTTGGCCCAAAACCGTAGTTTTGGCCACGCCAAACCGCGCCAATGGCATGCCAACCACCTTGCCGTGCCATACCATGTCGGATTTCCCTATGCGGCTACTAAAACGAAGGCGTGCGGTGATCAACGACCACCCTTCCATCTTAGATGCAAATCTTAGCCGTCCAAGGTCGCCAAACAACGCATGGTAACCTTTGGCCTAAAACCCTAGTTTTGGCCACGCCAAACCGCGCCAAGGCATGCCATGCCACATGTGCCAATGGCATGCCAACCACCTTGTCGCGTCATACCATGCCGGCCTTCCCTATGTGGCTATCAAAACGAAGGCCGGCAAAAATCAACGACCACTTTTTCATCTAAGATGCAGATCTTAGTCGTCCAAGGTTACCAGCTAACGCATGGAAACCTTTGGCCCTAGTTTGGTCGCACCTAAACAAAGCCAAAACCCTAACTTTTGGCCGCGCCTAAACTAGGCCATATTAAAGCCATACTGATCATGCTTTCATGCCACTGGCTACCAAAACGAAGGTCTGCAACAATCAACAACCACTTTTTTTTATCTAAGATGCAGATCTTAGCCGTCCAAGGTTACCAGCTAAAGCATGGCAACCTTTGGCCCTAGTTTGGTCGCGCCTAAACAACGCCAAAACCCTAACTTTTGGCTGCGCCTAAACTAGGCCATATTGAAGCCATACTGATCATGTTTTCATGCCACTGGCTAACAAACGAAGGGTTACAATAATCAACGGCTACCTTTCCTCTTAAGATGCAAAATCTCGACCGTCGAAGGTCACCACCGAGTCGGCAAGTCTCCCAAGCTCAACTTGCCAGACAACAACAACATGCTACATGTTTTCCACGAAAACGCTCGAGACATCAACACATGTCACAAACTGGGGGATGCTCATTGGGTATTGGTTTGGCGGTTTACAGCGTGCGGCGTACACTACACCCGTTATAAGACAGTGTCTTAAGGATGAGGCGGTTAGTAAATACAGGGAGTAATGGTGAAACGCTTTATTTTATGGAACATCAATTCCAGGTATTACCGGTTACCACCTCCTTCCATTTACTCACCCTCTTTCCATTTCTTAATGAGACCAGAGTACGTTTCACTTCGACTGGTATAAATAGGCATTACCTATTTCTACCGAACAACAAGTTCAGGTCAGGAGGATACAACACACAGAAAATATTTGCTAGCTTTCCATCTGTTAGCTTCCCAC
The DNA here is from genome assembly GCF_003573695.1 of Papaver somniferum. Lineage (NCBI taxonomy): Eukaryota > Viridiplantae > Streptophyta > Magnoliopsida > Ranunculales > Papaveraceae > Papaver > Papaver somniferum. Next base: position 23,853,833 of record NC_039365.1, read on the forward strand.
TTTCTGATACAAGTCGTGAAACAACTACTCTTCCAGAATCAACTATTCCGGTCTCAACACTCTCTTCTCTTCCCTCCCCAAAACCAACCCTTCTCCTTCACTTTGTGACCGAAGCAAGTCTGGAACGTCCATTTCTTGGTTTAGGACGGATTTGTACAGATTGATCTCTCGAATTTAAAGTACTCCTTTGCAGTACATTGTTTATGGTTAAACTCGTTTCTCACTCACACACCCGAAATTACCAAAATCAGCAGAAATCATTTTCACCCTCAAACAACCGTATACATAACAGGGCATTTCTTGGTGAGATGCACTTTCAACACAATCAAGTTGTGTTGAGGTGAACAATGTCTTGATCACCATGGCACCAAGAAAGAGTTTCTTTCCAAATACTTTTGCATTCAACAAAGTTGAGAAACATCCAAGAATCTGTTTTTACAAGTTTTTCAAAAGACTTTAGAGAGATACACAAAAATTTGAGTCCCTGATGTCTCATTTTAAAACTTAATAAAAACAGTGTCTGCGGATAATGTTTAGTACCGCGCAGGGAAACTCTTTTGGTGTAAGAAGACATCCTGACATGTTTACAATAGTAAACAAAACAATTATCATGACACAGTGTATCAGGAATTGACCAATGAATTGATTCATGCTTTGAGGTGATACCATCAGATGACTGAGATTTAAACTCCTCTTGTAATACATTTAGTTTATTACAACCAAGTGGATTACACGGAAGAGGAGCATTGCACTCACTAATTAGTAAATCAATATCAACCTTGACATGAGTATTATTCATCATAACTTGATTTAGCTTGTCAAGAGATTCTTGTTCTTTATGGAGATATAACTCAACATCAAGAGATAAGCTTTCAAGTTTCTTTTCAAGCCCTGAAAACACTTCAAGGGATTTTAAACCTGGAGGAGGTTTAGATAGAATTTCTTCTACAAATTTTATTAAATCAGTCTTGGAAGAGAATTCTGAAATCTCTGGATCTGGTGGTGCATTTATTGAGATAACACTTCTGTCCATTATTCAGATCGCTACAAACACAGACTTATAAGGTCGTTAATGTGTTTTCCTTCTCTGATACCAATTAAAAATGCGGGGGTCTAACAACCACACCCAACAATTCTTTTGGCAATCTGAGAGGACTTACTCCAGTACACTTTCTAGAGAATCAACTAGACAGTCAGACTCAATCTAGAGTAAAGTATATCAAAGAGTTTAATATCTCTAACTCTTAATTCAATCCGCAATTAGCAAACAGAAATCTGCGAGTCGGATTGAATATAAGAGGAGTTACTTGAACGGTATCAAAGAACGATGTTCAAGTGTCAATCAATGTAAATCAACAACCAAAGGTTGGATATTCTATTTGATTGATCTTAACGCACAACCTGTGATATTTCAATTATTGATGATGGTGGTTTTAGGGTTAAAATCGTAAAACCCTAGTCAGACAGTGACGTCACAGAAACTTGAGTAATAATGTCTTCACCAAGAGCATTTATTGAACCCTTTAATATGTCTGCGACAAAATTACCAGAGTACCCTTTTTTTAATGTTAATTAGGGTTTCGATAGGCCAGACCCTAATTTCCACACTACATGTGACAATGGCATGTCGTGCCAGCCATATCTCCACGCCAAGGCATGCCAACCATGCCAGTCGCACCACATGTGCCAAAGCCATGCCGCCCTACCACCATGCCTCTGGCTGCCAAACGAAGGGTTGCAACAATCAACGGTTACCCTTCCATCTGAGATGCCGATCTCAGCCGTCCAAGTTCGCCACCTAACGCATGGCAACTTCCGACCCAAGTCCAAATATCACGGTTTATGCCAAAACCCTAATTTTGGTCGCGCCTAAAAACATGCCAAAACCATGTGGCCCAACCACCATGCCGCTGGCTGCCAAAAAAGGGTTGCTACAATCAACGACTACCCTTCCATCTGAGATGCCGATCTCAGCCGTCCAAGTTCGCCACCTAACGCATGGCAACTTCCGACCCAAGGCCAAACATCACGGTTTATGCCAAAACCCTAATTTTGGCCGCGCCTAAAACATGCCAAAGCCATGCGGCCCTACCACCATGTCGTTGGCTGCCAAACGAAGGGTTGCAACAATCAACGGCTACCCTTCCATCTGAGATGCAGATCTCCGCCGTACAAGCTTACCATCAAACGCATGGCCACTTTTGGCCCAATGCCAAGCACTAATTTTGGCCGCACCTAAACTATGGCAAAACCCTAGTTTTGGCCGCGCCTAAACAACGCCAAAATCCTAGCTCGACCGCGCCTAAACCATGTCGCTGGCTGCAAACGAAGGGTTGCAACAATCAACGACCATACTTCCTCCTGAGATACGAATCTCAGCCATACAAGATTGCCACCAAACGATTTATAGCAATCTCTTGGCCACGACTCCAAAACCCTAATTTGGTCGTGCCAAGAGCATGCAAGCGCTGCAACCATGCCGCTGGTGCCAAACGAAGGGTTGCAACAATCTACGGCTACCCTTCCTCCTAAGATGCAGATCTCATCCATACAAACCTGCCACCAAACGACTTGTGGCAGTGTCTTGGCTGCGATGCTAACTATTGGTCATGGCACCAACTTGGATGCGATGCTAACTCTCTGGTCAGGGCACCAACCTGGCTACGATGCCTATTCTTTGGTCACGGCACCAACTTGACTACAAACGCCAAATCCTTTGGCCACACCACACGTAGAAACATGCTACACGTTTTCCACGAAAACAATCGAGACATCAAAACATGTCACAAACTGGGGGATACTCATCAAGGTATTGGTCTGGCGGTTTACAGTGTACAACGTACACTACGCCCGTTACAAGAAAGTGTCATAAGAGTGAGGCGGTTAGTAAATACAAGAAGTAATGGTGAAACGTTTCCTTCATTATGGAAACATCAATTCCAGACGTTACCCGTTACCGTTTTCTTACATTTACTCAACCATTTCCACTTCTTACGAGACCAGGGTACGTTTCGTTGCGACTTGTATAAATAGGTCTCGCCTATTTCCACCAAAAACAAGTTTTGGTCAGGAACATAGAACACTCAAAAATCACTTGTTAGCTTCCACATGTGTTATCTTTCCACTTTCTGATACAAGTCGTCAAACAACTACTCTTCCAGAATCAACTACTCTGGTCTCAACACTCTCTTTGCTTCCCTCCCCAAGACCAACACTTCTTCTTCACTTTGTGACCGAAGCAAGTATGGAACGACCATTTCTTGGTTTAGGACGGATTTGTACAGATTGATCTCTTGAATCAAAGTACTCCCTTGCAGTACATTGTTTTGGTTTTAGACTCGTTTCTCACCCACACATCCGAAATTACCAAAATTAGCAGAAACTGTTTTCACCCTCAAACAATTGGCGACCACAATGGGAGATTAATCTATTGGTCACAATATCAATTCCTGATTTCCGATTCCATCTTTCAACTCAGATATCGAGATGATGGAAGGAGACTAGCCACCGCCTCGGTTATTAGACGACTCTGGAACGACTGGGGACTTAGGAATATTTGGGGACTTTTCACAGTCACGGCATCGCCGCCCATAAAAACTCTGATTTACATCCGGGAGATCCATTTTGTTGGGAGACTCTAAAATGCAAGTAAGTCTCGTCAGATGAGTTGCATGTTCTATTGCCTAGAATTTTCACATGAGATGGTAGAAACCAATAACCATGTTATCCTCACGTTTTTATCCCATGCTTTCTACTGACAACACAACATTCACAACTCCATGACTCTCCTGGGGTATTTATGCCGCACATAGTCATAACCAAAAAACAACATTATTCTAAAAAAAAAAAAATCATCCCAAAAGAATAATCCAAAACCCTCATAGGTAACAATTATCTATCAACCCAAAAATCCAGAAAACCAAACCATAAACTAGGCGTTTTGTTTTCCTTTCAAAAAAAAAAAAACCTAAGCAGAAGAAGTTCAGGAAACAGAAGTACATTCAAGGAAAACCATCTAGTAATGGATTGCTCTTCTTGGAGAAAGCCTCCTTCGTGATTTTGAGAGCCGCCCGTTTCAGCTTCAGCTCCGTGGACAACTTTTCAATCTCCGCCTCATGCTGTGCGACCTCTTCCGCGGAAGGGCCTTCAGCCGCCGTGGTCTGCAACTTTTCGATCTCAGAGAAACCTTCAACAAACCAGGGAACGTTGAGCCCGTGTTCTACGTATACATCACGATGGAACTTCCAGCTTGATACCACGTCTTCAGAAACAGTATAGCCAGTCACTTTGCACATTGTCGTCAATCGAAGATAACGCTTCCTCCACACGTTTGACCAGTGCAAACCGACTAGTAACCTTTTTGGTTGTGGCAATGTGTCCATATCTTTCCCATATCTTGGTATACAACATTTCGTATTTGGCTGGCACACTGAAGCCGTCGATCAACACATAATATGGATAAGGAACTAAGTATGGAGGAGCGAAAACGGCGCCTGCAACCGAACCGGTAACTGGCAAGGGATTCCTAACTACAATGGCGCCAGTGGTCGCTGGAGCACTCTCCGCTACTTGAGCCGCAACAACATCTTCATCTTGATCGACCTCCATTTCCGGGTCGCCAAACGCAACTGCTACGGTTGGAGACAAAATTGTATCTCCACGGTTTTCCGCCTCGGGGCCATCTTCAAGAGCGGGTTCTCCCTGCGATATCGTGGTTTAGACTTTTTTCAAAAAAAAAAAAGAGAGAGAGAAAGGAAGAAGAAGAATGCATGGAAGACTTACCGATTCACTTTCAGACTGACTAGAAGAAGACTCAGCGCTGATGTTGGAAGAATTATTTTCATCATCACTAGATTCCGAGCTTTCCTCCTTTTTGATCTCTTTTTCACCGCAAGAAGGCTCGGAATTGTCACTCTTTTCCGCGAGGACCGTCGATCTCTGAGGTTGAGAATTGCCACCCTCTGCTGCGAGAGCCGCCGTTTTCTGACTACGTGCAAGCTGGGCAAAGGCGTTCACGCTCTGGTTAAGGAATAAGGAAATATTTTTAATAACGAAAGAACAGTGCAATCTGACTGAGTGGGCAAGAAAAAGAATACATACACGAACGTTGGATGAAACTGAAAGTCACAAGGGCCATTGAATCTGATAGAAAACCACCCGCGCGATCTTTCGACCTTCGCTCCTTCTTTTGGGGATTGTCTGTGTCTGTATTAGGAGATTTCCATTTGGGCGAGGAAGGATCCCTTAACAATGGATATCTTGCTAAAGTTGCAGAAGAAGGCTTACCACAGGTATTCTTCACTACGTCATTCATGAATCCATGAATGGCAAGGAACTCGTCCTGCCATAATATGTTATAATTAGAAGTTGTTGTCGGATTTCATGTCGAGAGCAAGAAGGGAAGACTTATACCCGACGCAAGAGCACTAGCATCAAGAGCAGCTGGAAATAAGTTTTCTGGAACAGCCTACTGACAAGAGAGCGGGACCCCTTGGTCGAATCCCATATGTCGAGTCGCCCTGTCAATGTTGTAAGAGACTGCCTGACAAGATCCTCGAAAGAAAGACGGTACATAACCAGGCGTGCAACTCCGCATGAACACAACCTACCCAATGCTCGTATTCTTTTCAGAAAGCAAAGATGTATCCGGAACAGAGGCAAAAGTTTCTATTTGAACTATGGAGCCATGCACCGGATCCCATGGACGAAAGTTGATTGTGTAGGAGTTGTCAAGGAAGTCAACCAGGTTCGAGCCAGATCTTGGGCGCATGTTCACCCAGCGAAGTATCCTAGAACCACCCCAAGACTCGGAAAGTAAAGCCAACTTTTCGGGAGCGCACTTCTTGAAATGCTCCCACAACCACGCTTGAAGAAAAGCAACATGGACGTACGAGTCCACTTTCATGTAGCCGTTTTAAGCACGCATGTCCACAACCAGATGATCCAAATGTGTGTACAGAGAACCGAGAAACAAGCCGTCAATGGGGAGAACAACACCTTTCGCTAATCTGATGGAAAACCTAATGAGATCCTTCCTTATTTCCTTCTTACCAGAGCCGTCGTCAGAAATGTCCCTGGATAACCAAAGAACCAAGAATGCCACGACATGAAGCGTACTATTCTTTTGATCTGGCTCCGACTCATCTGGGAACCATTGAGACACCCACCAGCTGTAGAAACACCTCGTCTCGTTTTCCTTCCGGACAGAGCCTTTTGACTTCGCAACAAGGGAAGTGTGCATTTGTTCTTCATCTTCATACAAGGTGATATCAAGATTCCCTGTTATGGGAAGGTTCAGCAAGACAACCACACTTTCCAAAGATACAGTCATTTCACCCCACATGCATATGGCCGTGTGAGTGTCTGGACACCATCGGGAGATGAAAGCAACTAAGCTCGGGATATCTTTCCTGATTTGAAGCGCCGCAGAAGCTGTGACAGCGCCAATAATTTGCGTTTTGATCAAATTTGCTTTTACGCAATCCTGACTTATCATGAATTGCATCCACTTGTCGAAGGAACGCAACAGACTCTGACAGATTCTGAAGTCAATGGAAGAGGCAGGATACTCTTTCCTATGAAGGCAAAACCGTATTACACAACTTGGTCGAACCGACCGGACGTCTCCTTCACCCTCCGAACCGGTCAGAAGGACGGGGACAAACCTGGGATGATTTCTCCTAGCTGTGGTGGACGCTGTAAAAAATTCATCATCCGTGTTTGGCTTGGAACTGCCAACGTTTTTCAAAGCCGTGGTAGGGTTTTTCTCAAGTGACATCCTAACGAAACCTTCTTTAGCCGCTTTCACTTTCAAAGTAACTACAACAAAGGAAAGGGGTATAAAAAATTATTACCATAAAGTGGGTGCACGAAGATTACTTTATCAGCAATGAAGAATTCATTTCGGTTGCAATCCACTCTATTTTCAACCATAAGTCATAACGCGCATAGCCAAAGAAGTTGGGACTGATACTCGCGCAAAACAAAGTCCTACGCTTCCAAGAGACACACCCCTTGCCAAAAAACATGCGTCGCAGCTGGAAACACACTCTCGTCCAAGAAGATGCGCCTTCCACCGCAGGGACTATCCTCATGGCCACACAAAAAAAGGGGGGGGGAACCCTAACACCAAGTTTTTCATGGAAACAATGACAGATGCCTACCCGTGCATGCTTACTTTACACAATAATTGCTTCCAACGCTATTCATGAGGTGGCCGATGTTGTGATATTCGAAGAGGAATTGTTCATGATGAAATCTTTCTACAAATATACGGAAGACATTCCTATGTCTAGGGTTTACACCAATACAGAGGAATAATATTTCTACAAATTTTTGGAAAGTGTACCTACGGCTAGGGTTTGCATCAACACAAGAAGAACTAGCTAAAAGAGAAATACTGGAGTACATACCTGGAATGCTTGCTCGCTTTATTGCTACCACTCTGCCGCTAGCACAAGCACGTGAGAACAAGGGTACAAAATAAAAGAGAGAGCAACCCCTTTTATAGGCATGACACTTTTGGAATTTCAATAAGGAAAGGATTCCCTATTTGAGCCACGAAGGGGAAAAGGCAATTGGGCCCGCAAGAACAAGTCTCACGCTGCCCAACAGTCCGCGCCATGCCTTGCCTTACGGTGCCCAAATAGTCCGCGCGATGCCATGCCAGCACTGTGACAAGCAGTCTGCGCCGCGCCAAGTCCCTACCAACGCCGCACTAAGCAGTCCGCGCAACTCCAATTCCCTGCCACGCTGAGCCCAAGCCAACGTCCAAGTCTAAGCCACGTCTGAGCCAATACAGCGCCTGCGGCTCCTTTCCAAGCCGCACGATACCTGCGGCTCCCATTCCAAGCCGATCCAGTGCTAATGACTCCAAGTCCAAGCCGACCAATGTTGATGGCTAATCCCAAGCCGATCCAATGCCAGCGGCTTTCTCTTCACACCAAATCTACATTAGAGACTCCGTCCCAGCCTAACCTGCAGTACCACGAACAGAATTTATGCAAAGTCGCCAAATACGAGGATCACGAATGCTTCTTACTTCCCGAAAAAGGTTTGACGGATTTTCCTGACCATCTTGCATAATTTACGTTTCGCTTCTGTCGTTTTCTGTCACCATCTCATGCTTACCTCGTTACAATGCCCCTGTTCCGAGATAAGCAGGGGACTTAATGTTGATGGTGGTTTTTAGCTTAGGGTTAAAATCGTAAACCCTTAGTCAGACAGTGACGTCACAGAACTTGAGTAATAATGTCTCCACTAAGCGCATTTATTGGACCTTTTAATATGTCTGCGAGAAAATTACCAGGGTACCCTTTTTTAATGCTAATTAGGGTTTCGATAGGCCAAACCCTAATTTCCACATTACATGTGCCAATGGCATGCCGTGCCAGCCACATCTCCGCGCCAAGGCATGCCAGCCGCACCACATGTGCCAATGGCATGTTGTGCCAGCCACATCTCCGCGCCAAGGCACGCCAACCATGCCAGCCGCACCACATGTGCCAATGGAATGTCGTGCCAGCCACATCTCCGCGCCAAGGCATGCTAGCCGCACCACATGTGCCAATGGCATGCCGTTCCAGCCACATCTCCGCGCCAAGGCATGCCAACCATGCCAGCCGCACCATATATTCCAATGGCATGTCGTGCCAGCCACATCTCCACGCCAAGACATGCCAGCCGCACCACATGTGCCAATGGCATACTGCCATCGACATCTCCGCGCCAAGGCATGCCAACCATGCCAGCCACATCTCCGCGCCAAGGCATGCCAACCATGCCAGCCGCACCACATGTGCCAATGGCATGCCGTGCCAGCCACATTTCCGCGCCAAGGCATGCCAACCATGCCAGCCGCACCACATGTTCCAATGTCATGCCGTGCTAGCCACGTCTCCGTCCCAAGGCATGCCAACCAATCCATCCGCACCACATGTGCCAATGGCATGCCGTTCCAGCCACTCTCCGCGCCAAGGCATGCCAACCATGTCAGCCGCACCACATGTGCCAAATCCATGCGACCTACCACCATGCCGCTGGCTGCCAAACGAAGGGTTGCAACAATGAACAACTACCCTTCCATCTGAGATGCCGATCTCAGCCGTCCAAGTTCTCCACCTAACGCATGGCAACTTCCGACCCAAGGACAAACATCACGGTTTATGCCAAAACCCTAATTTTGGCCGCGCCTAAAACATGCCAAAGCCATGCGGCCCTACCACCATGCCGCTGGCTGCCAAACGAAGGGTTGCAACAATCAACAGCTACCCTTCCATCTGAGATGCCGATCTCAGCCATCCAAGTTCGCCACCTAACGCATGGAAACTTACGACCCAAGGCCAAACATCACGTCTTATGCCAACACCCTAATTTTGGTCGCGCCTAAAACATGCCAAAGCTATGCGGCCCTCCCACCATGTCGTTGGCTGCCAAACGAAGGGTTGCAACAATCAACGACTACCCTTCCATTTGAGAACCAGATCCCAGCCGTACAAGCTTACCATCAAACGCATGGCCACTATTGGCCCAATGCCAAGCACTAATTTTGGCCGCACCTAAACTATGCCAAAACCCTAGTTTTTACCGCGCCTAAACAACGCCAAAATCCTAGCTCGATCGCGCCTAAACCTTGACACTTGCTGCAAACGAAGGGTTGCAACAATCAACGGCCATCCTTCCTCCTGAGATACGAATCTCAGCCATACAAACTTGCCACCAAACGATTTATGGCAATCTCTTGGCCACGACGCCAAAACCATAATTTGGTCGTGCCAAGAGCATGCAAGCGATGCAACCATGCCGCTGGTTGCCAAACGAATTGTTGCAACAATATACGGCTACCCTTCCTCCTAAGATGCATATCTCATCCGTACAAACCTGCCACCAAACGACTTGTGGCAGTGTCTTGGATGCGATGCTAACTCTTGGTAATGGCACCAACTTGGCTGCGATGCTAACTCTCTGGTCACGGCACCAACCTGGCTACGATGCCTATTCTTTGGTCACGGCACCAACTTGACTACAAACGCCGAATACTTTGGCCATGCCACACGTAGCAACATGCTACACGTTTTCCACGAAAATACTCGAGACATCAAAACATGTCACAAACTGGGGGATGCTTTGATGTCACAAACTGGGGGATGCTTATCAGGGTATTGGTCTGGCGGTTTACAGCGTGCGGTGTACACTACGCTCGTTACAAGAAAGTGTCATAAGAGTGAGGCGGTTAGTAAGTACAAGAAGTAATGGTGAAACTTTTCCTTCATTATGGAAATATCAATTCCAGGCTTTACCCGTTACCGCTTTCTTACATTTACTCAACCGTTTCCACTTCTTACGAGACCAGGGTACGTTTCGTTGCGACTTGTATAAATAGGTCTCGCATATTTCCACCAAAAACAAGTTTTGGTCAGGAACATACAACACTCTGAAATCACTTGTTAGCTTTCACATCTGTTAGCTTTCCACTTTCTGATACAAGTCGTCAAACAACTACTCTGGTATCAACACTTTCTTTGCTTCCCTCCCCAAGACCAACCCTCTCCTTCACTTTGTGACCGAAGCAAGTCTGGAACGACCATTTCTTGGTTTAGGCCAGATTTTTACAGATTTATCTCTTGAATCAAAGTACTCCCTTGCAGTACATTGTTTAGGGTTTAGACTCGTTTCTCACCCACACACCCGAAATTACCAAAATCAGCAGAAACTGTTTTCACCCTCAAGCAATTATATAACAAAATATAATGAGGAAAAGAAATAACATAGACACCAGAATTTTGTTAACGAGGAAACCGAAAATGCAGAAAAACCCCGGGACCTAGAACAGATTGAACACCACACTGTAATTAAGCCGCTACAGACTCTAGCTTACTACCAATTAATTTCGGAATGGACTGTAGTTGAACCCTAATCAATCTCACACTGATTGAAGGTACAATTGCGTTCCTTACGTCTCTGATCCCAGCAGGAAACTACACACTTGATTACCTTAGTTGATCTCACCCACAACCAAGAGTTGCTACGACCCAAAGTCGAAGACTTGATAAACAAATATGTGTCATACAGAAAATTATATAGATTAAATAAATCTGTCTCCCATAGAAATACCCAAGAGTTTTTGTTCCATCTTTTGATAAATCAAGGTGAATAGGAACCAATTGATAAACCGGACTTATATTCCCGAAGAACAGTCTAGTATTATCAATCACCTCACAATAATCGACAAGAGAAACAAGATATTGCGGAATCAAAAACGATGAGATGAAGATGTTTGTGATTACTTTTATCTTGCCTATCGGAGAAATTAATCCCGAGTCAATTATTTCAATTGAACTCAATACGATAGAATCGGGAAAGATCAGAACACGTAACTACAAAGAAAATAGTTAGGTCTGGCTTCACAATCCCAATGAAGTCTTTGAAGTCGTTAACCTACAGGACCTCGATAAAAACCTAAGGTTAAAGGAGAATCGACTCTAGTTATGCAACTAGTAAAACACGAGAGGTGTGGGGATTAGGTTTCCCAGTTTCTAGAGTTATACTTTATATAGTTTTCAAATCAGGGTTTGCAATCCAAGTTACCTTGGTAATAAAGCATTCAATATTCACTGTTAGATGAAAAACCTGATTCAACCAAGCTAATATCTTTCAACCGTAAGATAGAACTTAGCTTGTTACACAAAAATGAAATGTACCCTCATTTAGGTTTATATAACCGTACCTAAACGTGTACACCATGTTGGTTCACAAATAGTTAACCGAGGTTAGCCATATGTTTACTCTCATATCAACCTTACTCATCTTAGCCATAACTAGTTCTTTTTCTTTATTTTTTTCATAAAAGAGGAGAACCTCAAACATACATTAGAAAAGCCGATTTAGCAAAACCGGAACTGTTACAGAGTTTGACCAAGATCATATTACAGTCATCAAATTCAAAATATTTCCACCAATTCTTGACCATCAATCCTACCCTTACAGACATTACAACCATTTCATATATCCAAGAGGACAATACCACATCAAGAGGACAATTTAGTTTTGTTTGGAACCAAACAAACCAGAATTGCAACACTACACAAAGTAGTGCATGGATCTTCGGTTGATCCAGCCAGGGTTTTTCTAAAACATGCATTCTAGAGGGAAAAACCATATCATGAAGCCAAATAACAAGTTTTGTATGGATCCAAACAAAACAGGTTTGCACCACTGCACATAGAAAAATGAAACTATATTCTCATAGAATTATACAAGAACACGATTGAATCAAATCGAATTTGATTCACTCAAATCAATCATGAACATTATAGCCACGGTTTGCAAAGATTGCATTATATAAATGTTTAAGTTCATGTTCATAATCGATTTTAGAACTTTAACCTTCAAGTATGCAAACAAGTACGCATACTTGAAATACCCGGACTAAGATTGGGTTTCGCCAGTACGCAAACGGGTACGCGAACTTTCAATCCCAGCAGAAATTCTCGGTCATGAACCTGTACGCCAGTACGCAAACGGGTACACATACTTAGGTTCCCGGATTTCTCAAACCAACAGGTACGCAAACGGGTGCACATACTATGGTTCCCGGACATGGATTACATATGTGCAAGAGTGCACAACATGACATATCAAATAATGGTTAAGTGTTCTAAACTCTTATTTCAATCATTGAAACTTTCTTAGAAGATGACAATAGTCGTTTTTCACATACTATTAACATCAAAGGATTTTCAAGTTATTGAAATAATCATAATGAAACATTCCAAGATAACACCAAATGATTGTATCACACAAACCATGTAAGATGTTACTCGGAAATTTCCACATGATATAAGATGAACTTGGTCGAAGCGAAAGCTTGCCAACACATATTTCGAGAAATATCTAAGCGAGATAAACTCAGCTCGAAATCTCAAATGTGTATATAGAAAACTATATCGTAATACGACTTATGTCTCAATATAGAAGATAAAGTAGAAATAGACTTTCCAAGTGATAGATGAGTTTAAGTCTCCACATACCTTTTGTCGATGAAGTTCCACAAGCTCCCCTTAGTAGTTCTTCGTCTTCAAATGATGAACGTCGTGAAAACTAAGCTCCGCTACACAATCTATGTCCTAGTCCGAGATATCTATAAATAGGCTAGAAATCAAGACTTATGGTTATGATCACTAACATTGACAAACATGCTTGAGATAGCAACGCATGCGAGTTCGACCGAGCAGTGCTCTAACAAATACTCTATGTAGTTCATAGAAATTGGAAATTGGAAACCACCGTAAAAAAAAAAAAAAAAAAAAAAAAAAAAACTTAAAAATAAATTATGGAAAGTTTGTTTTTTAGGAAAATATAAATTAAAATATAATAAAAATCCATAATTTTATTTCGATTTTAGTAGTCCGATAACATAAAATTATTTTTAAAACTATAAAACATATACGAGTATCTTCTTTTATTTTCATGATTTTAAAAAAATAAAAAATATGGAAATTTTGTTTTTTTCAGGAAAATATGAACTAAAATATAATAAAAATCCATAATTTTATTTCGGTCTTAGTAGTCCGATAACATAAAATTATTTTTAAAACTAAAAAACATAGAGTATCTTCTTTTATTTTCACGATTCTTATAAGGGCGAACAAGATTTGCTCAAAACTACAAATCGTAAAGAATATATATAATTATTTATTGATCTCAAAATCCTATGGAGGCATGCGACCCCATATGCTCCCCTTTGTGTTCGCCCTGGCAATGGGCAGCATTCCACGGAAGGTACATATTCGGTTCAACCTTATTACTCTTGTATTTAATATTTATTAGTTACCTAACTCTTTCAATAATTCTTACATTATTGTTATAAACTCAAAACTATATATTCAGGCATGGTGCAACTACATTACTATTAATTCATGAGGTAAACCCATCTTTACTTACTAAATCAAATGTTGACATAGTGATTTAGCTGCCTACCTTGCAGACATAGTGGACAACCTAAAGAAGATTGTACACTATCTGATGTCCGGGAAAAGCTAGGTACGTATAAATACTTAGATGTTGATATGCCAGATTTTTGAAACAAATGTTTGGAGCATACACAAAGTTACATGGAAATAGATCAAGTAATTTTAGACTTGTAGTTTGTGTTTTATTTTTTATAACTTTTGTATGTCACCAAGGTTTCAAAAACAAAGTTATGGAGATTTAGTATCTCGTCATAAACTATGGTTTTATTGCTTTAGGAACATTGGGTACTATTGTTTGTTAGTTGTTGTACATATGTTCGTCTCTATGTTTGTTGATTTGACAAAGTTATATTTCTAGTTCAACAAAAGTTAAATTCAGCGATAGCTTGTTGTATTATTTTTACTCTGCATAATTTCCATAAATTTCTTGGTTCAGCTTAATTCCGAAATGTTCCCGTTTCAGGTTTGGAAAAAGAAATAAATTGTAAAGGTCATATTGAGAAGTTAGAACCAATTGAATATGCTAGTTAAACAATCTACTCTGAAAAATCAGACGATCCCGTAAAAAACTCGATTTTACAGCCATTGATCGTTTCATGAATTCATTACGAGGGGATAAAAGTTTTGTACAACAAAGGTGTCGACTATTAGTGAATTTTTTTTTCAACAACAATTTGGTTCAAGATACAAGAGAAGTTGTACATTTATGTGCCCCTAATACATGCATATAGTTACGATAATAACATGTAAGATTTTTCCCCCACGAAAGAACTAGTTAAATAATACCAACCTATGTTGAGCCACGGATAATACGAATCGTTTAATCCCACTTCATTTACCAGCATCTTGCTCTCCTTTCATACTTAACTGAAGGAATTTTCTATAAAAGCATTATTTCACTGATGATGTCCTGCTATGGAGTCTCAATGTGGTACCTTTCTAAAAGCATTTCCTCTAAAGTAAAAAAGGATCGTATGAAAAATCTATTCTTATCATATCAAATTCTGGTATAAGGAGAACCAGTTGAATATTTTCTACTTGGTGTTTTTTCGCAGGATTTTCTCTTCCTCCTACTATCAATCTCAAGAAATTTAAAGATACTTGGAATACCATGTAACTACGCTCTTCCAAAGTACATCTAGAGGTAGCAGCAGAAAATTACAAAGTCATGAACAATACGTTGCCGATATAGTATTTCCCGGTGACAAACAATACATTTTCTTTTTGACAAGAATATATTAAGTATTAAATAGAGGATACATCAGCAACAAGTTTTACATGTAGATCATCTGATGGAACTTGTCACCACTCTTCTGGATTACAAGCTTTACAGACAGATTTAGCTAAGGAATCTGCCACCTTATTAGAAACTCTAGGAATGTAAACACAAGACGGTTATGTGTGAAGATTACAAAGTTGAGCACACTTATTTAACAAATGAGAAGATTACCAAGAAGGGAGTAAGACTTCATTGACAGATAAAATTACATTTTTACAATCAGACTCAAAGATTACCCTATTCCAGTTTGTTTTATTTCCCATTGCATAGCTTCTAGTAGAGCCCAACTTTCTGCTTGATGAACATGAGTTACCCTTCTAAGAACTTTCTTTCCAGCTATATATATATCACCCTGTAGAATTTTTAGTTAACATAGCAACATCCAAATGAAAAGGTTTGTGAAAAGCAACATCTATATTGATTTTAAAGTGTCTGGTGGTGGAGGAGTCCAATGATGTTCATGCCCTATAGAATGACTATTATGTGATGTATGATGAGTATGAATCATATCAGCCAGATACTTAAAAAGAGGATGTAAAGCAGAATTAGGATTAACTATTTCCTATTGAAAATGAACTATACAACTGTATTTCCAATTATACCAAATAGTTGCAATCATTCCATGTAAAGAAGGAGACTTGAATAATTTGATGATGAAATTTTTTGTCCAAGAAGTAATCCAGTCTTGAAGTGTAGTAAACTGTTGAATATGAGTAAAATGTTTTGGTAAACAAGCTTTCCATATTGCAGTAGAAAATGAGAAGGTGAAAAACAAATGATTTATATCTTATATCTGATGGATATTGCAGAGTACACAAATATCATCATTATGCAACTTTACACAATGTACATTAGCTTTAACATGTAGTGCATTATATATGTATAACTTTCCACATAAAAATATGGAACTTGAAAGGTATTTCTAACTTCCAGAATTTCAACTAAAAGTAGTGTTTAGAGAAAGAGGTTGTGATGGAGAGTTAACGTTGCAAATGATGATAAGTTGAAGCAGTTGAGAGTTGACCAGTTGAAGTAAGAGGCCAGATCAACCTATCTTGTGATTGCAAATTTAAAGGGATATTTAATATAAAATATACCTCAAGAGGAGTAGACATTTGATGAAGAAGTTGTACATTCCATTGAGTTGTATCTGAATTGATTAACTGAGACATCCATTTGATATCATTAGTATTGAGATCATCCCAATAATATAAAGCTGATGTTTCACTTGGAATCCAATTGTGCTTCCATATGTTTATGCTTATGCCACCACCAACCTGTCACTTACTAAATTGCTGAACAATCTGAATACCATGTACAATACTCTTCCAAATCCAACTAGAGTTTTTATTATCAGGAGGAGGTTCATATTTAAGATCATGATAAGAAAAATATTTGGACTTTAATAATTGGGCATATGGATCATTTGTATTGTGAATGATATTTCAGGCTTTAGCTAACATAGCAGAGTTGTAATGATGTAGTTTTTCAAACATAAACCTCTTAATCTTTTAGGGAGATTCATCTTAGACTAAGAAATAAAGTGTCTATTCTAATGATTTGAGGATCCGTTCCACCAATAATTTCTCTGGATTGATCCATTTGATGTATATTGTATAAACAAGTTTCAGCACTTGTATATGATACATGCTCATTGTACTAAAAAACAAAATTCAGTTGAGTTGACTTACCAGCTTGGTTGATAATTTTACTACTCCAACCATGAAGTTTCGCAGACATATGCTACAAGATAGGATGACAGATCTTTGCCCTTAGATGATGCAAAACTAAAGGTATTCCTAAATACTTTTCACAAAGACCCATAATTTTCACATGAAGAATGTTAGTAAAATGTTTTCTGAAAGAAGGAGAAACCTTTTATTAAAGAAAATGGTTTTTTGCAGATTCACTACTTTTCCAGATGCCTTACTAAACTGATCTAGAATATGTTGAAGATTTTCTAAGATAAGTTGGAGAGGCTTCAAGAAATAATAAGAACTCATCAGTGGATGACTCACCTCAAGCCTGTTTTTCGTAATTCTGATTCCTTTAAGTTTCTCGTAAGTTTGTGATTAATAATTCTTGAGAATGATTCCACAATGATAAATAAGAGATAGTGATAAGGGATCACCTTGTCGAATTCCTCGTTATGGAGTAAAAGAAGCAAATGGCTTTCCATTGATGAGAAGCGAAATGCTTGTTGTAGTAATATATTGTTCAACCAGATAAATCCAATCATGATGAAATCCAAGTTGCAGAAGAATATCAAAAACAAAGGTCCATTCAAGTCCGTTGAAAGATTTTGTCATATCTAACTTGAGGTCAATATAAGAAACTTTTCATTTTCTTTTCTTCTTCATGGTATAACTGAGTTCATATGCAATCATAACATTGTTTTGAATATGTCTACCAGGTACATAAGCACATTTAGTATGTGATATGAGGTTTGTGAGTAAAGATTTCAATCTGTTGGAGATGACTTTCGAAATGATCTTATAACTAACATTGCATAAACTTATGGTCCTGTATTCATTTGGTGTTTGAGGATGTAATGTTTTAGGTATAAGAACTTGAAAAGTTATGTTAATATCTTGA
The DNA here is from genome assembly GCF_003573695.1 of Papaver somniferum. Taxonomy (NCBI): domain Eukaryota; kingdom Viridiplantae; phylum Streptophyta; class Magnoliopsida; order Ranunculales; family Papaveraceae; genus Papaver; species Papaver somniferum. The sequence goes on from NC_039365.1 coordinate 23,871,677, forward strand.
AGCATAAATTTATGAATAAATAAATTCCAACATTGTTGGTAAAAAGTAGACCAACATTGTTGGTAAAAGTTATTTGAAATCCATCTGCTCCCGGTGAAGCCCATGGCCTGATCAGGAAAACCACTTCCTTTATTTCTTGTTCAGAAGGTGTTTGGAGAACAACTTTGTTATCTTCATCTGTATACAAATCTGAAACTGAGATAAAATAGAAGTATCAATAACAGGATTGGTAGTTGTCGATATATTGGAGAAGTGTTGAAGAATAGTATTTTTAGTTTCATCTTTATAATCATGCCAAATACCAAATCAATATTGAACTGCATCTTTCTTGTTGTAATTTGCAGTAGAATGAAAGTAAGAAGCATTTATGTATGCATCATGAACATGATTTCCAGCTTTTTGCATGAAAAAAATATATTTATGTATTGATAACCAGTTCTCAAGAGAGTTAGTCAGATTGGTAAAAATAAGATGAGAAATGGGTAAATTTAAGCTGGTAAAATGTTGAAGTTCTTGATGTATTGACGTGATTCTAGATTCAATGTTGCCAAAGTAATATTTTTCTAAAGTTGTAGCATGTACTTGGTATAATTGAGTTTATAATTGAACTGATATGATGGAGATCCTAAAATTTTTTGAGTCCAATTACTGTTGATTGTATCAAAATATGAATCTTGAGAAAACCAACATCTATAAAGACGAAATGGTACATGTCTAGGACCAAAATCTCGACCACTTGATAATAGAATCAGTGAGTGATTTGAAGCAACAAGTGAGATATTCTAAATAGAGGATGTAAATATGTTCATACATAAAATAATGACTAAAGCTTTGTCAAGTCTAGCGGTAGTATGAGCGTTATCAGTTTTGTGATTAGACCAAGTTGTAGTAGATCCTGAGAACCTTAAATCAAAAACCCAATTGCTGAACAATAGGCCTAACTAACATAGAGTGTTGATGAGAGCTCTGAAATTCTGAATCATTCAGTGTGATGTTAAGATCACCAACTAAAACCCACGACAAATCTACATGAGGTTGCATGTCTTGTCAGTATTGCCGTTGTTCTTGATTTTTCAGCTGGATCATGAGCTTCATACATACAATTTATTAAAATATCAGGAAGATGCGAATGAGTATGCAAAATGGCATGTATGATATGCCTAGTTGTGTGCATTATTTCAAGGTCAATACCTAGTTTCCACGCAATTGATATACCACCAGACAATTTTTTTTTTGATCGAGAAAGAATTTGATGCTGGCGAGTTTCAAACTCAGGTCACCGGTATCATCACCCAGTGACTTTACCACTGTACTACAGTGGCACCTGCATATACCACCAGACAAGCCAACATAAGGTGCATGCTCGAAATTAGGATATTTGAATTGTTGTAAATAAAAAATGCATCTTAGAATCATGAGTTTTAGTTTCAGATAAAAATAAAATATCGGGGTTATATTTACTAATGCAAAAGTAAATGTAGTCATGAATAAAAGAGTTTCGAAAACCCTGACAATTCCATGAGAGGAGTTTCAAAAAAAATGAAAACAGAGTAAACCAAGAGTTAAAGCGAAAACGATTAAAAGCAAAAACCAGATAAAAATAAGACTAAAGTGATAGAGAATACCTGCTGTTCAACAAAAGTTAAATTCAGCGATAGCTTGTTGTATTATTTTTACTCTGCATAATTTCCATAAATTTCTTGGTTCAGCTTAATTCCGAAATGTTCCCGTTTCAGGTTTGGAAAAAGAAATAAATTGTAAAGGTCATATTGAGAAGTTAGAACCAATTGAATATGCTAGTTAAACAATCTACTCTGAAAAATCAGACGATCCCGTAAAAAACTCGATTTTACAGCCATTGATCGTTTCATGAATTCATTACGAGGGGATAAAAGTTTTGTACAACAAAGGTGTCGACTATTAGTGAATTTTTTTTTCAACAACAATTTGGTTCAAGATACAAGAGAAGTTGTACATTTATGTGCCCCTAATACATGCATATATAGTTACGATAATAACATGTAAGATTTTTCCCCCACGAAAGAACTAGTTAAATAATACCAACCTATGTTGAGCCACGGATAATACGAATCGTTTAATCCCACTTCATTTACCAGCATCTTGCTCTCCTTTCATACTTAACTGAAGGAATTTTCTATAAAAGCATTATTTCACTGATGATGTCCTGCTATGGAGTCTCAATGTGGTACCTTTCTAAAAGCATTTCCTCTAAAGTAAAAAAAGGATCGTATGAAAAATCTATTCTTATCATATCAAATTCTGGTATAAGGAGAACCAGTTGAATATTTCTACTTGGTGTTTTTTTCGCAGGATTTTCTCTTCCTCCTACTATCAATCTCAAGAAATTTAAAGATACTTGGAATACCATGTAACTACGCTCTTCCAAAGTACATCTAGAGGTAGCAGCAGAAAATTACAAAGTCATGAACAATACGTTGCCGATATAGTATTTCCCGGTGACAAACAATACATTTTTTTTGACAAGAATATATTAAGTATTAAATAGAGGATACATCAGCAACAAGTTTTACATGTAGATCATCTGATGGAACTTGTCACCACTCTTCTGGATTACAAGCTTTACAGACAGATTTAGCTAAGGAATCTGCCACCTTATTAGAAACTCTAGGAATGTAAACACAAGACCGGTTATTGTGAAGATTACAAAGTTGAGCACACTTATTTAACAAATGAGAAGATTACCAAGAAGGGAGTAAGACTTCATTGACAGATAAAATTACATTTTTACAATCAGACTCAAAGATTACCCTATTCCAGTTGTGTTTTATTTCCCATTGCATAGCTTCTAGTAGAGCCCAACTTTCTGCTTGATGAACATGAGTTACCCTTCTAAGAACTTTCTTTCCAGCTATATATATATCACCCTGTAGAATTTTTAGTTAACATAGCAACATCCAAATGAAAAGGTTTGTGAAAAGCAACATCTATATTGATTTTTAAAGTGTCTGGTGGTGGAGGAGTCCAATGATGTTCATGCCCTATAGAATGACTATTATGTGATGTATGATGAGTATGAATCATATCAGCCAGATACTTAAAAAGAGGATGTAAAGCAGAATTAGGATTAACTATTTCCTATTGAAAATGAACTATACAACTGTATTTCCAATTATACCAAATAGTTGCAATCATTCCATGTAAAGAAGGAGACTCTGAATTAATATTGATGATGAAATTTTTTGTCCAAGAAGTAATCCAGTCTTGAAGTGTAGTAAACTGTTGAATATGAGTAAAATGTTTTGGTAAACAAGCTTTCCATATTGCAGTAGAAAATGAGAAGGTGAAAAACAAATGATTTATATCTTATATCTGATGGATATTGCAGAGTACACAAATATCATCATTATGCAACTTTACACAATGTACATTAGCTTTAACATGTAGTGCATTATATATGTATAACTTTCCACATAAAAATATGGAACTTGAAAGGTATTTCTAACTTCCAGAATTTCAACTAAAAAGTAGTGTTTAGAGAAAGAGGTGTTGATGGAGAGTTAACGTTGCATAAATGATGATAAGTTGAAGCAGTTGAGAGTTGACCAGTTGAAGTAAGAGGCCAGATCAACCTATCTTGTGATTGCAAATTTAAAGGGATATTTAATATAAAATATACCTCAAGAGGAGTAGACATTTGATGAAGAAGTTGTACATTCCATTGAGTTGTATCTGAATTGATTAACTGAGACATCCATTTGATATCATTAGTATTGAGATCATCCCAATAATATAAAGCTGATGTTTCACTTGGAATCCAATTGTGCTTCCATATGTTTATGCTTATGCCACCACCAACCTGTCACTTACTAAATTGCTGAACAATCTGAATACCATGTACAATACTCTTCCAAATCCAACTAGAGTTTTTATTATCAGGAGGAGGTTCATATTTAAGATCATGATAAGAAAAATATTTGGACTTTAATAATTGGGCATATGGATCATTTGTATTGTGAATGATATTTCAGGCTTTAGCTAACATAGCAGAGTTGTAATGATGTAGTTTTTTCAAACATAAACCTCTTAATCTTTTAGGGAGATTCATCTTAGACTAAGAAATAAAGTGTCTATTCTAATGATTTGAGGATCCGTTCCACCAATAATTTCTCTGGATTGATCCATTTGATGTATAATTGTATAAACAAGTTTCAGCACTTGTATATGATACATGCTCATTGTACTAAAAACAAAATTCAGTTGAGTTGACTTACCAGCTTGGTTGATAATTTTACTACTCCAACCATGAAGTTTCGCAGACATATGCTACAAGATAGGATGACAGATCTTTGCCCTTAGATGATGCAAAACTAAAGGTATTCCTAAATACTTTTCACAAAGACCCATAATTTTCACATGAAGAATGTTAGTAAAATGTTTTCTGAAAGAAGGAGAAACCTTTTTATTAAAGAAAATGGTTAATTTTTGCAGATTCACTACTTTTCCAGATGCCTTACTAAACTGATCTAGAATATGTTGAAGATTTTCTAAGATAAGTTGGAGAGGCTTCAAGAAATAATAAGAACTCATCAGTGATAAAAGATGACTCACCTCAAGCCTGTTTTTCGTAATTCTGATTCCTTTTAAGTTTTCTCGTAAGATTTGTGATTAAATAATTCTTGAGAATGATTCCACAATGATAAATAAGAGATAGTGATAAGGGATCACCTTGTCGAATTCCTCGTTATGGAGTAAAAGAAGCAAATGGCTTTCCATTGATGAGAAGCGAAATGCTTGTTGTAGTAATATATTGTTCAACCAGATAAATCCAATCATGATGAAATCCAAGTTGCAGAAGAATATCAAAAACAAAGGTCCATTCAAGTCCGTTGAAAGATTTTGTCATATCTAACTTGAGGTCAATATAAGAAACTTTTCATTTTCTTTTCTTCTTCATGGTATAACTGAGTTCATATGCAATCATAACATTGTTTTGAATATGTCTACCAGGTACATAAGCACATTTAGTATGTGATATGAGGTTTGTGAGTAAAGATTTCAATCTGTTGGAGATGACTTTCGAAATGATCTTATAACTAACATTGCATAAACTTATGGTCCTGTATTCATTTGGTGTTTGAGGATGTAATGTTTTAGGTATAAGAACTTGAAAAGTTATGTTAATATCTTGAAGCATAAATTTATGAATAAATAAATTCCAACATTGTTGGTAAAAAGTAGACCAACATTGTTGGTAAAAAGTTATTTGAAATCCATCTGCTCCCGGTGAAGCCCATGGCCTGATCAGGAAAACCACTTCCTTTATTTCTTGTTCAGAAGGTGTTTGGAGAACAACTTTGTTATCTTCATCTGTATACAAATCTGAAACTGAGATAAAATAGAAGTATCAATAACAGGATTGGTAGTTGTCGATATATTGGAGAAGTGTTGAAGAATAGTATTTTTAGTTTCATCTTTATAATCATGCCAAATACCAAATCAATATTGAACTGCATCTTTCTTGTTGTAATTTGCAGTAGAATGAAAGTAAGAAGCATTTATGTATGCATCATGAACATGATTTCCAGCTTTTTGCATGAAAAAAAATATATTTATGTATTGATAACCAGTTCTCAAGAGAGTTAGTCAGATTGGTAAAAATAAGATGAGAAATGGGTAAATTTAAGCTGGTAAAATGTTGAAGTTCTTGATGTATTGACGTGATTCTAGATTCAATGTTGCCAAAGTAATATTTTTCTAAAGTTGTAGCATGTACTTGGTATAATTGAGTTTATAATTGAACTGATATGATGGAGATCCTAAAATTTTTTGAGTCCAATTACTGTTGATTGTATCAAAATATGAATCTTGAGAAAACCAACATCTATAAAGACGAAATGGTACATGTCTAGGACCAAAATCTCGACCACTTGATAATAGAATCAGTGAGTGATTTGAAGCAACAAGTGAGATATTCTAAATAGAGGATGTAAATATGTTCATACATAAAATAATGACTAAAGCTTTGTCAAGTCTAGCGGTAGTATGAGCGTTATCAGTTTTGTGATTAGACCAAGTTGTAGTAGATCCTGAGAACCTTAAATCAAAAAACCCAATTGCTGAACAATAGGCCTAACTAACATAGAGTGTTGATGAGAGCTCTGAAATTCTGAATCATTCAGTGTGATGTTAAGATCACCAACTAAAACCCACGACAAATCTACATGAGGTTGCATGTCTTGTCAGTATTGCCGTTGTTCTTGATTTTTCAGCTGGATCATGAGCTTCATACATACAATTTATTAAAATATCAGGAAGATGCGAATGAGTATGCAAAATGGCATGTATGATATGCCTAGTTGTGTGCATTATTTCAAGGTCAATACCTAGTTTCCACGCAATTGATATACCACCAGACAATTTTTTTTTTGATCGAGAAAGAATTTGATGCTGGCGAGTTTCAAACTCAGGTCACCGGTATCATCACCCAGTGACTTTACCACTGTACTACAGTGGCACCTGCATATACCACCAGACAAGCCAACATAAGGTGCATGCTCGAAATTAGGATATTTGAATTGTTGTAAATAAAAAATGCATCTTAGAATCATGAGTTTTAGTTTCAGATAAAAATAAAATATCGGGGTTATATTTACTAATGCAAAAGTAAATGTAGTCATGAATAAAAGAGTTTCGAAAACCCTGACAATTCCATGAGAGGAGTTTCAAAAAAAAAATGAAAACAGAGTAAACCAAGAGTTAAAGCGAAAACGATTAAAAGCAAAAACCAGATAAAAATAAGACTAAAGTGATAGAGAATACCTGCTGTTCAACAAAAGTTAAATTCAGCGATAGCTTGTTGTATTATTTTTACTCTGCATAATTTCCATAAATTTCTTGGTTCAGCTTAATTCCGAAATGTTCCCGTTTCAGGTTTGGAAAAAGAAATAAATTGTAAAGGTCATATTGAGAAGTTAGAACCAATTGAATATGCTAGTTAAACAATCTACTCTGAAAAATCAGACGATCCCGTAAAAAACTCGATTTTACAGCCATTGATCGTTTCATGAATTCATTACGAGGGGATAAAAGTTTTGTACAACAAAGGTGTCGACTATTAGTGAATTTTTTTTTCAACAACAATTTGGTTCAAGATACAAGAGAAGTTGTACATTTATGTGCCCCTAATACATGCATATATAGTTACGATAATAACATGTAAGATTTTTCCCCCACGAAAGAACTAGTTAAATAATACCAACCTATGTTGAGCCACGGATAATACGAATCGTTTAATCCCACTTCATTTACCAGCATCTTGCTCTCCTTTCATACTTAACTGAAGGAATTTTCTATAAAAGCATTATTTCACTGATGATGTCCTGCTATGGAGTCTCAATGTGGTACCTTTCTAAAAGCATTTCCTCTAAAGTAAAAAAAGGATCGTATGAAAAATCTATTCTTATCATATCAAATTCTGGTATAAGGAGAACCAGTTGAATATTTTCTACTTGGTGTTTTTTCGCAGGATTTTCTCTTCCTCCTACTATCAATCTCAAGAAATTTAAAGATACTTGGAATACCATGTAACTACGCTCTTCCAAAGTACATCTAGAGGTAGCAGCAGAAAATTACAAAGTCATGAACAATACGTTGCCGATATAGTATTTCCCGGTGACAAACAATACATTTTCTTTTTGACAAGAATATATTAAGTATTAAATAGAGGATACATCAGCAACAAGTTTTACATGTAGATCATCTGATGGAACTTGTCACCACTCTTCTGGATTACAAGCTTTACAGACAGATTTAGCTAAGGAATCTGCCACCTTATTAGAAACTCTAGGAATGTAAACACAAGACCGGTTATTGTGAAGATTACAAAGTTGAGCACACTTATTTAACAAATGAGAAGATTACCAAGAAGGGAGTAAGACTTCATTGACAGATAAAATTACATTTTTACAATCAGACTCAAAGATTACCCTATTCCAGTTGTGTTTTATTTCCCATTGCATAGCTTCTAGTAGAGCCCAACTTTCTGCTTGATGAACATGAGTTACCCTTCTAAGAACTTTCTTTCCAGCTATATATATATCACCCTGTAGAATTTTTAGTTAACATAGCAACATCCAAATGAAAAGGTTTGTGAAAAGCAACATCTATATTGATTTTTAAAGTGTCTGGTGGTGGAGGAGTCCAATGATGTTCATGCCCTATAGAATGACTATTATGTGATGTATGATGAGTATGAATCATATCAGCCAGATACTTAAAAAGAGGATGTAAAGCAGAATTAGGATTAACTATTTCCTATTGAAAATGAACTATACAACTGTATTTCCAATTATACCAAATAGTTGCAATCATTCCATGTAAAGAAGGAGACTCTGAATTAATATTGATGATGAAATTTTTTGTCCAAGAAGTAATCCAGTCTTGAAGTGTAGTAAACTGTTGAATATGAGTAAAATGTTTTGGTAAACAAGCTTTCCATATTGCAGTAGAAAATGAGAAGGTGAAAAACAAATGATTTATATCTTATATCTGATGGATATTGCAGAGTACACAAATATCATCATTATGCAACTTTACACAATGTACATTAGCTTTAACATGTAGTGCATTATATATGTATAACTTTCCACATAAAAATATGGAACTTGAAAGGTATTTCTAACTTCCAGAATTTCAACTAAAAAGTAGTGTTTAGAGAAAGAGGTGTTGATGGAGAGTTAACGTTGCATAAATGATGATAAGTTGAAGCAGTTGAGAGTTGACCAGTTGAAGTAAGAGGCCAGATCAACCTATCTTGTGATTGCAAATTTAAAGGGATATTTAATATAAAATATACCTCAAGAGGAGTAGACATTTGATGAAGAAGTTGTACATTCCATTGAGTTGTATCTGAATTGATTAACTGAGACATCCATTTGATATCATTAGTATTGAGATCATCCCAATAATATAAAGCTGATGTTTCACTTGGAATCCAATTGTGCTTCCATATGTTTATGCTTATGCCACCACCAACCTGTCACTTACTAAATTGCTGAACAATCTGAATACCATGTACAATACTCTTCCAAATCCAACTAGAGTTTTTATTATCAGGAGGAGGTTCATATTTAAGATCATGATAAGAAAAATATTTGGACTTTAATAATTGGGCATATGGATCATTTGTATTGTGAATGATATTTCAGGCTTTAGCTAACATAGCAGAGTTGTAATGATGTAGTTTTTTCAAACATAAACCTCTTAATCTTTTAGGGAGATTCATCTTAGACTAAGAAATAAAGTGTCTATTCTAATGATTTGAGGATCCGTTCCACCAATAATTTCTCTGGATTGATCCATTTGATGTATAATTGTATAAACAAGTTTCAGCACTTGTATATGATACATGCTCATTGTACTAAAAACAAAATTCAGTTGAGTTGACTTACCAGCTTGGTTGATAATTTTACTACTCCAACCATGAAGTTTCGCAGACATATGCTACAAGATAGGATGACAGATCTTTGCCCTTAGATGATGCAAAACTAAAGGTATTCCTAAATACTTTTCACAAAGACCCATAATTTTCACATGAAGAATGTTAGTAAAATGTTTTCTGAAAGAAGGAGAAACCTTTTTATTAAAGAAAATGGTTAATTTTTGCAGATTCACTACTTTTCCAGATGCCTTACTAAACTGATCTAGAATATGTTGAAGATTTTCTAAGATAAGTTGGAGAGGCTTCAAGAAATAATAAGAACTCATCAGTGATAAAAGATGACTCACCTCAAGCCTGTTTTTCGTAATTCTGATTCCTTTTAAGTTTTCTCGTAAGATTTGTGATTAAATAATTCTTGAGAATGATTCCACAATGATAAATAAGAGATAGTGATAAGGGATCACCTTGTCGAATTCCTCGTTATGGAGTAAAAGAAGCAAATGGCTTTCCATTGATGAGAAGCGAAATGCTTGTTGTAGTAATATATTGTTCAACCAGATAAATCCAATCATGATGAAATCCAAGTTGCAGAAGAATATCAAAAACAAAGGTCCATTCAAGTCCGTTGAAAGATTTTGTCATATCTAACTTGAGGTCAATATAAGAAACTTTTCATTTTCTTTTCTTCTTCATGGTATAACTGAGTTCATATGCAATCATAACATTGTTTTGAATATGTCTACCAGGTACATAAGCACATTTAGTATGTGATATGAGGTTTGTGAGTAAAGATTTCAATCTGTTGGAGATGACTTTCGAAATGATCTTATAACTAACATTGCATAAACTTATGGTCCTGTATTCATTTGGTGTTTGAGGATGTAATGTTTTAGGTATAAGAACTTGAAAAGTTATGTTAATATCTTGAAGCATAAATTTATGAATAAATAAATTCCAACATTGTTGGTAAAAAGTAGACCAACATTGTTGGTAAAAAGTTATTTGAAATCCATCTGCTCCCGGTGAAGCCCATGGCCTGATCAGGAAAACCACTTCCTTTATTTCTTGTTCAGAAGGTGTTTGGAGAACAACTTTGTTATCTTCATCTGTATACAAATCTGAAACTGAGATAAAATAGAAGTATCAATAACAGGATTGGTAGTTGTCGATATATTGGAGAAGTGTTGAAGAATAGTATTTTTAGTTTCATCTTTATAATCATGCCAAATACCAAATCAATATTGAACTGCATCTTTCTTGTTGTAATTTGCAGTAGAATGAAAGTAAGAAGCATTTATGTATGCATCATGAACATGATTTCCAGCTTTTTGCATGAAAAAAAATATATTTATGTATTGATAACCAGTTCTCAAGAGAGTTAGTCAGATTGGTAAAAATAAGATGAGAAATGGGTAAATTTAAGCTGGTAAAATGTTGAAGTTCTTGATGTATTGACGTGATTCTAGATTCAATGTTGCCAAAGTAATATTTTTCTAAAGTTGTAGCATGTACTTGGTATAATTGAGTTTATAATTGAACTGATATGATGGAGATCCTAAAATTTTTTGAGTCCAATTACTGTTGATTGTATCAAAATATGAATCTTGAGAAAACCAACATCTATAAAGACGAAATGGTACATGTCTAGGACCAAAATCTCGACCACTTGATAATAGAATCAGTGAGTGATTTGAAGCAACAAGTGAGATATTCTAAATAGAGGATGTAAATATGTTCATACATAAAATAATGACTAAAGCTTTGTCAAGTCTAGCGGTAGTATGAGCGTTATCAGTTTTGTGATTAGACCAAGTTGTAGTAGATCCTGAGAACCTTAAATCAAAAAACCCAATTGCTGAACAATAGGCCTAACTAACATAGAGTGTTGATGAGAGCTCTGAAATTCTGAATCATTCAGTGTGATGTTAAGATCACCAACTAAAACCCACGACAAATCTACATGAGGTTGCATGTCTTGTCAGTATTGCCGTTGTTCTTGATTTTTCAGCTGGATCATGAGCTTCATACATACAATTTATTAAAATATCAGGAAGATGCGAATGAGTATGCAAAATGGCATGTATGATATGCCTAGTTGTGTGCATTATTTCAAGGTCAATACCTAGTTTCCACGCAATTGATATACCACCAGACAATTTTTTTTTTTGATCGAGAAAGAATTTGATGCTGGCGAGTTTCAAACTCAGGTCACCGGTATCATCACCCAGTGACTTTACCACTGTACTACAGTGGCACCTGCATATACCACCAGACAAGCCAACATAAGGTGCATGCTCGAAATTAGGATATTTGAATTGCTGTAAATAAAAAATGCATCTTAGAATCATGAGTTTTAGTTTCAGATAAAAATAAAATATCGGGGTTATATTTACTAATGCAAAAGTAAATGTAGTCATGAATAAAAGAGTTTCGAAAACCCTGACAATTCCATGAGAGGAGTTTCAAAAAAAAAATGAAAACAGAGTAAACCAAGAGTTAAAGCGAAAACGATTAAAAGCAAAAACCAGATAAAAATAAGACTAAAGTGATAGAGAATACCTGCTGATCAACATAATGGGGTTATGATTAAGAAATCCAGTCCTTGCATCAATGTCCAAAGAAGTTAGCTTGTGCTTCCAAATAAAAATTTCCTCTCATGGGTGCGATAAAAGACTGCTCATCATGTTGATGACTAGTTAAAGCTTGTGCAACTACATTGTGATGATGGCTTATTGAAGAGTGATTACTAGTAGTAGCCTGATCATAATCTTCATTGGAGATAACAATATTATTCATGTTTCTGTTCTTTTGCGTTGAGTGAAAGTACGAACAACCAACTCCAAAATTATAGCTTGCACGAACCAAAGCATTGTGAATATGAGGCATTGCTCTGTCAGCTAGTGCCATTGAAGAATCAGATTGAGAATCTATAGCAATAAAGTATGAGATATGCATTTGATCTAAATGACCAAGCTGAGAAAAAGTAGGCCTTGTCATAAAGATCTTCTTTGATGACCATGTTGCATAAACAGATTAGCAAATTCTTAATGGTTTCCATCCGGTAAAATAACTAGTTCCAAAATAGGACCAAAATCCCCCACAGTTCTTCCCGTATTAAGTCTTCGATTCTTCCGGTCTACACATAGTTTAGTGTTATGAGTTGGAACTTTACACTCACCACATATCTTGTAAGGATGTTCTTCAAAAAAGAAACCAACCCATCTTGTAACTCCTGCAGCATTAGCAGCATGAATACCTTTTATCATTGTGGTAGTTACTCTGAGCATAACCAGTTCTCCGAATTTGTTGTAAGTAGTGGGGTGGACACCATTAGGTTGAACTACAATAGTTTCTCCAATAATATTACCAAATAAACTAAGGATTTCTGGGTATGTGAATTCAGGGAGAAGATATTTGTATTCAGCCAAAAGGGGAGGTGGCAAAGTTCAATTTTTGATATGGATAAGAGGGATACCAGTGCCTAAGAACAATGAGATATCCATTAAAATTCCAAGCTCCACCAAACAAGATAACATATTTTATCTCTTGTTGAAAAAAAAATTTAATGGCGAAAATATTAGGTTCAAGAGATCTCACCATAAGCTGCCCCTAGTTATCCCGTTTAAGATGAGGCCATACAAATCGAGCAGCTTCTTCAGCATTTTACCACAACATGATTCCAGGAGCAGATAGTTTACCAGTTAGACAAATTTTTCAATTTTTAATACCTTGAGATAGAGTTACAGTATAGTGAGTTACAACTCTAGCCTTTTCAGGATGATCTGCTAAATTGTACCTTCCATATGTTGAGAGATATTATTAATATGATCATACATTGCAAGAAGGTGAAACAAAAATCACGGATATAGATAACTAAAAGGTGACTGGAGAATGTAATATGAGAAGGTATTTAAAGAAAAATCAGAGCAGGTAGGTGTAAAGGTGTTGATGAGGGTTCGATGATAACTGTTAAAAAGTATTGATAAAAGAGAAGGTGAGTAATATAAAGGATGAACATTTGTTGTTGCTGTTGAAGTTATTGTGTAATGCCAATAATTAAAGTTTGCAGGACCATTCTTGAAATACCATGTATCAATTGAGAATAAAAGTTGTTTAGTATGATAATAGAGATGCATTACTGCATAAGATAAGCCAACAGACCTGTAACCAATTAAATTTGAACCAACTGAATATGATATACATTGATGCAACCATAGATGCTGACAACCAGGCTTTAAGGCTGCATAACTCTGAGGAAGACAACAAAGAAACATAAAACACATCAAAATCAATAAACAAGGGATTAGAATCAAACAACAAAAAGATAAGAAGAAAACCCCAAAATTATAAGATCTGATTACATCGAAAGAAGAGTTGGAATCAAACAAATTGACAGCAAAAAATACATATGAAAAAACTTGGGATTAAAAAGATTAAAACAGGCTAAAATTGAAATGGAAAACAACAACAAAATGAACAAAAGAAGACGAGGTAATTGAATTAAGCAATTTTTGATGCAAAGAAAGAGTGAGAAATTGGTTTTGATTAGGGTTGACTAAGGTTGACTTTTTCTTTTGACTTTCAGATATAAGGTCAAGAGAGAAAAGGGGTTGTCATGAGGGTATTGTTAGGCTCTTTTACAAACCGTATATTAATTTTTTTAAGCATGAACAATACATTTACTATTGGAATAAAACATATTCTCTCCGTCCCAAATTAGATGAGCTAGTTGTAATTTGCACAATTCTTAAGGCAAGGATGAAAAAGGAGTATGTTCAAGTATTTTTTTACATTATATCCTTATGAATAATAACTAATAAAACTTAGAAATGATTTATCTCTTAAACTATACCACGGTTTTTGATAAATTTTATACCGTTGAAAAGCATTTTAAAATACCTACGTAACGAGTATAAACACAGTTATCAACTTATAAATATTTCTTATAATAACAATAGTTAATTAAAATGCTAGTTTTAAAAATATCCTCTTGAATAATGAGATAGCTCATCTATTATTGGGACAAAATTTAAAACCAACTAGCTCATCTAATTTGAGATGGAGGAAGTATTGTCTCCACAAAATAGAAAAATATAATTGAAGCATGTCGTTGCAGGGTATAGTATGCACGAATCTTACCGTGCAAAGATTTGATTCCAAGAACCTGACCGTGGGCCAATTTTTACACTCGTGAAGCGGAAAAATTCATGTCCCACTTGCTTGTAGTTGTATGTAGCTCCCATTGCAAAAGCGACTTTAATGCAACCCGTAAATACCTTGAATAAGATGGGGACCGTCAACCGTTTTCCAAGTCGGCTCTCTGGCCCTCTGGACATAAGAAAAAGAATCTCAGTATCAAATTAATTTTTACAGCTGAATGAACGGGTTCATGAAATTCAGTAACCCCTGTAACTGGTCGGTAAATTCCCGCATTTCATTTTCCATACCATAAAATCCATGAATCTGGACTCTCACGCCTCACATTATATCTACAGTCACTTGACATGTTGTGAAGATCACACTAGTCGAGCAGGTCACAATAGCTTAGTCGAGCAGGTCACAATAGCTTTCCGATCACAATCAAATTTAAATATTAAAAAAGAAAAAGGAAAAACGGATGTGAAACTGACGTGCATTGGAGGTTGATTTAGATATTTTTCTTTCTAATTTAGTTTTTTAATAAGTAAAAAAAAAAATAGAAGGAAAAAATTAATTAAAAAAAAATCGAACAGGAAGGCCATTTGAACTGCCCCACCACTTGAATTGATATTTATTTTTGGGGGTTTCATCATCAATAAATAAAATAAAAAGGAGCAAAGAACAAGAAGAAGAAAGAATAACCAGTAGATAAACCGACACACGAAGAAAGGATAATAAGAGAGGGTCCTCCGTCCTTGTTATTCACAAATTCGTTCCTAGGGAGAGAGAAGAAGAAGAGGAAATGGTAAGTAATTAAAGCTGTTTACTCATTCATTCATTCATTCTTAAGTACTCATCACTGCTAACAGACGTTACGATTTGACTTCCCATATTCTCCCTACTTACTCCATTTTCATTTTCTATTTTGTTTTTGTTTCTTGAAAACCCTAGTTTCTTCTGTAGGTTGGAAGTAATTTTTGAGGAAGAGATAATTTGATTGAGTGATTGAAAGGAGGAGGAGAAGAAAGTAAGATGGGGTTGATTACAGGGATGATAATGGGAATGTTA
Organism: Papaver somniferum; assembly: GCF_003573695.1. Taxonomy (NCBI): domain Eukaryota; kingdom Viridiplantae; phylum Streptophyta; class Magnoliopsida; order Ranunculales; family Papaveraceae; genus Papaver; species Papaver somniferum. Next base: position 23,887,305 of record NC_039365.1, read on the forward strand.
GTTGGGATCGGTTTGATGGTTGGTTGGTCTTATATGATGCGGAAAAGAAGTGTTAGCCGTATTGCTAAGGTTTGTTGTTTCTTCTTCTCCTTCTGATTTTGTTGTAGAAATGCTATTTTTATGGTGTTGAATCTGTTGGAAGGTTTTGACCTAATTTTTGACTCCCTGGCTGAAATTTAGGAGTTCTTGTTTGAAAATTTAGGACTCATATATATGACCTAAATTGTCTATGGATTTTCATGTTTGTTAGATTTGTTTGGTAACTTGATTTTGCTGATGAATTTTGTTCTAGTTTTTCTCTCTTCTTCATACATAAGTTTGATGTTGATAAATGTACATTAGAATTAGGTGAATATATATTTGTTACAACAAGCTGAAACTTGTGACTGTAGTAGCTCAACTGTAACGTGAATGAGTCTATTTAAACTTTGTAGAGATTAGATTATAGGTCTAACTATCATTTTCTGATAGTTTGTCCGTTTGGTTTCTGAGGATGCGCACTTGGTCAGTAGGTGTTAGGGATTGCCGAAATGGATGTACTCGATATGACCTAGAATTGACTCTTGACTATTTTCATGTTTGTTAGATTTTTGTTGGAGCTTGAATTTGCTGATGAATCTTATTTAAAATGTCTCTTAGGGTTGTTGATATTGTTTTAGTTTTTGTCTGTTCTTACAGTAGGATGATGTTAAAATAAATGTACAATGGAATTACGTGAATAGCTGTTAGAATGACCTGAAAGATGGGAGGGTAGGGCTCGAACTTTAATGTGGAAGTCTATTTAACTTGGTAATAGGTTTAACTATCATTTTCACGATCCTATGGAAGGATGTACACTTGGTCAGTAGGTTTCAGCAATTACCTATTGGATGGCAAAACATTGTTGAAATGCTGACAAAAGTATTTGACCAACAAAAAAAGAAATTAGAAAGGCTAAGAATGTGTTCCGTTTTACTTGTGACAGTTTCTTTCTCGGGATTTTTTTTTAATATTCTCTTGCTCTATCTTTTTGCAGGCAGTTGATATAAAACTTCTTGGATCTCTTACTAGAGATGATTTAAAGAAGATATGTGGTGACAATTATCCTGAATGGATATCTTTCCCTGTGTATGATCAGGTTAATTTTCTCTCTAAGATTTATTTTCTTGTTCATTTTATCTTTTGACTTGTCATAGAGTCAATCTTTAAGTAGACAGCTTAAATAGGTACAAATGTTGACCTATCTAATATTGGTATTGAGCATATATCAGGAGGGTGCGGGTGAATATGCTGTTTCTTATATGTTCTTTTTATGCTTGTTGATTCATTCAGGTGAAATGGCTGAACAAGGAGCTAACCAAAATGTGGCCATATATAGCAGATGTAAGCTCATCTGCTTATCCATTATAAGATGTGCATGTTTCTCGACCAATAAATTAATGTTTTATTGCTGTTTTTAATATACTAGAATGTCTTGATTTCAGGCAGCGACAATGCTCATAAGAGAATCTGTTGAACCATTACTTGAAGAATATCGTCCCCCAGGAATCACTTCAATGAAATTTAGTAAATTGTCCCTTGGATCTGTGGCACCTAAAATTGAAGGTATTGTGACAACCTTGTTCTGATGCCTCCATGATTCTCTTTAACTGTCCATAGGATTTGTGTCTACTTATTTAATATATTCTTTTTTCTGTTTTTGTAAATCACAACTCGTTCGTAAGCGTTCATGGTCTCCTTTATCTATCCCTAGGATATGTTTTTTTTTTTCGCTTCTCAGTAATTTAGTTGAGGTAGTTTTGGAGGAGATAAGTAGCGGGAATGGTATGTGGTCTAAGCTGTCATCAAAGACACTACCAGTTGTGGTAGTTGGCATTTATCTGGATTGTCTCTAGTATTGGCATTTTGCATTTACTAGAAACTTTGTGTGGAAGAAATTTGATATATGGTCATTCTCAATAACAGTTCTATCATCTATTTTGTTGAACTATGAGTATGATTCATTTCTACTAGTCTTAGCAAGTCAAATTTTGCATTTCATGATTCGTTTGTTCATCTTAATTAATGATGTAGGGATTCGTGTTCAGAGCCTTAAGAAAGGTCAAATAACGATGGATATCGATTTTCGATATGGGGGTGATTCAAGCATCATTCTTGCTGTAGAAGCAGCAATGATCGCTTCAATACCCATTCAGGTTTAGTGCATCATCCTCTTTTGAGAATGTTTTATGTTTTCACAGTGTTGTTTATTGCTTTAATGGGAGTTTGTGTTTGGTTCCATCTCAGTATTTGATGTGTTGGTAATGAGACACAATCAGCTTAAACATCCTCTTTCTTTTTTTTTTTTGCAGCTGAAGGATCTCCAGATTTTCACAGTTATTCGTGTTATCTTCCAACTCTCTGAAGAGATACCCTGTATTTCTGCTGTTGTTGTTGCATTACTTTCAGAGGTAGACACACACTATGCTAGATTTTGATGTTCTGCACATTTTTAGTAGTAATTTATATCTGTGTTTGTCATCTAGCATGTAGACATGTTTTGCACGTAATCCTGCATATGTCGATGGGGCTGTCCCAGCATGAGTTATGGCTAGTATTATATTTACACGTGATATGCATGGAATGATATTGTATAGTACTGTATGGAATTGTTGTTTCACACAGACACATCACTTGCTGAGGTGTCATACTTTTTATATTGTTAGATGGTAATATACATGCAGTTAAATTGTTGAAAGTAAAATTTTGAGTTTTAGCTTATAATTGTATGTATTGTGGTATGAAGTGATACTGTATAGTCATGTATGGAATAGTTCTTCCACACAGAGACAGCACTTGCTGAGATGTTTCTGTGTTGGCGGGTGGTCATAGGTCAAATTTTTATTGACTTGTAGTCAAAATGTTGAAAGAAATTTTTTTGTTTCCAACACTTGGATAACTAATCTTAGTTTGAAATTATAAGGAGAATGCATCTAAATAAAAATTTCCATTGGTTCTGGTTCCTCCGAGCTCTTGAAGGAAAAAGAATTCAGTAATCAATCAAAGACATTTGTTGGCATAATATTTGAGAACGAGAGGACATGCTTGGCCATCTAGGTTTTTTGGGGATATCCTAGGACACAATATTTGAGAAAGAGAGGACATGCTTGGCCATCTAGATTTTTTTCGGGTTATCCAAGGTTCTCTAGTGAAATTTGTTTTCTAGTTCTGAAGGATTATATTAAATTTGGCCATAACTCAAATTATATCTGTATTTTAAGGTGCTTTTGGCAGAATGAGAATTGGCAATCATATTAAAAAAATACATTGCTCTTAATGTAAGGTAACTGATAGTGGTTCTAAATGTTTGATCAGCCAAAACCTAGGATTGATTATACATTGAAGGCTGTTGGAGGAAGCTTAACAGCACTTCCTGGACTTTCAGACATGATCGATGTAAGTGTTATATCTGATTTTAGGTTTTACCATCTGTGGTTTCTGAGTATTTATATAATGTTGATGCTTTTCATATGACAAATATGAAGCCATTTGTATTCTCATCTTGTAGGATACTGTTAATACGATTGTCACAGACATGCTCCAGTGGCCCCATAGGATTGTCGTTCCAATTGGTGGTCCTATGGATACAAGGTAAGACTGATCTTATAAGCTTCTTTTACAAGCTGTTGCGGCTTTAGTTAAGTATTACTACATCTTATTTCTGTTTGTATCTCATTAGGTCGATGTGCATGTCTTTAGATCCTTATTTCGTTAACGTGCAGAGAATTGCATTTTCCAAAATAAAGGGTATATTTATTGTTCTTTGTACAGTGATCTGTGTTTCACACAAGAATAATATGTACTTACTATTCAATATGCAGTGATTTGGAGCTTAAACCACAGGGAAAGGTCTTGGTAACTGTAGTTAAAGCAAATAACCTGAAGAATATGGAAATGATTGGTAAATCTGATCCTTATGCCGTTGTTCACATTCGGCCCCTATTCAAGGTTAAGACAAAGACCATTGACAACAATCTCAATCCTGTGTGGGATCAAAGCTTTGAGCTGATTGCTGAAGATAAGGAGACACAATCAATTATCATTGAGGTTTTTGCTCTCTTACTTTATTTTTAATCCAAGTCTTTTAATTTTTCTATTGACCACCATGATTGCGTCCCAGATTTAGTTTAATTATGTTATCATCATATGCAACCTTCAGCTTTACACTCCATCCCCTTGGCAAGCAGCTTACCACCCCTTTAGGGCCTCTCGCCTTGCCGATAACCATCCAACCGAGGCGCCCACCGATCACCATGCTTGCACATACTATTATTTCACCACTGTCATTACAACTTAGCGTGCCTCAACGCTACCCACAGCACTACCACTTCACACTCCAAAACCACCATGCCTAGCACCAAGACTGACAGATATGATCACCTCATCACTGCTATGAGGCATGAGCCAACTATCAGCACCATGGGTCCATGATCAACTAGGTGTTACTCATTCATTTTGTCTGTCTGTAAATTAGCCTTAGCCTAGGTTGCAGTTTATCCTGCTGGACGGAACTTGCATACGTAGTAAATTTCACTATTTATATGCAGAACCCTTCTCCTTGTGCATTTATGGTTGGGCTTACGGCACCATGGATGTCTAGCCCAACCCCAGTCCTGAGTGAGGATGGCTTTCTTTCTGGTTAAAGTAGTCATGATATAATTTCGGCCTTCGCAAGTTACCTGTTTATTATTACCTTGCAATTTTGTTTCTCAGGCTGTCTCCCTTAGAGAATCTCTCGGCTGGTTGAATTTGTAGGGCAAGAAATGACTATTTTTCCTGATTTCCTTTGTTAACTTTAACAGTTCTTCAATTGGATTATTAACAAGAGGATATTGTTGTAAACCTGGGTAACAGGTTTTTGATAAGGATGTTGGACAAGACACACGACTGGGCATAGCAAAACTACCTTTGATTGATTTGGAATCTGGTAGTTCAAAAGAGATTGAACTGAGATTGCTACCAGCACTTGACATGATGAGAATTAAAGACAAGAAGGATAGAGGAACTATAACACTCAAGGTACACTTATGTTGGATCAAAATTGTTGTTAGTTCACTATATATGTTTTCAGAAGTCATTTTCTGTATGTCAAATTTGCTCTACTACTTGGATAGCAACATTCGAAGTCTACTACTATGTGTTATATACTTTTCAAACTAACAGGATAAGTCATGTACTGCTTTGTTGTTATCAGTCATTTTCTGTTTGTGTCATTTCATGGACCTTTTTTCTCATTGATCGAATTGCCATGGAGATTCATGTCAAAAGATGGTTTCATCTGCATTTTGGGTTTCCAAGATATAGACTGTTTTTGTGCCATTAGCAGTCATTTTATTGAAGCCACATGAAAATATCCTAATTGTTAAGGAATAAGGATGGTAATGCTTTCCCGTATAGGAGTTGCATCATTTACCCTCTTTCATGATAATAGAAGGATGCTTTCTGTAGAAAATAAGGAAAACAAGAATAGAAAATAAATTTATATTCTATTTTGATGCACCTTCAAGAAGTTTGAGAGAAGGAATATGATTTGCAGGTTGAGTACCAGGAGTTCACCCCGGAAGAGCAGATAGCAGCCATGGAGGAAGAAAAGAGGATCCTAGAAGAGAGGAAAAAACTGAAAGAAGCCGGTGTCATCGGAAGCACCATGGATGCAGTTGGTTCAGGAGTTGGACTGGTGGGTAGTGGTATTGGAGCTGGAGTTGGTCTTGTTGGCTCAGGGATTGGAGCTGGAGTTGGTCTTGTTGGCTCAGGGATTGGTGCTGGAGCGGGAGTTGTAGGGAGTGGATTTGGTGCAGTTGGGAGTGGCCTCAGCAAGGCAGGGAAGTTCATGGGCAGGACCATTACAGGGAATTCGAGTTCTTCTAAGAGGAGCGGATCTAGCACACCTACAGCTGAAAATGGAAATGCAAAGCAAGCGTGATAACCGTGTATATAACTAGACCTTTTAACGTGACTTGTTTAGTTTTTTAACTTTTGAACACGGAGGTGTGTGCAACAGATTTCTATTTTCAGTACATATATTTAAAACCTTGGTTTAGTCTGGAAAGCCAGAGATATTTCTGAAGTTCTGCTTCAATGTCTATTGTAAAGGTTTTCTCCCGCTCGACTTTTACCTACGAAAATTTGGAGATAGATTCTCAGTGTTCAGTGTAACCTCTGCTTCAAGATGCAAGATAGAAATTTTCTTCTGCTTGTAATCTTGAAATAGAGATCTGGACGCGCCCATCTGGAATTTTGACAGTGGCACTGTTTAAATTGGCACTATCTCTAACTTTAAATTGACACTATCTCTAACACATCTTGAAGACAAGGTGTAAAAGTATTTTTGTTACTGAACGTATTCAAACAGAAGGGGGAAAAACATAAAATATTCAACTAAGAAGACAAGAAAGTAAACTATCTGACTTTAAATCAGCGAACTGCATCATCATAAAGTATCTCGGATAGTTGCTCATTCTCAAAGATGTCCGCAGACTTGATATTTTTATCTTCACTGAGGTTAGCAAGGAACTCAGCAGCCTTGTTAAATATGCTTAGCTCAGCTTCCACGTGGTATACGGTAATACCCTTACGGCGAACCATGTCAAGATCAGTGATTATAGTATTGGTGAGTGAACAGATCTCTTGGAGATCACACAAGGCTTCCGGACGCAGATATGGCATCACTTGGCGTTCTCCTATTTTATTAGAGCTCCACGCTTCTACATTCGGATTCCAAATGCGTCTCATAAAATTGCATAGATTAAAAGAAGGGACATGAATGGAAAAGCGCGACAATTCATACTCCCGAGCAATTCCTACCCCAAGTGCAACTCCATTCAACCTAGAATGTAGACATAGTGGTGTCTACACCAGAGAGACGTCTGGACCTAGCCAGTATTGGGACATACCGGGAATCACGTAAGACTGCCCCATAGCCTTTACCTGAGATACCACATATATGAATAGATAATGCCCCCTTTTCAGATTCTATACATGACCTAATAACATCATCAGGAAGATTCCAAACCTTTGACCTCTCAATCCAATCTTGTTTTGAAATCATAGTAGGGTCATCATCAACTCTCAGAGGATGATAACTATCCATGTCAGGTACACGGTGCTGCTGATCATACGAAATCTCCTCTATTTTCAGCATATCACCATCATAAGGAATTACAAAGTCGAGATCCTCCATGGTCAGGAACACTGTTACTGATGGAAACCTGATCTATTTAGTGTTGCTCTTATTATAGGCCTGCCTAAACCCTCTTTCAACAAGTGATGTTGTTCATTCTCAATTATTGTTGTAGACTCTTGCTGTTCTTGGGGATCTTTATTCTCGCTTATTGTTTTAGACTCTTGTTGATCTGGATGATCTTTAGTTGCCGATTCTTCTTCTTCTTCTGGCTTTGTTTACCAGGGTTCCTCTGCTGTTGCATGACAGATTTTTCAGAAGTATTGCCCAAGATTGTCGATGTTGGATCCTGTTGTTCTATGTGAGTTTCGTCGTTGATTGCTTTTGAGGCTAGCTCTTGTTGTTCTGGATCAACTTGGCCCTGATCTCTACTTATGGTAACTGGCAGACCCTTTTTTTTCTCTTCAAGTTTACCAAATATGGACAGAGAGACACAGATCTACATATAATAAGATCCGAAGCCGCTGTAAATAATACTCCCTCCGTTTCTGATTCCAACCGCCTTCCTTCATGCCGCCGTCAAGAAAAATGAAAATGGATCCAAATTTTTTTGGATAGCTGAAATCTGATACATTCCGTTTCATTTCAGAAAACAGTGCAGTAACTTTTCAAGTTCAAATTTTCATTTCAGTAACTTTAGACGAGTCAGGGAGCCTACTATTCTCACTCACATCTATATTAACAAAAAAGAACACCACATTTGAAGTTCAAATTTTCATGACATGGTCAGCTAAAACAGAGTAACATAATCAATTCACTTGAAACTTTCTGATGATAAAGTTAGTTTCCTATGGACACTTGAATTTAAACTTAAAGGTAACAATAGTTAAAGCACCTAAGTTAAGTTAACACATATCTTCATGTAAGTACTTTTATGGCGATATCATTTCAGCAAAATGGATTTTGAGTCCTTCATCCAAAACTGCACAAAAAAACCCAAAAGCGATATCTTCTGTCCAAACACCTTTGTCATCACTGGTTGACAAGTCGAACTTCCGCAGTGAGTCAACCGAAACCAGGGGGGAACTCAGGATCATCATCGCTAATATAGCTTGGCTCCTTGCTATCTGCTGACGACCCAAATCCAGGTGGAACACTTGAACCATTGTTCAATTGCGGTGCATCATTTTCATGGTTGGGTTCTTCTTTCACTTTTACACCGTCTACAGCAAGTTGAGATACAACTGGCTGGGCCTCCTTGTTTTCAGCCTCACCGTTGTTTGATTGCGGATTGCACATATTGAACCCTGGAGGTCCTTCTGGTTCAATTTCAGACAAATTGTTTTCTCTTTCATCGGCAGAGATTGGTAGAGAACTATTGCTAACAACTTCATTGCCACGACTTCTTGGGCCAATGGGAGAAGATGACTCATCCACATCCTTCCTTTTAGGATTCATTAACCGGTTGTATACAGATTTAACAGTCTCCCTAATTTCATCTTCCAGTCCACCACGCGATCTAATAACACCCCAAAGAGCATCAGAAATATGGGTCATCACAGTACTCCTGTCAACCAAAAGTAGATCAATTAGAACACAATCTCCCGGACTTTTTGTCTGTTTGTTTGACAAAGAGGTGCCTCCAAGATCCAATATGTATACTCATTAAGTCATTCCGTGCACAAAAGCACTGAAAAACAAAGAGATGTCAGAACATCACAAGCTTACCCAATCTCATCAAAAACAGCATCTGATAGTTGTCTAGGCTTTAACTTCTCAGCTCCTGGACGATTGAGTGCTGCTGATTGCTTCACAGCTGAAATAATGTTGTTACGTAACTCTTCCTGCAGCAATGAAGTCATAAATATGTATTCAACTATTTACAAACTAGACACAACCTGCTAGTTTTGAAGTGAAAACAACAAATTTGATTTAGTGAACCAAAAAACTCAATAGACCCAACACAACCAAAGACCTGGTAATTTGAGCCTGGGCGACACCAAAATCTACATCAATATAACCAAAGAGTTTTCCAGTTTCTTTCTTTTCGCCTGCCAGACGAGATAATCAATATACAGTTCTAACAAAGATACAATATAACAAGAAACTTGACTCACATTTTCCTTGACCGTTCGAATGATCTTGACACGAATCTTATCAAAATCACCATCATCTTTGAGCTGTGAGATAACCTCGTCTGCACCAATCTTACGCTTGTTCGCCATTCACACTATTAGCCTACCTGTAAAATCAACAAACACCTCTCAGTCATCACTCCAACATCACAATGAATTGAACACCCAAAATTCACAAAACCTCCCCAACACCTCAGCCGAACTCAATAACTATAATTTGTTAAAACCCTAGTTTTCTCAAATCATATACATATACACTTAAACTATACCATATTCATCAAATTTCAAGAAACCTAACTAAAAATCAATACCATGCCAATTTAACCCTAATTTCAGGAGATCCAACTCTGAACAATGTATCGAAGAATCAAAATACTAAACCTTAAAAAGGTTTTGAAGAATGAAACTTACTTTGATGATGATCTTTAGCAACCCTTTCTTCCCATAAGGTTCATCCCTAGTTACTGAGAGAAAGAGAAAAATAACAGAAACGAAGTTGTATCGATATAGAGGCAAATAAATATAAGATGTCCTCTAAGGGTCTTTTAGTCATTTAATTTCCCAACGGTTCTTTCCTGGCGAATCCGGGATTAAATGGACGAGAGTTCGATTCCCGTAGGACATCAAAAAAGCTTAAGGTTGAAAGGAAGGTTTCCAAGAGAATTTTTTTTTTATATATGGGCGCCTGAAAGAAAAGTCAGTTTTATAGACAACGGACTTTTTTGGGATGATACGTGACAAACAATAAGTACACAGAATTAGAATTATCCGAGAATGACATCAAATCCAGAGTTTCTGACTCGTGAATAGACAACGCTTCCAGCCAAGCTTCGTTTAGAACTCTAGATCATTCAGATACAAATGAAATGCTACGTATCTAGAGACAACCATAAATACTCGGCTATTACAAGTTCAGCTACAAATGGATGCCGCTTGTCTAGCTGATATTGTAAGCTGAAACCAACCCTGGGGTTTCAAACAGATTTACATCTTCACTTACTAAGCGGCCAAATATTTCATTTACTTAAACAGGCAATTATATAGAGATTTGTTAATTATGTATTACATTAACAACAAAGGTTCTGAAACTGTAAGAAGTACTAGTAATAGCCATGATCCAAAATTCTATATAAATCGTCTAATAATAATAAGCAGATATACAACTTAGTTATCAGGTCATTTTTATTCACCAGAACTAATGTGCTATTCCTCTTTTTGATTTCAATAATCTATTACTCCAACGCGCCACCACCTTGAGATTTCTGACGCTTCATGTTTTGATGGATGGGCTCTTTCACCTGCAACCACCATCACAACTGAATAAGTATGATTATAGAAATGCAACAGAAAAAAGAATCAGGGGCTTGATATGATTTTAATTAGTTAACACAATTGTCTAGTAAAGACCTTACAAGTTATAACCAAGGAATTTAAGTTGGAAAGTAATATGCTAAACAATGAGGATTTATCAGATTAGGGTAGAATATACACCGTGCTAGTTTTCCTGGAGCGCTTTTCCTGACTGGGACGACTACAGAAGGTATCATCACCCTCACGACAGTTAGTGAATCCTCTCCCATCCACACCATTTCGCTTATCGCTCCCTGGTATACCGCTCTCCCTTGACACTGCAGGCTGCATATCAAAACATAGAACACAAAGTTAGAAAGGTGTTTGTACTAGAAGAGCTATAATCAAAACAGGTAACAGGAGGAGGAGTTAAACCTCATTTCTGCGAATGGGTGTGTTGTTTCCAAGTTGCTCCTGAATTCTAGACGATCCATTCTGCTGAGTATCAACTGATCTTTCTCGGGTTCTAGTAAGATCAGAACCAACAGAGTGGAGACCACCGCAGGTTGATATGTTTTGAGGTTCACTTATCTCCATTGTCTGTTTAATTCAAGAAAATACGTTATGAAATGTCTAATTCAATCACAGAATCAGGAACAAAGCAAAATCGTAATATGACTTATTATTACCGATAACTTAATCTCCAAAACATTCTTGACCTCAAGTAGCTTCTTGTCAGTCAACTCAGATCGAATGACACGTTTACCTGGGGGAAAGTATATACGATTATCATAGTGAAACTTGCATTCTCAGTACTCAACTTTACAGTTACATGCTTTATTGAGAAAACTGAGTAATCCTGGTTAAAGAAGTTGATTATGTTACCTAATCTTGGTTTACTCTTGGCTTCCACATATCCATCACAAGCCATCTTATCGAGCAGTTTACGCACAGTTGCCTGATTTGCCTCTCCTTCCAGCTTACTTTGAAGTTTAGATATTGTAACATAATCCAGTGGAAGGACATGATACAGAGCCTACATTTAAAATACAATAAGATTAGACATCACAATAGAAGGACTAAGGGGGATGGCTTGGGTTTTAAACTATGCCTTATCAAACTTGATAGATAAACTACTAAGTTACTATGGTGAAGTACCTTTGATTTACAAAGAAAGCCAACTCACCTTCAAGTACAAGTAGTCTTCATCATTCCCTCGCTGAATTTTCTCATCAACTTGGTTTACTTGTACATCCATCTCTTCCTTCACAACAATTGCCTGATTGGGTTTCTGAGGTAGTTTGGTTAGTGATAACATAAGCTTCAGACAATAATGAAGACCATGACAATTAGATATTGGAAACAATTATGAACTGAAAGAGAACTAACCTTCAGCTTGCTGATGGAGTAGGAATCCTTTCCTGTTCTTGACAGTATGTTTTGGTTTACAAGTTTATCCATGATTTCTGAGGAAATAAAAAGAATTGATGTTCTGAAACTGAAAGAAAACTGCTTTCTGCTAATGCTTCAACTGTACATACGGATTCAAGTTCTTTGCTCACCTTCAGTCAGAGCCTGCAAAACGAGAATAAATTGAAACCCTTAAATTAGTCCTTTACACCAAATTACTGGAGAATCAGACAGAGATATTGCCTAATCACTGGAACAATCCCACTTAGAAAAGTGTTCGTTTACGGCTCTGTTATGGTACTAGGAATCAAGATTGTTAAATATGACTAAGATTTGCTACAATTGTCAAAGTTGTGGCTAAAGGTGCCACAACTTTGGCTTGCTAGCTGCAAAATCTGACTCCATAAAGTCACTTGGATGAATATGACATTTTCTAACTTAGCAACCACATAGTGCACTTGGATGAGTTGATTGTACTACTTACCACTGATATGTCCGGGAAGCTAGAGAGAACATCAGTCAGTTCAACATTGTCAATGTGGCGAGAGCTAATCCAGTCTCTTACACGTGTTAACTGATGTTCATCCTCTTCAGCATCCTGTGTATCATCTGTAATAGATTTAAATCATTAACTCAAGGTGAATTTTGACTAAAGTTAAGCCACTGTAACTATATTAGGCCTTTGCTGTTAGTCATTCAAAACATCTAACCTACCTTCATGATCCGTCATGGAATTGTTTTCACGTGATCGAGCTTTATATGTCATCACAAGTGTTAGGTTTTATTGTGGCGAAAATGAAATGGAAGAGGACAGGGATGAGGAAAATGCTGAAATGGGAGATAATTACCTACAGGAGCTACAATGTACCCGTCGTCGTCATTTGCTGAATGGCTCATCTGACAAAACATTTCATTGTTTTCAAATTCTATTCTCGAGCTTCAACCATGTTTCCCAACACTTTGAATGAAAATAGAGGCTGTAACATGACAAATAAGTTACGCTATAAGTGTACCTCGCTATCTGAATCCGAAGGATCAGTTGTTGGCATTGAATCAACACCCAAGCTGATTTCCTCATCATCTTCCATGTCATTGTTTTCATCTTGACATGGATCCAGGATGCTTTTGACCTGCACAGTTTCAAACTTGGTTACTCATATTACTTGAAAGATCAAAAAAACCTAAACCTCAGCTTTCAGTCATGCACAATTCGGTGTTACCAATTTACCTTGAGAGCTAGTACGAAATGTTTGCTGTTAACATTTCCGATTTCCATTTTGAGAGGGTTCTTCAACCATGGATGGTTAGCTTCTTGTTCTGAGCAGCCTCTGAAGAATGGAGGCTCATAGTCTATAGGCTGCAGGTTTTGCAAAATATAACTCGAATGTTAGAACAGTATTTCCATTCAAGATTCAAAGCATTTACAAACTCTTAATTTAATAAACAAGTATATTAACAGTACAAATACTTTTGTTCATGCATCAAAAACCCCTAGGGACAGACTCAGGATGAGAAGACAATACATGTAAGAGTTGGACGAAGATAATCAAGGGGAATTCAGTTTCAGAAGGCATCTGTAAAATTTTAGTTACAGCAGAACATAGATAATGTAGCCCATGTTTACTCTACCACACTTTTGTGCCAGTTGTTTGCATATATTAGGCCATAAATTGTGTAATTTTACTTCAGTTGGACACTGATCACTGGTAGGGTTCTACAATGGTGCAAATACGGACTAGAAGCAATATTTAGACAAAACCAGGTAAAAGACAAACAAAAAGAATCAATAGCAGATGTAAACAAGGCCAAAGAAACTCACCGTGACATCCTCATAGTAAAGAAGCTTCATCAAAATTGTACGCTGAAACAAATAAAAAAAATGAACTTATAGACATGCAACTTATCTGATCACCTAATGAAACTTCCATATGAAGATCTTAATGAATTTTCGTACCTCTTCTGGCATACGGTCCAGTGTTCGCATTAATTGAACCAGAGTTCGGACCATTTTACAAGCAGAACTCCTGCCAAAACCAAGTAAAAAGTGTTTAAACACAGTCAGGCAGTCAAGCAAACTTATCCACTGGATTTCAAACCGGAAAGAGCAAAAAACAAAACCAAAATCTAACAACCTCAAATGCTCACTATTATACCTCATTTGGTTTGGTGTAACGTCTGTATTGCCATTAGACTTGAATGTTGCTCCTTTATTCTTATTTCCAGTACGACTTATGTTCATCATCACCTCTTCATTGTCAGAATTCGAATAGCTAAATGAAACTGCACAACACAATCCATTCAAGTATGAGTACAAACTTCAATTATCAATCTCCATCCAGAATTCAAAGCTACTTTAAGAGTACACAAAGTAAAATCCAACTCCAACTTATCAATGACAAAATCTAGCTCATCAAATGCAAGATGAGGTGAGATTTAACATACAAGCATATTCTTCTATCATAGGTCCATCAATAGCTTCAGATATGCAGAACAGAAGTGTCTTAAGGTATTTCTTCTGTAATGCATCATAAACACCTGAAAAACCACAACAACAACCACAAAAAATCCAATTTTAGGTAATCTTGCTTGCAATTAAGGTATTTGTACAAATCTCTTGTGTGTGTTCTATGTGAGACTTTATACCTTTTTCCATCCAATCAATAAGTCTTCTGGATTCAGCATCTATAGGCATGAGCTTCTTGATCTTCATCTCTATTACAAATCACAATAACTAAGTTCATCACATACATGTAAAAGACAAATTCAAATAGAAATAAAATAGTAAAAATTATTCGCGAAGAAATTCTGAGTGTTTGAAGTAGATCTGACAAGAAGCTTTAATTTACCTATAGCAGGAACTGATTTATCATTGAAGTAATTTTCAGGGAAAAGCCCTCTGATGTAGCTGATGTTGAATATTGCAATACGAAGCAGGTTTCTCGTCTGTTTAGGGAGATTCAAATCAAATAACCAACAACAGGAAGAAAAAAAACGGCTAGGTATCATCACCCTAAAATATCTAATAAACAATGAATTTGAGCAGAAAACCGATTAAAAAAACGTGTATCTTAGAATCAACGAAGCAATTCTTCATTTATTTCTATTTGAATTCACGGAATAAAAACCTAACTAGATCTGATGAAATAAAATTCCAGTGATAATATCTTAAACATCGTAGGAAAAAAACACTTAATTACCTCACCGATTCTAGATCTTCAATCTTAATACTTAAGAATAACAAAAACGGAACATATAATCACGTTTTCACAACGATTTCAGCTAGAAAAACTTCCTTTCTGAGAAATTAGTTCAAAGATCTGAGAGATTAGTCCAGAGAAATAAAGATAAATCGCAAAATATTACCAGTAATAGAGAATCCTGTTCTGTAATTTCTGCTTCCTTGAGTTTCTGTGCTACAACCTAAATCAAAAAGTAGATCAGAGATCGATGAAGAAGAAGAAGAACTGAACGAAGATGAAGAAAAAACACAGAAGAAAAGTTTCTAGGGTTTCACCATTTTTGCGTAAAGCTTGAAATTCGAAATTCAAAATCTGAAATGAGTATAGAGAGAAATGGCGGGATAAAACTGGAGAATGTGTTGCTTCACTGGTATCTATCAATCTATATAGACGAAAGTAAAATGAAAATGAAAATTTCGTGAATTAGTCGGTATTGTAGGTTGAGAATACACGTGGCACTCACTCGAGTAAGTGGGGAGATTGGGAGGGGTGGGACCTTGGAGTTTGCCAGCTCAACTGATCAAGTAAGCTTCCATCCGAAGGTTCAAGAAGCAGGATTTGACGGAATTAGGAATTACCAATAGGTACCATTATAGTGTTCTTAGTTAGTGGCAGGTTCACCCATTAAAGCCCACTAATCAGAGGTCCATAATTAAAAGAAAACATGAAAATGGATAAAATTTTGTAAGCCCAGGTCCTGTACACGTGTGGAACATATGAGGACGTATTTTTAAATACCGAAAACACCCTTAAGTATATAAAGCAGTAACCAAATCCATTTCTTCTTCATTTCTCGATATATTTTTCTTCTTCTTCTTCATTTTCTCATTTGTGGTTCGGTGAAAAGCTCCGGCTATGAAGATCTTCTGAGGTGTTGATCAATTCGTGAATTCAAAATAAGATTAATCGGTAGGTTCACTTCCTTACTGTTGGTATAGTTTAGGTTTTCATTTTTCCTTTCTTCTTCAAAAGCTAATTTTAATTTTAGGTTTTTTTTCTTCTCGGATTAGAGAAATTTTTATGTTTATAGCAAAATCTAATGTTTAGGTATTAGATCTGATGTTGATTCGGTTATATTCAAAGTTTTGTCATTGTTTTTGGATTCTATCAGCGTTTTTTAATTGATTTTTGGGTTCGATCCATGAGTACGTATATGTAATACTGAAATATTTGTTTTGATTCTGAGGTATTTCGTAAGTTGATTTACCTATACTGATCTTTATTTTAAGTTTTTTATTGATTCTATCTTAATCTGAGATCCAAATCTCTTGATTTCATGGGAAAAAGAATTCAAAATTCAGATTTTAAGGTTCCGAAAAGAGGAATTAAATTCAGTTTTTTTGTGTTTATGATCTTCATGCTTGATTCGTTAATTTTTTTACTTCAGTTTTGGTAAAAATACTTTAGATCTAGATAGATAGTGATGTTTTATGTTCATTTCATTATTAGATCTGATGTTTTAACTCGGTTTTGTTGGTCTTTGGTTTGTTTTTAGTTTGCTTTTGTGTATTAATCATCAGTACATATATGATGTACTGAAGGTTTTTGATGAAAATAGTCCAGATCTAGTTATAAAATCATGTTTTACGTTTGTTTCGTTTGTAGATCTAGAATTTTAGTTTCATTTTGTTGGCTTTTGGTTTGGTTTCAGTTTAGTTTTATGTATTAACCATCAGTACGTATATAACATACTGATTTTTCTGTGTTTACTATGCTTTTATATGTTTGGTTTCAGTTTTTGCTTGTGTATTAAACATCAGTACGTATATGACGTACCGTTTTTATGAATCTTGATCGTAATTATTCGATTTTTTGGTTAGATTTTGATGGTTTTAGCTTATTTGAACTCTCAATTTGATTTTCTAGTTATTTTCTTTCTTTATTTTCTCAAAATCACACTAATCATTCTTATTAAGAGTACTAAGAAGCTCTGTGCTGTAAGTTTTGTTGATTTGAATTGGATTGTTTTAGGAATTGTCATGATCTTCGTTGTTGTTGCAGTTTTTGAATCGTTTTTTTGGAATTGCTATTATGGATTATAGAGTGAAAATTGATAATAAATGTGCATATCTGGTGGTTCACCTGTTTCAGGTTATGCTAGATACAATAGGCCCTGAATTGCAAGTTCTTAATAAAAGTGAAAAATCGATTGCACTGAAGGCTGAATCATCGGTTGTTTTGACTCCGGATCAAGATAAAGAAGCAACTTATTGCCAATCAATTATGATAGATTAGCAAAGGTGTGCTGAAATTTTGGTTAAATCATAGTGTAATTTCAGTTTGGGCTTGGGAATTGTTGTCACATAATTCGAATATGTTTGCGTTCTGTTTATGTATATCGTAAAATTGGAAAACAATGATTAGGAAGAAGGATGACAGTGTAGATGTTCCCCTGAACCTTCCAATTGTTGTCTTTGCGATACCTGTGTGACTATGTTGTCCTAAGCTATATGATTCTGTGCAGGCAGTAAAGAAAGGAGACACCATCTTTCTAGGTCAATACATGTTCACAGGAAGTGAAACTACATCAGTTTGGCTTGAGGTAAGGCACTGAACTCTGACATTTGGAGGATTCATCAAAATTTTTTTACAGGCAGTTGATTTTTATTTCATGAATACGCAGTACGTATAAGGCGTACTGATAGAAACTTCTTTCGATTCTGTTTTATTCAGAGTTTTGTCACTTTTTTTTGTTTGATCCATGAGTACGTATGCGCAATACTGAAATATGTGCTAATTTATTTATAATTGATTCTAACAGATATGTACTTTACCTGGAAGCGGTGCAGCAGATATGTACTCGAATTGTAAGCAGCGGATATATACTCGAATTTGTAAGCAGTGCGACATATATGTACTCAGATTTGTAAGCAGTGCGGCATATATGTACTCAAATTTGTTAGCATATATGTACTCGAATTTGTGAGCAGTGTGCCAGATATGTACTCAAATTTGTAAGCAGTGTAGACACACACGTTTGGTAGTAGGGGGTATTATGGTCATTTCTATTTTTTTATTAATTTTGGACTTCCGGATAAAAAAAAATTCTGGTTGGACCTTACTATAAATAACTATATGGGCTTTGGACCAATCAACAAATTTTCCTTGACGGAAAGGCAATGAGGCATACCCGACCCGACTCCACAGGCGTCAATGAGTGAAAGTGCAAGTTCTACTTTTATCGGCTGCTTGGACAGCAGAAGTAGAAGGCAGAAGCAGAAGCAGAAATCAGAAACAAAATATTTTTGCTTCATAAAATACTTACTTTTCTGCTTCTATAAATGGTATACCCAAATTTTTGACTTTTTCCTTCCAGACCAGAAATCAAAAAGCCTTCTGGAGTGACAAACAATCCCAACTTCTCTGAAGGTAAGATGTGGCCAATACAGAATTAAATGGTGTTGCACATCTTTATGCGAGGTAGTACGAGAGTTCAGTTCACGTAGGAGCGTTTGTAGAGATTTATTTTTCCTTAGTTTTCGATAAATTATTAAGAAGAAAAAGAAATTTTACTTTTCCTTTGTTTTCGATAATTTTTTAAGAAGGAAAAAGAAGGGTGTATGTTGACAACCAGAAATTGAAGCGTAGCTTTCACCACAACAGCAGTACAATGGTGATAATAATACAATACAATTTAATGGACTCATGATACCCAGGGACGGAGCCAGAAATTTCATACAGGAAAGGTTAATAGACAAAACAAATTATTTAGGGGAGGCTTATTAAAAGATTTTACGTTTAATTAGTAAGAATTTTGAAGGATCACTAATAAAGCAAAAACAGGAGGGGCGGGGGCCACTCCTGAGCTCTACGTAGCTCCGTCCCTGATGATACCGCGCAAGGCAAGACAAATAAACACACAAAAGAAGGGCTTTAACACGATTTTCTTATAAAGTCGAGCAACGCTTCATAGTTGCGGTAAGAGGAGCCGTTGCAGCTAATACTACTACTCTGTTGTGCCATCTGTGAGACTTTGGTGGTTGATTTCATTAGCTCCTGCCTCTTATCACCATCCATCATGTCTCTAACGAACTTTTCCACAGTTGATCTGTTACAATTATCTTTCATGTCCATTCCAGTTTTCCATACCTCACTCACATACCTGCTATTTACCGGTTGTTCTGCGGAATGAGGCCAGCAAATCATGGGCACTCCAGCAACCATGCTCTCTAAAGTTGAATTCCATCCACTGTGCGTAAGAAATGCACCAACAGCAGGATGGTTTAGTACTTCCTCTTGCGGTGCCCATTCCACCATGTAACCTCTCTCTTTTGTAGCTTCAATCAGCTCGGCCGACATCTGACTTTTCTCATTGTCTTTGTCAGTAAGCGAATCCGGCCGTCTAACCCACAAGAATCTGTAACTGCTGTTAACTAGTCCATACCAGAGCTCCAACCATTGTTCCCTGCTAACCATAGCAAGGCTACCAAAGCTTACATAGACCACGGATTTCTCCGGCTGTTTGTCGAGCCAAGTCATACAACTTCTGTCTTCTTCATACAAACTAGCATTCGAGGAAACCGATACCGAAGAAGAAGAAGAAGAATTGGTACTACTACTTCTTCTTAGGGTACTCAACAGGGCATTCAGAGGTCCAACTGTGTATAAATTTGGCCAGTAAGAAGATCTCAAGCGCGAGATAATTGGAGCTTCGATTTCCTCAAACGTGTTAAGAATGTGAGCTGTAGCTCTAGTTGAATAAGATGTTTCTGTAATGACGAAATTTAAGTTGGGATCGTTTGCATCTTTAGCTCTGCAGAAACTTGGTAGATCTCTACACCGGAGAAAGTTTTCCATCCCCGGGACATTCTTTATCAATCGATCCATATCTTCATCTGCAACAACAATGTCGTGTAGTCAGCTTCATTACGTCTAGCTAATATAACTAGACAATTAAAAAGTTCACCTTTGAACGGTATTTCGCCGTTGTTTATAAGCTTCGGCAGACATAAGTAACACAAGGCACCGCAAGCACTGATGGTGCGAAAAGAAATGGACGGAATCCCCAGCTCATGTGCAACATCAATGGCAAAACCCAATATACCATCTGCTATGATACAAGAAACTGGACCTCGTGCGTCAGATCTAAACCGGTGATTGGAAGTAAGTAATTCCCGGAAACCGGGTTTCATAAATTTTTCTACTCTATCAAGCAAACCAAGAAAATCTGGGAAACTAGAGAAACCACTAGAATGAGGTTGATCAGAAAGACCGTCAGGAATAGCTTCAAAACAGAATCTTGGAAAACCGCCAAAACGGGACTGAACATCAGTGAAAGTAAGGTGCCGTGAGTGGTTCCTCTGGGTGTTTACAAAGGTCACACTGATTCCGGATATACAGAGAACTTCAGCTAATTTGAGCATGGAGTTAATATGGCCTTGTATTGGGAACGGGAAGATGAGTACATGAGGTGTTGTTTCGGCCATGATTCTTGTTTTTCCTTTGCCTTCTTTCTTCAGGAAAAATATCCAGAATCCGACCCTCAAGAAAGGAGTCAACGAGATGATGACTTTAAACAAAAACTAGTGGACACTGCCAATTTAGCCCCCACCATTGTTTTATGCTTTTATCCTTCATTTTTCTAAGAGAGTGCGAAATCTCATAAAACCGACACCGACAAAAAGAGTTGAGATACCCAAATTAAAAGAAGGCCAAATATTGATTGATTTAGTGCTAATACTAGTCGTCTCCTCATCGAGCTTTAGTAACGTTTTTACCTTCTCAGCATCTACCAGAAGCGCACGTAAGATCAAGCTCAAACGCGTGTAAGTTGATACACTAGTCTTCGTCATCAATCAATCATCATAGAGATTAAACGTATACACCGTAGATTCAGTAGCATTCATAATCAATTCATCAAATTTCCCAATCTTTATGCAAGCATGAAGGTATGGTAACTGATGCTGTTGTTGCAAATCAGAGTCCTCAGTGCCCTTGACAACTATTTTGCAAAGATGATCGGAGAAGTGCACCGCTAAAGAGTCAAAAAGATTATTGCCGAGCACTATAATCTGGTTTTGTTGCACACTGAGGTAAAGATATTTTACCAAAGCTTCTACTTTTGCAATTTTCCATTGAGCTTGCCATGTAAAATTTTCCTCTTGCGCCAACCATTCACTCCAAGTAGTTTATGTTTTTAGGAAACTCATAGGTCATATCCCTCTTTCAAAATTGTGATTTTTGGGACATACTATGAAGACAATTTTTCAAAAGATTATAATTGAGAACAAAATACATTATCCACACTAGCAAAGACGCACGTGCGATGCACTTGCCGACTTGTCGTTCCATTACAAAATATAGGGAGTAAACAAAACCGTGTCTGGAGTTGCAGCAAACCAAAAGCACTTATGATGAGTCTTGGCAGACTCTTCAGGGATGGATCTATACCAAAATATGTAGATGCGATCTAGAAGCAAGATAATTAACAGCAAATTGTAGTACAAAGAAAGAAATTGGAAAATTACGCACAGAAGCCATGATTTACACTCTATTTATTTCAATGAAACTCTGGAGTGTCTGTTCTACTAAAAGTACATATATTTGCTTATTTCGCTGTAAGTGTCATATGGTGTAAATTTCCAGAAACAACCTAATTTCGCTGTAGTATAATTTTCTGCCCTCATAAAGGAACCGTCAAGGAAGACTCGTCCCCCTTTGTAGGAGAAAAGTATGTTCTTCTGCACAGTCAAGAAATTATAATTCGCCATAATATTGACCATATCCACAGTTACTAACTTGTCTATAGCCTTACGTGTTGAGTTGATCACTGATATTCGTCATCGCAACAATGAAGTTCAGGACATATAACGCAACTAATGGTGTCATGTTAAGATTTACTATTTTTCTTTTGGCATGCATTTTTTTCACCCTTATTATTAAACACCAAAACACATTTTAAGAACTCAGCTAAAGAGAAAAGGTTGAAATCCATACATGCAGGAACCTAGCCAAACAACACCCATCGTCTTATAGCATCAGCTTCACTATCTTTCCTATTATCTGCAAAATGAAACATGGCATAGAGAGGCTATAGATAGCAGTTAAAACCTATAGACTGGGAGAACACTTAACATGTAAAGTAAATAATATGGCAGCCTGTTATCTAAAATACGATTTTCACACTTAAATGATCCAGCATACACGACTATATGTGAAAGTGTAAGTAGTCCAAGTAATGGATTTTCTTCTGCTCTAGATAAACTCGAAAACTTAGATTGCATTTAGGTTTAACATAAGCTAAGGTGGGCAATATTTGCAGTTTCCTGAAGCTGAGCGTATTGAGAATGAGCAATTGCTAAGACCATCGTGACATTTAGCATGTGCATTTTAGATTCTTCTGAACTAACATATCGAGAGTTGTTAAAATCAAAAGAATTTTGATTAGTTTAAAAAAAAATCACTTTCTTTTGATTAGTTTAAAAAAAAATCACTTAGAAATTTGGAGACAGAAAATAACCAACATAAACATATAGAAAAGAACTTACCACACAGTTTTATAAGAATGAAGTCAAATCAATGGACTCATAGCATTCCACTGGAATAGTAATTTTAATTTCATATGGACTGTGGAGTACTGCGGGATTCCTCGCCTGAAAAATTTAAAAATCAATTCGTTAAAATATAAGAACATCAACTAAAACTGGAGTTCATTTGAAATTCAAATTTTGTCTCATAGGAATTTTATCGATCACCGGATAGTCATAGCATTACAAAACCAATGAAGCGGAAAAAAGAGGTGAATTGTGTTCTAACATGTTCTACGAAGATAGAAAACGTTGTAGGTGATGCCCATGATGAAATCCAAATTTCAGTTGTTTAATTTTATTTGGATCCTGTTGGTGATTTTTTTCTGGGGGAAATAATAGTGTGATGGGTTAGATTTGAAATTACAATTCGATGGGTTTTTGAAAACAGCAAATGTCCCTCAAATCACCCCCAAATGTATCGCTTATAACTGCGATTTTGATTCAGTCGTCGGTGATCTTAATCTTGGGAACGAGTTATTGGGAATCCGTCTGCTTTTGATGATGACGCAACAGGAAAATATGAAACACGGAGGGGTAAATTGGTATTTTCCGTTCGAAAGACACCTTTTCTTTATTATATAGTAAGATGACTATTCACATAATATCTAAACAAAACGTTATCTTTCTTAGTTCTTCCTGGTTGTCAAATATGAATGAATGGTTTTCATCTTAATTATTACAAGTGACAGACAACCATGTCTATTAAAGTTATAATTCTCTTGTTATTTTCTTGCCTTCTTCTCAGAATTTCAGCTCAAACAGAAGCCGGAGCTCTAATAAAATGGAAAACCAGTTTAAATTCTCATTCTCTCACCTCATGGTCTCTTACGAATGGAAGCACCAACCCTTGTAAGTGGTCTGGTATTAAATGCGGCAGTTCAAACAGTGTTGTAGAGATAAACCTCGATAGTTCAGGTGTCGACGGAACGCTCGATCACTTCAATTTCTCAGTGTTTCCCGACCTTGTCTCTCTCAATCTCAATCTCAATAATCTGGTTGGTGATATCCCAACTCAAATCGGGTCTCTTCCAAAACTTACTTATCTTGATCTGGGAAGTAACAACTTCACAGGAAAAATGCCATCAGAAATCGGGAACCTCGTAGAGCTTCGTGTTCTTCGACTAACCAACAATACTCTTACCGGACCAATCCCGTATCAGGTTTGCAACCTTCAGAAGTTACGGCATCTTGATTTATCTGGAAACTTTTTAACAAATCCAGATCCAACTCGGTCTAAGGGCAGCATGTCATCATTGACTCATCTTGATCTCAATTACATTTCTTTGGCATCAGAAGTCCCACCTTTCATCTTCAACAGCCCAAAACTAGTCTATGTTGATATTTCATACAATCCTGACATAGGAGGTCCATTTCCAATTCAGTTCATCAAGACTTTGAAGAATATTCAGTTCCTTAATCTGATTGGTAATTCTTTACAAGGACCAATTCCAGCAGAAATCGGAAACCTTACCAAACTTCAAGACCTGAGGCTGAGTCGAAATCAGCTAAATGGTTCAATACCATCCGAGATTGGTCTGTTGGCCAACCTCAGAATTCTTAAATTGCATAAAAATCCATTGGAAGGGCCAATTCCATCTTCTATAGGAAACCTTAAGATGCTGCAAACACTAAGCCTTGCATATGTCAACTTGAACTCCAGCATCCCAGACGAGCTTGGCTTATGCACCAATCTTACCTTCCTGGAATTATCGTCGACCAATCTACAAGGTACTCTTCCGCCTTCGATGTCTTCCCTAATCCAACTCACTGACTTTGCAATCTCAAGTAATCAATTATCTGGTGAGATTCAACCATATTTACTGTCCAATTGGACCCAACTAGTTTCCCTTCAACTTCAAGGTAACTTCTTCACAGGAACTATTCCGACTGAAGTCGGTTTGTTGAGAAACCTCAATGTGCTATACATGCACAAGAATAAATTATCAGGTCCCATACCTTCAGAGATTGGAAACTTGTCGAATCTGATCGAGCTCGACTTATCTGAGAATTTTATTAATGGCTCAATTCCATCAAGTTTAGTAAACTTAACTATGCTTGAAGCCGTGCAGTTCCACACCAACCGACTCAGTGGAGTGCTTCCTGGAGAAATAGGTAACATGGAGAGCTTGATGATTTTCGACGTGAGCATGAACAAATTGCAAGGAGAGTTGCCTTCATCAATAACTCAGCTGCAGAAGTTAATACTCTTTCATCTCCATACCAACAAATTTACTGGTAGTATCCCCGAAGAGTTTGGTCCCGGGTCTTTAAAAAATGCAATCTTCTCTTACAACAATTTCACCGGAAAGCTTCCTCCCAACATTTGCATAGGAGGGAACCTTGTATACTTGGCAGCCAACAAAAATAATCTAGACGGACCAATTCCTGAAAGCTTTAGAAACTGCGCAAAATTATACAGAGTTCGGCTCGAGGACAACCTTCTTGAAGGAGACATCACAGATGCATTTGGTGTTTACCCAGTTCTGGAATTCATTGACTTGAGTAGAAACCAGTTATCGGGTGAATTGTCACCGAACTGGGGAGCATGCACCCAGCTTTCGTACTTCAGAATCTCGGAGAACATGATTTCAGGTGAATTCCCACCAGCTATCGCAAGCTTAAAATCTCTGGAAGATATTAGCCTTTCTTCAAATAAATTGTCAGGTCAGATTCCAGCGGATATGTTCAAGTCAGATTCAGTTATATTCAATCTAAATCTGAGCAGAAATAAGTTCTCAGGTCAGATACCCATAGAGGTTGGGAAATTAGCACGTCTGCGAAATTTGGATTTGTCCGTAAACAATCTCAGTGGGCATATACCTGGGGAAATTGGGGACTGCAAAGACATGATATCCTTGAAACTCAATGGCAACAGGTTAAATGGACCAATTCCATACCAGGTTGGGAATCTGGGGGCTTTGCAGTCTGAATTTGATCTCAGCCAAAATGAACTCAGTGGAGAGATATCACAACAGCTTGGGAATTTAAGAAATTTGGAGAGCTTGAATCTTTCTAACAACAAGCTATCTGGTTCAATACCCTCTTCTATACAGGGTATGTTAAGTCTTACATCTATTGATCTTTCACATAACGAACTTGAGGGCCCAGTTCCAGATGTAAAAGCAATCGAAAAAGATCCTGTCAGAGCCGTAGGAGGTAATCAAGGTCTGTGCAGCAATGAATTCAAGGGTTTGAGCCCTTGTAGAAGTACACCATCATCAGATAACCGCGGAAAAATCAATAAATGGAAATCGATAATTTCGGTAGTTGTTCCAGTTGCAGTATCACTGGTGATTCTGTTCGGAATTTTCTGCTGCTGTCATAACCGCAAAGGTGGCTCATATGAAGAAGAAAAACTAGATTCAGGTGGTGGAAGATTATTCTCAGTGTGGAACTACAATGGAAACGTGGTGTTCAAGGATATTGTAAAGGCAACAGAGAATTTCAATGACAAGTACTGCATAGGCAAAGGTGGACAAGGAAGTGTATACAAAGCAACCCTTGAAAATGACATAATTCTTGCTGTAAAGCGCTTCCATGATGCATCGTCATCATCCAGTGAATATGCATCCTCAGAGGCTACGCGCTACAAGAGTTTTGAATCTGAAGTAAATGCACTGACAAACATACGGCATCGAAATATTGTGAAAATGTACGGTTTCTCTTCGACCAAGGGATGCATGTTTTTGGTATATGAATATGTGGAGAGGGGTAGTTTGGCAAATGTGTTGTATAATGAGAATGAGGCAAAGATGTTGGACTGGTCAATGCGGTTTAAGATCATCAAAGGTGTGGCGCAGGCCTTGTCTTACTTGCACCATGACTGCACCCCGCCTATTGTGCACCGAGACATAACCGGAAATAACATTTTACTGAACCCGGAATATGAAGCTAAGGTCTCAGACTTTGGGACCGCAAGGTTGCTGAAACCAGATGAGTCTAACTGGACAGTACCAGTCGGCTCCTATGGCTACATCGCTCCAGGTACATTTCTTCTCCTTTGTCTAAATTTGCATTCCATATATATATATATATAAGGTGACAGTTTATTTCATTGAATCAATTCCTCTGCTACTGTTTTCAGAGCTTGCATCTACAATGAAGGTGACAGAGAAATGCGACGTATACAGTTTTGGAGTTGTTTCATTGGAAGTCTTATTCGGGAAACATCCTGGGGAATTCCTTTTGCACTTGCAATCTGAAGGACATGATCTATTTCTAGTGGATGCATTAGACAAGCACTTAACTCTCCCAACTGGAATAATTGCAGATGAATTGGTGTTAATAGTTACCCTTGCTTTGGCATGTACGCGTATATCTCCAAATTCTAGACCAACCATGGATTTTGTAAATCGTGAGCTGACAACAAATACAGTTCTTCCTTTGGATGAGAATTTTCACTTGCTCACGTTGCAGAAACTAATGAAGGTTTATTAATGTAAGCAAACTTGCTCTTATAGAAATATGAAAGCTTGCTCTATGTTTATTAATGTATTAGAAACTCAAAACCCCACCAATCATCCTTAGAGTTGGAAGTAGGTAAGGTGTCCGATGATTCGCTCATTGCATTATTCTTCGTCTTAATGTACTCTTCTAGTAGAAAATCTCTTAAAGCAGCTTCAATCTCATTCCATTGATTAAAATTAAAAGAAGGCCAAATATTGCTAGTGGTAATACTAGTCGTCTCCTTATCAAGCTTTAGTAACGCTTTAAACTTCTCAGCATCTACCAGAAGCGCACGTAAAATCAAGCTCAAACGCATGTAAGATGATACACTAGTCTTCGTCATCAACCAATCGTCATAGAGATTAAACGTATACACCGTAGACTCAGTAGCATTCAGAATCAATTCATCAAATTTCCCAATCTTTATGCATGCATGTAGGTATGATAACTGATGCTGTTGTTGCAAATCAGAGTCCTCAGTGCCCTTGACAACTATTTTGCAAAGATGACCGGAGAAGTGCACCGCTAAAGAGTCAAAAATATTTTTACTGAGCACTATAATCTGGTTTTGTTGCACACTGAGGTAAAGAGATTTTACAAAAGCTTCTACTTTTTGTTGGATTAACTTCAACATAGAAGTCACTAACAAGCTGTTTAGGACAAGATTAGGAAATTGATGTAATCCTAAGGGAATTAGAAGTCATCTAGTTCTAAGAAAAGGAAAGACATGTAATAAGGTAATAGGACTAGGAAAAGGAATTCATAGTTCTATATATATATGATCACCAAAGTTGTGGTTGATCATATGAGCAAGATTAGAGCTTGTGTTTAGTTTTGAGAGATTTTCTAAACATCAATAAACAGAGTTATCTTTATATAAGCTAAGTTTCATCTTGCAGTTGCCATTAATTGGTATCAGAGCTTGTTTCTGAGCCATGGCAAACGAAACCACCATTGTGGGTGCAAAACATTTCACGCCACCATCAATACAAGTTCCAATCCTCAACGCCACAAAGTACACAGTATGGGCCATGAGAATGAAGGTACTGATGAAAATCTACAAAGTTTGGGAAACAATTGATCCTGGTACATTGGACCCAGACAAAAACAATGTTGTCATTGGATTACTCTTTCAAGCAATACCAGAATGTCTTTTTCTACAAGTTGGTGAACAGGAAACTTCAAAGAAAATTTGGGATGCAATAAAGGCACGTAATCTTGGAGTTGATCGAGTTAAAGAAGCCCGTCTGCAAACCTTAATGTCTGAATTTGAAAGAATGAAGATGAAAGACACTGATACTATTAATAGCTTTGTAGGAAATCTATCAGAGATAACCTCAAAAGCTGCGTCACTTGGACAATCCATTGATGAAGATAAACTGGTAAAGAAGTTTCTCAATAGTTTACCAAGATCCAAGTATATTCATATCATAGCTTCTCTCGAACAAGTCTTAGATTTAAAGAAGACTAGCTATGAAGATATAATTGGAAGATTGAAAGCATATGAAGAGAGAATCCTTGATGAAGAAAACAATGGAGAAACTCAAGGAAAACTCTTGTACACAAACTCTTACCAACAAAACTCTGCGACAAGAGGAAGAGGTCGTGGAAGAGGTGGTAGAGTAAACAGAGGCCGAGGAAGGGGAGGAAGGTTTAACTCACAAGATAGAACAACAAGTCAGAATGATCAAAACCAAGGGAAAGAAAAGAAGGATAGATCAAACATTATTTGTTACAGATGTGATAAACCAGGACACTTCTCCTCTGTATGCCCTGAAAGAATACAAAAGATGGAAGAAGCAAACAGAATGAAACAAGGGAAGCAGATACAACTCTTTTCATGCACGAAGTTGTATTCTTAAACGAAGGGAAACTAATACCAAAGAACTACGAATCAAAGGATGGAGAAGAAGGAATCTGGTATTTAGATAATGGAGCCAGCAATCACATGACTGGTAAGAGACACTACTTTTCTGAACTCAATGAGAAAATCAAAGGACAAGTGAAGTTTGGGGATGGATCTTCTGTAGAAATTGAAGGGAAAGGATCAATTCTATTTCAGAGCAAGACCGGAGAACAGCTTGTCACAAACATCTACTTCATCCCAAACTTACAAAGCAACATTCTAAGTTTAGGACAAGCTACAGAAGTTGGATGTGATGTTAGAATGCGACAAGATTATCTAACAGTTCATGACCCAAGTGGAAGACTTTTAGTTAGAGTCTCACGCTCACAGAATAGACTCTACAAGATAAGTCTCATGATTGGAAGGCCATTGTGTCTGAATATGAGACTGGAAGATCAGACATGGAAGTGGCACGCAAGGTTAGGACACATAAGTTTCAGAACCTTAAAAATATGTCTCAGAACAAGATGGTTCGAGGGCTACCACAGATAAACGATGAATCAAGGATCTGTGAATCATGTTTAGTTGGGAAACAAACGCGTCAAGGTTTTCCAAAAGCAACAACATTCAGAGCCTCAAAGCCATTAGAGCTTCTTCATGCTGATTTATGTGGTCCTATTACACCACAAACCCTTGCAAATAACAAATACATATTTGTTATTATAGATGACTTCTCAAGATATATGTGGTCTATTCTTATGAAAGAAAAGAGTGAAGCATTTGACAGATTCAAAGCTTACAGATTATTCAATCCAACAAAGAAAAGAGTAATAGTGAGTCGAGATGTGGTATTCGATGAAAAAGCGAACTGGAAAGAAACTAATGATGGACCAAGTAGGGATCCAGGAATGTTTCACATGAGATGGGGTCAAGTAACTGATGAAGGCGAAGGACCCATAATCATCAATACCAATGGAAACAATGATGTTAATCAAGAAGAAGAAGAGAATAATGAAAACACTGAGAATAACGAAGAAGAAGAAGAAGAAGAAGAGGAAGAAGAAGAAGAGGAGATCGATGAAATAACTCAACCCATTCCACTGCGAAAATCAACAAGACAGATACAAAAGCCACAGTATCTGGAGGATTATGTTCTTCAAGCTGCAGAAGAATGTGAGATTGTGCTACTTTCTGTTAATGATGAACCAAGGAATTTTCAGGAAGCAAAGGTCTCGACTAAATGGACACAAGCATGTAGAGAAGAAATTATTTCAATCAACAAAAACAAGACTTGGTTTCTAGTTGATAAGCCAGAGGCAGCATCAAACTCATGGGAAATTCACCTCTAAGACGTTAAGACAGCATTCTTACATGGTGAATTGCGAGAAGATGTGTATGTTTAACAACCAGAAGGTTTTGAAGTAAAAGGACAAGAGCATAAGGTTTATAAGTTATCAAAAACTCTATATGGTTTAAGACAAGCTCCTCGAGCCTGGAATACAAAGTTATATCAAATCTTAAGAGAAATCAGATTTGTTAAGTTCTCTAAAGAAACATCAGTATAAGAAGAGAAGAAAAGGGAACGCTTCTTGTGATTGCAGTCTATGTGGATGATCTATTTTTGACTGGCAACTCCCTTAAGGTGATCAATGAGTTCAAGAGAGAAATGTCATCAAAGTTTGAGATGTCAGACCTCGGAAAACTCACTTATTACCTTGGCATAGAAGTCCATCAAGGAGTAGATGGGATTCAGATTAAACAAGAAGCTTATGCAAGGAGAATTCTGAAAGAAGCAGGACTTGAAACTTGTAATCCAACTAAGATACCAATGGAGTTTAGACTTAAAGTTTCAAAGGCACAAGAAGAAGCAGAGATTGATTCAACGAGTTATAGAAGAAATGTTGGATGCCTAAGATACTTATTACACACAAGACCAGATTTGGCTTTCTCTGTGGGAGTAGCAAGCCGTTATATGCAGAGTCCACGCAAGTCTCATGGTGATGTAATAAAGCAGATATTGAGATATCTAAGAGGAACAATCAGCTGTGGATTGAAGTATGGTCGAGGAGGATCAAAAGGAATTGTTGGGTATAGTGACAGCAGTCATAATATTGACCAAGATGATGGAAAAAGTACAACTGGTCATATATTTTATCTAGGAGAAGCACCTATTACATGGTGTTCACAGAAGCAAGACACTGTAGCCCTCTCATCCTGTGAAGCTGAGTTCATGGCCGCAACAGAAGCAGCTAAACAATCAATATGGCTTCAAGAACTGTTGGGTGAAATCAAAGGAAGAGAACCTGAAAAAGTTCTCATCAAGATTGATAATAAGTATGCAATTGCATTCACTAAAAATCCAGTGTTTCATGGGAAGACGAAACACATTCACAAGAGGTATCATTTCATACGAGAATGCATCGAGAAGGAGGTCATTAACGTAGAACACATACCTGGAACTGAGCAGAAGGCAGATATATTAACAAAGGCATTGGCTCGGATCAAGTTTGAAGAGATGAGGAAATTAATAGGAGTACAAGATTTTTCTCAAGCACAGTTGAAGCTTAAGGGGGAAAATGTTGGATTAACTTCAACATAGAAGTCACTAACAAGCTGGTTAGGACAAGATTAGGAAATTGATGTAATCCTAAGGGAATTAGAAGTCATCTAGTTCTAAGAAAAGGAAAGACATGTAATAAGGTAATAGGACTAGGAAAATGAATTCATAATTCTATATATATATATGATCACCAAAGTTGTGGTTGATCATATGAGCAAGATTAGAGCTTGTGTTTAGTTTTGAGAGATTTTCTAAACATCAATAAAGAGAGTTGTCTTTATATAAGCTAAGTTTCATCTTGCAGTTGCCATTACTTTTGCAATTTTCCATTGAGCTTGCCAAGTAAGATTTTCCTCTTGCGCTAACCATTCACTCCAATGAATGACATTCAGATACAGTGTCCCAGTTGTAGGATTGAACATAAAAATTGCACCATTAATGTTGGTTTTGCGGACATTATAGACGTACGTGTCATCGAGAAACCATGTTGTTCTTTGTCTGTCTTTGTTGAAGAAAATCATGTCTTCATTGATATGGGATATAGTTTCTATTGATTCATAAGAAGCAAACCTCTGTAGTGGTATTTCCATAATAAGCAACAGATGTGAAGCTTCAAAAATCGCATACGCCCACCCTCCTTTTAAGTAGTACAAAAAAAGAAAAACCTTTCAGAAACAGAAAGTCTTCTAACGAGAAGACAGTAGTGTTGTGTATATATAACCTGAAACGAATAAGTACTGTTGTGTAGGAATTCGAAATGCAATAGGATTTGAATCCGAGCGGTCTTAGGAAATTTCCGAGGTTTTTTTATTCCTCTTTTCTAAATTATGATTTTTGGGACATACAGAACAAAGCATTACTCTGAAAATAATATTTCAAAAGATTAATACTCGGAAGTTGATTGAGAACAAATACATTGAAGAATTGTAGTAGCACATTAACTCGGATTGTCTGGAAGTAACAAGGTCTTATGCGTCCCCTACTTTCTCAATAATTCAATTCCTAAAATATAAAGAATCACAAGTAATCTGGTATCTAATATCGGCTTCAAACCTCGGTGTTTCTTTGATAAAACTATTTACAATCCCTTCCAGTGTTCTGTAAATACCTTTTCTGACTCTTTTACTTTCATTTATTTTCCGAACAAATTCAACAAAAACCTCTTTTAGACGTATGTTTTTTTTCTTTTTCTTTACTGATAATCCCCCCTATGTTATAAAATGGGCTTTTGATCCCCCCTTACAACCCTCTCCCCGAAGAAAGCCTTTTATGCCTTTGCCTCAGGAGTCAGGAAACTGACCTGCTTGTATGTCTCCAAGATCTCACCCTCAAATCAAAACTTCGAGACGGCAGTCACAATCCAGCAACTAATTTCATCCAACGAAGAGGTTGCTGCAGCCTAAATAACTTTTGATTGCCATCTCAGGAAAACAAAACCTGGTGGAAAGAAAATTTGGTAATTTCTGTACATGTATATCACTCTTAGTCATCTGGATCCATTTCCTCATCTTGCGTTGAAGGTGGGCTTGAATCTGTTCCGGTTTCATCAGATTCTTGCTGCCCATCCAAATCTGTATCATCTTCCTGTGACTCACTTTCACCTGCATTAGCACTTTCTTTTGAAATAGTTGTTTTCGAGACTGTTGCAAGACTATGCTTCATCCATTTAGGACACTCATCTTCACCTCCATATAGTAACCGCTCACTTTTGTCCTTTACTGGAATTGGAATCTCAGCGGATTCTGAGGTTCTACACGAACACTCTGGAAGTGGGTGAGAAAGGAAGGAGGTTGGTTTAGACAGGCGGGATTGCCTTACAAGGCCTTCCTCGGTCAAGCTCCTGTTAAGATGTTCTTGCACTGCAATGGTCCAGTTGCGCCTTGGATGGTACAAATGATCACTGATGTTACTTAATAGGTCGATAAGAACTTTTCTGCCCAACAGAACATAAAAAGAAAATCAGAAAAGATTTATAGATCAAAGAATGACAGAATAGCCAAAAAATGTAACTGCTCTATGTCTAATTTCTCAACCTTGCTATAGTTTAAGCTGCAGATGCAGACAATGTAATTTAACTCTCTTATTTTCTCTTGTTATCTTTCACTTTGTCTTTGAGATTGAACTAGAAATTAAAAGAGATGAACTATAATTGATTCGGCTGCCAATAGAAGATATAAACTAAAGATTAGCAGGTAAGTTTACCTGTCAGGTCGATAAGTTCTAACTGATGCCATCTCATACAGCCGGTGCCCCATCACTAAACTTGAAAATTCTGGCGAGCCAGTACCGTCATTATTAAAACCAGGAAAGAATGCATCTGCTTCTAGTGACACAATGTAATCGAGGGCATCCCAAAGTAGCCTGTGGGCCTGCGACCTCAGATCTGAAAGTGAAGGGTCTGGTTCTGTGTCTCTCTCAGTAATCCACCCATACCAACCTTCTTTTTCATGCTTATAAATAGGTCTATCTGGTGGTGGAGGAAGAGGTCGAGGCCGAGGACCAGCCTTTTTCCACTCTTCTTCAAGTTGTTTCTTACTTTTCCTTGGAGGGGGCTGGAATTCATCTGAAGGAAGAGAAGTTTCAGGGCCGATCAGGCTGGACAGCTCTTCCTTACTACACAAGGAAGTACGATCAGCTATGTTGGAGTACATGGCACGCAGAGGGATTAAAACCCGTTGTCCTCCAAATATTTCAGAACCTGACACGTATATTATTGTTTTAGGAGAATAGCTCATGGCACGAAGGAGAAGTCCCACCTGTAAAAGTTAAAAAAGTTTGAGTGGTTTGTAGCAGCTTTCGGAGAGTGAATCTTTTAATCAGACTGACATAGAAATATGTTTCAGCAGATTTTATGGTACTAGATGTAAAAAAAAAAATTGAATCAGGAACTCATAAAAGGTTGCAAATGTCTTATAAATTTTCCAGGCATTTGCTTCGTTTACCTCTTCAGGCATGAGGGGGCATGAACCATTTGCTCTTTTCATATGTGAATCCACAACCAGATCATCTTTTAAAATCCCTTGATTAATCATCTGTGCTCTTCGGTACTGTATAAGTTCAGTATGAATATCCTAAACAAAATACGTAGGTAAAAGCTGGAGTCAGGAAAGGGTGAAAAGAAGACAAGCGACAGATGATGTTTTCAGATTCATACAGAACAAGCAGCGTCAAAAATATAGATGAACCAACTAATCTAACTTCCCTGATAGCATGTCCGAGATGATCAAAAACAAGGTATGACAAACACAATCTCTTCTTAACAAACAAGTACTGTATAGAAGGAAAACTAGAAGATAGAGGAAAGATAACAGTAAACAATAAAGATACCACAAGTACAACATCTATAAAGAAATACAAGACTAACCTGAAAAAGTTCTGCACAGCCATGATATGCTAAGGCATCTCGTGTAAGACCAGGATGAAAAGAAAGGAAAGGTTGGCCCCAAGCTCTTAACCTATTCATGAGAGAAGAACTGTTACGGACAAAACCCACAGTTCCACCAGGCAAAAGGGATTGCAAATACACATAACATAGGTGCTATAAATTGGGATAGAGTGCATGCTACCGCCAGTAAGAGTTTCTAAAAATCATAAAACATACCTTTCCACCATCCGGTGCCCAAGTGCCTGTATTTCTGGCCGGAAATGAAGTGCATGAAAAGCTACTCCGCATCGCAGTCGCTGATACTCGCCCATGCTAGGTGGGAGGATAGACTGAAGAGAATAAACACACTATTAGGGAAAACTTCCACTTTTATTGTCCTTCAACTCAAAATACGTGATAGCTGAAGCTAAAACATCTCAAAAAGTGCCTGGGTATTATGTCTAGCTAACGAGTGTTGAAATGTGCAGAAAAAAGAAGAAGGAAAGACATTGCACAAAAGGTAACATAATTTGAATGTAAACTATAATATTCTGCATTTGAGCGTACTTGTAAGCCTCCACCATCAGTAAGCACCAGCCCTACAACTTTACTGTTCCTTAATTTGGGTAAGACATCTTTGATATAGAAATTTGGAGTGGCAGAACTTTTTGGTTTGAATATAGGAAACTTGTTGCTTTTTCTTGCGTCCTTCAGATTATTTGGCAGGCTCTTCACAACAATTACATCTTTTGCAAGAGCTGCAATGAATTGATCCTCATCGTAAAGATAAGAGAAGCTCTTGAATTTGGAACTGCACGAAAGAGGAGTTGAAAGCAACTGGTTATAAGCTTGAAACTTTTACTCACATTTATTCTAGTAATTCAAAACGCAAAGAAACATGAAGAATCAACAAAAGAAACTATGAAAAGCAACCTGATTCCTTTGGAACGAGTACTTTCTTGAATCTCTGGAAGCACAAGAGTAGCATTAAGAAGCCTGGATATGCTGACAAGATCACAAATCTAGCAAATTAACAAACATGTTACAAACTCTCGATAGCAATTACGAGATATTGAACTTTTGACGAGATATTGAATTTGTGAATATGAAAAGAAACCTACCGAGGATCTTATCTTCTCGAAGCCACCAAAAATTTTAGCATATATAAATCCATTATTATGTTCATTTGGCTCTGCAACAAGTAAAATAAGATATCTGTTATGCTTCAACTGCATAACTTAGTAACTTAAAATGCTAAAATATTATAAATGATAGATAAAACAAGTTTCGGGAAAAAAATGTAACTGAAACTATTTTTCTGAGTAAAATTGTCATATTCTGATCCCGTGGAAGTTAATATTTCTGTAAACATTCACAGATCAGCTGTTGAAGACCTAAACTTCTTAATTAGCCAATATTATAAAGATAGAGTAAGATAGTTTGAGTTTTCTCCGGGCAATGGACAAAATAAGATGGCTAATGCACTTATCTCCAAACACTAGGCGAACTTGATCGAACTAGTAGATGGGTTAAGCAAAATGATTCGAAAGTGTTTCTCTTTAATTATTACTGGTTTCTTGAAATATCATTAAAAAAAAATCGTTTTTATGTACATACATATGTTAAGCTTCTTGTGTAAAGAAGTAAGCAAATCCTGAAGATTCTTCACATTGATAGATGGATAATGATTTTCCTAGAACTGTGTATCATTGTTGAACATGACTAACAAAGGCGCCAAGAGTTGTAGCACCATGATAGTATTCAAGACACGTGTTATAACCATATGCAATCTGAAGAGAAGATTGTATTGCAATGAACGAAATGTAGGCACAAAAGACACAGTTAATGATGAATACATCAAAATTTCATTTAAGAAAATTCATGATGGAGAGATTTTGGGTTACATACTGCAAGATAAGCAGATACTAAATCCTAAGGTGAGTTGTTCAACAGAATCTTACCAGGATATTTGATCCTTGGATTTGCATATGGCTGCAAAGACTCCAAAGGTTTGACGTTCCCCCATAACCTTCTGAACCGCGGGCTCTTTAAAATTACGAATTGGAAAAGATAATAAAAACAAGGTCAATATCAACAGCAGTACATCAATTGGCTAACAACAAGGGAAGACAGTTGCTATCTGGAGAACTGCCAAGAAGCTAAAACACCAATTGGATAAAATAGTGAGATTAAACAACTACCTCTCTGTTAATTATGAGAGTAACAGCTTCAGTATTACCCGGCCATGCATTGGACCGTCTTAAAACAGCGGTTGAAGTTGAATTATTAGCAAGAAGAAGATGCACCAGCAAAGACAGCAAAGATAAGATAAGTCCACCAAGTGCTGCCCATTTAATTTTGGATCTTATCATCTTGGTTTGTCACCAAGCCTACCACACCTCCAATCTACACCTTACAAACTAGCAGAGTTACCGATTTGTCAACACTTTTTATACCACGACATCCAACTTGAATAGGACATCGTAAGAACAAATCTGTAAAACACAAAACAGTACCTAATCAAAACAAACATAAATCAGATTCAAAACTCAAAACAGATCATTCTATCAGACATTACTTTCCCTAACCTCAAATTCTAATCAAGTCAATGCTAATCAAATCTGGAAAGTATTACTTGTATTGCAGCTTCCATAAACATGCACATTATTCTAATTACTTTAAAGAGAAACAAATAAATTTCGTTCTCAACACATTCATGGCATTGATTACAGTAAGAACCTAAGAATCAAAATGTTCTAATCTAATCACTCACGACATGGGTTTAAGTACTGTTCAAAGTGAAAAGCACAGAGCAAGACAGACAGGCAGAGTTTTCTCAATCAGATTCAGTATTCAATTCACTCAACAAAAATAGAATCATTCATGTCAGTTCAAACTTAGTTGCATACATTTATTCACAACTTACCATCATTATCAACCAATCAAATCAATCCTCATTATCAACAAAACAAGAATTCCCACCTCATGATCAGAAAAACCAAATTTACCTAAGATTATCAAAATTTGAATAGAAAAATCAACTGCGATAGATCAAAATCGACTGTAATAGATCTAATTGGAGATCTTGAATAGTAATAACAAAACAGAAACAATAAGAGGAAGGGATCTAGGGTTTATAGAATCAAACAAAGATTAAGAGACAAAAGCATTGAAGATTCGAACCTTGGGTGAATCAAGGTTTTCGAGACTCGGATTCAATTAAAAAATTATGTAATTTCAAAAGAGAGAAGAAGAAGAAGAAGAAAGCAACGGGAGAAGTTTGAAGAAGTGTAATGTTTTTCTAGTTAATACTGTTTTTGTAAGGTCACTACTAAAAACAAAATCTGGGCCTATTTTTGTATTCTTTACCATAAAGATATAATTGTTTATTTTATTTTTCTGTGGGAAAATTAAATTTTATTATGGTTTTTGGTGTATCATGGGGGAGTTTGAGAGTGATATTCAAGTTTTCTCTGACTGACTACCTCTGGTTATGAATTCAATTTATGCAGTGAAAACAACAGAGAGTTTTCTTAAAATGTTATTCTCTTCTGTGTCTTAAAAACAATTTTACTTCCAAAATGTCTTTTTTTTTTGTAGGGTAGGGGTGTACTTGTTTTTGAGAAAGACTGATTTACCCATTGGGACTTTTGTTTTGGAGAAAACTTTTGTCGGTATTGAGATATGCAAATTTTTGTTTGCGGGATATGTACCCTTCGACAGGAATCGGGAGTTCTCTCTCTGTGGTGATATGGGTTGCAAAGGCCATACGTTAGTACATACTAGTAGCATCCTCAGCTACTTGTAAAGTAAGGTTAATAGGAGGAGCAGATAACCATACTTCCTCTAATCTATCAACTCTAGCTATTATTCTTGACAGAACATCTGCCACCTTACTCATCTCTTTACGCACATAACTACAATGTCAAGAATTAAAAAGCTTAAGAAGTTCTTTGATATCTCTAATTAAATTATGAAGCCTCCGATCAATGTTGAATGAATCTTTGTTAACTGCATCAACCACCAGCATGGAGTCTAGTCAGCGACAGAACCAGGAATTTATGCATGGGGTGGCTTAAAAAAAATCTCAGTTTCCGAATACTTACTAGTTTACTACACCAGGATCACTTTTTCGATGGAGTAAACCTTTCGTAAATATAGATTACTGGGGTGTTAGTCCGTCGAAAAGACTATCATAAATAAGGGTGTTGAATCTTACAGTATGCTATCTGTTTTGTAAAAGAGACACTTCCTTTGATGGCAGCACAAAGTTACTTGGAAGAAAATATCTTACGACGATCAATCATTCAAGAAAGTAGATAACAGTCATAATGACACCACTCAATCTAGTATGGATTCAAAAAAACATACTGTGATCGGAGAACTACGGCAAATGGATGGAGTAATGCAGATGCAATCGAGTGGAACTGATTAGTATTTCACTTTTTGTATTAGTAGTGTCCTACCTCTAATTTTCAAACTAATCTGATTAGTAACAAAATCTCTTCAATTACAATGTCTTAGTCATGAGATTTTCTTGTAACTAACGGGCTCATTCAAAACCTACCTGGGGTAAACATTTTTTCTCATAAATTAAAACGTCCAACACAAGCTTTTACACATGTTGGGGTGGGCTACAGCCTACGTGAGCCACCCCTTGCTACCGTCTCTGAGTCTAGTTCAAAGTATTCATCCATCATCTTCAAATCCTTAGCCCATTTTACTTCCTCGCATAAACTGCTACACTCTGCATGATCTGGTCCAAATGATTCAGATAGATGGATGCACCGAGATCCTTTGTGGGTACCTGCAAAATCGCAAATGATTGGTCCAATACCACCTGTGTTATTAGTATTAAGATGTGAACCATCTGAATTAATAGTAAAAGATCCTCTCAGAGGTGGATGCCAATGTAAATTGGATCTATTCTACCTAAGAATGTTAATAGGTTTCTGTGAGACATCTCTAGAAATTCAGATATATATTTCTTGTACTTGTGAATTAGGGAATCTGGAGTTATATGCACTCTCTTGAATATTTTTTCACATCTTTCTGCCCAGATACACCATGCCACGATAGCTATTTTACATATAATTTCTTCTTGAAAAAAGCCAGTTAGCAGCTTGTCAAAACAGCTACAAATCCATTCTACCAGATTGGTATTAGGTTGAATATGAATGCCCAGCACATCAAACCAGACTGATTGAACAAAAGAACACTTCAGTATGCAATGAGAGGAAGTTTCAATTCCTTGAGCACATAAAGGGAAGTTGTAATCTCCATTCTGAATTATATGAGTTCCCTTGTCTGTGGATGGAAGAATGTCCTTTACACACTTCCAAGGAAATTGATTAATTCTTGGAAGCAGTGGCAGCTTCCATAGTCTCTTTAAGATACTTTTCATCCTTGTAGTAACTAGAGGATTTGTGTTTTGCTCTTCAAACATCTTCTTGTACGCTGACTTGACAGAGAAGAGCCAATTTTCTCTAGAGTCCCAACCATGTTGTCCTCATAATTTGGATGAATCGAAATTTTGAGAATAAGGTTTGCAATTTCAGCTTTAAAGAGAGAATACACTAGAACATGGTTCCATATGGAAAACTCTAAAGAGAAGAGTTGGTGTACATACTTGTATTGAAGATGGTTAACGACTCCAACCTTTGGAACTGGAGGCTCATTCAGACCAAGTACCCATTTATGTTCCCATATCAGGATCTTTTTGCTATTACCAACACACCAACAACTGTATCTGTTAATGAAGTTTAACTCAGAATTGATGCTTGTCCAGGACCAAGTTATGTTTGCTTTCTTCTTACTATTAAATATTTGACCATCTGGGTAGTATTTAGCTTGAAGAGATTTAGCACAAATAGAGGTATTGTCTGTGCATAATCTCCAGGAAGATTTTTCCAAAAGAGCTTTGTTAAACAAATGCAGGTCTTTAAATCCCAAACCACCCTCCTCTTAGGTACATTTACATTTTTCCATGTAATGAGTTGGTTACCTTTGTTTGAATTCTTTTTCCTCCAAATTTTTTGTTGTGATGAGTTCATATCTTTCTAATAGTGGAATCTGGGATCTTGAAGCTTGTCATATGATAAACTGGGATTGCATTTGTAACATTCCTAACCGTCACAGATCTACCAGCTTCAGACATATTAATACACCTACATCTTGTCAGTCTTGTGTCCATTTTATCAACAAGGACAGAGAAATGTATTTTCATGTTTCTTCCAACAAAGAAAGGCAAACCTAAGTATTTTTCCTCATGTAAATTCAGTTGTCTGACTTGGAGAATACCACAGATAATCTGACATAAACTTGGACTCATATTTTTACTGAAGTAAACTGCAGATTTGCTGAAGTTTATAAGTTGGCATGAAACACCCACTCTAATATGTCAAAAGCCTTTCATGTCCATTTTTAGTGCCAGATGACCAAATCTTCCCTTCTTTTTTTTTCATAGCTTGAACTAGTTCTTGCACCATACATATATTTTCAGAGATCAACCTGCCAGGTACATATGTTGATCGCATTGGAAAGATAATATGATCCATGTGTTTCTTTAGTCTTAAAGCTATAAACTTTGAGATTAACTTATAAACTATGTTGCATAGAGCAATTGGTCTAAAATCTTCTGTCTTTTGAGATGAAGTAGATTTAGGAATCACAGTGACTCTAGTATTATTAAGTTTCTTCAGAAGAAAACCAGAATGAAAGAAATCTTTAACCATTTGGCACACATCTTCACCTACCACCTTCCAGTGTGATTGATAAAAACCTAGAGGAAAACCATATGGTCCTGGAGAAGTCCATGGGTCTATTGTCATTAGTGCACAATGAATCTCTCTATCGCTTGGGATAGATATTAAATCATCATTATCTTATTGATTAATGATAATGTATATTTGTTGAAGAAACTGAAAAGTGTCACCTGTATTTGAAGTATAACTGATGTTTTTAAAATGAAAGACAAGCAACTGCTCCATAGATTGCGTATCTTGACACCAATTACCCTGAGGATCTTTAAAGAATCAATTCTGTTTCTAATTCTTCTTTCATTTGCCCTGATATGAAAATATTTTGCATTCTTGTCCATGTAATTGTAAAATTCGTCTCTAGCTTTCTGCATGTTTGAACTAGCTTGAGATTCATTGAGAGCATTCATTTCTTTCTCCAGAAGTAAGACTTGGGAAGTATGATTGCCTTGAGTATCAGCAGCTTGAAGTCTAGATAAATCTTGTTGAAGATCATAAATTTTGTTTTGAATATGCCTAAAAGTTTATTTACTCCACTTTGACAACAAGTGTCTAGTGTTGGCTTGTTTATCAGTTAAGACATAAACATGTGAACCTGAAATGTTAGAACTCCATGCATTTATGATTTCATTTTCACATGAATCATTATGAAGCCAATGATCAAAGAACTTTCAGTTTCTATTAGTGTTACCAGCTGAAGATTAAAGAGATAACATAATAGGGACATGATCAAATCCTAATTGAGTAAGATGTTTAATGGTAGCCTCAGGATAAGTGATGATCAATTCATTATTAACTAGAGTTCCGTCCAGTCTAGACTTTATCTTACCAGTGTCATGACTATTACTAGTCCAAGTATATGGATTTCCAATAAAACCCATGTCTTGCAAGTCAGGTTGTCTAGTGAGTTCTAGAACTTCAGAGGGAGTAAGTTTTGAGCTGGTATTTTTATCTAATGCATTCATGATTATGTTTAAGTCCCCTATAAGAACCCAAGGAATAGAAACTGAAGAGCTAATATTCTTAATATATTCCCATTGGGCTGGTTGTTCATCTATATAAGGAGAACCATACACATAAGAATGGAACCAATCACCTAAGGCAGGGTCATTATTCACTATCACATGAATCAATTTCTCAGAAGAATTTACTATATCTAGCTTGAATCCATCCTTATATAAAACAATAATGCCAACAGCCTGACCAACTGAAGGCACAAAACATTTATTTGGAAGACCAAGAAATTTGTAAGATGAACAATTCTATCGTCGTTTATTTTGGTCTCGCATAGGAAGACTATATCTGGCGAATGCAAGCTGTTTGAATGATTTAGATGATCTCTAGTAGATTTTCCTAGAAAGCCTTGACAGTTCCAACTGATCAGTTTCATATTATAATTATGTAGGAAATAAGATAACTTGAATTAATACTGACGGGAAAAAACTCAAGTCAATAACTTTAGAAGCAGGATTAATAGCAAAAGCAGGAAATAACATATGATAAATAAGAGACGAACTATAGCAGTAGGGAAAAGATATTACCAAAGGAACAATGGCCTCATTCATCTCATGAGAATTCTCTCTTTCATAAGATCGTCCTTCTTCAATCAAGTCATGTTCTATACCATCAAAGTCATTTGTAATGGGTGGGTTTTCAGTATTACTCTCAATGATAGTTTTTTGGTCATCTACCCTAGTTCTCTTGTGACTTCTGCTAGCTTCTTCATCTTCAGACTGAGTTTCCTGCTTCTTCAAGCTTGCCTCACAAATTTGTTTTAATAAAAGGTCCAAATCATCTATAATATCCACTCCATAATCCTTGGATAGTTCATGGATATAGGAGATACATTATTCATTTACGAACCATCCAATCATTGGGTCATCCGATGTATTTAGATATTCCTCATCATTATGATCGACAATAAAACATTTTGCACACAGACTATGGGGTTGTCTTTCCCAATGAAAACAAATCCATGTTTGACCACCTACTGCAGTGTTCCACCATCCTCCTCTATAAAGAGGTTTAGACAACTTGATTGATTCTCGGAAATCGTACTGCCATAAGTTGGTTTGCAGTTTTCCAGATCTGTCCAAATCTTGGTGCCAAGTTCCTCTATAGCTTCATTTACAAATTCCAATGAGTGATGTTCAAGAAGTATATGTTGGAATTGCACTGCCCATTCCTGTTCATCAAAAATCCAGTCCTTCACCTGAATAGCCGCATCATACTTTTTCAAGTTTAAGTGGGACTTGAGAAGATTCCATGGTCCCTTCTTCAAAACTGCATTCATAACTTCCACTGTATTGAACTTGAAGAGAATATATTTCTATCTATATGTCTAACCTCTTTAGTTATATAACAATTCCATATGGATTTGATTTCTTTTTTGATTACATTAGTTTCAATGGGAGCCTTGGTGAATAACCTTCCTATAAGAGTAGTGCTCCATTCATCAGAGGCTTCATAAATTGCTGACTTGGCTCCTACAGATCTTCTCATATGTCTTGCACAAATATCCCTATTTTTTGCATTTTGCATCTTGTTTGTGATAGCCGAGACTTGAGAATTTTATAAGGAGGCCATGTTTGGATGTTGAAATCTTGAATACAATGATTTAACACTATGTGAAGACTTGATACAAAGAAATTGTTCCTTAATAAGATTATTATGGGTTGATCATTTTCACAGTACTATAACTAAGGTAGTTGGCCTCGCAAATGAGTAAATTTGTCCAACCCACAATGGAACAGGAAAATTGACAAACTGGGGCATGTAAAGGCTTC
Source organism: Papaver somniferum (assembly GCF_003573695.1). NCBI lineage: Eukaryota > Viridiplantae > Streptophyta > Magnoliopsida > Ranunculales > Papaveraceae > Papaver > Papaver somniferum. Next base: position 23,931,806 of record NC_039365.1, read on the forward strand.
AACTGATCATTTATCAATTCTGAAAAAAAATATGGGTCTAACAACCACACCCAATATTTTGTTCGTCAATCAGAATAGACAAACTCCAATATACTTTCAAGAGAATCAACTAGACAGTTAGACTCAATCTATAGAAAAGTATATCAAAGAGTTATATCTCAATTTCTCAATTCAATCTGCAAACAAACAAATAGGAATTTGCGAGTCTGATTGAATAAGAGAAATAACTTGGACGGTATCACAAACCAATATTCAAGTATCAATCAATTCAATCAACAACCCAAAGGTCAGATTTAAGAACTGATTGAACTTAACGCACAACCTGTAATATTTCTATTATATAACCAAAATAAACTGCGGAAAAGAAATAACACAGACACCAGGAATTTTATTAACGAGGAAAACCGCAAATTTAGAAAAACCCCTGGACCTATCCATCTTTGAACACCACACTGTATTAAGCCGCTACATACACTAGCCAACTACAAATGAACGTCGGACTGGAATGTAGTTGAGCCCTAATCAATCTCACGCTGATCAAGGTACATTTGCGCTCCTTACGTCTTTGAACCCCAGTAGGATCCTACGCACTTGATTCCCTTAGCTGATCTCACCCACAACCAAGAGTTGCTACGAGACTTGATAAACAAATCTGTCTCACACAGAAAAGTCTATTGGAATAGATAAATTTGTCTCCCACAGAAATACCTACGAGTTTTGTTTCGTCTTTTGATAAATCAAGGTGCACATGAACCAATTGATAAACCAGACTTATATTCCCGAAGAATGGCCTAGTATTATCAATCACCTCACAATAATCTTAATCGTATAGAAGCGAAACAAGATATTGTAGAATCACAAACGATGAGACGAAGATGTTTGTGACTACTTTTAATCTTACCTATCGGAGATAAATCTCAAGCAAATCTTAGCAAAGATAATACTCAATCATGATAGTAAAAGTAAGATTAGAACACGCAACTACAGAGAAAATAGTTGGGTCTGGCTTCGTGAAAAACCTAAGGTTAAAGGAGAATCGACTCTAGTCGCAACTAGTATCACACAAGAGGTGTGGGGATTAGGTTTCCCAGTTGCTAGATTTCTCCCTTATATAGTTTTCAAATCATGGTTTGCAATCTAAGTTACTGATAGGCGCATTTATGTGCCTAAATTGTCCTCAATGTTTCGTATTGTTGGTACTCGTTTTCGTCCTTATTATGGTGTTTTGTGTATTTTTAGGTATTTTTCGAAAATAAATATTGTTGGAAAAATTGGCTCGAAAAATCACTCGGAACACCCCCGGATGACACTTGCTATACGGAGCCCAGATTTGGCTAAGGGGCACCCTAAAACAGGCAGCTGTTATTCGCACCCCACATCTTGTTAGGGGGACACCACCTTCTTCGTTTGAACTTAAAAATTGGCGGGAAAAAGAGCAGCTCTCTGGTGAATTTTTCGATCGAAATTTGAAGGATTTCTGGGTAGACTAAAGGGCTGAAACTTAATGGGTAGTTGTGATATGTCCTAACAAAGCTGGTATGGGTGTTTGTTTCGATCAAAATTGGCTGGAAAATCCGTGACAAGAAAACAGGGCAGCCTGTGCATGAGAAGAATAAATCACGAGTTTTTGAAGATTTATGCGTGTTCTGCTCGTGTATGATGACTCTAGCAACACTCTGGAAATAAGGAAGGTTGGACAGCTGCAGATGCTCGGATGAAGAAAAAATATCCGGAAAATATTTTCTTTAACTGCGGAGTTTAATGAAGAATATTGAGAATTTTGGCGTAATTAAATGGGTCTAAGGAGTATAAATATGTTGAGGGGATCATAGAGAATGGAGGGGGAGAGATTGGGAGAAGTTTAGAGCACCACATAGTCAAAAAAATCGAATTTGCAGAGAGACCACCTGTTGCTGCTGCTGCCATTGAAGAACACTGAAGAACACGAAGAACGGACCTGCACCAGCAGTCGTTTTCCTACAGTAATAACGACTCACACATGTGGGTCGTACATCAGGCAGACTTATTTGCTACAACGTTTGCGACACAACTTCAGCAGTCTTATTTTGTCACTGAGGGTCGTAGTTCTCTGGTTTGTAACAAATATAATTGTTACAAACCCGGTTTTATTGTATTTCTCATATTCTCATCATTTGTAAACCATTTTTGAGCATCAATGAAATTATTTGAGAGGTTTTCCAACATGATGAGCGGCTAATTCTCTCGTAACCAAGGCAATGGATGAAGCTATTCACACATGAACAATGGGTAACTATTTCATTTTCTCTAATATTTAATTATAATTCACTCAATCACTGCTTTTGCAGAGTTCTTAAAAGTTTACATAATTTTCTTCATTAGTTGTGATTCAATTAGATAGGTTATGCTTTGGTTAGATAATCTATGCTTAAGGGATACAATTAATTTTTGAGAATATGTTTGATTATTTGTGGATTAAGAAATAAAGGATTAAAAGGATAATTAGAGTTATGAAATATTTGATATGTTTAATAGTGGATTCTAGTGTCTTGGTTACCTCTCTCCCACTTTGTTAATATTTTTGTATATAATTTTATTAAATCTTTAAATTCAATCTTCACAAGTCCGAGAGTTTGAACCTCATTACTACAATAACAATCAACAATCATTTTGGCGCCGCCGACGCGGATTTGTGCTTAGGTAGAAATTTTAGGTTCTTTTTATTTCATTTTTTCTTTTTACGTTTCTTTGGATGTGTCTTTGTATTACAGGTTTGAAGTTGGATACTAAAGACTTGGAATCAAAGCTTAAAGCTAAAAGAGAAGGAAAAAGACAAAGCAAAAAAAAAAAAAAAGCGAAATTAAAAAAAAAAAGAGAGAATTTTTTTTTAGAGACCTTCCATTTTTTGTAATTATTATTTTATTTTATTTTTTATTTCTTTTCTTTTGCACTTTATTTGGACTTTGGACTTGGACAATTATTTTATTTTTTTTAAACCCTAAGGAAGGGTACATTAAATATAAAACTGTTTGCAGGGAAGGACGACGATTACAATATCGTCTCCGCCCCTCGGGTTCGCACATGACATAAGAGTCGTGGCCCGAGTCGACTTCAGCGGTTCTGCGCCCGTCTGGTACGGGAGGTAAGCTTTCGAAACACCCGTGAATCCCCTGTCAGCGGGTTTATTGTATGCCTTAAGGTGAATATATGCTGAGGATTTGAATACGGTTGTTTTAATTTCCTATTAAAGGGCAAGGCTTGGCCAAATTAAGATGGACTCGGATTTCATCGCCGTTTCCTTCTTGCCCGCTTTAGGAAAACGAAACCAAACGCGAACCTAAGCTTAAAATTTTGACTAGAACGAGACCTCTAGGGTAACGAGCTTAGTAGGAAAGTCGTTCGAAAAATATTGGTTAGTCTTTTAGTATACTTCGAAGTTCATGATGGTTTCTGTGAGTTGAATGCGTGACTGCGCCGCCTTGTGATAGCTGTGAGGCCTTGGGTATCAAAGCTCCACTGAGCTTCCCTCGCCTCAATTCAACTTACTTTGACTGGGATTGATTCCAGAGGGGTTTGCTTAAATTGTAACGAAGTTCCTTTCGAAGGATTAGAAGCTGGTCTAGAAACAATCTAAGTGGAGCCATCATGCTTGTTGTTTGCTAGATTTTATAGGTTTGATTTGGTCGAGTTAGCCTTGTTTGTGATTGTGTAGAATTCCCTTGCAATTAAGAATGTCGAACTGGTATGATAGGCCAATACAATGATTATCGACCTGAATTTGAATATGGACATCATCCTTTCTATGACCATGTTGGGAATAGTGGTTGGGAACGCCATCCTTTGGAAGGATATGGGTCATACCCTGGTGAACCCAATTACTATCCACACATGCATCAGTCTTACGAGCAAGAAGATTACAATACTAGTTCTTCGTCTCTAGAGGATACAATCAAACTATTGAAAAGTAGTCCTTTTTATGATCCCTCTGTTCCTATTCCTCCTTTAGAAGAGTCCCTCATGGAGTTAGCTGAGTCGACGCGTAAGTTAGCTGAGATGAATAGTGTAATTATAGAAGAAAGAACTACAATAATGAGTGAACTTTCTATAGAGGAATCCCTCAAGCTGATGGCTGAGACGAACGAAAGACTTGCTCGAAATAATCTTACTTTCCAATATAGTGTTTCCAATAATACCCTTAAAAATGAGGATAGTTATTTGCATAATCAAGATGACGAGGTTAGAATTGGTAACACTACTTGTTTTGATGAGGGTCGATCATTTTCATGTTATTATAATGATGATTATGATGAGGATAATATCGATGAAGAACATGAAATATGTAGGCATAGTGATCAGGAAATGGTTACTCCAATTGAGCTTTACAATGATAATATTATTTCTAGTTCAAATCCAAATAATTTTAATAATTATTCACCTATTCAAAAGGACGAGTATTTGACTAGAGATACCCTCGTTTTAGACGATGTAGTATTTCCTGTTTACAAAGCCGACAATGATTTAGAGGAACGAGTTTATTCTGAGAATAATGTTTTAGAGTCTAGCGATTTAGAAACAATAGTCTTAGACGAAGAAGATGAACTCGTAGAGATGAGTGAGGATGAATCTGACTTAGAAGAATCAATTGACCATTTCCAGGAATCTGATGACCTAGAAATTAGGGCAGTTGTGACTAGTCTTTCTAGAGAGACAGAAAATTCTAAGTTTGGGGGTGATTATCATTCTCCATGTGCTTTAACTCTTAGAAAGTTCCCTCGTGTAGGAATTGACATTTATGCCTCAACCATATTACAAGATTATCTTCATACATGTTTTCCCGAACCTAATGATATCCATAGAGAAGCTCAGTTGTTAGAAACCCATCCTCTGGTTGATGTGGTTAACCCAGGCTATGATACCAAGATTGACTTTGTTTTCCCACCAAAAACTTTTCTTCCAATTGTGGGAGCATATTATTTTCAGATGTGTCGGATGTTAAGTTTTGAGACTAAACCTAATTACTTTATGATATTAGGGTCGACACATTTTCTTAAGAATGACCATTATTATGGTCAACTTTGTGAGTCAAATCTAATTGACTTAGAGGATCCCCAATTATTCAGGTTGTTGTTATGTGCTTCTAAGTTCTTAGTTGAGTTTTTCCATACTCTAATACCTGAACCAGATCTTAGCTTTGAGGAAATCCAACCAATGAAAACCTTTTATTTAGACCCTTTTATAGAGCCTGAACCTGAACCACAACTAGATGTAGTTGTCTTAAGCAAGGGTATGTTCGGTATCTTCTTGGTCTGTTGTAGTTTCCTCTTCTTGTGGGTAACACTTTTTTATCCAGATGACCCACAGTTATTCCGGCTACTACTATATGATTCTACGTGGTGACTAATCCTTGCTTAGTCTGGCTGAAGACTTTAAACTTAGCACTTCTTGGGGGTAACCCAATATTCATGTGACACGGTAATATCCTTCCTTATCTCTTTTGCTTCATTGGTAACAATTTCTCCTTGTTCATGCTTTTAATTTCATCTTTAGAACATTGAGGACAATGTTAGATTTAAGTTTGGGGGTATGGGAGAAAGTTCTTAGTTGCAATAAATAAGCTTCAGAGACTAGAAATTTATGCTTATTAAGGTTGGCACTAACTAATCTAAGTGGATGGAAGCATTTTGGTTGTAGGATTTGAGGAACCAATTTGATTATATGGAAACATCTAAAGAGTCTATTCATAAAAGCACAGATCTCAGGTGTTAGAAAAAAAAAACATGGTAGTTTCGCCATATCCTCGTGATGGAAACATCGAAAGAATCTTGATCACTTTTTTTTTTCTTTTTACCATTACTAGGGTGAAATAGAGTGACTGAGATGGAAAAAAAAAATTGAGACCAGACCACCAGACCAACCGAATAAATACAATAAAGTCGACCACTGGTACCCTTGTATATGCCAGCTGAGTTGACCTAAAGTTAGGATTATCGACCACTGGTTCCCTTGTATTTTCCAGTGTGTTGATATTACTCCAGACCAGTATCTCAGTCCATTAGGATAGGTTCACCTTTGTCAACATCATCCACATTTTTCTCTACATCCATCTTCTTAATCTATCCATGTGATTGGTTGACTCCGGTTTATGATGTCCAGAAACTATCTGAGTAGAGCTCTCTCACTTTATATGAATTTTAGTATGCTTGAGTGCAAACTCGTGTACAACAATTGGAATTTCGCATCAGGGTACTTCCTCTTGTAGTCAATAAGTATGCTAACCAAGGAGATTCTTTAGTGCCTTCCAAGGTTCAATATAGATAGTTAGGGTCTGGAGTAATGGTTTTGTGGGAACACCTCTGGTAAACTCTCCCGAGATTAACTCGGTTTTATTTATTTTTTATTAGTTTTGCTCGAGGACTAGCAAATAATAAGTTTGGGGGTATTTGATAGGCGCATTTATGTGCCTAAATTGTCCTCAATGTTTCGTATTGTTGGTACTCGTTTTCGTCCTTATTATGGTGTTTTGTGTATTTTTAGGTATTTTTGGAAAATAAATATTGTTGGAAAAATCGGCTCGAAAAATCACTCGGAACACCCCCGGAGGACACTTGCTATACGGAGCCCAGATTTGGCTAAGGGGCACCCCAAAACAGGCAGCTGTTATTCGCACCCCACATCTGGTTAGGGGGACACCACCTTCTTCGTTTGAACTTAAAAATTGGCGGGAAAAAAGAGCAGCTCTCTGGTGAATTTTTCGATCGAAATTTGAAGGATTTCTGGGTAGACTAAAGGGCTGAAACTTAATGGGTAGTTGTGATATGTCCTAACAAAGCTGGTATGGGTGTTTGTTTCGATCAAAATTGGCTGGAAAATCCGTGACAAGAAAACAGGGCAGCCTGTGCATGAGAAGAATAATTCACGAGTTTTTGAAGATTTATGCGTGTTCTGCTCGTGTATGATGACTCTAGCAACACTCTGGAAAATAAGGAAGGTTGGACAGCTGCAGATGCTCGGATGAAGAAAAAATATCCGGAAAATATTTTCTTTAACTGCGGAGTTTAACGAAGAATATTGAGAATTTTGGCGTAATTAAATGGGTCTAAGGAGTATAAATATGTTGAGGGGATCATAGAGAATCGAGGGGGAGAGATTGAGAGAAGTTTAGAGCACCACATAGTCAAAAAAATCGAATTTGCAGAGAGACCACCTGTTGCTGCTGCTGCCATTGAAGAACACTGAAGAACACGAAGAACGGACCTGCACCAGCAGTCGTTTTCCTACAGTAATAACGACTCACACATGTGGGTCGTACATCAGGCAGACTTATTTGCTACAACGTTTGCGACACAACTTCAGCAGTCTTATTTTGTCACTGAGGGTCGTAGTTCTCTGGTTTGTAACAAATATAATTGTTACAAACCCGGTTTTATTGTATTTCTCATATTCTCATCATTTGTAAACCATTTTTGAGCATCAATGAAATTCTTTGAGAGGTTTTCCAACATGATGAGCGGCTAATTCTTTCGTAACCAAGGCAATGGATGAAGCTATTCACACATGAACAATGGGTAACTATTTCATTTTCTCTAATATTTAATTATAATTCACTCAATCACTGCTTTCGCAGAGTTCTTAAAAGTTTACATAATTTTCTTCATTAGTTGTGATTCAATTAGATAGGTTATGCTTTGGTTAGATAATCTATGCTTAAGGGATACAATTAATTTTTGAGAATATGTTTGATTATTTGTGGATTAAGAAAAAAAGGATTAAAAGGATAATTAGAGTTATGAAATATTTGACATCATTCATGTGTAATAGTGGATTCTAGTGTCTTGGTTACCTCTCTCCCACTTTGTTAATATTTTTGTATATAATTTTATTAAATCTTTAAATTCAATCTTCACAAGTCCGAGAGTTTGAACCTCATTACTTCAATAACAATCAAAATTAATATCAGTTACCTTGGTAACAAAGCATTCAATATTCACCGTTAGATGAAAACCTGATTAGACTCAAGCTAATATCTTTCAACCGTTAGATCGAACTTAGATTGTTATACACAAATGAAATGTACCTTCATTTAGGTTTGAGTAACCGCACCTAGACGTGTACACTAGATTGGCTCAATAGTAGTTAACCGAGGTTAGCTATATAAACACTCTCATATCAACCTTATTCATCTTAACACAACTAGTTCAAATGACTCAAATAAAACTAGTTATAGAGTTGTTTAATTGTTATATTCTCATAGAAGTATACAAGAACATAATTGAAGCAAAATCAGTTTGATTCACTCGAATCAGTTCATGAACATATTAGCCACAGTTTGAAAAGAATGCATTCCTTATTATATAAATGTATTAGTTCATGAACAAACGATTTTATAACTGTAACACCCTGTGTTTTTAGCATGGCACATCTAAAAGCTTTTGTTGCTTGGTAAGAGATAGATTGGATTAAGGCCAATATCATGCCAAAATAGCGCATTATGTTTGGCAATTGGCTAAGGGTCAAATCTCGCATCAAATGATGCACTAGGCCAGTTGGGTAGGTGGCCTCGAGATTGCAGCGTAATCATTGCGCATTATGAAGGCTATTGGCCTAAAGGCAATATCGCACAATCATTGTGCAATACGCTAGAGAGAGTGTCGTGCAATCATTGTGCGACAGCCAGTACGAATAGCCAGAAAGAGTAGTGCGCAATCATTATGCACAATCACTATACGCAATCATTGTGAATGAATAGTGAAGAAAGCATGTCAATTTGCTCACGTTTCCATACTTGTAGAAATTGCAATATAACATATATATAGAGGGGTAGTTGGTTGAAGGTGCATATGCGGACTATGTACCAAATAAGCTTCATAGCTTAGCCGGAAGAGTATAAATGATGCCTAAGTCTCATTTATAGTTGCGTAGCCTTGCGAAGAGGCATTTGATGCTTAGGCATCACTATGCCATATTGTGGACCCGATGATGCATAATCATTGTGCATCTTGACGGAATGACCTATACGGACGAGGCCATTACAATTATTGCTAGGCCATGGCCTTGCAAACAAGTTTGTCTTAAGTTGTGGTCCCTTCGTGGATGAACTACGGTCTGTGCTTGATCCCTTTAGAGTAGGGAAGGGTACGTAGGCAGCCGCAATGAGTTGCAACATTGCCGGTCCAGCATGTTGGCCCCTCATATCATCTAAGATCGGTATCTCGATACAAGAGATGATTTTTTGCAAGCTTGATGAGGCTTAGTTGCATGCAAGCAAGTGGGTGCTCATACTTCCTATCAAGTTACACGAATTGGTAAGCGAGGTAAGATAAGGAATGGCAAAAGGCTTAGAGCGGCCTACGCCTAAGTCCAAGGCATAAGCCTTATGCATGGACAAGATTCGGTAGTGTGACGATTGCTCAGCTAAATAGGAAATTCAGTGATGAGTTTCCTATATTGAGGTAAAGACAGGGATGCATGAAATATGCATTAGCCTTGGCCTTATACCCTTTTGCTGAACAAGGGTAAGTCTGGAACGGTGTGGAATCTAAGTTAGATGCATCATGCTCCTCGAGCATGCTTGTAAGGGCAAATGGACGTGCATTTTCCTAGAGTTAAGGCCCGGATCGTAGCATCATCATGGCGCATCGGGAAGATTACGACCTACGGGGCAACGCGCCAAAGGCGTAATTTTTCGATCCGTCACAATAACTTTAACCACTCAAGTATGCAAATGGGTACGCATACTTAAAGTAGCCGGTCTGAGTTTGGATTCGCCAGTATGCAAACGGGTACGCATACTTCCAAACACAACAGAAATTCTCGGACCCAAACCCTTCGCCAGTACGCGTACAGGTATGTGTACTTAGGTACTCGGAATTTTACAACTAACAGGTACGCATACGGGTATGCATACTATAGTTCCGGTCATGGACCACATATATGCAAGAATATATACTATGTTTATAATCCAATGATGGTTAAGTGTTATAAACTCTATTTCAATCATTGGAGCATTCTTAGAGGATGAGAATAGTTGTTTTCATGAACTATTAGCATCAAAGCAATTTTCAAGTTATTGAAATAATCATAACGAAACATTCCAAGTCTACACCAAATGATTGTATCACACAAACCATGTAAGATGTTACTCGGAGATTTTCACATGATCATATTTTGACTTTTGTCAAGAATATAAGATGAACTTGGTTGAAGCGAAATCTTACCAACACATATTTCGAGAAATATGTAAGCGAATTAAACTCAGGTTGAAATCTCAAATGTGCATCATCGAAAACTATAGTAATACGACTTTTGTCTCAATATAGGAGATATAGAAGAAATAAACTTTCCAAGTGTTAGATGAGTTTTAATCTCCACATAATTTTTGTTGATGAAGTTCCACAAGCTCTCCTTAGTAGTTCGTCGTCTTCAATTGATGAACGTCGTGAAGTTTAATGCTCAACTACACAATCTATCCTAGTCCGAGACATCACTATAAGTAGACTAGAAATCAAGACTTATAGTTTTGATCACTAACATTGACAAACAAGCTTGAGATAAAACGCTTGCGAGTTCGACCGAGCAGTGTTCTAACACATTCCATTTTAAGTTGAGTCAATCGGTAAGATAAGATCGATTCAATTTTTGTTGACCGGCTTAACTTGAGACGATCTGCCTAGACTGCGAATAACATCTACTTCATCCAATGGCTCTAATTTCATCATCTTTAAATTCAACTCCTTTCAGTTCCAAAATAACGGCTTCCCACCTTTTACGCCCATAGTTTTTCTTTTATAATTTCACTTTTTTTTTTTTGCTAATCTCACTCTAATTACGAAAAATGCCTCTTGGAGTTCAAGAAGAGGATTCAAATATTTGTAGATCTTATGTTTTCAAACAAAAAAACTATACATGATGACCAAGTTGTGTCGAATTAGCGTGTTGGCACAACATATTTGTTACGTTCGCAGAAAAAGCGGGTTCCGCGAGAATGCATGATGCTTAAGAATTTCGCACCAGTTTCAAGTTTTTAACAAGGAAGTCACACAATTTGCTACTCTCGCAGTGCACAGTGACCATATTTTGAATGATGAAATTGCTGAGAAAGTGATTTGAAAACATTGAGCTTTTTTAATGGAACCGATACTTTTAACTTATACTGATATTTAATTATTATTTTTTGTGTTTGTGAAGTTGCAGCTACAAAGAACTCTATAGGTACGATAGTTATCTAAAGCCAGACCTTTTGCTTATGTTACTTGTTTCAACTCTTACAATGCTTCACATATTCAATCACTTTTTATTGCAAAATGTTACACCACCTCTAGATAAATGAGGATATTCATTGATGAGTTATAATTTAGTTTAAAATGGAATGTAATGGATTAGTGTAATATTGATTCTAATAAAACTAATGGAATAGTTTAAATATATTTGTAGTTTTCTTTAATCCAATGTAGTTTTCTTTTAAATAAGATTCAAATTATTTATGATAGTACACTGATGGTGCAAAGACATAGACGTTTTTATTGGTTAAACATAATACAACATAATACAAAACCAAAACATAAAACGACACTTAATCAGATCATAATAAGTCTACTACTATATTTTTCACAAAGGACATTTCCAGAAATGCTATTCATGTGCGTCTTTTTCAGTAGAAGTGTTAATGTGCATACAAGCATTCCAATCAGGAATTGAGCATTCAAAAATTCTCAATGAACTACATTTTTTTTGGTGATTTTTTTCTCCACATTGGTCGAACTATAACTTCTTCAATTTGGCCTTAAATTTCAAGTTTTAGCATAATGCTACTACCTTTACATCTCTTTAGCTTTCACAACATCATCTAGCAATTTTTCTTCTTCAAGACTATAAGGATATTATCATTGCAAATACCTAATCTTTTTCGTTTATAATTCAATGACCATTTTGATGCCAGAACAACTTACATGTGAACCTTTAGAATAGATCAAAGGCATTGCATCAGACTATAATTATCCATATAACATATTTTACAAGCTTCTTGTTCTTATATAAGAGCTTAATAAGATTCTTGGACATTCTTTAGTCTCCTATTTATCTAAATTTAACTTCTATCTGATGCTCTCTTGATAACACTTTCTTTCGTTTTTATAGCTCCGGTTGTTAAGTTTCAAAACTAGACATTTTCTTTGCCTTGTAGTACCAAATTTTCCTAGGTTAGCTTGTAAACCTTGGTCCTTGAACTCTTTTTTTTTTCTTTCTATCATGCTATATTTTTTTTAAACCAGTACATCTCTATCAACAACAACTTCAAGTTTGGCTTTAAAAAAATCACAACATTGTTACTGATTGGCAACTTGGGATGCAATTTGAGACATTTCTCCTAAAAAATTTAGAAGAAATATTATACGAATCAGAAGAAATTTAAGTAGAGAAAGATGATATATAAGAGTAAATTTCAATGTGAGTTGTGTTAGAGTACTGCTCGGTCGAACTCGCAAGCGTTGCTATCTCAAGCTTGTTTGTCAAGTTTAGTTGATCAAAACTATATACTTAATTTCTAGTCTACTTATAGTTATGTCTCGGATTAGGATAAAAGTGTATAGTTGAGTTTTATACTACACGGCGTTCACCAATTGAAGAAGAAGATCTACTGAAGATCTTGGAGGAACTTCATCGACAAAAAGTATGTGGAGACTAAAACTTATCTACCACTCAGAAGTCTATTCTATTTTTATCTTCTAAAGAGACTAATTCGTATAGTCATATAGACTTTTACATAATACAAATTTGATATTTCAAGCTGAGTTTATCTCGTTTATATATATCTCGATATACGTGTTGGAAACTTTTTTAGCTTTAGCTAAAGTTCTTCATCTACTTGACGAGTTTAGTTGGAAACAATTATTTGTTGGAAACTAAATATTAAGTCAAGATGATCATGTGAAAATTACCTTGAACATATTGCATGATTTGTGTGAGACAATCATTTGATGTTAACTTGGGAAGTTTCGTATTGATCGATTAATCACTTGAGAATTACTTGAAGCTAGTGGTATGTGTAAAATTACCAATGTTGTCTTTTAAGGATGTTTCAGTGATTAAATGAGAGTTTAGAACGACTACAAATGCCTGGATATAACACAACATGTATACTTTGTATGCGCACCGTGTAGCTCTAGTTCAGGTCCGGAACTCTTGTTTGCAAATTATGTTTGCGAACGGATTTACCTGTGAAAAGGTACGGAACTGTTGTTAGCGTCATTTTACCTATTTGCTAATACTTGGAGTACCTATTCCCGTATAGCCCAATCATCGTATATCACGATGATTTTTACTTGCTCCTAGCATTGTGGTTAATTTGCTTGAACTAGTATTGAACTTTTTCAAGTCATCTTCCAACATCTTGATTTTATCAAGAGCAACAGTTAAATCAGCCTCAATGCGTTTTTCTCGAAAAAGATAAGCGCTTTCTCTGTCATCAAAACTTGTTTGCTGCGAGTTAATCCTTGCTTCAGTTGCTGCAAGTTTTTCTTCCAACTTAAATAAATCTCTACGAAGATTATCACATTCAAGTGATTTTTTACTTAGGTCATTCTCACGATCTTTGAGGATCGAATCGTTACTGGAATTCCATATATAAAGACCTTGATAAATTATTCTCAATTTCTTGTTTTTGCGACAGAGATTGGTCAGAAAAGGTATGAAATGAGAAGTTGTCGTCTTTTTCTTTTCCAACAAAACCAATAGCTTAACATACTCTGAGACTTCCTCATCAACATCTCTATAATATCTGAGTCACCTTCGTCAGAAAGTTCATCCAACTGTTCTTCTAGGCGTGTTTCCCAATTATCAACAGTTTCTACAAGAGAATATTTAGATATTGACTTAGGTGTGACAGTTCTCTCAAGTGAATCCAAGCTTTGAAAATCATCTGGTAATTTCTGAACTGGTACGTTGTTAGAGATAGTCTCGTCCATAATAACCAGATTGCTTCAAATACAGATTTATGAGGTCTTAACATGTTTGCCTGCTCTGATACCAATTCAACAAGCAGGGGGTATAACAACCACACCCAATAATTCGTTCGACAGTATGTATGGACTAAACTCCAATATAATTCCGAGAGCACCAACTTAAATGTGAGACTCAATCAAAAAATATATTAAAGAGCTTTATCTCTTTCGCAATACAATCAGCAAATCGAACAGACAGAAATCCATGAGCCTGATCGATGTGAGAATAACTTGGACGGTATCAAATACCAATGCCCAAGTGTCAATCAAGTTATATCCAACAAACAAGGTCAGATTTATCAATTGTGATTGAACTACGCACAACCTGTGATGTTTTAATTATATAAACAAATATAATGCGGAAAAAAATAACACAGACACCATAAATGTTGTTAACGAGGAAACCGAAAATGCAGAAAAATCTCGGGACCTAGTCCAGATTTGAACACCACACTGTATTAAGCCGCCACATACTCTAGCCTACTACAAGTTAACTTCGGACTGGAATGTAGTTGAGCCCTAACCAAGTCTCACACCGATTAAGGTATAGTCGCGTTCCTTACGCCTCTAGAACCACGCCGAATTCTGCGCACTTGATTCCCTTAGCTGATCTCACCCACAACTAATAGTTGATACGACCCAAAGTCGAAGAATTATAAATAAATTTGTCTCCCACAGATATGTCTATCTTTTATTTTTTTATCTCGTCTTTTGATACAAAGATCAAGGTGAACACGAATCAACTAATAATCCGATAATACGCAACTACAGAGAAAATAATTGGATCTGGCTTCACGAATCCCACATGAAGTCTTCAAGTCGCTAACCTAATAATGGTTTTGGAAAACCTAGGTTAAAGGAGAATCGAATCTAGTTTGCAACTAGGACACACGGAAGTGTCGGGATTAGGTTTCCCAGAGGCTAGAGTTCTACCTTATATTGCCTTTCAAATCAGGGTTGCTTACAATCAAAGCTAAGATAGCTTAGTAACAAAGAATTCAATATTCACCGTTAGATGAACTCCTGATTTAAGATTCAAGCTAAGTCTGCTTAAAAATTAAGCAATCAATCTCCACCGTTAGATGGTATTAGCTTGACATACACAAATGAAATATACTTATATTTAGATATGTATGAACCGTACCCAAACGTGTATACCTTGTTCGCTCAATAATAGTTAACCAAAGTTAGCCATATTTGTTAGAGCACTGATCGGTCGAACTCCCAAGCGTTTCTATCTAAAGCTTGTTGTCAAGTTTAGTTTCCAAAACTACAAATCTTTATTTCTAGTCTACTTATAGCTAAGTCTCGGATTATGATAGAAAGTGTAGTTGAGCATTAGAGTTCACGGCGTTCATCGATTGAATACAAAGAACTACTAAGGGGAGCTTGTGGAACTTCATCAAAAAAAGGTATATGGAGACTTGAACTTACCTATCACTCAAAATCCTATCTACTCTATCTCCTATTTGTGACAAAAGTCGTATAGCTATATATACTCCGATTATAAATATTTGATATTTCAAGCTGAGTCTAACTCGCTTACATATTTATCGAAATATATGTTGGCAAGCTTTCTCTTTAACCAAGTTTATCTTATATTCTTGACGAAATTAAGTCAAAAGATGATCATGTGAAAATCACCTGGTAACATCTTACATGATTTGGGTGAGACAGTCATTTGATGTAGACTCGGAAAGTTTCATATTGAACATTTGATCACTTGAAAATTGCTTTGAAGCTAATAGTTTGTGTGAGACAGTTATTGTCGTCTTACGAGAATGTTTCAATGATTGAAATGGGAGTTTAGAAAAATAACCATGATTTGATATAGCACAGTATGCGTACTTGTATGCTAACTGTTGCAAGTTATTCCAAGTCCGGGACTTTACTGAGTTGGTACGCGTACCCGTTCGCCGGTACGCGTACTGGCATGAGGTTCAAGTTCCGGGACTTTACTGAGTTGGTGGTATGCGTACCCGTTCGCGCACCGGTGAACCCAAACTTAGTCCGGCCACTTGGGTATGCGTACCCATTTGCGTACTTGAGTGGGATATGTTCTAAAATCGGTTTGGTCATGAACTAATACATTTATATAATAAGGAATGCAATATTTTGCAAAAATGTTCATGAATTGATTCGAGTGAATCAAAATCGATTTGTCTTCAATTATGTCTTGTATACTTCTATGAGAATATAAGCAATTGAACAACTCTAAAACTAGTTTCATTCGAGTCATTTGAACTAGTTATGGTTAAAATGAATAAGGTTGATATGAAAGTATTCATATGGCTAACTTCGGTTAACTATTATTGAGCCAGCAAAGGTGTACACGTTTAGGTACGGTTACTCATATCTACATGAAGTCACTTTTCATTTGTGTGTAACAAGCTATGTTCGATCTAACGGTTAAAAGATATTAGCTTGAGTCTAATTTAGATTTTCATCTAACGGCAAATATTGAATGCTTTGTTACCAAGGTAAAATTGATTGCAAACCCTGATTTGAAGACTATATAAGGGAGAACTCTAGAAATTGGGAAACCTAATCCCCACACCTCCTATGTGATACTAATTGCGACTAGAGATGATTCTCCTTTAACCTTAGGTTTTTCTAAAACTATGTAGATTAACGACTTGAAGACTTCATTGGGATTGTGAAGTCAGGCCCAACTATTTTCTCTGTAGTTGCGTGTTTTGATATTGCTGTTTTCAATCGTGATTGAGTACTATCTTCTCTAAGATTTATTCGAGATTTAATCTCCGATAGGCAAGATAAAAAGTAGTCACAAACATCTTCGTTTCATCGTTTGTGATTCCACAATATCTTGTTTCGCTACCATACGATTAAGATTATTGTGAGGTGATTGATACTTATAGGTTGTTCTTCGGGAACATAAGTCCGGTATATCAATTGGATCATGTTCACCTTGATTTATCAAAAGATGGATCAAAAATCATAAGGTATATCTGTAGAATACATATTTATCTATTCAATAGACTTATCTGTGTGAGACAGATTGGTTTATCAAGTCTTCGACTTTGGGTCATAGCAACTCTTAGTTGTGGGTGAGATAAGCTAAGAGAATCAAGTGCGTAGAGTCCTGCTGGGATTCAGAGACGTATAGAGCGTAATTGTACCTTGATCAGTGTGAGATTGGTTAGGGCTCAACTACATTCCAGTCCGAAGTTAACTTGTAGCAGGCTAGAGTCTGTAGCGGCTTAATACAGTGTGGTGTTCAAATTTGGACTAGGTCCCGAGGTTTTTCTGCATTTGCGGTTTCCTCGTTAACAAAACTTCTGGTGTTTGTGTTATTTCTTTTCCGTATTATATTTTTTTATATAATTGAAATATCACAGGTTGTGCATAAGTTTAATCAATTTTGAATTCAACCTTTGGTTGTTGATTGAATTTATTGACACTTGGATATTGGTTTTTGATACCGTCCAAGTTGTTTCTTATATTAATCAGGCTCACGGGTTTCTATCTGTTTGATTTGCTGATTACATTCAGACATATAAATCTTTGATATACTTTTCTTAAGATTGAGTCTGACTGTCTAGTTGATTCTCTTGAAAGTATATTGGAGTTAGTCCATACAGATTGCTAAGTGAAATATTGGGTGTGATTGTTAGACCCCCAATTTTTCAATATTAACACTCATAACTTATCCATATTCATCTAAAACTTCTAGATCAAATATGATGATCAATCAATCATGATAGATAATCAAATGAATATAAATGTGTTTCAAGAGAGTTGTTCAAATGTTCATCAGCTTATAGAAATATGTATATGAACCATTTGAAGCAAAATCAGTTTGGTTTGTAATTTTACAAAGTACTTATACAAGAACAAATTCATGAACATGATGCCATGGTTTGTAAAACTAGTTCACATACCTTAATACATTAAATTTCCAGGGAATTTAAGTTCGCAAACAAATCCTGAGTTCATGAGTATGAAAGTCACACTTTATCGATTTTAGAACATAACCTTTATGTTCGCAAACTGAGTACGCGAACCAGAGTTCTGGACTTTGGCTTTATCCAGCGTACGCGAACAGGAGTTCCGGACTTGGCCTTATCTAGTCCGTTCGCAAATAGGGTACGCGAACACAAGCTCCGGAACTTTTCACAGGTAAACCAGTTTGCAAACAGAGTTCGCGTTGATATCTCAAGCTTGTTTGTCAAGTTTAGTTGATCAAAACTATATACTTGATTTCTAGTCTACTTATAGCTATGTCTTGGATTATGATATAAGTATGTAATTGAGCTTTAGACTTCACGGCGTTCACCAATTGAAGAAGAAGATATACTGAAGAGCTTAGAGAAACTTCATCCACAAAAGATATGTGGAGACTAAAACTTATCTATCACTCAGAAGTCTATTATATTCTATCCTCTAAAGAGACTAAGTCGTATAGTTATATAGACTTTTACATTATACACATTTGATATTTCGAGCTGAGTTGATCTCGTTTATATATTTCTCGAAATACGTGTTGGAAGCTTTTAGCTTTAGTTAAAGTTCATCATCTACTTGACGAGTTTAGTTGGAAACAATTTATTTGTTGGAAACTAAATATTAAGTCAAGATAATCATGTAAAAATTACCTTGAATATCTTACGTGATCTGTGTGAGACAATCATTTTATGTTAACTTGAGAAGTTTCGTATTGATCGATTAATCACTTGAAAATTACTTGAAGCTAGTGGTATGTGTAAGATTACCATTGTTGTCTTCTAAGTATGTTTCAATGATTAAATGAGAGTTTAGAATGACTACCAATGCCTGGATATAACACAACATGTATACTTTGTATGCGCACTGTGTAGCTCTAGTTCAGGTCCGGAACTCTTGTTTGCGTTTGCGAACGGATTTACCTGTGAAAAGGTATGGAGCTATTGTTCGCGTACTCTGTTTGCGAACACAATGGTAAGGTTCTAAAATCGGTAAGTATGAAATACATACTCATGAACTCAGGTTCATTTGCGAACTCAGTTTGCGAACTAAAGTCCCTGCAACTTTAATGATATAAGGTTTGTGAACTTGTTTTACAAACCGTGGCAATATGTTCATGAAGTGGTTCTTGTATAAGTGCTTTGTACAATTACAAACCAAACCGATTTTGTTTCAAATAGTTCATATATATTTCTATGAGATAGTGAACATTTGAACAACTCTATTGAAACACATTTATTTTCATTGATTATCTATCATGATTGATTGATCATTAAATTTGATGTAGAAGTGTTAGATGAATGTGGCTAAGGTATAAGTATTCATGTGGCTAACTATGACGTGCCAGGCAAGTAGCGCACAATGATTGCGCGTTACAGTATTGCAGGCCAAGTCAGTGTGCATCCAGAATGGCGCAACACTGCGTAGATTGTCAAGTGCTAAGAGTGACCAAACCCTACAAGTCCAGTGAAGTGCAAAGTTGGAGCTACACTATAAAGATATTTGGATAAGTAATGAAGCTTCATTGAGGGAAAGACAAGACATGGCCAAAGTGACAAGATACAACAGTGTGGAATTGAGTTGGCCCAAACTGAAGGACAACGCAAGAGTGTGGAATATACTAAGAATTAGTCTATGAATTATTTCAAGGCAGGTCCAAATCCTGAACAGTACAAGCAATCTAGCAATGCAAGAGTGGCATTGTTATTGTCAAGCAAAATTGCTAAGTGAAGCATATGGTGCATGATTAACTAGAATGATTTTAAGAAGTTGGCCTTGATGATTGAAGCACATGGATGGTCCGTGAATTAGTTTAGAGCAAGAAGATTGCAGGACCAAGGCGGATGAGCATTGGATCAAGGCTAAGTTCAGTAAAGCGCAACAGTTGTGCAATAAAGATCAAGTGACGGTTAGGAGTTGGTTACGGGCTTCACAAGCATTCCAAACATGCGAGGCAAGTAAGGACGGTATAATAGGAGTTTATAAGCGTTGGAGAAGAGTTCTTAACTGCTTTGGAATAGGTGTTGAGAGTTGGCCCGAGTTTGAAGAGAAACTGGCCAATATGGCACTTTATAGGCGGTTATGGAACTGCTCCAAGGGACAAATGGTTGTTCCCTGTATGTGAAACGGTTGTGCATGGTTTTGGCTAGTAAATCTGCTGTATAAATAGTCCTAAGGATTGGGGAAAATAGTAGGCTTACATAGAGAGAGTTTTGTAGACACGTAGTCTCATAATTGAGAGAATAAGGCATCACAAAGAGGATGATGGCCTATTTGGTCCAAGTGGTGGACTGTTTGATGTAATATTCCTTTAGTGCAATAAAATGGGTTTGTTGCAGTATGTCTTTGTGTTCATTGTGTTGCTGATGTTGTGAGATTGTCAATTGTAATTTTTTCATGACAAACCTCTTATACTTATGGGGGCATGAAGAGTTAGAGAGAAAGAAGAAAAGACTTCCACTGCGTATTGCCTTATGAGTGAAGGCAGATGTATAATTTGATGCAAGTATGCAAGACTGAGTACTTGTGGGGGAAATTGATTCACTGAACCACAGAGTATTTCCGGTCATGTACCATGAAAATTTTAGGGGATTAAATGTACATGTGACAGCTGGTATCAGAGTTGTGTTTGGGGACATAGTTGCTGATTTTTCTCTCTTTTACTCAAGTTGGTGTCATTTGTTTGTCAAATTAAGTGGTGAATTGTTTGGGTTTCACTACTATGAAGACTATAAGAAGTTGATCTTGTGTGGATAGATCAATTGGAAAGAACTTTGAAGCTTGAAGTAGCAACGAGCCAAGAAAGTTCATAGCAAAGGTGCCTGAATTCCAGCCCAAAGTGTTAGAAGAACATGCCAGAATCATTGGAAACCGGGTTTTCAAGTGATTGCATGACAAAATTAAGGAGTATGCTGACTTCTATGGTGCAAGTCAGAAGTTTACAGTCCATGTTTCTCACAAGTATGCAAAGATTATGCATTTGGAATGCATATCTTTGTGGTGTTATCAGTAGCGAGTACATTACAAGTGGTAATGGGAATTTTGCGAAAATTCCTGAATGCAAAGATGTTGTTGGCCTTTGCAGTGGAAAAGATAATTGGGAACCCTTCTACGCGATATAATTGAAGGTATTTCATTGTAGTCAGTTGGATGGAAGATTAAAATTATCTCTCTCGAATGCATATACCTTGGTGGTAATGCAAAGTTTGGTTGAGAACCAGCATTTTTGTGGCAATGTGATACCATAAAAGAAGAATTAGATGGCCAATTCTTATCTAGCATAAAGCTTATGGAAAGGCTTAAGAAATAAGCGCAACTTAGGGAAAAACCGATACACCACGGTCTTGCGTTTGCATAGTGTTCTTCGTTGATGCTAGATGCACACAAGGAGTGTGTTGCACCTGGTTTATGAGTGGGATCAATATGCTTGGACAAGGGTGTCCAAAGACCTGCATTTGATTATAACCAGAAGCGGATGTTCTTGTCGGCTGCAAATCAACAATTGTTGCTACTGAAGTTGATTTTAGAGAAGGGAAAAGACAAGAGTTGCCAGATGTGCATGGGCAGTAAAAATGAGTTCCCAGTTTGAAGAAGAATGTGACATTCTTGCTTCATGGAACGTAGGCAGTGGCGCCTCATTTGCAAGGATTATGGCCTTGTTAA
Organism: Papaver somniferum; assembly: GCF_003573695.1. Lineage (NCBI taxonomy): Eukaryota > Viridiplantae > Streptophyta > Magnoliopsida > Ranunculales > Papaveraceae > Papaver > Papaver somniferum. Next base: position 23,953,405 of record NC_039365.1, read on the forward strand.
GATTGTCCAAGGGAATTTTTCCACGAAAGTCATTGAGTGATATGACTTTGCTGAGCTCTATGGTGATGCTCAGAATCACCAAGTTAAGTCTGTTCCAGTTGTGCAAAGGTGCACAAGTTTGTGTCAAGATTTGGGTACTAATTGACATAGCAGGTATGCAACAGTAGCATGCGCCAAATGGGATTTGGGCATGGCCAAAGTGCATAATGCGTTTGGAGGTGCAAGTTAGGCCAAATTGTGGCTGCAGGAAAGATACGGACAAAGTAGTGGTGATGCATAAGAATGGCATGAGGTCATTTTTGGGAAATCTTCATGAAATCTAAAGCAACATGATAGCATCAGTTTAAAGGAGTATTCAACTAAGTGTCAATTATATTATGCTTCGTCATGGGAGTTGCATAAGAACGTTGATAGTTGGAAGAATGCATGTGGCAAAGTGAATTGCTACATTGGGGATAGTAGGTGGTGTCTTGCTTCCTTGTTTGTTGCTTAGAAGCGAAGATGAAGTCAGTATTGCAAGACTTGTTAGGTCTTACAAGTTGCAATCAGTTGGCGCGAGTATTTGCTCAAGTTTGAGTATATTTTCAGTTTAGGGTCGAGTGGACCTTAGTGTTGGAATTGTCTCTCTATGTAAGGTAGTGGTGAATGAGGGTATTTGAGATGAGAATTCCTGTCTCTTTCTTTCAAAGTAAAGCTAGTTCACGCGGAAGATGCTACATATCATATTAACCCAAAATATGCAATAGAAGACGCTGGAAGTAAAAAGAGCAAATAGAATTGGTGGCATAGTCGAGTTTGATGTTGAGAGTTATGTGGAAGTGCGACGATATTTGGCAACGATAGCATGGAGTAGCGTAGCAAGAATGAAGATGTAAGCCCATCAAGTATATGGTTTAAGAGTAACTCATAGTTAGGAGGAACATGATGTTGTTTTTCCGCCACATTAAAGCGTAGCATTTTGAAAGAGCAAGTGATGCTTAAATGGCTGGTTTCAAAGGAACGTGAAGAGAATGCCTGATCCAAAGTGACGGTGGAATGTCCAGGGTAATCCTAAGTCAGGACTATACCAAAGGCATGCATTTCAATCAAGGTGTAGCGACAATACAAGAAAAGAACAACAAGTGCCGGTTCTTTGGCATACAAATGGTGCAAAGCTAGGAGGCGTAATTTACAATATGATTTGGAGGCCAGATATAGTGTAATCTTTGTTGCATTGCTGAGGAAAGAAAAGGATATGGATTGTGGCACATACCAGAGTGGTATGGAATCATAACATGCATACCTTAAGGCATGGCATAATTTGGCGTAGGCGCATATGATTGAAGAATGAGGCCGAGTCTTGTATAAGTCCCGTTATGTTGCGTGGTGCAACTAATGTCGGAAAGTGAAGGCATAAGAATATGAAAATGATCATTGTGATCAGTTGGGGAGAATCATTACTTGTGTACACTTAGGCACAAATGATTCATGCGAAGCTCAAGCCTAATTCAGGGAATTGGCAAGAGGAATTTCCAAGTTGTATTTGAGTATTGATATACGATTTGAGGTAGAGTTGGAACGTATGCACAACGTGACAACAAAAGCTCAAAGATCAGTAGGATCAATGGCAAGGCAGTCAAGCTAAGTGATTCTAATGCTAAAGCATCGAAGTTGGATAAGGACGTTTTGCAAAAGCTAGCAAAGATTGCTGAATTTCAGAAAGGGTTCTGAAAGCGCATGCAGCGAAGGTTGAAACCAGTATAGCGATTATACTTGGTTGCGTTCAACGAGGGCGTTGAACGGATTAGGTGGGGGAGTTCTATGACATTTCAGGAAAGTGGCGCACAATGATTCCGCGTTACAGTGTTGCAGGCCAAGTCAGTGTGCAGCCAGAATGGCACGACATTGCGTAGACTGTCAAATGCTAAGAATGACCAAACCCTACAGGCCAGTGAATTGCAAAGGTGACGCTACACTACAAAGAAATTTGGATAAGTAATGAAGCTTATTGGACGACACAATGAAACTTCATTGAGGGAAGACAAGCATGGTCAAAGTGACAAGATGCAACATGCGATGTTGGCATTAAGGCATATCCGTGGAATTGAGTTGCCCCAAGATCAAGGATGATGCAAGAGTATGGAATATAATAAGAATTAGTTTATGCATTAGTTCAAGACAGGCCTGAATAGTGCAAGCAAGCTAGCAATGCAAGAGTGACATTGTTACTGTCAAGCAAAATTAGCTGAGAGAAGCATATGGCGCATGATTAACCAGAATGAGTTTAAGAAGTTGGCCTTGATGATTGAAGCAAATGAATGGTCTGTGCATTAGTTTAAAGCAAGAAGATTGTCGGGCTAAGGTGGTTGAGCATTGGATCAAGTCTAAGTTCAGTAAAGCGCAACAGTTGTGCAATACATCTCAAGTGACAGTTAGGAGTTGGTTACGAGCTTCACAAGCATGCCAAAAACGCGAGGCAAGGAATGACGGTTATAAAAGGAGTTTATAAGCGTTGTAGAGAGTTCTTAAATGCTTTGGAACAGGTGTTGAGAGTTGGCCCGAGTTTGAAGAGAAACTGGCCAAAGTGGCACTTTATAGGTGGTTATGGAACTGCTCCAAGGGACAGATGGTTGTTCCCTGTGTGTGCAATGGTTGTGCATGGTTTTGGCTAGTAAATCTTCTGTATAAATAGTCCTAAGGAGTGGGAAAATCAGTAGGCTTACATAGAGAGAGTTTTGTAGACATGTAGTCTCATAATTGAGAGAATAAGGCATCACCAAGAGGATGATGGCTTGTTTGGTCCAAGTGATGGAATGTTTGATGTAATCTTCCTTTAGTGCAATAAAATGGGTTTGTTGCAGTATGTCTTTGTGTTGCTGATGTTGTGAGATTTTCAATTGGAACTGTTGCATGGCAAACCTCTTATGCTTACGGGGGCATGAAGAGTTAGAGAGAAAGAAGAAAAGACTTTCGTTGCGTATTGCCTTATAAGTGAAGGCAGATGCATACTTTGATACAAGTATGCAAGGCTGAGTACTTGTGGGTGAAATTGATTCACTGAAACACAGAGTATTGTCGGTCATGTCCTATGAAAATTTTAGGGATTAAATGAGCATGTGACACTAACTTCGGTTAACTATTATTGATCCAACAAGGTATACACGTTTGGGTACGGTTCATTCATATCTAAATGTAAGTAGATTTCACTTGTGTGTATCAAGATAATACCATCTAACAGTGAAGATTGATTGTTTAATTTCTAGGTAGACTTAGCTTGAATCTTAAATCAGGAGTTCATCTAACATTTAATATCAATTGGTTTGTTACTAAGCTATCTTAGCTTTGATTGTAAGCAACCCTGATTTGAAAGGCTATATAAGGGAGAAATCTAGCATCTGGGAAACCGAAACCCGACACTCTCGTGTGTCCTAGTTACAAAGTATAGTCGGTTCTCCTTTAACCTAGGTTTTCCAAAACCATTATTAGGTTAACAACTTGAAAACTTCATTTGGGATTCATGAAGCCAGATCCAACTATTTTCTCTATAGTTGCATATTCTGATCTTACTTCTTCTATCGTATTGAGTTTTATCTTCTCTAAGATTTACTCGAGATTCATCTCCGATAGGTAAGATATAAAAACTAATCACAACGGTTCTTCGTCTCAGACTTTTGTGATTTTGCAATAACTTCTTATGTTAATCAGTTAGGTTATTGTGAGGTGACTAATTTTTCTAGGCTGCTCTTCGGGAGTATATAAGACCGGATTATTAGTTGAGTTTCCTGTTCACCTTGATTTATCTAAAGACGAAAAAAAAATAGAATACATATCTGTAGGAGATAGATTTGTTTATAAGTCTTCGACTTTGGATCGTATCAATTCTTAGTTGTCGGTGAGATCAACTAAGGAAATCACGTGCAGAGTACTGCTGGGATTCCAGAGGCATAAGGAACGCGACTGTACCTTAATCGGTGTGAGATTTGGTTAGGGCTCAAATAAATTCCATTCTGAAGTTAACTTGTAGTATGCTAGAGTCTGTAGCGCCTTAACACAGTGTGGTGTTCAAATTTGGACTAGGTCCCGGGTTTTTCTGCATTTGCAGTTTCCTCGTTAACACAATTTTTGGTGTTTGTGCTATTTATTTTCCGCATTATATTTATTTATATAATTGAAATATCACAGGTTGTGCGTAGTTCAATCACAGTTGATAAATCCGACCTTGTTTGTTGGATAAAACTTGATTGACTCTCGGACATTGGTCTTTGGTACCATCCGAGTTATTCTCATATCAATCAGTCTCACGGATTTCTATGTAGTTGATTTACTGATTGTATTGAGAAACAGATAAATATCTTTGATATCTTTCTTGATTGGGTCTCACTTTTAAGTTGGTGCTCTCAAAATTATATTGGAGTTTAGTCCATACAGATTGCTGAACGAAATATTGGGTGTGGTTTCTATACCCCCGCGTTTTCAGTTAGAGTTAAGAAACTTCTTTGTTTCTTCCACACGAGATATATCAGATCAAAAAATAAGCATATCATCAACATATAAGCACAAAATGACACATCTAGAACTATCATGCTTACTATAGATACATTTATCAACATCATTAACAGCAAAACCATATACAAAGCTATTTTGTCAAACTTCTCATGGCATTGCATGGGAGCTTGCTTTCAAGACGTAAAGAAATTTTACCAACTTGCAAGATTTCTTTTCTTAACCTGGTAATATGAAACCTTCAGGTTGTTTCATATATGTATCTTCTTCTAAATCACCATTTAGAAAGGCAGTTTTGACATCCATTCGATGTATAATTAACCTGTGAATAGATGCAAGTGTAATTAAATAATGAACAGATAAGATGCGAGCAACAAGAGTATATATATCAAAGTAATCAAAAAAAAATTCACGGTCTCTTGCTAACGAGTAAAAATCTCACCATCGAACAGTCCAAGCGACTCAGAGTCTGGTTCATGACTTGCAAGGATTGAGCAGTTGTGTTTGAATTTTCACCCTCCATTATCGAAAATTATTGTTTCAAACTGTGAGGAAAATGGGTTAAAAACTTGAGGATGAAAACAAAGAGAAGAATGGTGTACCCCTGATTTCAAGGCTCTTTCGATTCTTTAGACAATAATTCGTTCGACCTTTCCCAATTAACTTGGTGAGTACAACAGGTCTCTCAAATTATGCCTTCAGGATTCAATGAAGCCCTAACACCGTAATCGAGTTCAAGGATTGTACTTCCTTAACCCGACCAAGAAACACACTGTTTAAGGTTTTGATGATGCTATTAGAGAAGAAGAAAACAACGAAATTTTTGATGTGTTTTCAAGAGAAACAATCATTGTTACTTATAGGGATTTCATGTCTCTTGGAGGTGTTTGTTCATCACCAAACGACACCTTCAAAAGGAATCAATGGTGCAGGTCTGTTCACAATTTTAATGAAATTTTAACTAGGTCAATCACAATCGATAAAAGATATGCCCTCCGGACCTCCCGATAATGGCAAACAAAAATGCATTCTTTTAAAAATATCCAACATATCACAACACGGTTGATATGTCACTAATTTAGCTTCAAAATCATAACATCCATTTGCAAGAAACCAATTTTCAGTGAATATATTGTGCGGATATTAATACAAAACTACTAAGAAGCAAAAATAATCTAGTGCACTATTTCACTTTCACTGTAAAAACTCGATTCAACTTGGGGCTAAATCTTCATTGTTCTCTCTATCTTCCACAAATCCACATCTCTATGGAGGATAAAGACCTAAGTAAATGCTTCAATTAATTCTTCTCTAATTATATGTTGTGTCTCTGAAAAATTTACTCTTTTATTTCACATTGCTTCTTCTTCAACATTACCATCAAAAAAATAAAGTTGCTTCTTGCTCCATAACTAAGAAAATTGATAAAGTTGTGAGAAATTTCTTATAGGATGATGAAAATAAGAAGAGAATTCACAATATTGGTTGGAAATTGGCTTCAAAACCAAAAGAGAAAGGTGATCTTGGTATAGAAGAACTAAACAAGTGAATGTGGCTTTGCTAAAAAAATGGTGGTAGCGTTTTGGAGTAGAGAAAGATGTATTATGGAGGAAGATCATAGTTGAAAAAATTGGTGAAACATTTACCGGTAGGGAAACTGTCCAACCCAAAGGACCAAAAGGTGGTAGCTTGTGGACTAATATCTATAAAGAGCTTAAAGATTTCAACAAAGGTATTAGATTCAAGATTGGAACGGGCAAGAAAACTAGATTTTGGGAAGATTCTTGGCTAGGTGAAGGAAGATTATGTGATATGTTTCCATTGGCATATGAAGCTTCAAGGACCAAGGAGTTTGTGGTGGCTAGTATGTATGAAGTTGGGGAAGATTGTTTAAGTTGGGGGTTTATGTCTAGGCAAAGATACTCTCATACCATTTCACGTGAAGTAACAACTATGTCAAATCTTCTTTCTTCAATTTCAATTCAAGAAGGTGTTTTGGATAGTCGGGTTTGGGTCGGTAGTATTCATGGTCATTATATGGTAAAGGATGGCATTAGGCGCGATGGAGATCAAGGTGAGACAAATTTCCCAATCAATGTTGTTTGGAGTCGGGAGTATCCTTGCAAAATCAACTTTTTTCTTTTGATTCTTTCTCATGATAGGATAATGACGGAGGATAATCTATTAAGAAGGGGGATGGATGTTTCTAGTTTATGTTGTTTTTGTGAGGAAGACGATGAAACTAGTTCGCATTTATTCTATGAATATTGGAGAACCCGGAGAATTTGGGATTACTTTGTTGAAGGATGTCGTTTTGGTTGGACTTACAATTCAAATGTGGCCACAAATTTGAAGTCTTGGAAGTTTAATTGGGGTGACGAAAGACTTAGTCGAATTTGGAATAACATTCCGGTTGCAATATGGTGGTGCATATGAAGAGAGCGAAATGCAAGGGTCTTTGAAAATAAAAAGAAAAATTTGGTAAGCCTCATTAGAAATGTTAAACTACAAGCGTTCTTTTGGGACGAGTGACTAGTGTAGTCAAAATCTCTCTCCAAGGCCGATTACTCGCTACAGGATATATGACCGAGGCGATTTTCGATTCCAAGCCATTTCCGTTCTTTAGCGATTAAGGCGGGACGATTTAGACCGATTTTTGAGCAAAACGAGTTAACGATTTTTCCGAGTTGGCCTTGCATACACTAAAATTAGAAAATAAAATTTTTGTAACCCCTCAAATGGGAGTTATCAAATACAAAAACCTCTAAATACATAATAAATACGTTCAATATAACAATATTACACACTTAATTACATAATAATGTTAAGATTTTGATTTTAATTAGGTGCAAATCATGACTTATGAGCAGCAAAATATAAAATATCTAATATATAGATTTCGAGTATTAGACCGAATTTTGGCGATTTCCAATTCCGAACTTATTGCTCCTCGCTCCAAGTTCCCCAACCGAGTAGGACCGAGGAACGATTTCAACTACTTTGGTCGAGTCAAACACAAAGATGTTAGGATTAACAACGAATATGGTAATTGCATTATGGGAATCTTTATTCCGGCCTTTGTAAGCTTGTTTTTTTTGTTGTTGTTTTGGGTTTGTCGATGTGTCCTTCGCTTTTTTATTCCGGCTTGTATTCATTGGGTTGAGGTACCCCTCTTAAGTACCTATTATTTCAATGAATTTTCTCTTTGACCGATCAAAAAAAAAGCATAAAAACCAGGATAATACACAAAAACAATGTAAATGAATGCTCTTAAGCCTAATGACCAACTACCCTTTCATCTTGATTGACACATTTATTAAAATACTTGCATGACTATAATACCGTATTGATTAGACATTGAACAAAAATTCTACTAATAAGAAACATAGAGATTGAAAAGAACTCAATCGAAAACCTTGATGGACTATTATCACCATAAAAAGAGTAAATGAAATATGAATGCTTTTTGAATAGGGAAGGTAAATGAGAGAAAAAGAGTGGACGCATACTAACACTATACGTCCGAAGTAAATCACAGAAGAAGCCTGCTATAACCTTGGTTTTCTCAGATACATTTAGTTTCAACTGCAATGTCTCGACCAAGGCGAAGAATAATTTACAACACGCAGCATAAAAACTTCCCCACATGTTGGAAACCATGAATACTGAAACTTAGATTTTGTATCTCAGCTTCAGAACTTCTTTTTATCTAAGCAGCAGCAACAAACACAAAACCTAATTTTATGTGAATGGATGGTGAACTCGACTCCTTTTTTCACATTATATATCAGTTTCATTTTATTTTACTTTAAAGCAAATTTGTTTTCCTCATTAGTGTAATCTAGTTTAAGTCTGTAGTTCTTGTTGCTCCTGTATTTCAGTCGGTAGTTTGTTTTAGTATCATTAGTAGTTGTACCTCTGTCTTCTCTGTAATCACCACCTAATGGATCCAGACAAAAAAAAAACGGAGATAGACAGTTAACGTTCGGGCAGTACACCTTAATATTTGGACGCAGTCGCATGACTAGCGCCTTCAATCAAGCGCATCGAATTCCTCTACCGCCAACTAAGCTCTTATAGACTCAATTGTGTCCATCAACAATACAACATTTCTTGTGGAAAACATTGAACGGAGGCCTTCTGACCTTCGACTACAACATCTCCCCCCGATGCAACCCTGATCTGAAGACCGCTGCTCACCTTATGCTCCTCTGTTTTGCTACTTTAGATTCGTGGCATATCATTCTAATTTTAACTGAATCTTTGGATATCTCATACTCTCGTGTAATACCCCTTTAATTAGTTTAATAAAATTCACGCTTCAAAAAAAAAAAACACCATACGCCCCCCATTCTAGCTCCAAATTCAAGGAAAATTTTCACCAAAATTCTTTGAGACAAGAAAGAAATGAAAATAGTTGAGCAATACTTGGGGGCAACTAATGGGCTCTCTAACTTTGAATTTGAATTTGTATGGAGCTGGCCCATCCAGGTTTTATAGATAACGGCTATCCTGTTTTTCCTGGTTCTAATTTTGTAGTTGCAGGAAATCCTACAACCACATCCATACAAGAATCTAAACAATACTCTAAGAAATCATGGTGAAATTCATTCATTTAGTCATTAAGATCTTAAGTTGGATTCAAGATAATACAAAGACTTAACTTGCTTTCCAAATAAACTTTCTCTCTCCTAATTTCTTGTCTAACACACTCTAAAGGATCTCTCTCATTACATGATAGCTTTTCCCTTTATATAGGATTTTACATAGTGGATGACAGCTAATAGATCCCCTATTTTTGGAATTACTATGCGTTACAATCGCTCATGTACATTAGCTCAACTTCGCACACTTTATACTTCGCGCAGATCTTCACACTTTACTCGTGACTATGCTGACATCATCAAATACGTCATCTCAATTTTGTTATGTGTGATGATCTTCGCTTATATTAGATGATCTTTATTTCGCATACATAATGAATGTGCGATATGTCACTCCTACATTTTGCCTCTTCTAATGTCGTTCTCTTTATAAAGTGAGCGATATGAGAAACTTGAAATCCAAATTATCGCACATGTTCATTTTGTTTTGCCGACACTTTTCCGCAATTCCAGCCTATTTATATGCACGTGTCAATTCTTCTCATTTTGACCGATATAGCCTGTTTCTAACCTGTCATCTCTTTTACCTATTTATTGATTTATCCTAGAGAAATAACTTCTTCTTCTCTTCTGATTTCGTTTTTTCTTTCCAACTTCTTCGAGGTTATTTTATCTTTCTGCTACTGCTTCTCTGATTCATTGATGTGTTGTTGTTGTTGATGCTGTTCTTTCACTATTATCTTCATGGATCTCGAATCAAGGTTTGCATATTCTATCAAAATCAACCCCTCGTTCTTCTGATAATCATAATTATTAATCTCAGTCATGATTATTGATCTTATGATTAACTTAATTCCCATATTGTTTACAGGAAAAACTCTTCCTCAGGTGGCCTCAAAATAACCGTTCCCAACCCTAAATCCTATTCAGACACCAAAGACAAAGAATCTCACAAGAGGAAGACTTCGCTGAACAAAGGAGTAAGAAATATCTTATTTTTTATCAAACAATATTGTTGCCTCTATTTCTTATCTGCGTTGTTTTCGCAGGACTACGACTGTGAGATGGGCGGTGGAAAAGGACCGAAACTTAAGAGAATTCGCAAGCCTACAGCTCTTAAATCAAATATTTGTATTCCTGAATTTGGTGTTGCGAACGTCACCTCTCCTTCTCCTTTCTAAAAGACAGCTCAAACTAATACTTATCCTACTGATGCGAATATTTCTGTTACTCTCGAAGAAATCTTTCCTCCCGAAGAGAAAATTGTTGATCAAGGAATAAAGGATACCCCTATTCCTGCCTCTGCGGTTTCTTCCGATACTGTTCAAACTATTTCAACCCTTGCAAACACTCCTTTGCTCACGAACACTGATACCATACAGAATGATAAAGATATTCCTAACTCTGCAAATTTCACCATTCCTTTTCCTTCTATTTCTGATTCCCCTTCTTCATCTTCCTCTTTCTTATTGGAACCCCTTTATCTTGATAAGAAAGCTTTGGATAGTATAAGATTTTCTTCTCAAACTTTACTTGGCATCATCGATTCTGCTCAATCGTCTACTAATGATCCCCACCAACTCCGCATTTGCTCCGCTTTGAGTAAACTGCTATGCGGGTTCCCTTCTGATAAAGCTACTAGGGATGAGATCCAGTCTCAAATTGATCCAAGCTTTAATACCGCTCTAGATGTCTTGGTAATTAAGTGCCTCTTGTATATGTTTTCTTGATCATAATATCCCTATTACTTATCTTTATCTTTTTTCTTCTTCAGGAATCTCATCGTCAAATGATTTTAGCTGAAGGACGTTTTGAATCTAGCTGCTCCCAGTTAGAAATTTCATACCAAAACACTCTTCTAGAAAAGGAAGTCAGTAGACTGAAAGGAGAGCTCCAAGTTGCAGTTCTTGATTCCGAAGGTCTTCGCAACGAAAACCAAAAACTTAGAGGTATTTTTCTCTTTATTTATTACATCTTATAATGTATTTCTTCGGTTATTCACATATTTTAAACTTATTCATGCATTTATTAAGATTTAAATCAGAAGCGAGTTGTGGAGCGATTCACTTTTCAATTTCTTGCTGAAGATACCCATGCGAATAATGAGAAGTTGCAGATCCAATTAAATCAATTAAATAACCAACATTCATACTCGCTTGACCAGATTAACAATCTAACTCATGAAAATAGTCATCTTACTCGAGAGATTAAAATATTAAATGCTCAGATTTCCCACTTATCTGAATTGTTGTATAGCGCTGATTTAAGATATCAAACCTTGTCAGAAGAAATCCATAGTCTTTCTATGGAGAAAGGGTCCTTTCTAAAGAAGGAAGCAATGTTTCCGCGTCAGTACCTAATTCTTCAGAAAATAAATGATGATCAAGAACAAGCTCTTCGTTCACTAGAAGTTCAATACGAAGCATCATTTAAGGAATTAAATATCCATAATAAAAAAATCATCCAAAGTAAAGTAAACTTGACTGTGAAGATGAACCAGCTTCAAGAACAGTATGATCAATTGAAGCATTCTCATGATGTCCTTAAGAAAAAGAATAATTCCCTCTCTGCTGATGAAAAGAAGATTCGATCCCGTCTCAATGGTTTAGTTGGTGATGATTTTGATAAAGCTATGGGAAGTTTGAAGAATAACACTCTTGCCTTTTCTAAACTCTGCGAAGGTAGTCATCTAGAGTTGACTGCCTTATTTTTCTTGTCTTCTTTATTTGTTTCTTTGGACTTTATTGATGCGAATTTTGTTTCCAAGTTATGATCCTATATTACTCTTTGCAGGCTCCGAAAAGTCGAATCAATCCACTATTTCCCAGTTGAGGTTTGACTTAGCTAAGGTTCGCAAAGATCGTGCGAACCTGGAGATATCTTATACAAATCTTGAGGTTTCTCTCACTGCTTCTCGGGACCGGGCGCGAAGAAGATTCATATTTCTTCAAAATTTCATGGAAATGAATGCCAGAAATATTGAGAAAGAAGTTATTCGCAAGGCTCATGTTAATGCTCAAACTCTAGTTAACCAAATCCTTCTACGCAATTCTCTCTCTCGAGTAACTGTCCCTCCACTTAATATAAGTGAGGACGAGAAGTATCCTGAGCCAGATAGTGACTATGAATTTGTAAGCGAAGATGAAAGAGATCATGAAGATAATATTGATGTTTCCTTTTCAGAGGATCAGCTTAAGAAGGATAAATCTGGCAATGTGGATTCTGTTGATAAGGCTGATGCTGAAGTTAAGGACCCGAATCCAATCCACAAGATTGATGCTGAAAAGTCATTGGTTGAACAAGATGTACCTTCTGGCAACGCTTAGTCTTCTTCTTTTTTAACTCTCCGAATTCCCCTTTTATATTTTAACACACGTTGAACTTGTTTCTTGATCAAGAAGGATAATACCTTTTTATTTTAATTTCCATACTTTCCTCTTATTATATTTATTGTAAGAAACAACTGTGCAAATTTATTTGTCCTGTTATCGTTCTTTGATTCCCTGCAAAACAACATTAGTTTATATACAACTTTTCTCATGAGGTCTTATGTTGCCTTCTTAAGTAAAGGTCTTATTTTTCCTGAATTCATCTTTTATTTCTCTGCGACGAGAACGCAGGCGGTCTTTACACCTAAATATAAAGACCCATTGATCTCGCCTTATCATATTATTGTATTATTACCTCTGCAGGTTTTTTATGTGCGTAAATATGACAAGCCTTCATACTCCCATGAGTAAAAAGCCTCATGACATTTATGTCTTTTGACATAATTCAGCTCCCTAATAGAGGATGTCGTCCTTATATTACCCCTGGTTGCCCCTTCAAGGAAGCTTACCTCTACCGGGTTAAGGTTGACTCCTCCCATCCGGTAATACAACAACCAGTTGATTTCGCAGTCTCTTATCCCTCCACCGATAAGGTTTATGGTTACGAGACTGCACCCTAAGTGGAGTATCTTCGGACTGAGTGCATCATAGTCAGGACTTGTCAAGAGTGGAAAGGTACGCTCCAGACGCCCCGGGCACTCTTGACTCAACCGTGTACCTCGACGCCCTGATCGAGTTCCTGCACTCCTTAGGAAAGATCTTATTACCCCAATCTTTCGATTTAGGTGTCTCTCCTGGATGGGCATTTTCGTTTTTCTCACCCCAAATCTCCATGACTCAAGTTCCAGGGTCGATGTAGCTTTCCCTTGAGTCATGCTTACCAGGTTTTCCCCGACTATGACGTGCGATAGGTCTTACTTTTTTCCTCTTGCATTTATACAAAATAGGTTGCACGCCACATTCGGATGCATAGCCTCCCTAATTAGAGTTTTTATTTCTGTTGCCTTCTATTAAGGTCTTACTTCAAGGTCTTACATTTGCCTTTTTCTTATGAAATAATTTCTTGAGAATGAGCGAAATCTTCAAACTTGTTCATTGAATTTTACATCCATGTTCAAAATATGAACTCGCATTCGTAACTTCGCATGCTTTTCACCTGTGCGATTTATATCGCGAGTATTCATGGACAATACTTCTTCAAATATAACCTATTCCAAGGACGATCTAATTTACGTCCCACATATCTTCCTTCGGGATCCCTCAACTTACAAGCTCCATTACCAACTATTATTTTTATTATATATGGTTCGTCCCACTTCTTTTCTAACTTCCCATCTCCTCCTTTCTGATAAACCGGTATTTCCCGCAGCACCAATTCTCCTGGTTGAAAATCTCTTATCTTAACTCTTTTGTTGTATTCTCGAGCTAATCTTCTTTGATAATTTTCCATATGTTGCAGAGCTACTTCCCTAGCTTCTTCCAGATCATCAAGTTTTGTTAAAATTAAATCCGCACTTAGATTCTTCTCCCAAGCTTCTTTCTTTGTTGTAGGGATAATGACCTCTGTTGGTAACACTGCTTCTACCCATATGTCAAATAGAAAGGTGACATTCTTGTTGCTTCTCTCCTTTTTGTTCTGTATGCTCATGCTACATTATATACTTGTTCGCACCAACCTTTATTGTATCCTTCCAACTTCTTCTTCAATGTGTCTGTGATTGTTTTATTGGTTGCTTCTACCTATCCGTTACTTTGTGGATATAGAGGGGTAGACTTTCCACTTTGAATTTTGAACGCATTGAATAACATCTCAATATTCTCTCCTTCAAATTGCTCTCCATTATCAGATACTAACTGTGCAGGGATGCCAAATCTACATATGATATTCTCAAAAATGAATGTGAATATGTCTTTATCACGAATATGCTGAACTGCTTTTACTTCAGCCCACTTTGTGAAATAGTCTGTTGGGACAATTAAATATCTTCTTTGTCCTGTACCTGGTATAAATGGGCCCACAATATCAATACCCCATTTTCCAAATGGCCACGCATTCCCTGACGTATTTAGCATTGCTTCGGGCACGTGTATTTTTTTCCCATGACGTTGACACTCTTCGCATCGTTTTGATACTTGTTCTGAATCTTCATGCATGTACGACCAATAATATACTTGTATCTTTGCTCTGTATGGGAGTGACCTTCCTCCGCTATGGTTTCCAGCATCCCCATGATGTAATGCTTTTAAATTTTTCATTCATTCTTTTCGCGTAAGACATCTAAGCGAAGGTCAAAGAAATGATCTTCTATACAGAATACCATCCCTTAATTCATAATTCGTCGCACGACTTTTTAGCTTGTGTGCTTCTAATCTTTTTATTGGTACTTCTCCCTTGTCTAGATATAAATGAATCTCAGCTCTCCAATCTTTGTCTTCGTTCACTTGTTCTTCTTCCTTGTCTTCTACCATCATCACATCTGCCTCTTCTTCTTCTTTTTTAATAGATGGTAAAAAGAGTGTTTGTATCTTTATATCTCGTGCGACTGGATCTACTAACATGGAAGGTATGAAAGTCAATGCATCTGCGAACCTGTTATCCTTTCTGTCTATGTGTCTCTGACTTATTTTTGGAATTCTCTCTGCTAACTCCATGACCAACTTTTTGTATTTCTGCAAAGATGGTTCATTTGTACTATATTTACCTTCTATCTGACGAATTACCAACTGTGAGTCACTAGTTACTCGCGCATCTTCTATCTCCATTTCAATAGCTAGCTTCAATGCATGTACAACTGCCTCATACCCAGTTTCATTATTTGTGGATGCGAACTCCAACCTGAATGAGTAAGCCATTCGCGCTCCTCTTGGTGAAATAAAGACGATACCAATTCCATTTACTTCTCCATTAGACGATATGTCCACTAGTATCTCTCATCTATTTGAATTATGATATGTCAATAAATCTTTAAGATTCCCATGTTCTTCATCTACATCCATCATATATTCTGCATATTCATCTTCTTCCAATGGAAATTCTGCCAGGAACTCTGTAATAACCTCTGACTTAGGTGAAGATAATACCTAATAACTAATCTCAGAATTCCTCACTTGCGCATTCCACCTTTTAATTCTCCCCGATCTTTTTGAATTATTCATTGCAGGCTTAATTGGCACCCTTGTGAACACCTTAATCTTATGGGCCTGGAAGTATATGCGAAGTTTGAAGGATGCATAAACCAGCGCGAGAATTAATTTTTCAATATTGGAACAGTTTTTCTCTGCAGAGTTGAACGTTTTACTTATATAATATATAGGTTTTTCTACTCCTTGATCCGAACGTAACAAAACATCACTTAGCGCATACGGTGTTGATGCCAAATATAGCAACAGATCCTCTCCTGGCTTTGATTTCTTCATAATGGATAGATTCATCAAGTAATTTTTTATATGTTGCAGAGCTTTGTCGCATTCCACTGTCCATTCAAATTTTGTTCATTTCTTTAATATATTGAAAAAGTGTTTGCCCTTATCAGAAGAACGGGAAATAAATCTCCCCAACGAAGCTATCAAACCATTTAATTTCTGAACATCTTTTACCGTCGCAGGAGGTGGAATATCTCGCACTGCTTTTACCTTTTCAGGATCAATTTCAATTCCTTCCTTTGAGACTATGTAACCCAAAAAATTTCCCGACGACACTCCAAAGATACATTTTTCCGGGTTTACTTTTATATTGAACTTTCGCATCTGTTCGAATATTTCTTTCAAGTTATCTAAATGATCCTCTGCTTCTTTATTCTTTACCAGCATATCATCCACATAGACTTCCAATGTTGTATGTATCCACTTCGCAAACACTTTCTCTACCATTCTCTGATATGTCGCACCCGCGTTTTTCAATCCAAATGACATTTTCGTATAAATGTATAATCCTCTTGGTGCGAAAAAGGAAGTATGTTCTTGGTCTTCTACAACTAAAGGAATTTGATTATAACCTTTATATCCATCCAACAACGAGAGTCTGTCATTTCCTGATGCTGACTCTACCATCTGCGGGATGTCTGGCAAAGGAAAACTGTATTTCGGGCATGCTTTATTTAAGTCATTGAAGTCTATACAAATCATGATCCCCTTACTTTTCTTTGGCACCACGACCATGTTTGCTATCCATTCCGGATATTTTGTTGGTCTTATAATCCCTGCCTCCAACATTTTTTGTAACTATGCTTGTATTTTAGGATGATATGTTATTGCGATCTTCCTTATTCTTTGCTTAAATGGCTTTGCATTCTTTTTAATATCCAATTTATGGCATGCGACAGTCGGATCTATTCCTGGAATCTCCTCCATACTCCATGCGAAGATGTCACTATACTCTCGCAAAATATTTATTGTTCGTTCTTCTTCTTCTTTATCCATTTTGGTTCCTATTTTTAGTATTTTTGGTTCTTCTTCTGTTCCAACATTTATTTCTTTTGCTGGTTCTACTGCAGTGAAATTCTCTCTTGGTTCTCCCATTGGTGTTGATTCCTTAATCTCTTGAATTGTCTCACATTCCTTCTCTGGTATGTCACTTGGTATTCCTTTTCCTTCCTTCGCTCTAATCATGTATATCCTAAATTCTTTTTCCTTCTTCAACTCCTTCATTTTTCTCCAGCGATCCTTTCGCTTATTTGCACGTCTTCATAATTTCTTACATCTACTTGATGGAAAATCTTCGCACTAGTAACATCTCCTTTAATTTCTCCTATTCCACTTGGAATTGAGAATATAATGCATTGATGTAGTGTTGACGCTACAACTTTTATCGCGTGCACCCATGGTCTCCCCAATAACATGTTGTATGATGATTCTATATCAACCACACATAGTGTTATCTTCGTTTCTATTTCTCCCAATAGTATTCGCATCATTATCTCTCCTTTTGGTTTTGTCACTGTTTTATCAAATCCATGTATATTGTAAGTTGGACATGTCATATCTGCACCTTTGTATCCCATGGATTTGAACGCATGATAAAATAAGATATCAACAGCACTTCCTGTATCCACCAACGTTCTATTGATCGCCCATTCTTCTGATTCCTTCGTCTTTTCATCATTCTTGCTTTGCTCAGCCGTACTGTAATCACTAACGGATCTGTTCGTTTTAAATTTTCTTCCGGAATTTCATCTGCTGCAAACGTTATCTCCGTTTTCTCCCATTCCTTTAGTGGAGATTCCTTTTCTACTGTTGTCACCTTCTTTCCGTTGTAATCTCGTTTGTGTATTCTTCATGTTATTCCTGCTTGAAAATCCACTTTGGAGATTGACGTTTTAGTTATAGAATTACACTGTATATTCCTTACTCTTCCTCGTATCGTCATGATTCTCGCTTTCTCTATAGATTCTTCACTTTTCATCTTTATATTCTCCAAAATTTCCAGATATAATTTTCCAAGATTCTATAAACTAACCAACAGGATTTGTCACCACAACCTGTTTCTAGCGCCAAAATGTAGTTGCAGGAAATCCTACAACTACATCCATACAAGAATCTAAATAATACTCTAAGAAATCATGGTGAAATTCATTCATTTACTCATTAAGATCTTAAGTTGGGTTCAAGATAATACAAAGACTTAACTTGCTTTCCAAATAAACTTTCTCTCTCATAATTTCTTGTCTAACACAGTCTAAAGGATCTCTCTCATTACATGATAGCTTTTCCCTTTATATAGGATTTTACATAGTGGATGACAGCTAATAGATCCCCTATTTTCGGAATCACCGTGCGTTACAATCGCTCATGTACATTCGCTCAACTTCGCAAAAATCTTCACACTTTACTCGTAACTATGCTGACATCATCAAATACGTCATCTCAATTTTGCTATGTGCGATGATCTTCGCTTATATTAGATGATCTTTATTTCGGATACATAATGAATGTGCGATATATATTTCACTCCTACAAATTTTGTTCTATCACCAGCTTGTTTGGTTCAGCTAAGGAACTCATAGTTTATAGCTTCATCATCCAATTCATACCAGGTTGATTTTCAAATAGCTGTATAACACTCTGCAAAACTAGAAATAGAAAGTTGTATTATAATTGTACAATGTAACTACTGACTAGACCCTCCTCAGTGCCATCTAGTGGGTAGTGGGATCCGTGGGTTATTTTAATTTTCATGCAACTACACAATCACGAGAAATGCTTAATGGAACGAAATGTACCCAAGATGTCTCCATAAACAAAAAATCTGCTTTCCCCATCTAGTAAGGTTTCGGTGGGGTGTCTAGTAAGGTTGAAGTTGCTCTGGAACTGAGTCTCTGATCGAAGAATTGTAAGTTGTGATAGAATTTCGAAATGGGCCTAACGTATTGATCTGATCCATCAGGCCTATAAAGCCTACTGCCTACTGTCTTTAGATGTCATATTCGACATTAATGGAAGAAGTTCATAGTAGTAGTTCGCGTATCAGTAGCTTTGATGAATATCCACATTAATGGAAGAGTTTACAGTTGTAGGAAGACCCTTTTACCAATCGATTTTCAATGACCGTCTCTAAAACCCTTGGTAAAGAAAAAAAAACTATAACCCCTCCAGGGGGCGGAGCTGGGATTTTAATAGAGGGGTGCAAAAAAAACAACACAAAATTGGTTAAAAGCACCAAAATAAACAATTCCTGGATGAAAAAGACATCTAGGTTTTGATACTGTTTAAATGGACAAAAATGTTAAAATAGCCAGGATGTAAACAGTTTAATCCTACTCATTTTCAAATACTTTTTCATATTTTTAATTTACATCAGGACGCATCCAGTTTCATCCTCGCTATTTTTAAATTTAAGCCAAGATGAATCCAGTTTTATCCTTGTTATTTTTTTTTGTCTATTTCACCCATAATAATTTTTACTCGTCCATTATAACCATGTTTTAAAAATATTTGGACAAATAACCCATTTTCCGGAAAAAAAATGCACACCAAAAAAAAACTGTAGAATTTTTTTTATGAGCGATCCTGATGTACGCCTCTGCTACAAGGAACAATTGTGAACGATTATGGGAGAAAGCAAATCTATTGGACTTTTCAATTGGGCTTGCTTTATCTTGGGCTTAAGGGTGCAAAATATGAGATTCTAGGGGGTGCAAACTTTTTTTTTCTTCTTTTTTCGGCTTGAAAATTCTAGGATATCTATTGATTTTGAAAAACTGAGAGCGTTGTCTCCGCCCCTGAACTGCTCAATCCGTAGAGAGACGGGAATGATTTCCGCAGCGGTGACTGAAAATTTTTAAGTGTCGGCTGAATCTTAAAACTAGGCTAGAGCGGTACCGACCTAGAGGCCGACAGCACCGACCAGTGGCAGTGGAGAATCCGGAGATAGTCCAAACATATAGGACTTGCGTTGATTGTCATTTAAAGCACCAGCTGAGCATACTACTAGTAGAACAGAAGTAGCCAACTAGCTAGGGAAGCCTTAAAAGTCAAACACTTAAGTGTGGCAGTTTGGGGTAGTTGCTTGACTTGGACACTATCTTAATTGTTTTAGTGTTGCTAAAGATCCGTGGTTGTTTTCCATTTTAATGCATGAAATATTTGTCATTGTCAACTTCATTATGTAATTCTTCTTTATAATCATAAATAATAAATACAGGATAATGCACTCACAGATCTTCAAATTAAGCATGATGATTAAATTAGTATATCACAATCACCAAAATTCTTTGACTTAAGGATAATTGTATTTAATTTGTCTACTATTAAACATAATACGATATCTCAAATTTCATTTGTTATCACTTTAAACATTGGATTCTCTCTTTGTCTATTGTTCTTGATTTTTCAAGATTATTATTAAAGTAGTACAAAATAAAGCATATATAGTCAAATGATATATGGGACCTCCAAAAGATTTTTAAGTGGGATTTTTTTCTACCTTGAGTTGTTGTTGTTGTTGTTTTCTCTTGATTTTAGTGTGTGATATTTATCTTCAATGATGATTCATATATCTCTATGATCATCTTCTCTTTTTAACTTTTGGATGCACTAATAGAAATCTTCATGTTTGTTTGATTCTTTCATGTCCCACTTTACAAACCCTTTCTAAAAGTTTCACTATCCTGAATTTATATGAAAGACACAACTTAGGATATTTCCTAGATGGTTTAAACCAGTGTTTTGGCCCAGAGCTGCTACAGTGTATAACGAAATAATTCTAACTATTTGGTCTATTTTTTTTTCCGCGGCAGAGATTATAAAAAACCCAAGAATAAAAATAGGGATGATCATTTATAGTCTGTTTGGATAGCATATCAGAAATGGTTTTTCGACTTTTAGAAGTCGAAAAGTCAATAGTCAGTTTATCTGTCAAATTTCAAAATGACTTTTAAAAATCGAGAAATTATTTTTTTGTGAAAAAAATAGTTTTGCTTTTGACTTCGATTTCTCCGGAAGTTAAACTCAGAAACAAATTTGTATTCAATCGCGCTATTGTCTACAACTCCCGGAAAACAAAAATACCAAATACCCAAAAAGTTTAAACAAAAAACAAGCCTCTTTAACTATTAAAAAATATAGGAAATACCAATTAGTCCTAATAATAATATATTAGAGTTAGTTTGGTCCAGTTGAGTCAACTGTCTGTTTGGTCTTTTTAAAAAATATATATTGTTGTTTGGTCCTAGGGTAGATAATACTCACGCATGATGATGTCATGGATGATGTAATTTTCTTTTTATAGTGCCAGAAATACCCTTTACTTTGGGACCATATATATAGAAAAAATCAGTAGAAAATATCTTATTTTTAGATTCACTTTGTCTCTCTTCTTTAGTTTTAGATATATTTTATCTCTCTTTTTTTTTCTTCTTTTTCTTTTCTGCTGCTGTTATTGGCACATGATGAAGAATTTTTTTTAGGGTTTTATGAAGATGATGAAGGTTGATTATGGAAGACGATGAGATTTCTTTCTGTTGAATCATATAAAGATGATGAAGATGAAGATTTGAGATGAAGATTTGTGTGTTTTTCTTTCTCTTTTTGATGTTGCTGCCAATAAAGATGATGATGAAGACGACGAAGATGATGAATTTGTAGATCTGTATTCTTCTTCTCTGTTTGTTGCTAGAGACGATGAAGATAATGAATTTGTAGATCTATATTTTTTATTAGGTGTTCATTCGGAAAATGAACTCTTGTTTTTCTTCATAATAATGAATGTTATGTTATGTGTTCATTCGAAAGAATGAACTCTGTTTTTGTTATGTATTCATTTTTAAGAATGAACTCTATTCAAGTCTTGATTTAGTTTGTTTTGATTAAGTATAGGTATTCATTTGAAAGAATAAACTCTGTTTTTTATTCATAATAACATAAATTTTGTTATGTGTTCATCGAAAGAATGAACTCTGTTTTTTGTTATGTATTCATTTTTAAGAATGAACTCTATCCTAGTCTTGATTTAGTTTGTTTTGATTAGTTGTTCATTCGAAAGAATGAACTCTGTTTTTATCCATAATAACAAATTTTTTGTTATGTGTTCATTTTCATTAAAATGAACTCTATTTTAGTTTGAATTTGATTTGTTCTTGTTGTGTGTTCATTTGAAAGGATGAACTCTGTTTTTTTTTTTGTCATAATAATAAAGTTTTGCCTTGTGTTCATTTCACAAAATGAACTCTGTTTTATAAGTGATTTTAGTTTGGTTTTATTAGGTGTTCATTTGAAAGAATGAACTCCTAGTTCATCAAACAGAATGAACTCCTGTACGAATATAAGTAGGAATTACCACAGAATGGTATTTTTGTCAGTTTTATATTTTAAAATAATTATGGACGAAACATAAAGCGCGTTTTCCCAAAGAACCAAACAGACTTGGGACCGCCTAAAAAAGCACCAAACGTTTATTTCCCTCAGAAAAATTGTCCCCGATTGGACAAAAAAAGTATATATACAAATCCCTTTGACAACTGCATTGTTCCTGCCCATAACTAGAACACCGCTGCCACGGTGGGGAGGGCCGACCAAAGAAAAAGGAAACAAACAACAATTTCCGCCGGTAGGCATACACTACCTTCGTTTCAAGAAAAGCGATATTTTCATCGTTTCATTTTGCCTAATAATAGGCTAAATTGATAAAGAGATCACTTTTCCTGAAACAGAGGGAAATTGAAAAGATGAAAGTATCTCTTTTGCTGAAACAAATGAAAGTATCATTTTTCCTGAAACGGAAAATTAGTCGATGCATAAACAAAATATGGCTGCATAATCTGTTATGCATCCTTTGTGGTGGTTATCATAATAGCTATGCATTGTATTCTCGAAAACTATGCCTAAAGTGAAAGTATCACTTTTCCTGAAACGGAGGGAGTACACCGTTTTATTAGTTGCAACGGAAAATTAGTTAGATGCATAAACCAAAATATTGCTACATAAAGTATTATGTATGCTTTGTGGTGGTTTGCATGATGGATATACATATAATTTTCTAAAATTTTGTCTATAATGATAAGTGCCTCCGAATTTTTCCGTAAAGACTCTAAATTTGATATTGTTGTTTGTACTCATTGCGTAGATTTTTTAATAATCTTTCCAACGAGATAAAATTTGTAAAATTCTAAGGCATGTATTTTTAAATATGTTATATGAAAGCTTGGTTGCCAATTATACCCTTAAAGAATAAGATACATAAAAACAGTTCCTATGGAATGAACAAACTCCAAGTTTGTTCATTTTGCTTCCACTATGGAATGAACAAACATGAAAAATGGATGTTCAAATCAACAAATTTGTTGATTTGAACATTGAGTTGGATGAACGGGCGCGCGTTGGAAGAACCAACGCGCGACCATGCCAAAAACGCCAGCGACATTTCCATTGACGCCCACGACTCTTGGACTATCGCCAAGTACAATCCGTAAATATTTTACTACTTTTTAATCTTATTTTATCCCACTTTATCCTATTTTATCTCACTTCATCCTATTTTATCCCATTTCATCCTGTTTTATCTCGCCTAAATATTATATTTTATTTTTCATCTTTATCCTACAAAAAGTACTAATGGGGCCCTAAAAACCAAATATGTTCATTTTTCCTTGTTTTACCATAGTGGAGAAACCCGTTTGGCCATCCACATGGCTCAATAAAATTTTGAGTTTGAACATTACCATAGGAACTGCTCTAAGGAGTTATAATAAATGGACTAAAAGGAAGGGATATTTTGG
Source organism: Papaver somniferum (assembly GCF_003573695.1). NCBI lineage: Eukaryota > Viridiplantae > Streptophyta > Magnoliopsida > Ranunculales > Papaveraceae > Papaver > Papaver somniferum. The sequence continues at coordinate 23,977,030 of NC_039365.1, forward strand.
TATTATCAAGTGCACACTACCAAAATCTTTTTATGAAATTGTTAATTTATATGAGTTTTCAATTTACAAAAAAAAAGTGACCATAAAAGAGACTCCCTCTCTTCGGACCCTCCGGTCGGTCCAATAAATAGGCTTGGGATTTCCCTTGAAAATTATATTTTTCATGTAATTTGGTAATTTATGCAGCAATCATGTTCTGGCCTAAAGGTTAAAATTCGTTCCACCGTGCCGAAGAGCTCTGCACCAAGAAGATAGGTGTGAACGGTGACAGCATGGGGAACCATTATGTTATCAGAGTTTCCTTTGTCATATGGGCATGCTTGAAAATTATTGAAGATAATGTATGTATTGTCCGTGTGGATATAGAAACGATCGTCAATATGGACAAGACAAGGAGACAGATGAGATTGGAAGCAAAATTTTCTTGCCTGTTCAAGGATGAAGCCACAAGATCAAATTTCAGTGGGGGCATAAAGAATAACGTGACTTTGTTTAATTCAGGATCATGGTTTCAAATGTTTTTATATAATCTAGATGGATAATCTTGTGGAATTTATGCTATATATTATCGACCACTGTAATGTTTATAAACGCCCACAAATTCACTCTTAGCGTCTACTTTGAAAATCCGATGCTTGAGCTTTCACGTAAATGACTTGTTTGGGTTTACCATTTTTCTTCTCAGAATTTGGACTCATCATTTGTTGATTACGTCCTTGGACGTGTTTAATCACTGTTAGGGCTGCACAAGACCCACCCACGATACCCAAAACCACCCGTACCCGCTAAATCCGTGGGTTTTTAATCCATACCCGCCCGTTGTGGGTGCGGGGTTGGTTATGAAAAAAAAAAAACCGCTGTCTATGGGTGCGAGGTTGGTTTAAGCTAATACCCGCCCATACCCGCCCAAAAAACCCGCAGATTATATACCATTAGATAAAACAAATCATATTCGTCCATTATGAAACCCTAATACTAGTCGATAGGATAACTGATAACCCTCATTCACTTTCTACACTCTTGTCTCTGTTCGGCCTCTCCTCTTCTTCCTCCTCAGTTCTTCTTCTTCACCTACGAACGACAATTACCAGAAATCTTCACCAGAAATCGACAACAACAACTTCGAATCTTCACCAGAAATCGACAACAATCGAAAAATCAACAGATTCAACACTTAATCTTCATCTGTGAACTTCCTAGATATGAATATTTTGGGGGTTTTGGTTTTTTTTCTCACTTAATCAAGGAGAATAGAAGTTACTCTAAATACTTGAATATAAAGCGGGTTTAAACCCGTTTAAACCCATACCCGCCCAACCCGTAGCGGGCGGGTAACAAAACCCGCCCGCTGTTTGTGGGTGCGGGGTTGGTTATGGAAAAAAAAACCCGCAATCTGTGGGTGCGAGGTTGGTTTTAGCTTATACCCGCCCATACCCGCCCATGTGCAGCCCTAATCACTGTTAACATTTCCGGTACATTAATCGTCCATGTACCCGTATCAAAACGTAACGTGTGAACAAAATCTCTCTTTACAAAGACAAAATACAAACTACTAGTATTTTTGTTTCTGAGTTCGTATTTATTAGACAATGACCTCTTGTTGTTGTTCATCACTACTTGAATGAACGACAATGAATTTCATATTGTCTTTTGGTTCATTACTATAGCCCTATTGAAGGGACATGTTTTATAACACAAATTTGGCTAAAAACATCAAAATCAACAATTTCTGGGTGAAAAAGACATCTCGATTTTGATACTTGTTTAAATGGACAAAAATGTAAAAATAGCAAGGATGTAAACAGTTTCATCTTAGTTTTTTTCAAATATTTTTTCTTATTTTTAATTTACATCAGGATGCATCCAGTTTCATCTCGCTCTTTTTTAGGTTTAAGCCAGGATGAATCCAGTTTCATCCTTGATTTTTTTTGTGTCCATTTCACCCATACTAATTTTATACTCGTCCATTTAAACCATATTTTAAAAATATTTGGACAAATAATCTATTTTCCGATTTTATAACATATCACCCGGCAATGCCAAGTCTATCATGTCGACCATAAATTGCCCCTTTCATCCGATTTTACCGTAGTGATTTTTTCTTCAAGGCTGGCTGCTGGAGGCTGTAGGCTGGTCGAGACTTACTCTAGGCATAGACCCTGGAATTGAAACATCCATAATAAGGTTTTACAAGATAACACTACGAAATGTACTATTTTTAGTAGAATAGAAAGAACAAGCATGCTCTAGAGTCTAGAGCCTACATCTTCACCCCATAACGCACAATGAGGATGTATTTTGAGGAGAATACTCGCAAAAAGGTTTAGGAAAAGAGCACGGCTTTTCCATTCTTTTATCTCTTTTTTTTTTCTTTCTTTTTTGTCTTTTAAAAAAAAGAATTACTATATACTTTTCATTCGAAAAATAAATACCTTCTTTCTATTCACATTGAAATAAGCCAAATTTGCTTTTCAAGATCCAACAAATGACTAATTTCTCGTGTATTTTTTGTTTTCATTGTATTTTTTCTTAAATAAATAAAATAAAAAAAAGCAAGAAAACAAAAAGTATTTTTCCATCGTATTATTCTCAAAGAATAATTCTTTACAGACCACGCGGACTACACGTGATTATAGGCCCGCCCAAGGCTAGTGATGTGGTGGTATAAAAATAACGCTCTGTAGTTTCCACAATAAAATCCAACCATTTATTTTAACGTTTTCCCTTTTACCGGTCCCACAATCGCATGACTATTTGTTTTTGTTAGAATGATATTCTCTCTCTACCCACAATTTATAGACCCTACCCTAGTTAGCAATTCGAGATTCGGCAAACGTACGGAACGGCAAACGTACGAGTATTATACGGTTTTGTAAAACCCAAATTCGGTCCAAAATTCGGTCAACGGAACGTGATTCGTCGGTAATTCGGAACGGTATACGTACGTGTATAATTCGATTTATAAATGTGAGTTCGGATCTGAAAATTCGGTATCTATATATAATAAATAATTAATATTTATAAGGTCATAGACTAATTTTTATGCATACATGTGAGTTATTTAAAGAAAAAATAAACTTAATATGATGATATTAATAATATATACAACATTAGTCATCAAAGATGACGTGGTATAGTGGTTTAGATCTCTCTCACCTTCACCTTCAAATCTCTTCTGTCATTTTTGTTTCATAAAAATTACAACAACGTCTAATATTGGGTCGTGTATGCTTGGGAGGCAGTAAAGCCCAAAAAAAATAGGGCCTTTAAAAACATAAAAGCTAAAGAATTTTTGGCGAATTAAGCGGACGTCTCATTCGGGATACGTAAAGTTCGTGAACGATTCGCGAATAATCCGGGAATGCCACATAATCCGCGTCTTGGGTTCGGAGTTGCTAACGTACGCGAATAAAACGGTTAAATTCGCGGTACGGAAAAATTCGCGAATGATTCGCGAATCATTCGCGAACTTACTAACTAGGGACCCTACAAGAAAGCTGTCTATAAAACAAAGCAAAACAAAGTCAAAGAATACTACCTAATCCCAGAATTACCCTCACTGACTACTTCCACTCGTTACCTGACTACCACGTAATTCTTTTGTATTTTCCTCGTCCTTTTCTGACATTTCACAGTTTGATCTTGTCCAATAGTCAAAACCATCTAGATATCTAGCTGCTGACTCATGTTCCTGCTAACGTGCACCGGCGTAAACTACACAGTCAACATCACCTTCCCTATACCCAAAGATCATCCAAAACCAATACACCATAATCAATCCTCTGCCACGTGTATGGTCAACTATTTTGGTTATCTGACGTGATTAGGATATTGGTGTAGAAACTTTGATGTTGGAGAGCTACAACTAATTATTTTCTATTACAGTAAATTAAAAAAATATCAGAAAGTAAAAAGGAATATATTTATTTACTGATAAAAAAAATTTGCAGTTAAGAGAGCAGTGAAGAGGAAGAACCAGAAGAAGAAACAAACAACCAGAAGTTTTAACATTACAGAGGAAACCACCATTTTTGTTTTTCTACAGCGTGTGGACTAATCAAATCCCGCGTTTACGACTCCGGAATGATCCATTATCAACATGCCATCACGACAACTATCACAAACACCAACACCACCGTTCTTTGTACCGCCGGAGGAACAGGTAGTATTACCATCAACAGCCACAACAGCAGCAGAAGCAACGTTAAACAACCAAACACCAACACTTGTTCCTCCTCCTCATCATCATAAGTTTCCATTGGCAGCAGTGTTGATTACAATCGCGATGGTATTTACATTATTAACATTTTTAGCGATTTTATACCGGAAATTATCTCGTAAAAGAACAGTCCCAACAACAGATCTAAACCCTAAACCACAGCGGTATTCGTACTCTGTACTTCGTCGTGCTACTGGAACATTTGCGGCTTCGAATCGGTTAGGTCAAGGTGGATTTGGTCCAGTGTATAAGGGTGTGTTAACTAATGGTCAAGAAATTGCTGTGAAATTGATGGATTCGATTGGTTCGTTACAAGGAGAAAGAGAATTTCAAAATGAATTAACATTAGCTGGTAAAATTGATTCGCAATATGTTGTTAATTTGATTGGATTTTCTAGTGATACGAAACGGAGGAGAATGTTGTTAGTTTATGAATTGATGATTAATAGGAGTTTACAAGATGCATTACTTGATAGGAAATGTATTGAATTGATGGAATGGAAAAAGAGGTTTTGTATTGCTGTTGATATTGCTAAAGGACTTGAGTTTCTTCATTATCAATGTGATCCTGTTATTATTCATGGTGATATTAAACCTAGTAATATTCTTCTTGATAGTGATTTTAATGCAAAGATTGCTGATTTTGGTCTTGCTAGATCTAAGATTGATGATGCTTATGGTGGTGGTGGTGGTGGAGGAGGGGATTTGGTTTCTGGTGTTTCAGGGGTTTCAGGGATTGAAATTGAAGAAGAAGTAGAAGAAGAGAGAAAAGTTTGTAATAGTGAATTGAAAAAGAAGAAAATTGAAGGAGGAGGAGGATCGGAGATTTTAACTGATAATGGATCTATTATTGATGGAACTGAGAGTGTTTTGACTGGTTATGAAGAAGGAGGTTTTGTGGAAGCATCACCGGAGAGTTGTGTTATTAGAGTTACGGATGGTGTGGACGCTGCAACTTCTGAAAATGTGATTGTTTTGTCGCCAGAAGCAGTTGCAGCAACAGAAGAAGCATCGCCCCCTTCGGAGATTATGGGGACGAGTATATCAGAAGGGAATTTCGATAGGCTTAGTATGGATAGTAGGAAAGATTTGGTTGATGATGGGAATAGGAAAAGTAGTACTAGGAAGAAGAGTGGTACAGGGAAAGATTGGTGGTGGAAACAAGATGGTGGGTGTGGATCGGAGTCTGGTGTGAAAGATTATGTAATGGAATGGATAGGAACTGAAATTAAGAAAGAAAGACCTAAAAGCGAGTGGGTTACTACCATAGGTGAAGATATGTGTAAAGCAAATTGTAAACCGGATAAAAAGAAACAGCATAGACGTCTTGAATGGTGGGCGTTGCTAGATGAAGATAAGGTAAAGAAGAAGGAGAAAACTAGACCTGCTAGAGAGTGGTGGAGGGAAGAATTTTGTGAGGAACTTAGTAAGAAAAAGAAGAAAAGGGACTTGAAGTCTACTAGTAGTGGTGCAGGAGGAGGAGATAATTGGTGGCAGAGAGATGAAGATATGAATGTTGATGTTAAAAAGAAGAAGAAAAGGAATTGGATTAGAGGTAGTAGAGGAAGTGTTGATTGGTGGTTAGATGGATTGAGCGGGGAAATTAAATCTTTTGGAAGAAATAGTCGAGATTGGGTAAGCGGAGAAATCCCTAAAAGTGGCGGAATCAGTAGTACTCCAAGTATGAGAGGCACAGTATGTTACATTGCTCCTGAATATGGTGGTGGTGGACAACTCTCTGAGAAATGTGATGTTTATAGCTATGGAGTTCTTTTATTAGTTCTTGTTTCTGGTCGTCGGCCATTGCAAGTCACGGCTTCACCAATGTCAGAATTCGAACGCGCGAATCTCATTTCATGGGCTCGTCATCTTGCCCATAGTGGGAAGCTTCAGGAACTCTTTGATCCAGCTATTCAGTCGTTAGATCGAGAACAGGCTCTTCTTTGTGTCACTGTTGCACTTCTCTGTTTGCAGCGATCACCCTCTAAACGGCCCAATATTAGAGAAGTTGTTGGGATGCTTACGGGTGAATCAGAGGCTCCTCACTTGCCCTTCGAGTTTTCGCCCTCACCGCCTTCTGGTTTCCCATTCAAGTTGCGAAAGAAACCTAGGTGAGTTTTTTTTGGATTCGTACTCATTTTCATGATTGTTAGTAGTGTACTGATGTAGGTCATATTTATTCAACATCTTGTGTAGGTGATTGATGTAAAAAAACCAAAAAAGTTCAATGCAATTAAGTTATCTTTTTCTTGCTCTCTTTGAGTTCCTTGGTTTGACCTACAAATTAGGTTTCAACATGCTTTAGTGTCCAGCAGTCATTCAATTGGTATATACTAAATACTTTAGGGAGCCATAACGAAAAGACTACCCATAATCAATTTTCAGCAGAATATGGATGTGTATCATTAGTGTCTCGCCAGGAACTAACTCATCTGCATGCATCTTAGCTACGCGAATACATTTTATTATTCTGCTCTGCAATTTATCCAAGGTAAGCTGTGTCCCTAAGTCCGATTACATCGGTATGACCTCATATACCGATTCGCTTTCTCCTTAGGTCCCTTAAAAAAAGGTTACTGAGTTTGTTCTATAATCTCTTGCAACTCCACGCAAGTTGGTTTACCTATGAATTCTGTAGCTCCATTTGGATTCTAGTTTTATCATATCACCAGTGGATTAACCCACTGGGACTAAATTGTGCTGTTAGCAATCAAACAAAACCATATGAAAAGATAGAATAAGAAAAATATGTGTAATTTCCAATGCTGGCGCTACGGTTACTGGAAGATGGTTTCTCTTGTTTTAAACTGGAAACTGGCTGTCGGAGATATGCAAATTCTATTGGAGTGGAGTACTGTCAAAAAGAAGGCCAGTGTAGTTTTTTCATCACAAGCTTCGTCGCTGAAACTAAGGTACGCATTTTACTTCTCTGGTCATCATGAGCTGCTGCAGTTGAGAACGGGTTATGTACTGCCTGGAAATGCATCCTGTGGGATGACCTTCAGTTTCATGTTCAATGACCACCCCAGGATACTCAAATTTATCTGATGGCATACACATGGGATTTTAATTATGTAACCCACTCCCATCGTAGAGCTGCCCCCACTTTCAATAAATCAAGCTTTTTGGTACATATTTTGTTGCTAAACTGTTGACTATCATCTAAATATATGTTTATTATTTATTTCTAATCTTTTGGTTCTTATTCTCTTTAAGTTTGTTATATTCTGATTCTCGTTCGCTTTAATTGGAATTTGATTTGATTCTGCATATAGATAGTTGAGAGGGAACAATGCCTTTTTACTAGTGCTAGCTTTAATCTATTAATTTATCATCTCCACTCAGTTTAATTGTCTGTATCTTTTGTTTATATTTTCTAGGCTAAGCAATTTTTTCATATGAAATCATAGTACTGTAGGTCTTACTGAGTTGTTTACCTGATTTGAGCCCGTGATTCCATGAATGCGGCCTAGAGATCATTTAACACGAAATGTCACTGCCATTTGAAGTTCTAGTGTTCCACCTCTCATTATGCAAGATCTAGATTCTCACTCAGCATGTACCTGGTTACCTGTATGAAATGTATTTACAAAATGAAATCACAATAGGCTCGTAAAATTAAAATTTCTGTATCTGAATTATGTAGGAGAAAATCCTTCAATTTTGCATTTTCTATCTTGTTAACTTAGCAGTATTACATTTCATTTTCCAGAGTAAAGAGACTACCTATAACTAATCTTCCGTTAAGTATGCTCGTTTATCGTGTCTTACGGGACTAATTTTGCATGTTGCCTAGGTAACTACAATGTATAATTCATCTCTGCAACTTATCCAAGATAAGCTTAGGTTTTCCCCTGGGTTCTACACTGAAACAAAAAGAACTGTACAAGTTGTACCAATGGATTGTCTGAACCCTGAAAATACAACTGTTTAGGATCATGCTCATTTTGTGTCCCTAATACTTCAAATACTGGCCAACCACACTTAGAAACTGTTTGTAATATGCTTCTTTTTCTGAAATATCTCATGGTGCACTCTTTTATGCATGCACTTATTCATATGTTATGTTCTCTTCTAACCCATCCTTCTTACAAAAACTTTGTATAACCTGGCATGACCTCATCTGCCGGTTCGCTTTCTCCCTGAGTCCCTTAAAAAAGGTTACTGAGCTTTGTTCTCTAATCTCTTGCAACTTCACGTAAGTTGATTTGCTATGAATTCCGTCGCTCAATTTGGACTGTAGTCTTATCCAACAAATATAAGTAGCTGTGAGCATATCATTGTTTGCTTCTCCTCCAATTTTCACATCGAGACCGAATTGTGCTGTTAGCAATCAAGACAAAACAAAAAGAGAAAATAGAAAAAGAAATTTATGTGGGTAATTTCCAATGCTGGCACTACGGTTACCGGAAGATGGTTTCTCTGGTTTCACCCCTCAAATTGGTTTGCATGTTTGAGAGATGCAAATTCCGTCAGAGTGGAGAAGTGTTAAAATGGGTGTTGGAAGCCACTGTAGTTTTTTTCTTCACAAGACTCATCAACGAAACTAAGGTATGTATTTTAACTTCTTTAGTTATCACGAGTTACTGCAGTTGACCACGGGTTATGTACAACCTGGAGGTGTATGCTATGGGATGACTTTCAGTTTCATGCTCAATTCTCACCCAGGAAACTCAAATTTATTTGGATGCATATTCAAGGGATTGTATGTAACCATCCCATCTTAGCGCAGCCCTATTTCCAATGAATCGAGAATTCCGGTATATACTTTGTTGCCGAACTGTCGACTATCATCTCAGTATCTGTGTTTATTTATTCATTTCTAGTCTTTCGGATTTTAGTCCCTTTAAGTTTGCTATATTCTGATACTTGTTCACTTTAATTGGAATTAGATTTGATTCTGCACAGACATAGTTAGGAGGGAACAATGCCTTCCCAGTAATGCTAGCTCTAATCTATTTATTTATCATCTCCGGTCAGCTTAGATGTCTGTATCTCATTAATCATAGTACTGCAGGACTTGCTGAACTGTTTACGTGTTTTTAACCTGTGACTCCATAGATGCGTCTATGCGAGATCTTCGTTTAACACGAAATGCCGTTACCATTTCATGTTCTACCTCTCATTATGCAAGATCTAGAATTTGAGTTAGTGTCTACCCGATTACCTGTATAAAACGTATTTACATATGAAATCGCAAAAAGTTTGTAAAACTGACAGGCCTGTATCTAATTTGTGTAGGAAATATTCTTTGATTTGATTACTCTATGATATTGCATTTTCAATCTTGTTATATCTTCCTAATGAAAATTCATCAGTATTACAAGATGGATTTTTTAAACTTACTTGAAATTCGAGAAAAGGATTTCAGATCATATATGCCTTTCTAGTTCACGTTAGGTAGTCTTTGTGCTCTTTTCTGGGAAGCATCTTGGTTTCTTTGAGAACCAGCGTGGATGAATGAGTCGGGTATGCTGCTGTAGGTAAAGGCCTAGCTTTCCTCATTCACTTACTATCACATATGAATACATAGTGAACACATTTCTGCTTTGCAATATATACCCTGAACTTAATCACATGTTTTTTGTTTTGAAAATGATATGAGCATTTCCACCATGCACCACAGTAATAATATCCAATTAAAACGCTATACGCACGGTAAGCGGTTTTGTGCATACATGTGTTGATACGGTGGTGGGATAAGAAGACCTCATCATGTGATCAGTGGTGAAGACTTGAGAAGGGTAATGAACCTCCATTTGAAGTAGTGTTGTCTGTTTCTGAAGATCTACTGATTACCCAAAGGCAGACCCTGTCTGGGATGTCTGGCAGAGAGCCTGGCCTTCTCTGTTAGCAGCAACTTGTGAGCTTCTGTCAGTTGGCTGGTATTTTGTATGCATTCTGGGCTGGTGGAGGCAACCAGGAAGAATTTCCGAAGTACTCCGTGTTTTTTTTTTTGTTTTTGAACCTTTTCGTAGTGGGTTTACTACTGAGAGTCTGAGACCATGAGAAAATTTGTTATGAAGTCTTATCTTAGCCGAGAGAGAAGTGATATCTGTGAACAAGATTCTGTTCAGCTGGAAAGAATTCTTACGGCAGGGTTTTGTGGCCAAATTGCATCAAGAATCCTACAAAGGAATGAGGGAATACAGGTCAAGTAGCTATACTCGCCAGAACCCGCCCCTGCTAAATGGTCTCTCCTCTTCCTAGTCTGGTGAAAATCAATGTTGATGGCTGAAGCCTGAAGCTCAAAAACTTCTACTTAGAGGAGATCTAATTTGATTCTGTCTATCAAGCATTCAAGCTGAAACGGTAAGGGGAAAAAAATGGAAAAAATTTGCAGGCCCAACGAATTGGAAACTTCTCGGTAAGCCCAAAAACTAATAATAGGCAATAATATCATGCAGGGCCATTGTTATCATCTGCTTTGGTGTCACGAACCTAAAGCTGATTCATTTTAACTCATCAAGCGTTAGGACTAGGTTGTGTTCATCAGCTAGGTCGTCTAGCAGAAAATCCGCATGGTGGACGAGATTTCAAGACAAGTTCCTACCAATGTGGTAAAGTGATCAAACTTGAAAAAAAACAGGGGTTTATGAATAGTTATTCCACTCACTCGCTTGGTCACTTCCAGCAAGATGATCAACTCTAAAGCATGCAATAACTAAATATTTATTGTCATGTCGGTATGTATATTCTTGAGTTGTAGTTAGGGTTTTGACTTGATATCATGTAGGGTATATATAACATGTCACACACTACCTGTTGCTCCAATTACTTAGCCAGCTTAAAGATTCTGGACCCAACATTTTGGGTTATAACTTGATTTGATGTTGCTGTCTTATCAGACATGAAAGATGTGTAAGATATAAAGCAAGGGCTCCTCCTTTTCCGAGGGAAGGATTAGGAAAGGGTCGTACAAAGACTAGGGTATATACAATCCCATAGAGATCTCAACTATGATACAGTTGGTAGTTTGGTACGACCTTTTATTTTCCTATTCTTGCAAGTTGCAATCTTCTTGCAATTTGCATATATTTATATCAGAAATAGAGATTTGCAATATATACAAATAAGTTAATTGAAGAGGTAGGTATCCCTTTTAGAGGACATCTATCTGGTATTCAACTATTCAAGGTTTATGGGGCTCACGGATATAATTATAAACTGGTAATTGGGCTGATTTGCTGATCTTCAAGGAATATCTTCTTTTTCCTCCATGTATGCAGATCATATCATCTGAAACTCAGGGTTGATAGTAAGAGCGAAATGAAATTCATACCATGTGAAAAATTGCACTGAGAAAAATGGTAAATTTAAGTAAAATTTACTCATTTTTTAGCTAGGTGAAAAGTTTTATTAAGCTAAAAGAGTAATTACATGGGGACCGGAAAACCCCCATGCTTTTTAGTATACTAAAGAGCAAAAATCTTCAGCTAAAACATCACAAAAAAGGAATCTTAAAAAGGCCCTCAAACGCAAACTAAAAACAAAATATTTCAACTAAACATCACAAGAGTACAGGTCTCAAGTCTCAACTGGAATATCCCAATATTAGAGCTTTAGACGAGATGGAGGACACCTGTGCACTCCTTGTTTTAGCGCTTCAGATTTGTTCTTCCTAACTACAGACCTATCTGTTAGGCCCGTACCTAATTCACCCTTGAGCACATTGATGTGATCTGAAGGATTTAGTACATAAAATCCAATATCAAAGATTCCACCGAATGAATCCTCAAACACAAGAAGTGCCTTACCCGCATAAACAGTGGCAAAGAGGCATATGCACCATTAGGTAATGATTGGACCTACTTAGCTGCTTCCCCACTAATAATCTTAGTGGATGAGATGGTTTAATTGCTGTGCGATGTATTTAGCCCTGTAGACCTCATTCTGTCGGTTCAGGACACATGTTTAGAAGTTGACCGGATTCCGTGATAACTTCCCCTCCAAAGATGGTGCTTTAGTTCTAAATCTTCTGCAAAGGATATTCAAACATTAAAATTTTCTCTAATTTAGGAAATTTATACGAATTTTATTCCAAATAGTAGAGATTAAATAAAGATATATTTCATTTGATAATTTTCCCTCCACAACTTCATAAATATTGTATTTTAAGAACAACATATTTGATGGTATTACTTTTAAAAGCGATTAAGGGATGTTCTTGCATAAAAGAAAAATATCATCCAGTCAGAGTGGATTTTCCTGATGAAGGCTTGATGAAACTCGTATCAGGATTCAGGGCGCACATTTTTGATACTCGGAATGATTATAAAAACATGTAGTAGTCGTATAATATCTATACCTACTTATAATTGGCAAGTTTAATATTAATATTGAATAGAGTTTTTGTTATCGTTGAAGTCATGCATGATGTCATGTGATCCATTTTGCGCACCCACCAATCCTCCTATTCCTACACTAAAACTGGTGTCCTCGTGCACACGAGTGCGCAACGAGATGCACCTTTCAAGTTTGCTATTGTACAGATGCTCCTCATTGTGTAGAATCCGACAGCACAGAAATGCTTAATGCTCATTATGTTGCTGTGCACTTTAGTGCATGATAAGTGATAGTCTCTGAATGTAATGATTAGATGTTCAAATATTTTATGTAGCCTGAGTCTCCTAATGTAAAATATGTGCAAAGGAGATATCTTTGGGCAAGTGATAACAATCGTCTCATTCATCAACGGATTTTCAAAGCTTATTTATTTATGTCTTTACAACAACTTTTATTTTAATCTGTTTGCCCTTTTAATCCATAATGTTCCTAAAAAATTACATTCAACCTTTCGTCTTTAGTTTGGCTCCGAATGAACAAAATCTGTTTAGCTTTGAACCTTGTATGCATTTTTTTTTTTTTTTTTTTAAGCAAAGGCCTTCAAAAAGGCTAATGGGCCTCCTTAACTGTTGGTAGAAGCCAAACAGGAGGAACAAACCAGTACATAATAGAATTGTTTTTCTTAGCCCACATTGCAAGTTCACGAGCCACAGAGTTACAATAACGGGGTTGGAAACTAAAAATACAAGCAACTAATTTTGAAGTAAACAATAGAATATCCTTAAAGATAGCATCCGTACGCGTATTCTCTTCGAAATTCCCAACTGAAAATTGGTCGATGAGGGATTTAGCATCACTTTCAATGATGATATGAGTTAACTGTTGCTCCAAGGCTTTCTTTAGTACTGCCCAGATGGCTCTAGCTTCAGCTTCTTCAGCGGAATGTACTTCAAAAACTAAGGAAGCACAAAAGGTTGCTTTTCTTGAGAAATCTCGCATCACATACCCTGCACCATTTGCTCCAGAAATATCATCAAAGCCACCATCAGTATTATATTTAATCCAACCAAAAGAGAAATAGTAGTGGAAACAGTCAAGCTAGTTTTCCTAGTGAGAAGCATAGCTCTGGCTCTAGCAAGGACAGTAGTATGATTTTCAGCAATATTTTGGAAGATAAAATTGTTTCTGCTAGTCCAAAGAGACCATAAGATAGCAACAAAAACACTTTGAGCTTCATCATAGAGTTTAGACTGAGGATCAGTTAACCAAAAAGTTAGCCAATCAATGAAAGATTTGTCTTGAAAAAAATAGGTGTTAATGTTGAAATCAGAGATGAACCAGACTCTATTAGAAAAGAGACAAAGCACCAAAGCATGCATAATAGTTTCATGAGGATCAGTACACCTAGGACAATCCGCACTATGCATGGGCATTCTAGTGTGAAGGATAGTTCTGGAAGGCAAAAAATTTCTAGCTGCTCTCCAAATAAAAACTTGAATTCTGTAAGGAACTCTGATTTCCCAAATACGCATCCAAAGATTTTTACAAGGGGAGGGCCTAAGACCTCTGAGCCCCATGTAGGCATATTTAGAAGAAAACTTGCGATTCTTTGAAAGATCCCAAGCCCTCCTATCAGGAGTGCAAAGCTGGATTTAAGTCTAGGCACATCCCAACTTCTGGTTTGTGAGTCAATAAAGTAAGACACTTTTATACTAGGATTAGGGGGGACTAGAGGGGTGGGTATTGCAGAACCCAAGGATAGGGGTGTAAATAATACTCGAAAATACTCGGCCTGCCTGTATCCGCCCGAGCCCGCCTGTACCCGAAGTAGCCCAAAGCCTGTTATGGCCCGTCATGGACCACCCGGCCTGGCCTGGATTAATTTATTGGGCGGTCTCGGGCTTTGCGATTAATTATGATGCCCGGCCTGATACCCGGCCTGGTTCCCGGCCTGAAAGCCTTCTATGTGCCATTAATCATTTAAGATCCTCTTAAAAAACTTAAAAGTTACAATTTTATAATTGTCAATTTTGTGTCAAGAAAAATAAAATATATAATTGTTTTTTTACTTATAATTAACCTTTTCAAAACATTAATGGTAATATATTTTCTTATTAGAAAGTTTATTGTACTCCAATTAATTATTTATTATAGGCTAAAATTAAATATTTGTCAGTGTAATTTAAATATAAAATAATACTATCACTTATGATATGCGATGTTGGAAAGGAAAGGATATTGTATTTAATACCGTTCATTTGAAAATTTAAACTTAAAAAAAAAAATCAAAATAGTGGCCTGTCCGTCCCGATCTGGCCTGCCCGTATAAAAAGCGGTCTTTGGGTAGCAAATTATCTACTTGTGCCCGGCCTGTCCGGCCTGAATTTGTTTACGGGCTCACAAATATTAAGCCTGACCTGCCCGGCCTGTCTTAGTTTTCGGGTCGGGTGGCCCGGCCTGCCCGAATTTACACCCCTAGCCAAGGAGGGTATCCATTTGTCACACCATGGGTCAATAAATTGACAATACCCAACCATACAAGAAATGAAAGGCTTGATAAGTTCTTTGATGGCATGTAGACGCTTCCAAGTCCAAGAACACTTACCCAGTGCACTTGGCATTCAAGAAATCAGTTCTAGGAAAGTATCTAGCCTCAAGAACAGTGGGCAGTAAGCAATTAGGATTCTCCAGGCATTCCTAGCTAGCATAGCCAAATTATTTAATTCAGTCTTTCTAAATACCAAACCACCTTCTGCTTTAGGGGAGCATAAGATGTCTCAACCAAGCAGGTGCAACTTTCTATCTTTTGGGTCTAAAGTTTCATCCCACCAAAATTTGTAAAGGTGAGAGGCCATTTGTTTACAAAGATGCTTAGGAACAAGGAAAACTCTCATTTGAAATAGAGGAATAGCTTGGCCAATATGTTTAATTAGAGTTGTTCTAACAGCTTGAGACAAGAATTTATGAAAACAGACTAAAATTCTGGCATCAACAGCTTGGAAAATATCCATATGTGTCTGAAATTCCATACAGTTGCTATGTTCATCTTTATACACAGTGATTTTCTTCTTTTTGTTTGTTTTGGTTGCCCCTCCTTACTTTTAATCCTTGCTCTACCGACTGTGTGCAATTAATAGTAAAATAGGCGGTTCATTACTAATTGTCTCAGTCTATCAACATTGACTTTGATGCATAGAAATGTCCTGTACACGACAACAAGAAATTTAATAGTGAGACATATGTATAAACCTTGAAGAGGGTAAACTGTTTAAAAAAAAATATGAACAGTGATAAAAGAAACTACTCCAAACCACTACTCACAGCAAAATCTATCCTTTTAATTTACAACAACTGAACTTTTAGTTCCAAACATGTTGGTATAATAAGCTAAAAGCCATTAATTTTTCAGTATAAGCTTCTATGAATAAGTTGCACATTAATTTTTCAAACTCTGTTTTTTCTTTTTTTTTTTATTGGAAAAATTTAAGGAAAAAGCATCTTAAGAAACCATTACAACTTCATCAGCACCATTGCAGGGATCATTACAGAGATAGTGTATGCAACAGAAATTACAAGGATAATATGAGCAACAACACTTACATATCTGATGTAAGAAACTTGAGCAGACTTGACTAATATGGACACTAACAATTCTAGAGACATAGCAAAGAGAATCACCCAATAATACAACTAATTGAATCCTTTCCTTGTGAAGTGTAGATGGTATTATTTGGAAAGAACTAATTTCTTCCAAATCAATTAACAATTTTGCACAAGATAAAATTGTTAGGATCCAAAAAAAGATCCATCCATCTCTCAGGGTTTTGGGTGTCCGGAGATGAACAACCACACATAACACTCCTTTCCAGGACACGAACAGGAGAGGCAGGATCATACAATGTGTTAATGATCCACTTTTTTGTAACAAAGTAACTAAAAGGAACCCAATACATGGGTATTGATTACTGATAGATCTTGCTACTTCGTCTCTTTGAATCAGATGTTATGTTGATTGATCTTGATTCTTGGCGTTGAGTATGTGATTATTGCTGTTGTTTCTATGATTCTTCTTGTTGATTTTGTGATTGTTGTTGCTGTTGTAGTTGAAACTCTTGGGATTGCTGCTGCTACTTTTGAAACAAGTGATTATGTTGCTGCTATTGGTCCTGGTTTAAGGGATGCTGAAGAAGTATTGAAAACATAAATTTTCCTCCGCAAAGAGAGAAAACCCATCAATCCTAATAACCAATATACACGAACCAGAGAAGAACTATACCGATCTAAAACTTAAAGGATGAAAACCCAACTAGATTTCTCAAAACAATCAGTCAGATTTAAACCAAAAACTAACCTGAAAAGATGAAATCAAAACAGTAAAGATGAAGAGGCAAAGGGAGAAGATGGTTTGAGCTTCTCTTGGACCAAGATCTGAGCAAGAGAAGACTTTTTTTTTCAAACTCTGTTCAAAATTGGGGTTCAGTATTTTATTGATTAGTATTGTTGTTTTCTTTTAGTCTTTTAAACTCTTGTACATTTTTCTTTCTTGTTTTCTCTTAAAAAAAAAAAAAAAAAACACTAAAAGCCCTCCATTTTCATGAAATAAAAAATTCATTGATCAACTGGTTAGTCTATCTATTGTACTAACTTGTACTACCGCATCTAAAACAGGCCACACTCAAGATTTTGTGAAGGAATCTGATCATGCCCCCCTCCCCCTGTATTGTACGCATGTATCAACCAAAGTGAAATACTTGGATATATTAATGTATCAGTATTCATATTTGTTTATTCCCATTTGAGTTTCTTATATTAGTACCAAATCCATAATAAGAACTTCTTAATACATCAAAACTAAGAACAAGATCTTCTACAAACATAAAAAAACAAGGCCTGCTTTGATACCACTGTATATATTATTCCACGTGCAAGATATCGTATCAAACAGTGAGTAGTACATATGCATAATGCACACGAAATGGTCCTACTCCTACAACTATAATGTGAAAGCAAACTGTGGGTTTCCATTTGTATATTAAATGTACAGTTCATTCAAACTTAACTTGAGCCATCAGTCTAAACTTTATAAAAGAAAGATCCCAAATTATCTAAAGCCATTACAGATCTTCATCTTCTAACCCTAACAAACATATATTCTCTTATTAAGATCATCTAATAATAAGAGACTATGAATTATAGAGATTTATGCCCTTTACAACGAAGCAATGAGATCTCAAGATCTTGTGAACAACAACAACAACAAAATGATACAACGAATCAAGAGCATATTGTCCCCAAAATTCAACCTTTTAGCATTGATAATTTTAACCCTATCTTTAATATGGACCACCCTGCTAGCAACTCATCAGCTAATAATACGCCCAAGAAAAATGATCGAAGTCAAAGAGCTGATGAAACTAAGAAGAAAATGGTTGTAAGAAGAGATGTTGAGAGGCAAAGAAGGCAAGAAATGACGAATCTTTATGCGTTGCTTCGATCGCTTCTACCTCTTGAATATATCAAGGTATAACATGCAAATAATTCTGTGTATTTTGTTTATTTTTGTGTAAGAATAATTTTGGGTTCTTTTGTGTGTGTTTTGCTTGATAACTAGGTTCAAAGATTTATGTGTTTGTCATTGGGTTGGTTTTTCAGGGAAAGAGATCAATATCTGACCATATGAATGAAGCAACTAAGTACATAATTAATTTACAAAAAATGATTGAAGAAATGAAAGATAAGAGAGATGGACTGAACAGATTATCTATCAACAATTCCAAATCTATGTCTGTTATTGCTAGAGTAATAAACAGCTTTTCACAGCCGGATTTTGTTACGGTGCGGCCGTGTGTTTCAGGTTTGGAAGTTGTAATTAGTAGTGATGGGTTATTACTTCCGCTTTCAAGAGTTCTTCGAGTACTACTCGAAGATGGAGTACTTACAGTTGTTGGTTGTGTTACAACTAGGGTAAATGAGAAATCACTACACACAATTCAGATTAAGGTACACCGATATCATTAAACCAATCGAAATTTAGGTTTTCGTTTATAAATATTGCAGTTTTAATATGCATTTAGCTAAAGCAACTACTTAGTTATCATTATCCTCTCTAATGATTTGTACACATGCTGCAGGTAAGCGATCTTACACGAATCAATACAACTGAACTGCAACAAAAGCTTATTGATTTGGTTTAGTATTCAAGAGTCGGTGGACGGGACTGCTTCATCATACGCTCAAGTACTCGAAGCTTATATTTACTGATTTTCTCCTTCTATTAAACATGATACGACGATAGCACTGTAAAAATGACCTTAGAGTATATAAGTGGTTTGTGTCATCTTCTTGAGTTTGTCTAGCTCCTTTGATATCGAGTTGATTGAGTACTAATTAAGGTCTCGTATATACCTAGGTAGCAACATAAGCATGTCTTTTCCATTATATGTTGATCCTTTTATTTGGTAGCTTCTATAATGCCTGGGTTCGTCTATCGTGCAAATTATTAGTCTCGGCATATGCTTTATGATCTGGTGTATATATTACACTATACTGTGTTGTGTGCTAAAACATATTTTCTATACTGAAACAACAAGTAGTCTTGTCTGCTGGTTTCAAAGGATTTAGTTGGTGACACAATAATACAATCATCGTGAGATGCCTAGGCCCTGAAGTCAAAACTGCAGGTTTGTATCTTTCACGGACTAAGAGGAAGCTATACTTATAGGTATTGATAAGATATACTTAAGATAGGAAAAAAGAAGATTTTTGCTAGAAGTCACATATTTAGATTCAGTGGTGTAGTGCATTTCTGTATTTAGTAGATAGCAGTTATGATCTTAAGGCTAATACACCGACAATCCATGATGGATTGCTAAATAGCCTCAATTTATTTCTCCTTGTGCACATGTCTGAAACCAGCAAGCTACACTATTTTGCTTTTAGTTAGAGTGGTAATTAAAATCGCTGGGTGTTGAGCATTTTCATCGTGTACCACTGTATAGTAATATAAAGTCTAACTAACGCGCCGTGCGAGTGGTTAGGCATTTTGTACATGTCTTGAAGTGGCATAATAAGAAGACCTCATCATGTGATAAGTGGTGAATACTTGAAGATGGTGTACTAAAGCTCCGTCGGAAGTAATTAACGTTGTTTGTTTGTGAAGATCTACTGAAGAAACCGAAGGCAGTCACGGCTCCCAGTCTGGAACGTCTGGCAGAGTGCTTGGCCTTTTGTACTAGAAGCAACACGTGAGCTTCTATTCCGTACGATTTGTGGGCTGGTGGAGGCAACAAAATGAATGGATTTGACCATGTACTCAACTGGATCGAGGCAGCTTATTACCACAATATCAAGTTGGATCGAATCACATTCTGTCACCAACTAAAAGATTGAGCCGCTTCAATGTGAATTTCAGTTGGTTACAAAGAGAGTTCTTTATATATTACAAAAACCATGCAGGCATTTTCTTACTGGCTTCACTAGTAAGACCATGCGAGAATATTTGTCACGAGGTGTCTTCTCTGGAGCATATGAAACATGAGAAAAAACTGAATAACTGATATCTGAGAACAAGGTTCTGTTCAGCTGGAAAGAATTATTATGGCTAGGCTCTGTAGCTAAAATTCATAAGGATTCCTATAAGGAATGAGGCAATACAGGTCCACTATCTATTACTTGTCACAAACCCTCCTGCAATATGGTCTCCTCTTCCTGGTCTGGTGAAAATCGATGTTGATAGCTGAAGCCTAAAGCTCGTGAACATTTGTTTAGGAGTAGAGCTGGATATCAAGATAAACGCATAAGTGAAAATTTACAGGCCAATCAATTCGCAGGTGATGCTTGGTAAACCCAAAAACCACTGTGAAAAATTGCCAGAAGCTCAGAAAAATAGGCAAAGCTCACTGCAAATTTTTTCAGAAATTTCAGTTGTAGAAATGCGGATTGTCACAACTGCAAGTTTCTGCAGCATACCAATCATGGCCATTATCTCCTTGGTGTCAAGAATCTGAAGCTGGTTCATTTTGGCTCATCAAGCTTTAGGTTGCGTTCATCATGTAAGTCACCTTGCCTAAGGTGGACCGGATTGCAAGACAAGGTCCTACCAAAAGGCAAAGTGATAAAACTTGATATAGATATGGGTTATTTATGAATAGTTATTCCACTCACCCAGTCAGTTCCAGCGAGATAGATGAACTCTTAACCATGCAAATAATAATATATTAATTGCGATGCCTATACCAGTATATCTGTATATATCTTGATCTTCTTGTGTTTTAGACTTGTAGTTAGGATCCTGACTTGATATCATGTTGGGTAGTATGTCCCAACCTAGCTAGCTTAAAGATCCTGGACGCAACATATTAGGTTTAACTTGATTTGATGTTACTTTCTTATGGGACATTATTTTAAGAAAAAATGGAAAGTAAAGTGCAAGGGTAAAGTATCCTCCTTATCCCAGGGAAGGATTAGGAAGTGGTCAGTCCCTGACTCCCTAATCATCAAAATTCAAAGATCAGGGCATATAATCCCATAGAGATCTCAAGACTGATACAGTTGGTAGACTTAGAACATGATATTTGGAGGAATGACTTCCACACTTAAACAGTGGAGATTGATGATTTATTTATACTCAAAGATATTCAAAGATTGTTACAGATTTGTTTCAGAGTTTAACAAACTTAAAAGACTTATCATGCCGTAAACATAGGATAGAAACTTTGGCTAATAATTAGGTCAGACGACTGACTCTGTTGAGAGTCTTTGGGACCGATATCTTTGGTATTCTTAACATTCCCCCTCAAGTTGTACTGGAGCTGGCGAATGTGCAACTTGCTTCTAATGTACTGGAACCGCGGTGAAGATAGCCCTTTTGTATGAGAAAATTGGCGTTCCTCTTCAAATTCATAGTGTGAGATAGACAAAATACCTCTTCAAATGGTAGTGTGAGATAGTCGAAATACCTCTTCAATTGGTAGTATTGATCTGTGTTGGTTAACAAATATAATTGGTAATGGTAATGTTTTGTTTAGAACTGGAAGTTGAAAGATATTGAAATTTGTTTAGAACTGGTTCTTAAGAATGTTTTTAGTACCGGATCTAAAGTGTTGATACATCAAACAAAAACTCTGTCCAGTTGCCTTGCTACTAGCAGAGACATTCAAACAAGCTTTCTTAGCAGCAAATGATGTTAATGGTGGTGGTGAATGGTTATGATCTGGTGATAGAGATTTGTGTTGCAGGTAAAATGGATGGATGATGTGAGTAATGTAGGTGATGGAACTGGGGATATGGGTGAAAACAAACACCCTAAAGATGATGCAGAGTGCAAAACTCTCTGAAGTTTTTTTTCTTTTTTTTTTTTTGAAGCATCTCTAAAGTATTTTGACAACAGAGGTATATTATTCAGTTCTCACTGTTTGATTTGATTGACTTCAAATCTCTACCCCAAATTCAAAATCCTACCCAAACCAAATTATCTTATTCTACTCAAACACTAAAACATGTCCAAATCCTTACCATTCACCAGCAAATAAAACGGCAAGAGCAACCCCTTCAGCTGATTATCCAGAGAGATCTTGTCACAATCCTTGACGAACAGTGGAAACCATTTTTCACAAACCTTCGCGCATATCTAGTGGAAGAAATTATTTGATTCTAAAAAGAAAAGTGATTTTAAACAGACAAGAAGTTATAGATATGATGCACTTGACCTCTTTTCTAGAGAAAAAATGGGTATTAAAGATTATCGGGTTGCTTGTTTTTGATGTTTTTTTTTTTGATTATTATTTTTTGTTGGTCAAGATAACAAAGAATTTGAATATGGGAAAGACTGATTCAAACTTCAAACCAGGAGATAAATTGGTTTCTTCTCGACCAGAAGAAGCTTGTTCAAATACAGATGCAACTCTTAAAACGAAAAGATAAAATATTAAGATGGGTCTGGGTTTAAGAAAAAAGGGGATCTGAGGGTTTAGGTGATGGTATTAAAGTGGTTGTGGTGATCAAAGAAATTGAAACTAAAATGTGAAGATCACAGCCGAAGAGTGAGGATCGAACCCTCCTGATACCAATTTAGAACATGATATTTGGAGGAATGACTTCCACACTTAAACAGTGGAGATTGATGATTTATTTATACTCAAAGATATTCAAAGATTGCTACAGATTTGTTTCAGAGTTTAACAAACTTAAAAGACTTATCATGCCGTAAACATAGGCTAGAAACTTTGGCTAATAATTAGGTCAGACGACTGACTCTGTTGAGAGTCTTTGGGACCGATATCTTTGGTATTCTTAACAGGTAGTTTGGTACAACTTCTTTTCCTCTTCTTGCAAGTTGCACGTATTTATATTAGAACCAGAGATCTGCAATATCTACAAGTAAGTAATTTAAGGGGTAGGTATTCCTTTTAGAGGACATCTATCTGGTATACAATTATTCAAGGTTCATGGGGCACATGCATATAAACTGACTATTGGATTGCTTTACTGATCTTCATATATATCATCTGAAATCATAATGCTCAGTTCAAATAATATGTTTCGTAAATTGGACTCGTCGGAAGTTTCACTTACCAATGGAAGGATTTGGGTGATCTTGTGAATCTTGTGATATGATTTGGCTTGCAAGGATGATTCTGATGAATCTTTTCTTTTAATAAGAAAACCAAGGGCTTACCCTAGGATAACAAGGATCATATTGCCAGTTCGACGCTGCACTAAACCTAAACACTACAATAAATAATTTCAAGAGTGCTGCTGTCCTTATGAAAGCCCATCCCGTTGTTGCTATTGCAGTTTATCATGGTAACCAACTATCATTTCAGTTTCAAAATTTCGCGCGCCGAATAAATCCCCAATTCAAGGAGTGCAGTTATCGACATAAACGGTGATAACGTGAGATTTACACCATTAGGTGATGATTGGCCCTAGCTGCTTCTCCCCCACTCCCCACTAATATAAATATATAGTGGGGTGGAATGAGATGGTTTGCTATCCAATGTATTTAGCCTTAAAACATGATTATGGGGTTTAGGACCCATGTTATTCTCTTTGGGGTATTTTATACACTTCTTTGCAAGATTGTGGTCTAGTTCAAATGAACCGTAAATGCTGTTTGCACCTAAATAAATATGAGTCCAAATCTGTTGACATTCCTCTCACGAGTGTATATTTCACATATTTTTCTGATTGGTTGATTATTTAATTGATGGTCCCATTACCTTTCATGTTTAGAATCACAATCCTCGTTACATAACTCCCTAAATTAAATTAAGAGTAGAGATTAAAATGTGAAATATACACTCGTCAAGGAGTGTGCACGAATTCACACTCAACAAATATAGAAACAGAAATTCTTGACATACCGCCAATTTGGAGAATATTAAAACAATTCTCTCACAGGTGGGACCCACAGAACTGACCCCCTGGGAGTTCCCAATTCAGGGGCCCACTCGTTTGTGTCTTGGTTGTTTTAAAGTTGTTTGTTCATGCGGTACGCCTATAACCGGTGATATAGAAAAACAAATGATCAGCAGAAAAAGACACAAAATGGATTGAGGGAGGGCAGTCGGCCAGAGAACTGTGTCCTTGGGAAAACAGCAACCCCCATGATGATGTTAGCACTGCACGCTTAAACTTTCATTTAATTGACATGTATTGGGTTCGTAAACAGCCGATTTCTCATTCTTCGACAATCGATCATTGATTTTAGAGTTTAGACATTGTAGGGAAAGTATTCCACGAGAGGATCGCAATGGCGTTATGACTGTTGTCTTACCACAAATTGGATCCCGCCTGCTTAAAGAAAAAACAGAAAATGGGCGAATTGGCCAAAAATGTACTTTTCCTGGTTCAGATGGACGGGTAAACTTTACGCCCGGATGAAATGGACAGGAGATATATGTATTTGAAACAGACACAAATATCCTTTCTCCATTACATTTTCATTGACTCTTTCCTTTTCTCTCCATCGTCTCTCTTTCTCTTCCTTCTGTGTTTCTCCATCACAACTACTGAAACCGGTTCCTTCTCCTTCTACTTACCAACAACGAAATAAACAATATCATCGTCGTTGTAGACATCATCAATTCTAGTATTATCAGTCTTTGTAGTTGAAATTGAAGACACCATTGTTGAAATTGGTTTCTCCGCCATTTGCAAAACACCGACACCAACTCCAGTATGAAAAACTTAAAGCCTAATTAGGTATTGAATCGATCGATTTCATGAAATCTCTAGTATAACTCGTACGTTTTCCAAACCCTAATTTTGTTTTGATTTTATTTTCAGAATTGCATGATTGATTTGTTGAATTGGTTGAATTTTTATTTTCATTTAATTGGTTTTAGTTGGTGGTTGTAATGAAATTAATGGTTATAAATATTTGATGAAAATGGTTTGCATTTGGTTATATGTGTTGTATGAGCAAAAAAATCACAAGCAAAAGCTAATTCTCCATTATCGTGCTCAGCAGGTGTTTGTAAGAATTTAGAAATAAAGTAGAAGGTGAAACTGGTTTCATCCAATAAAAATTATTTTTGTTAGAGCGTGTGCTTGTGGATATGTTTTTGTGTCATAATATGCAGAATGAAACTGGTTTCACCCTGACCATAAATCTGTTTTTTTTCTTCAGAATATGAAGAATGAAACCCGTTTCACCCTGGCCAATATCTGTTGTTTTTTTTCTTCAGAATATGAAGAATGAAACCAGTTTCACTCTTGACAAAAATATGTTTTTTTTTTCTTCAGAATATGAAGAATGAAACCAGTTTCACCCTGGCCAACAATCTTATTTTTTTTTCAGAATCTGAAGGATGAAACCAGTTTTACCTTGGCAAAAAATCCGTTGATGGTAAAACTTGTTTGTAGCGTGTTTGGAAAAATGCTCGAGTGAGTTTTATGGCATATGATATATATAGCATCTGTACAGCTAAATGCAACACATATAACATCTTCACAGCTAGGTTATGCATATATCAAATAAGCCTAGCAAGTAGCAACTTTTCTTGGACTTGTCATGTGACCGAGTTTCCATGGTCTTGGAATGTAATGAAATATTATAGTGTATGTTGATGCAGAAGCATAACCCCATATTATGTGCTTATTTGCTTCTGCATTATGTAGTCGGGTAATGCGATTCTTATAACATCTCCTAAGCTGACACGCACAAACTGGTTTTCACATAGTGATAACATAGGATGTAACTAGTTTTCATCCAGTGATATCATAAGATGTAACTGATTTTCATCTAGCTTTAATATATGATGTAAGTGGTTTTTATAAAGCTTTAAAAAAGATGGTAACTAGTTTCTATATAAATTGTTGCAGATTGCAAAAGCAAGAAGAATGCTAAAGTAAGAGCCAAGAATAGGCATGATGTGAACATGGACGGTGAATCAAGCATAAGGAGTATGCATGATGTCAATGTGGTTGGAAAAATAGATGAAAAAAGTTGGAGAAAAAAGAAACTAAATGAAGTTTATAACATATGCTATTGATGTAATTTAAACTTAAGTTTTTTGTTTGTAAAACTTTCTTTGCATATAATAATGAATGCATGTATTATAATTGTAAATCAATTAAATATGCAATATTTTTACTTAAACTAGCCTATACTTCGAGTTGTCATTAATTTCACATAATCTTGTCTCAGAATATTCAGAATGAAACCAGGTACATTTGCAGAATATACATGATGATACTGGTTTCATCCTGGCAAAAATGTTTTTGTGACTTTGTGCAGGATGGATATGTTTTTTTTCCTTTAGAATATGAAGGATGAAACCAGTTTCACCCTGGCCAAAAATTTTATTTTCCAGAATATGCAGGATGAAAATAGTTTTATCCAAGTCTAATCTTTGTTATACTCTGAATTTATTCAAGTTTTTATCATAAAAATTGAAAAGAATCTACGTACAATTAAACAACCAACAAAATTCATTAAGTTACACCTTTTTTGAATTTGTCAAAACATATACTAGTTCTAATACTGAAATACATATTAATGTACTCATAAACATTAAGGTTCGTTGAAGCCATACAACAACAGCGTGATCATAAGGAAGCACATCCATATGCCGCCGCTTACAACTTCAGTACAACTTTTCAATAATAACAACATTCAAACCATATTTTCATTTCACGTTCAATCATCATCTGCACCACTGACGGATCCATCACTGGGCTAAAGGGGGCTATAACCCGGGGGAGATTGATATAAATTTTATTTTTAGGGTGAGTAATCTGTATGTTATGAGAATCCAGCCCATTCACTAGCCCTACCTTATAAATGATCTTGGGTCCGTCCCTGATCTGCACCTCAACCTAGTTTCTCCATCAAGCACAAACATATACATTTATTGGATGGCACTACGGGAAAAATCATCATTGACGACACAAGATAAGAGTTGCAGTACCCCTACGACAACTCCATTTCATGCATTGTGGAACGGGGATATTGTAGAAAGTCCAAGTTTTTCTACAATGGATGACAAGTGTTGTAAAGGGTGATGTGATTCATGGTTCGACAATAGTTTGTCAATGTTGTGATTCTCTTTCGATTTTTTTTGATAACCTAACACAACTCTTGCTTGTATTGTAGAACAATCGTGGACAACATAAGTAGCATATCGTAGAAACATATACAACAACAATTACCAGTATTATGAATAATATTTGCACAACACTTGTATGAATTTTCGAACTATCTTGGACAACACAAACTTATGTTGTAAAGTAAATGAAAACCTTTTCACAATATCTGGCTTGTATAGTTGAAAACTGAAAGACAACATCTATTAATATTGTGTATACTAGTGTCACTACACTTGCTAGAGTTGTAGAACATTCTGTCACAACCTTTGTCTTGTGTAGTCATAATATCTAACACAAAATCCCTAGAGGTTGTAATATTTGAAGTAACAACATTTGTTAGAAGTTGTGTGCATAAAACTATTTTGAAAAAAAAAAAGATCATAGCTGAAATGGAATTTCAGAAAATAATTCACTTTCACATTAACCTACCATTGTAATACATTTACATTCATTCAAGTTAACCTGCCAGTGTTAAACACACGTTCAAAAAATGGCAGTGATATAGATGTTTGGTTTCAAACCTCAGAAACCTCTCCTCAAATACATGTCCATCAGAAGTTTCAAGACTATCCCTCTCACTTCATGTTTAATTGAATCAAAATACCTAATCAGATTTTTGCATTAAAACAATAAGATCCTTGGAATCACTCTCATCAGAGCTATCATCACTGGGCTCTTCTTTCTTTTTGGATGCAGGTGCAGGGATTTCTTTGCTACGACAGCCTCGGCAGGGCTTTCTTTGATGCCCAGATGTAGCAGCGTTTGTCCTCCGGGGAAAGCGCTGGTTCTGGGGAAAGTTTTTCAAGTTTTCTGCAAAAGGAACATAGGAGAATGATCTTAGTGAAACGCCAAATCAAATGACACCATATTTTCACTATCTCGAGGACAGACCAATACAATTATAGTTCTGATCTTTCCAAGTCAACTAGTAGATTAACCCTAATAAATCTAGAATCTGTTATTGGATAGACTTTAAATCAATGACCCAGACAAAATAAAGATAAACATCACTACAAAGAAGAAAAACTAGATACATAAATGTAAGGAAAGCATAACAGACCTGAAGAGCGCGGAAAACATTATCAAACTCAGGATCAAATTAGGCTTCTCCTTCACAGTGACAAGCACAAGGACAATGCGACAAGATTGGTCTTCAGGGTTGATTATAGGCAACGCAAGAGATCCACGAACTTCATGATCAATCGCTCCAGCTAAAAATTAGAACAAGACAAGCCACACCCATTAAAGGATTGAACCAAATAAACAAATATATTCCACCAGTTTGAACTAGCTTAATAAACAACAAAAATTCAACAATTTACAATGTAATTATTCACCAAATACACTAGATTATTTTCAGTGTTGCTAATCGCCAAATATATTCTCACAATGCATTCACATAGAACTAGAACACAGGTCAGTGACCACTTCCTTCAGCTCTTACAAGTTTATGTCGGCATGTAGGTAATACATTCACGTAGATTTCACAAGTGGTGGATTGTTTCTTACCATTCTCATCGAACCCGGCTCTTAGAAATGTTTTATTGACAAAGCAATCACCATTCATGTACTGTTATTGCTTAAACTTACTTGTCTTAATCAAAATGTTATTGCACAAGTTACCATGAACCTAAGCTCCAACAACTTCAGATTCAGCCTCTGGTACTGTTTCCTCAGCAGGCCTATCCACCTTCACACCAACATCCTCAGAGTAGTCACCATGAACCTAGAAAATAAAACAATCACCGCATACACATCAGCTTTGCTTTGCAACCTTTGACAGAGAGTTCAGAGTGAGAACTGAAGTTTTAAACTTCAGGTGCATTCCGTAAACTTCTATTTTACTGGATACTTTCAAATAATTATTCAGAAAGCTCTCTACAAGGTTACGAGGCCGTCTATTCTTTCAAAACTTCAAATTTGCTAAACTTCCAGATAATATATATGTGCTAAAAAAAAGTTCGTCGTACGGAAACTTAAACAACCACTCCAAAAATACCATAAATCACGTAAAGATTTAAGTTAAAGCGTCTTCTAAGAAAGCATAAAACAAGAGTGAGATATACCTCCATCAACTTTCCAAGATCAAACTTTAGAGCCT
Source organism: Papaver somniferum (assembly GCF_003573695.1). Taxonomy (NCBI): domain Eukaryota; kingdom Viridiplantae; phylum Streptophyta; class Magnoliopsida; order Ranunculales; family Papaveraceae; genus Papaver; species Papaver somniferum. Next base: position 24,006,228 of record NC_039365.1, read on the forward strand.
TCAAGATCTTGACCTTCCTAATAAACACATTCTGCAATAGATAAATGCTTGATGTAGCCTTCTCAATCTCCTTTCCAATCATTTCAGGAATGAATTTTGCCACCAACTCTTTAAGATCACACGAGGAGGCCTGGTTTACCATGACTTCAACCATCTTGCGACGAATCTGACAAAACAAAGTACAGATGTTACCTATTTACACAAATGAATAACATGAAAAATATAAGAAAACATTAAAATTGAAATATATAACTCAAGCTGTCGGATCTGGCTAGATTGAGCATTACAGGTTCTCTTGACATGTTTCTCTCGCCTCTTGGTGAATCCAATACAGAACATCCTCAAGGTATCTGCAAATGGTATCTGCAAAAAATTAAAATAGAAGAAAAGACTCAATTTTCTGAAATGCGTAGGAGGCTCAATTTTAAGGACTCCGAAATGGCTATAAATTTTAAATGGACATTCTATATTGAGTCTACTTACTTATCCATCAGCAAACAACTCCAACATTCTATACTTGAGTCTACTTACTTATCTATCAAATCTGGACCAGTAATTCCATCAGGAAACCCTGGAAAGTTCTCGACTTCAGTGGTAGTCATCAACTGTCCACCAGGAAAACCCCCAACTTGATACCCTTCAAACACAACAGGTTTCAAATTGGCACGAGCTGCATAAATCCCAGAAGTATATCCAACTGGACCAGAACCTATAATCACCAAATTTTCCACACCCCCATATGTATCTGTACAACCAAAACAACAACACTTTAACTTATCTCCAAAAATTCAAATTCAATTCGAATTCAGAGATCAAAACAATTAAATAAAAGCACAGTGTTGAGATTACCAGGAGAGACAGGAGATGCTTCTTCTTGTACAGATGCTGCTGCAGAAACTCTGAGCGGAGGAAGAGTAATAAAGGATCGCTGGTGAGTTCGAAATTGGTTAAGTCCAACATGTTTTCTCCTACTGAAGAAGATGATGTTAGGAGTGGGATGAAGAGATGAACATCTCAATCAGCAACAAACCCATCTTTTAAATCCTCCATTTTCATCTCTCCATCTTACTTACATCTCTTGCATCTTCGTCTTGATCCATAACCTTGTGCTTTCGTGCTTATCACCGCTCTCATATCAAACCTATGATAATCACCATGCCTCTGCTAAGCTCAATTTCTTCTCGGATTCAATAGAAAACCCTAAATCTGAACCATTCTCTTTTGTTCATCTCCAACAATTTTTTTCTAACAGATTCGAAAAATTGAAGCTTTAAACATGCAAGAACACCTCTTACTGAACCTAATTAACCCTTGATTCTGATTTGATGAAGCATAACCTTCACCTGATTTTTGTTAGAGACGAAGAAATTATGATTTTTGAATCCAGTTATAGTACTTATTATATATAAGCTTAAATCACTGCACCCAGAAGAAGATTTACAAAAACATAAAAGTTGTTTCACCTGGTTATGGATCTCATACCTTCCCACAACAGTAGATACAATATCATCCCACCAAAGGCATCCAAACGGCCTGCAATCCAACCAGAATCCATAAGCAAGATAGACTTAAACTAAAGATAAACAAAGAAATGAAGAAACATATTCCTACTTCTTTGAAGTTTCCCTGACAAATGTTACGGCATCACCTCCTACTTCTTTGAGAAGAAGATTTTGATGAATCGAGAACTTCTTGAGATGGAAGAATTGAGTTATGTGATGAAGATTTGAAGGAAACTTGAGTTAGGGCCGCCGTTGATTGTTACCGAGAAGAAATTTGGTTTTGTGTAACTTGAATCAGTGATGGGGTTGATTAGAATTTGGTTCAGATCTGGATTTGATGAGCTGCTACTATTGATTGTTGCGGATGAGAGAAAGGGGGAGTTAAAGAGAGAGATTTAGAGAAGATGATGAAGAAGAGGGGTCGAGAGAAGAGCAGCGGTGGTGATGGAGCGCCGCCGTCATCTGTGGAGTAGAGGTGTTCTTCAGCGGTGGTGATTGAGAGAAAAACAGATAGGAATTGGGTTCGAGTGGTTGAAGGAGGGTTATGCTTCGGAAAAAAAAGAAAGAAGAAAAGAGTGAATCCGAATGAAAATGGTGGACGGTTGAGATTGTATTTGAGATGCTCATACGAATTAAGAAAAGATCTTTACGGTTGAGATTGTATTTAGGATGCTCATGCGGATTGAGAAGTATGTGTTTCATTTTGTGCTAATACGAGCTCATGTATTCGGTTTGATTATCAACCTTCGACACGAAAAAAATCCAAAAAAAATATGAATAAATGTAGCACATTTTTATCGACATTTTGATATAAAAAAATCTAAAAAATGTATAAGATTAAAGTTGAAAAATAAGAAATCAATCCGATAATTGGTGTGTTTCTTTGTGCTTTTGTGCTTTCTCTTTGTGCTTCCGGTTTGAATTTCGACTAGTTACATAGGTCATGAAGTAATTTTGACTAGTCATACATGTCATGAAGTAGCTTTAGTTCACATTAATAGCATGATATATCATCGAAATCGATAAAAATGAAGCTCAATATCGATTCAAACTTCAAATGTGGTATAATGACATACAAACTATGAACCAAGAAGCTCTGAGAGGGTTCTGACTTCAAACTTAGCATGATACATCATCAAAATCGATAAATATGAAGCTCAATGTCGATTCGAACTTCAAACTTGGTATAATGGCCTATAATCTATGAACCACGAAGCTCTGAGAGGGTTCTGACTTCAAAATTAGCATGATACATCAGCAAAATTGATGAATATGAAGCTCAGTGTCGATCCAAACTTCAAGTTCGGTATAACGACTTACAAACTATGAACAAGAAGTCTAAAAGTCCACAAAAACGATGAATCCAACCATTTTACTGGTAAGATTCCATGGAAATATTCTACGAAACCTTAAACACACAAAAAACTTGGTAAGAACGATGAATCCATCCATTTACAGGTAAGATTCCTTCGGAATATTCTACGAAACCTTAAACAAACCCTATTTCTGCACATTGGATGCAAACCAGACTCCGAGATCGAAACCTGGCAGCGAGTGGACTACTCTAAGTCAGAAACTTGGTAAGAACGACGAATCCATCGATTTACAGGTAAGATTCATTCGGAATATTCTAAGAAACCTTAAACAAACCCTATTTCTACATATTGTATGCATACAAGGCTCCGAGATCAAAACCTGGCAGCGAGTGGACTACTCTAAGTCAGAAACTTGGTAAGAACGACGAATCCATCGATTTACAGGTAAGATTCCTTCGGAATATTCTACGAAACCTTAAACAAACCTTATTTCTACATATTGTATGCATACAAGGCCCCGAGATAGAAACCTGGCCGTGAGTTGACTACTCTAAGTCAGAAACTTGGTAAGAACGACGAATCCATCCATTTACAGGTAAGATTCCTTCGGAATATTCTACGAAACCTTATACAAACCCTATTTCTGCATATTAGATGCAAACCAGGCTCCGAGATCGAAACCTGGCCGCGAGTGGGCTACTCTAAGTCAGAAACTTGGTAAGAACGACGAATCCATCCATTTACATGTAAGATTCCTTGGGAGTATTCTACGAAACCTTAAACAAACCCTATTTCTCCATATTGTATGCAAACCAGGCTCCGAGATCGAAATCTGGACGGGAGTGGACTACTATAAGTCAGAAACTTGGTAAGAACGACGAATCCACCCATTTACAGGTAAGATTCCTTCAGAATATTCTACGAAACCTTAAACAAACCCTATTTATGCATATTGGATGCAAACCAGGCTCCAAGATCGAAACCTGGCCGCGAGTGGACTACTAAGTCAGAAACTTGGTAAGAACGACGAATCCATCGATCTACAGGTAAGATTCCATCGGAATATTCTACGAAACCTTAAACAAACCCTATTTCTGCATATTGTATGCAAACCAGGCTCCGAGATCGAAACCTGGCTGGGAGTGGACTACTCTAAGTCAGAAACTTGGTAAGAACGACGAATCCATCCATTTACAGGTAAGATTCCTTCGGAATATTCTAAGAAACCTTAAACAAACCCTATTTCTGCATATTGTATGCAAACCAGGCTCCGAGATCGAAACCTGGCTGGGAGTGGACTACTCTAAGTCAGAAACTTGGTAAGAACGACGAATCCATCCATTTACAGGTAAGATTCCTTGGGAGTATTCTACGAAACCTTAAACAAACCCTATTTCTGCATATCGTATGCAAACCAGGCTCCGAGATCGAAACCTGGCTCGGAGTGGACTACTCTAAGTCAGAAACTTGGTAAGAACGACGAATCCATCCATTTACAGGTAAGATTCCTTCGGAATATTCTACGAAACCTTATACAAACCCTATTTCTGCATATTAGATGCAAACCAGGCTCAGATCGAAACCTGGCTGCGAGTTGACTACTCTAAGTCAGAAACTTGGTAAGAACGACGAATCCATCAATTTACAGGTAAGATTCCTTCGGAATATTCTACGAAACCTTAAACAAACCCTATTTCTCCATATTGTATGCAACCAGGCTCCGAGATCGAAACCTGGCCGTGAATGGACTACTCTAAGTCGGAAACTTGGTAAGAACGACGAATCCATCCATTTACAAGTAAGATTCCTTCAGAATATTTTGCGGCTTAGTCACCTGAGCATTTTTTTTTGGACATTATATTTTGTTTCACAACTCTTATAAAGGGTTATCTTAAAAGTAGTATATTAAAGAACCACAAACTTGACAGAACTTGTGATAGTGTAGGAATGGTTAGTGGTGTAGACTTTCATGCAGGAGGCTGAGGATCAAATCCCCCCATCCTCATTTCTGCCAACGTTCTATATTTTTACTTCAACAACACTTATAAGTGTTGTTATGCATTTTTATTAAGAAAAAACAACCAAAACTTGTGAACGGTAAGGATGGTTGATGAGCTAGACTTCCATGCAGTAGATTCATGTTCGAATCTCCCTTCTAATCTCATTTTTTCCAACAGTCTATATTTTTACTTCAACAACACTTATAAGTGTTGTTATACGTTTTTATTAAAAAAAAGAAAAAAAAACAAAACTTGTGAACTGTAAGGATGGTTGATGAGCCAGACTTCCATGCAGTAGGTTCATGTTCGAATCTCCCCTCTAACACTATTTTTCATCATCATATTTTGGTGTTCTTCAACAACTCTTGTGAAAATTGTGATAGGCTTAGTCACTACCTTTATGGAACAGAGTTGTTATAGCTAAATGTCGTCACAACGTTTTTGCTTAAGGAGTTGTCGTTTGTTTTCTTAGCGCAACCCCTTGTTTATAAGAGTTGGCAGTGATGATATACGACAACTCTTCCTTTGAAACCAGTTGTAAAACATATGACTTTGTACGATGTTTAGCGAAGAGTTATAAATCTCCAGTTGTAGATGTATATTTTTCCCGTAGTGTGGAAGGCTTAAAACCAACAACTTTTCAATTCTTTCAAAATATTAGTTGTCGTTCTTTACGCAGTTCTAGTTTCACAAGGAGTAGGGCTCCAGATCTAAATGATATTCCATTCATTCCATATTCCATTCGAGTATCTGCATGCAAAGTCCAACACCACCATACAATCACCGAGACTAACCATCTCTGCCACCAGTATCGCGAGTTACTCTAGTTCATTCGCATTATCACCATTAACTCTCATATTTCCTTCGACTGATCATCGTCCAACAACATCATAGCGTATTCAAGACCCTTGTTACACTCGAACTGCCAATGAGCTCCATAATCACCACAATCCACCAATAACACGATACAGCCACAGCCAGCAGAAAGATCTCTTCACGTCATCCAACCATCACCTCGTGTTCTGCATCACTCTTGCCTTTGATAATTCATCATTGCCCTCTCGTACACAGCAACTCCAATCTTCTGTCCTCCCCGAGCACTTTCTTTTTAACGTACACAGCATCAACACTCATGGTTTTTGCCAATTCATTCTTCTGTCCATCTAAATCTCGGTCAGAGCATCAACTCCTCTTCATCTTCAGGCTAACCACGACACCTAGGTTCATCTATTCTCTGGGTTTCCATTGCAGTCCCCTGAGTTTCTAGCTATCACCGATTAAACAGCCCCATCAACCCCAGTTCAGGCCACCCCATTCAACCACAACAAACCCCAATTAACCAAGACGTAGCCATCTTCTCTATATCCACGGCAACTGCAGGTATATCCAATTTCAGATCACTGCCAACTCATCACTTACGTCTCCATTCCTCTTGTTTCAGTTCTCCAATGACACCCATCAGAACTTAGGTAGTGGTGGAACTAAACAAACCAGAAGCATCATCCAACATAAATTCCCAACTTTGTCGTCGCCAACGACTGCAATTCTGTTGCCTCATCTTAAACTTCAATTCCACAAGTGTTCATCATCATGATTGAGCTCCAGATCTGAAAAAGGAAGAAAAAAAATCGTCGGTGTGTTGTTTCTGTTGATAAAAGATGAGTTCGACGTTTCAAAGAAAATCGTCGGTCTGTTTGCTGATAAACAACTTGGTTTAAAGGATTATGGGTTATTTTAGTTAAAAGATTTTTTTTTTTCTGGATGGAATATCCAAAATGGATAATTTAACAATATTTTTTTGATTCATGTCCATATAAACAATATCAAAACCTACCGGTATGTTTCACACAAGAATTATTGGTTTTGGTCTTTTTAACCAATTCTGTGTAAAAAATAATGTCATGATATCATGATCGATTTTTATTTTTTCGATGAAATCATATCAGGATGGATATTCGAAACGATTTAATCATATAGTAGTAGCTAGCTTGTATCTACACCCACTTATAATTGGCAAATCTGATACAGGGATCTTGCTATATATCATTGAAGTCATGCATTGCGTCATGTGCATCATCTTCTTTTAAATAAACATGATTCCTGGCCCAAATTTTGTGCACCCACCACCTATATATCCAACTTTATAAGATATATATATATATATATGCCCAACCCAAAAACTTCTTTGTACAACAAGCAAGGACTGTCTGCAACTTAACAATTAAATAAGCAGTTTTAATTAGTGTTTTGTTTCAATCCGTAGATGATAAATTTTGCATGTTCATGAACATATACCGATTTCTTGCAACCATGCAGAAATGGTGAATACAAAGTTTTTTATCACTAGAAGTCTCCATAGAGGCATATGAGCACTTGTTAGAGGATGTAGTGACAGACAGAGAGAGTCGACATCGAACGTTGGCATTAAAGTCCTAGTTGGACAAAACGTTGGCACTAAAGTTCAGTCATGGACAAAACTTTGGCATCGAACGAAAAATCTCCATTTTAAATGTCACTGAAGCATCTATATAATCATGAACTTGTTGCAGTTTGGTATCCCCTGGATCCGTTCTTAATGTAAAATCTAAATTGTGATGGATTCATCACAATAAAAATATGTTTCATCTGATAGATATCTCCTCCAAAAACTTGATATTTTATTTTTAAAACAAAACACTGATGATCATTTTATGTTGTCGCGCGCATAATTAAACATATCATTGTATCAGGATGGATTTTTCTGATGAACGGAACGCTTGATATCATATCAGGTTGGACACTATTAACGTTTTCACAAAATTAATACATGGAAATATGATTTGAAAACATTCGATAGCAAGGTTTAAAAAACGGGTCACGACTCAGGTCACGGGTATTAGGCGTGACCGTTATAATGTGTTTTGACGGGTGTGAGAACGCTTTGGGCAAAAACGTGTTATTTAGGAAAAAAACTCGTTTTTTGTATGTTTTTCTATAAAAACGGCCATTATAACGGTTAAATAGAAAATTAAGAAACATTATCGTCTGAAATTCCTATCTGACGGTTATAACATGCGTGAAAACGTTATAACGTGTCTAAAGAACGTTGTGACTAAGATTTTTTTTCCTTTTTTAATACTCCCTCTGTCCCTTAATAGATGACCTATTTATTTTTAAATTTTGTCCCACTAATAGATGACATATATCATTAAAAAAATGGGATATTTCTAAAACTATCATAATTGATTATTGTTAGTATAAGAATATGTATAATTTGATAGTCATGTTTATATTCCTTAGTAGGTGTTTTAAAATGTTATTCACTATGGTATTTCAAAAGTATCATTGATCAAGGTAATGCTATCGAGAGCATGTTTGTGGACAAAGAATTTTTGAAATTGGTAAAGGCAAAAACTAAACTAGCTAGAGATGTGAAGAATATTATTTCAAATGAGATGTTCAGGTCGACGTGTCAAAATGCGTGCATAATGGTTGGTCCTTTATTGAAAATGGTTCGTTTTTTGGACTCAGAAAAACTCACCATGGGTTATTTGTTCCATGCACTTGCTACATGTATAGAAACTATACAAAGGGGTTTGGGATCAAATCGAAATGCTTCTATCGTATGTGTAATAAAGAAACAATGAAAAAGTCAGTTGAGTTCTCCTCTTCATGCTGCAACGTATTTTCTCAATACTTATTACATCTCTAACCCAACAACCAATCTCATCAATAATGAAATTTCTGAGCTCGAAATATGTCTTACTGAAGTTATATCAAAAATAGTTAGTGGCCCGCAAGAATAAGCGAAATGCATGCTAGAGGTACAAAATTACTAATATTATCTCCAAATATGTTTAGTTAAGTAATTTGAATTTCTAGCACCAATTTTACTTTTCTTTGTAGGAGGGAAGCATGCGAATGATGCAAGGTCAATTTGCATCACCATCAGCACGTATTAATTGCGGCTCAACACGGTGATCCTGTAAGTTGGTGGTTATCTTATGGTGCTGAGTATATCCATCCCTCCAGAAGATTGTAGTAAAGATATTAAGTCAAACAAATACATCATCTGGATAAGTGAAGAATTAGAGTATGTTTAAAGAATCCACTCCAAACTACACAATCATTTACTTTCATCGAGAATACATGATCTTGTGTATGTTCAGTACAATTTGAAGTTGGAGCAAAAAAGAATTAAAGGTAAAGCAAGGCAAAATAACATTGATATTCACGACGATCATAGTCTACTGAGGGATGACAATAGGCTTGAATGGATAGCAGGGGAAGGCGAAACACTGGTTTTATTACCTCAAGAAGAACAATTGTTAAATATGCTGGAAGAGGAAGCCATTAATAATCCATAGCCCGACCATCTACCATACAACTGGAATGATCCCGGAGTTGAAATCTCATACGAAAGGTTACCGGTGAGTGACTTTGTTTATGAATTTGGTAATCTTCATTCAGAGATAATACACAAGGTTATGAGAATGTGAATCATACATATGATTTTCACTACACTACCAATCACTCTGACCAGGGTGTCCAATATATGAACGAAGGATATAATTCTAATATTAATAACAAAATACAATGAAGTGGGTAACAATGATGATGATAACGGAGGCTATTATGATTATGATACTTATACAAACGAAGACAACCAGTATCCCGTGGCGATGACTATAATAAGGAAAGGAACCGTCGAGAAAATGAAAAATACATGAATAGATCGAAAAAGGGTGGTGGTCGTAGTTGGCTCGCGTAACTATTTAAATGATAAACACTAGTTTAATAATATTATGTTTTTTAAATTTGAAGTTTTTAATCATGTAGTTTACTTTCCCTATATTATTTTAAAATTTTAATTCTACATTTTAATCCTTCAATCCAGAGAAAGACAAAAAACTTAAAAAAAATGATAAAAAAACTATTTACACAATTATAATGTGCATGATAACGGGAAAACAAATCTAAAAAACGCACGTTAAAATGTTGTTTAGAAGAAAAAAACATTCAAACTAATTTTAGAAAAACGGTTATAATGTGTGAAAATTGAAAAACGGTCCTAAAAAACTGACGTTATTTCTTATTTGTCGGCATTATAAAAACACGGGATTCGGGGACCCTCACGACCACGGTATATGGGCGTGACCGTTTTAACGCCTGTTTTTTCGATAAAAACGGATGTTTTTCGAACCTTTGTTCGGTAGTACAATAGCTGTACCTACTTATGATTATCATTTGACATTCAAGAGGGTATTTTGACATTGTTGAAGTCATGCATGACGTAGTGTGGATTATTTCTTAAAATTAAAAGTGATTTGTGGATCCTAAATTTTGTGGACCCACAAAAATGACGTAGTCTAGCCATCTAACGTAAGACTATTGTTATCAAGCACTCCTGCACGGTTAGCGTGTACTTGTAAAACCAAAATGAGCTCTTTTGAAAATCATGAGTTTACTATTATGCCAATGCACGTAAATGAATGCGAAGTCGGCTTCGAAGATCTTGATAATTGTGCACTCATACTTGGTAGTAAAAGAATCGGCACTACTATTCAATTCCCTCTTTTCCACCTCCCTATTCACCTTCCTATACTGTCATTTATGGTCCGACGCTCTCAAAGAATATTTAATCAGAGTATCATGCCCCCCCTGTATTACATGCATGTATCAATCAAAGTGAAATACTTAGATATTAGTTTATGGGGTAGGATCCGTTGACGTGATTATATGGACATAATCCGTTGACATGGTTATAGTTTTTTTTACTGATCCCAACCTGCAATGAATTTGAAGTTAATTTTTTGTTGACATGTTCTTCTTATAAGTTTCTACGTTCCAACCAAAAATGAGAACATTCCGAGATGTATAAAACCACCATCTACGGTTTTGAATATTAACCGTTGAAAATTAACGGTTGAAATTAAAATTTGTGGATGATGAAGTTTCGTATTTCGGAATACTCTCATTTTTGGTAGGAATGTAGAGTTTTATATGAGGAACATGTCACAAAAAAATTAGCTTCAATTTCATTGCCGATTAGACTCAGTAGAAAAAATGGCGCTAAAATGTGAAGATTGTGTCAATATAACCATGTCAACGGATCCCACCCCTTAGTTTATTCCCATTGGAGTTTCTTATATTAGTTTTTATTTTTACGGGTGTTTCTTATATTAGTAACAAATCCATAATAAGAGCTTTACGCATCAAATTAAGAACGAGATCTTCTACAAACATAAAAAAACAAGGCTTACTTTGATATAAGTTAGTCCACGTGCAAGATATCGTATCAAACAGCAGTACAATATCCATAATACACGAAATGGTCCTACGGCTAATGTGAATGCAAACTAAGGGTTTCCATTTGTATACTAAATGTACAGTTCATGTAGTCCGAACTTTATAGAAGAGAGATCACAGAGAGTATCTTAACCCATTACAGATCTTCATCATCTAACCCTAAAACAAACATATATTCTCTTATTAAGATCATCTGCTAATAATAAGAGAACATGAGTTATAACGATTTATACCCTTTACAAAAAAGCAATGAGTCGATATGTCAGATCTCAAAATCTTGTGAACAACCACAACAAAAAGAGCCAGATAATAATCAACATATTGTCCCAGAATTTCAACCTTTCAGCATTGATGATTTTAACCCTATCTTTAATATGGACCACCCCGCTAGCAACTCATCAGCTAATAATACTCCAAAAGTAGATAATCCAGCAAGTCAAAGAGCTGATGAAAGTACGAAGAAAATGGTTGTAAGAAGAGATGTTGAGAGGCAAAGAAGGCAAGAAATGGCGAATCTTCACGCGTCGCTTCGTTCACTTCTGCCTCTTGAATATATCAAGGTATAACACTCAAATAACTGTATGTATTTTGTTTAAAATTCAATCCAGGTTTTTTTTTGTGTATTTTTTGTTTGTTAACTATAGGCTGATTGATTTATGTATATGTCATTGGTTTGTTTTTTCAGGGAAATAGATCAGTATCTGACCATATGGATGAAGCAACTAAGTACATAAAGAATCTACAGAAAATGATCCAAGAAATGAAACATAAGAGAAATGGGCTAAACAGATTGTCTATCAACAATACTGTAAAACCTACATCTGTTATTCCTAGAGGACTAAACAGGTTTTCGCGGAATTGTGTGACGGTTAGGCCGTGTGTATCAGGTTTGGAAGTTGTTATTACTAGTGATGGGTTATCACTTCCGCTTTCAAGGGTGCTTCGAGTACTACTTGAAGGTGGATTACTTACAGTTGTTGGCTGTGTTACAACTAGGGTAAATGAAGCATCACTACACACTATTCAGATTGAGGTATACCGATATCATACTATCATACTATCAATCTAGATTTAGGTTTTCGTTTATAAGTACTTTACGTAGTTTTAGTATGAATTTTGCTATAACAATTACTTCTTAGTTATCCCCTCTGATGGTTTGAGCACATGCTACAGGTAAGTGATCTTGCACGAATCAATACAATCGAACTGCAACAAAAGCTGATTGATTTGGTTTAGTATTCAAGAGTCTAACGACGGGACTGCTTAATTTCATATGCTTGAGCACTCGAAGCTTATCTTTGCTGGTTTTCTCCTTAAAACAAGATATATGTAAGCACTGCAAACATTTAAATGACGTTAGAGTACTATAAGGGGTTTGTGTCATCTTCTTGAGTTCATCTGGCAATCTAGCTCCTTAGTTATCATTTATATAGAGTTGATTGAGTACTAAGGTCTTGTATATATCTATCTAGCAGCATAAATATGATTTTTTCCATTATAAGTTTATCCTTCAATTTGATAGCTTCCTATACTGCCTGGGTTCGTCGATTTTGCAAACTACTAGTCTCGTCATATGGTCATATACACTGAAGATCTTTATTGTCTGATGTTGAAGCCATTAAGTTGGTGACACAACAATACAATCATCATGTGGATACCTCTCTGATAGTTTAGCCAAAGCCATTTAGTGATATGCCTAAGCCCTGAAGTCAAGACTGCAGGTTTGTATCTTAATTTTATAGATAAAGAAAAACAACAATACAATTATCAGATCAATTAGATATAGTAATGATATGTAAATGCAGAAATTTATAGACATTTTTCACGGGCTAAGATGAAGCTATACTTACAGGTATTGATAAGATGTACTTTAGATAGAAAAAGGAAAAGGTTTTTGCTGGAAATCACACATTCAGATTCAGTGGTGTAGTGCGCTCCTGTGTTTAGTAGTTGTGATCTACAGGCTAATTAGATTGCTATCTAGCTAGCATTAATTTCTCCCTGTGCGCATATCTAAGACCAGCAAGCTACACTACTAATCAGTCTTCTAGACCATTAAAACACAAGTGACAGCAGCACCAGGAGCACTATTTGCTCAGGTACTTCTTTATTATGATTAGAAATTTTAAATTTTATAGATATTAAAGCAGAATTTATCCATAGGGATCAGCTTAATTCTATATGGCAAAAGCAGCAACACAAGAAGCAGCAATGCAAGCTGCCGCAGCAGCATCATGCTGTTTACGTTTCTCTTGCTTCGCCGATTCTTCACGCTTCGCTCTCTCTTGCATCTTCGCTGATTCTTCACGCTTCGCTCTCTCTTGTTTCATTGTTTCTTTTTCACGTTTAAGTTTCTCTCTTCATTGCTTCTGCATCTAGAACCTTGTTTACCTTCTCTCCTGCACCGCTAAAGTTGCTGTTTTCGTGTAAATTTTCTAGCTTCGACCACGTTGAATGAACTTGTGGGCCTAAAGATGGTGATCCCTGATGTTTAAAGTCCAATGTTAGTTCATAATTAGGTTTAAGCAAAGCAGATCTATAAGGGAGGAACTATTTGGTCTATATCCAAGTCCATATTTGATCAGATACTTTCTTAAACAGCATAAATATTAGCATACGAATGAATTTCAGGTTTTAAAGAGGCTTAGGGTTTGAGGATACAACCTTGATTGCTAGCTTTTGCGCCTCTATCTTGCGAATTACAGAAGAGAGATGAGCTGCTATACGAGGGCTCTTGGCTATACTCCAAAGGTAACGGAGCTCTTCCAAATCTTGTTTTATATCTTCCTCTGCTTTTCTCATTTCATCAAAGAACATATCAATATTTCCCTCTGCCATTATAAAACTTTTTATCTGTCAGGAATATCGTACTGGATGGCCTCTAAGTTTCTACTTATATAATGGATTATGGATGACCCAAGGAAAGTTGAGAAACGAGTTAAGTTTTTCTGCTAGGGTGTAAACTTTAGATATATGACAAAAAGGAATGTTTTCCTAGCTAAAATTAGCTATCGGATGACTTTAAATTTAGACTCTAAACCCTAGCTAAAAACCTTAACTCGGGCCGGTTTTTGGTTCCGGTAGCTTCATATACGGTTTTAAGTCCGGATTTGGACCGTCGGTTCCTGTTAACCGATGGGTCAGAAGAATAACGAAAATTTCCTAAAAATTTGGACGAGACTTCAGACTCCCATTCCAAATAAACTTTAAGGAAATACATTCGGATATGCACATTACAAGACTTCTTGCAAAAATTCACAATATTTCTTAACAATGATTTATACTCTACGTACAACTGTAATTTTGAGAGGAACACTCCAAAATTCAGTATTTCTTCTCAAAAGTATTTTTTTGAAGTAATTTAATTTTCAGTTTATTTTGTTGTGATCATAAAATCGTCATATAAGTGAAGTTTTGGGAGCTTAAAATCAAAGAAAATGAATTTTGGAAATTTAAGAGATTTTTAAAAGCAAGAAATGGATTATGGTTTAAGCTGGGAAGAAAATGGATTAAGGTTCTTCTTTTGAGTTTGATATGGGATAGAAATAAAGTTATGTAAGCGCAGAAAGATGAAGCTATACTTATAGGTCCTGGTAATATGTGAGCAGTACTTTAGATAATTACATAAAGAAAAAATGGGTTGCTAGCTATATAGCCTCAATTTCACCTTGTGCACGTACATATCCAAAACCAGCAAGCTATACTAAGTTTATTAAAATCGTCCGATGTTGAGATTACCAGATTGATAAAAAACAAGTCACAACAGCACCAGAGAACTATTTGGTCAGGTATAGATAAACTTCAATACTATAATTGGAATTTTTAGATTTTATAGATATTGAAGCATAATTTCTACATAGGAATCAGCTTAATCTAATGAACATGGCCGCACTTCAAGCTGCCATATGGGCACAAACAGCTTCTTCTTCATCTTTACGTCTCTCTTGCACCGTTGCTGGTTGTTCGCCCTTCGCTTTCTCTTGTTTACTTGTTCACGTTTAAGTTTCTCTTGTTTCATTACTTCTTTATCTGTAATTTTGCTTATCACCAGTCCTATCTTATGTTCCATTGGTTCTGGTTCACGTTTAACTTTCGGTGGTTTCATTACTTCTTCACCTAGAACCTTGTTTACCTTCTTGCCTGTACAGCTAAAGTTGCTGTTTTCATGTGGATTTTCTAGGTTCAACGACATTGAATGAACTTGTCCCCCTAAAGATGGTGATCCCTGATGTTTAAAGCTGAATGTTAGTCCATAGTTAAGATTTATGGCAAAGAAGAAATTTTGTAAGTTATAGGGGGGAACTATTTGGTGTACAGATTAAATATCAAAACAAAATACACCATAATAATAATAAGTATGAAAAAAAAAAAAACCATAATATCAATTTCAAACTAATGCATAAAGTTACAGTAATATTAATGTTTTAAATAGCTCAAGGGTTTGAGTGTGCGGGACATACAACCTTGACTGCTAGCTTTTGTGATTGTGCCTGTATTTTGCGAATTACACAAGAGATGAGTGAATACACCTGGGCTCTTGGCTATACTTCTAAAATACAGGAGCTCTTCCAAATCTTGTTTTAGATATCCCTCTGTCTTCGGTGGGGCTACGATGTTGTCGGGCCACATCATTCTACTGTGTGGCCCATCTTTAAAAATTGACACATAGATTTTTTTTCTCCAAAACAGTTTTATTACCTAACTTTTTTATTTTAATTTTCTATTTTTTCTTAAAAAGATAAAACAATTACGAGGATTTAGAGGTGGCAGGTTTTTAATTTGAATATGTGTCACTTTTTAAAGAGGGGCCACATACAAAATAGATGTGGCCCGACCGCATCATAATATGAGCGCTCTGCCTTTCTCATTCCATGAAAAAACCTATCAATATTTTCCCCTGCCGTCACAAAACTTAGGAAGATCGTAGTAATTAAGAAAAAGTAGACCTCGTGCTTGTGTAATGGATGAACGAAAGCTGAGAAACGAGTTAGGGTTTAGATAACAGAAAAAACCTAAAAAAAGAAAGAGATGCGTACGTGAACTTACAACTAATATGTAGGTATAGACTGTAATATGAAGATGGGCTTGGGCTTGGGATTTTTGGGCCCTTGCTTTGCCAGTGAGTATTGCCTGCGGGTAGGATTAAATTATGAATGATTTTTTGGAACCATAATATCGGGCATACCAAAAATTTTATAGGCATACAAAGTCATTTTCCTAACCAGGGTGTATTAATAAGGGGTGTCTAATGGGTATGCAATGACCTATACACCCTTAAACACTTCGAAAATATTGATTTATAGGCTTTAGGTTCGGCTGACTCGTGTTGATGAGTTATCAGCCGAACTTCCCGTTGTAGACTGAATTCTTTCGATCTTGTTTTGATCATAACTTCTTCGTACAATGTCGGAATGACCTCATTCTTTTTGCGTTATCTTCGTATTTTCATTCTCTTGAAGATGAAGATAAAATCTACTTGATTTTAATGGGTTAAAATCTACGATTTTCATTATATAAGCTGAACCATTAACATTTTTTATTCCTGAACTCTCAGGAATAGGTTCGGCTTACATCTATGAGCCGAACCAACCCATTGATGAACAGTTCGGCTTACATCTATGAGCGGAACCTCACATAATTTTTCTTCCAGATCAAACAGGACTAGGTTCGGCTCATTATGATATTTTTAAACAAGCCGAACTAGTTGGTTCGGCTCATAACAATAACACTTTCAGCTTTCCGAACTGTTCATTAGTTGTCAATATTCAGGTTTCAGATCAAGGTTCGGCGCATAATTTAGTTGCGTTGTGAGCCGAACCAAAGTTCGGCGCATAATGTTGTTGTTTTTTAAGCCGAACGGTTCTTCAAATTTTCAGCCTGAAAGTGTATATGAACAGTTCGGCTGATACGATTTTCATTATATAAGCCGAACCATTAACATTTTTTATTCCAGAACTCTCAGGAATAGGTTCGGCTTTCTAGGAAAATTTTATACAAGCCGAACTAGTGTCTAGCAAATGTTCGGCGCATACCTAAACAGTTTCAGCTAGCCGAACTGTTCATAAAGGGATCGGTTCGGCTCATAAATGTAAGTCGAACCTTTTCATCCTCCAATAGTTTGGGAATCATTGGTGTAGTTGATGTGCATTTTCCTAGGTTTTTTAGATGATATATGACCCTCCTCATCCTCCATTGAATTAAGAATTAGAATTTTCTCACTTTCTCCTTCTCTTTCTCTCCTTCTTAACCAAACCAAAACTTTGATTTTTTTTCCTCAAATTTTTCATCTGAACAACTCTTATAATTCTGAAAATTATTTTAAACACTAAAAAAAATATTTAATCACTAATCGAGATTATTAACACTAATACGTAAAGGGCAGCTTTGCCATTAAAAAAATTTGGGTTAAGGGGTTATCTGATTTTGCTATTTCACAACCTTTTTTGTCTTCATTCAGTATGCCTTGAAAGATTTTGGTATGCCCAATATTATGGTTCATTGTTTAAGCACTACTCTTTTCTTTTTTTTTTTCTTTTTTTTTTCCTTTTTTTTTGATAAGAAGACTTTTATTTATTTATAGAAGGAAGTTTACATTACATACGATGGGATCTAATCCATGATTACCCCTATCCAGGATATTTAATCTTTCATTTGTTTTCATATTCTCCGTAGAGATGTAGTTGATTCTCGTGGATCTTACTTCCTTAGCTAGTATATCTTCAAAATCCACAAACTTTCTAGATTTATACATAAAAGAAACCGAATTACAATATTTAAGAGAAAATTTGCATCTATTGATGCTATTTTGAGACCTCCAAGGTTGATCTTCTAGATTAGCTTCTCCTTTCATGATCTTCATCAAAGTTTGACAGTCATTGATGAGGCAGCAGTTATTGAGATTCAAATCCTTCACCCGCCTGAGAGCCTCAATTCCAGCTTTAGCTTCTGCTACTAAGGGGTAAGAAGCGCAGCTGCTGCCTGCTCTGCATTGCCTTCTAATTCCTGTTTTATCCATAATTGAGATAGCATAGCCCATAGTAAAATCAGATTCAAGGAAGGAGGCATCAAAGTATATAAACCAGTCACATGAACAATTTGTCCAGATGGAGATTATCTTTTTACTGTTTTTTTGTTCTTACAACAACATGACTAGTATGATTGTCCCTTGCTAAAGTTAACTTCTGATGGGAAGCTTTTATTAAATCAATAATCTTTTGCACATCAGGCACAACATTATCAAAAGTGCACACTGTTTCTAAATTTCCATATGGACTAGATGATGAAGGAAACTAAATTATGCTTATCATTAAAAGCCTTATTGTTCAACCAAAATTTAAACTAATGCATAATATCCTGACTTCCTCTATAGTTATAAATGTTATTAAGATCAAAGGCATTTCAGACTTTTTTTTTGTAAACCGACAATTTACAAACAAATGCATTTCATCTTCAACCTCATGTTCATCACAGAGCATACAGTAAGGGTTAGTTTCTTTGACATATTTAGAAATATCACTTCTAAGAGCAATAGCATTTGAAACAACTTTCCAACAAAACATATTAACTTTAGGCAGAATATTTATACTCCAAATTTGCTTCCAAAAACTAGGTTCATTCCTATCTATCTTAAGATTAGTTAGATAGTTATAAACAGATTTAGTAGATAAATTTCCAGAAATGGTAGATTTCCATCTAATTATATCATTCATGCTAAGATTAATAGCAACAGATTTAATAGCATTATGGAAAGAAATATCAATGTATTTGCAGATAATATTCATGTCCCAGTTTCCATCAGAGCTAATTAACTCATTTACATTCGTAGGCATGCTGTTATCAGAAACGATCTAATACAAAAGAGTAGTTTGATTAGGCAATCAAAAATTAGTCCAAATATTAGTAGCCTCAGCATTGTTAATCTGCCACACACAGTTGGTCTTGATAACATCTAAATCTTTCTTAATACTAGACCAAATCCAGGAAAGCTTATGTTTTCTAGTTTTCCTTAGTGGATTGTGATCCCTAAAGTATTTATGCTTTAAAATTTTAGCCCACAACTATTCCTGATTATGAATCAACCTCCAAGCTAACTTAGTGATTGAAGCAAGATTATGTTTATGTGGAATTCTAATCCTCAGGCCACCTTGCCTAATATCTTTGGTGATGCTAGGCCACGCTTTAGGGTAATAACGTTTCTTCTTATTCTTTTTTTGCCACCAGAAATCCCTTTGAATCTTATCAAGATTATCAAGGGTTTCTTTCGGAAAGGAAAGATACTGCATTTGGTGATTAGGGTAAGCACTAAGAACATGCTTGATTAAAACAGTGCGGCCAGCTTGGTTAAACATTTTTCCAATCCATCCTTGGAGAAAAGTGTAGTATTTATTAAGTAAAGGTTCAAAACTATTAACTTTATTTCTATCAAAGAAAAGGAGAGTTTCTAAATATTTGTCATTTTTATCTATTTTCCTAACTTTTATGATTTTAGAAATGATTTTACAATGCTTGTTATGGATTTTTTTGGAGTAAAATAGACAACTGATTTTTGAAAGTTAATGACTTGCTTTTGGGAACTACCCAAAAATGGAGGGGGACTACTCTTCATTTTTTGGGTGGATATTTGAAGTAATTTTGAGTCACTTCTTATCTAAATTTTTTTATACCAAACTTGCCCTTGGTAATAAAATGAATTACTGTATTGATTAGTGAGTTAATTAATGATTAGTGAGATTAAATTAATAATTTGATTTTTTTCAAAAGAAGAATTATTGAGAGGGAGAAGAAGAAGATGAAGATGATTATGAAGATGAGGGTTTTGGAAGAAAAAAGTTAGATCTTTTTCTTTAAGAGCCACAACAAGAGTATGATGTTTTAGGTACTCACGAATACTTCAAATTTAGTTAATGGTGCTTGAATTGGCCAAAACATTCCTAAAAGTGAACAATTTACAAATTGAATTCGGTTTGGTTAACAAAGTTCGACTGCGACATTTGAAGAACAGGTAGCCGAACTCATCTGCAAGTGTAGTTCGGCTAATGTTTCTAAAAACACAGGTAGCCGAACTCAGCTTTGATGGAGTTTTTCCTTTTAGAGAAAAGTTTAGTTAGGAGAAAAAAATTGCGACGTAACCAAACTAAAAGTTCGGCTGGGAAAATAAAATTAAAAAATTTGCGAAGTAAACAAACTCAATATATAGGTTTTCAGAGAAAGTTCGGTTAGGAGAAAAAATTGCGACGTAACCGAACTAAAAGTTCGGCTAGGAAAAAAATTTGCGACGTAACCTAACTAAAAGTTCGGCTAGGAAATTTTTTTTGCGAAGTAACCGAACTTTTCTCTGAAAGAAAAACCTCCATTAAAGTTGAGTTCGGCTAGTTCGACAAAGTTTTTCAGATAATTCATAGCCGAACTTCTCTCTGCAACTTCCATTTTCAACTCATTTTTATGATTACTTCTCATTTTTTCAACCAAAAACGAATGACAATTAATGGGTTTGTTATAACTTTGATTTTGTATTGTTAATGATTTAAATTAAGTTATATATAGAGGTGGTTGTGGTGGTGGTTCGAGGTGGTCGATGGTGGTGGTGGTGAGCGGCGGTGCTGATGGGAAGAGGTGGTTATATATATATATATATATAGGTGGTGTTGATGGGAGGAGGTGGTTAAATATACATAGGTTAAGGATAGTTTAGTCATTTCTTATTTTAGGACACCCTTTATAATTATAGGATAGATATTTTATCATTTAGTAGTCTCCCACCGTTTTTGAGTAGTGCCCAAAAAAAATCCTTCCAAATTATAAAAGTTACAGAGAGAGAGAGAGAGAATTTACCGGCTTGTAAGATGGTTGATAAGATGAACTTGAAGGGAAAGAAGAAAAACAGAAGAGGTTAGAAAAGGTTTTTGCATGAATCACATATTCAGATTCAGTGGTGTAGTGCATTTCTGTATTTAGAAGTTATGGTATTCAGGCTAATTACACAGCAAGATGGATTTGCTATAGAGCTTCAATTTCTCCTTGTGCACATATCTAAACCCCAGCAAGCTACACTACTTCCCTATCTGTTAAAAGGGTAACTAAGCCGTTGGGTGTTGACTGTTGAGATTACAGCTAATTTCAACATTAAGGACAAATCAGTCTTCTAGGCCAATAATAAACAAGGTTTAGAGGCACCACTTTCTAAGACATCCTTGGATGTTGTATTTTTGTGTGTTTAAAAGGAGAAGTGATAGACTCTGTGGGCACACGAACCACGTGCGTGTCCGAACGCTCACAATCAATCTTTAACATCTAAGGAGATTATGATGATGGTATCCTGGTGTTGATTCATTGGCTCAAAACCTTCGGGTTTATCATGGCCTCCTCCAACCACTCCAGGCGTGGCGTTTGTGTATGAGATATAAGTATTAAGGAAAACAAAACACATAAGCAAACACGTGTGGAGCTAAATGAATGTAAAGTGCTGAAATGTAAATAAAACCAAGGTTTACGTGGTTCAGCACTAAGGCCTACATCCACGGGATTTGTTGTTCTACTATGTTCTTCACGGTTACACGAACAGTTGAATGATTTTTGGGGTTTACATGTTTCTCTCCTCTCAGAGATTAACCTACCTTTGCTATTTCTCTCTCTCTCTTTCCTTCCTGATGTTTTTTCCCCCTCCTTTTGGTGGAGATTGGGTATTTATAAGGTTAGAACGTGGGTCCCATCTCTGAAGACCGTTGGAACCTTATCTTCTTGTGTCCTTGTGTCCATCGCGCGGAGGTCTGCGTTTCCCCCTTGATCCCGCAGGGGCATCCTCGCTCGTTCCACAGGTTGGTCGACACGTACACTGCTCGGAGTGTTTAATGTGGGTAGTTGAGGGGTCTGCTCGTGTCAGACAAGTGTCTTCTGCCCCTGTCAGTCCGTGTCAGCTAATTTTCTCTCCACCGTTGATCTTGGCTTCTCTTTTGGGGATGAGATAAAGTAACTCCTCGGGGTTTATTTGGTGTTTCGTGACCCATCATGTTTCGATGTTTTTGGCCTGCATGCTTTCCACGTGCCTCTTTATATACACGTGTCTGATAGTGAGATATATGTGTACACAATTTGCCCCTTTTCTTCGGGCTTGAATGACTAATGGGTGCCTTGAAGAAAAACTATCGTCGCATATTCTTCTCACTCCTAATAACTTCTCCTAGATATTTGGGCACGTTTTTTATTCGTGCATTAACTGCTTATGTAACGGGCACGTTTTCCCATTTCTCCCTTAATTTCCTTCTCTTTCGTTCGGGTATTTTAAGGATAGAAGGAAAATTTAATTTCATTCTTCCTAAACACTCTCTCAGTTTTCATTCTTCCTTTAAATTTTCTGTCTGTCTTCATTGAACCTGTGACCTTAAATTCTCTGTCAGTCTTCATTGCACTTGTGATCTTAAATTTTCTGTCAGTCTTCATTGCCCCTGTGATCTTAAATTCTCTCCACCTTAGCATTAACCACGCCCGCTTCTCCTGTTTGTTTCTTCTACTGCTGTTTTTTCCGGTAAGTTTTCCTTTTCTTTATTTCCACCGTTTTATGCTGTGTTGACTTGTGAATTTTCTGCTACTGTTGTTCCTTGTTTGTGATGAAGAACTTCTTCTGATGCTTGTATACTAGTTTGCCCCTGTTCTTCATCTTAAATTAAGGAAGCCATTACTTCGAGGGTGAAATATTGAGCATGTATACCACTTTTAGGGTTGCTACGTTATCGTGGTTGTATTACTATGGATGTGTTTTTTGATTTTGGTGATTTTGGTGTGTAACTTGTTCTTGATTTTATTCTTTCCGCAGCCATGTCTGACCGTCCGCGGCCTACTTATCAGACTCCGGATTCTGGGTTATCGAGATCTCCTCCGCGTCGAGAGTCTCAAGATGATGTTCGTCGGAGTCGAGTTTCTTCTGGAGCGAAAGCCTCGTCCTCTAGGGAAGATATTCCCCCGGTAATTCCGTCTGGTTCTCGAAGAGTCTTTGATCGCTCAGTGGCTCGTCCTCGTGATGATACTAGGAGTACGCAGGCTTCGCCCCGCGCTGTTGCTTTTGACATTCCTCCTCTACGTTCGTTAGTGCCCGAGCATCATCTACGGTCTTCTCCAACTTTTAAAGGGAAGAATACGAAGAGCGTAGCTCCTAGGGTTGAATCTTCAAAGAATCCCCCCGTGAAGAGAAAAGCTTCGGAAGCGTTCGTTAGTTCATCCGGCCCTGCCGAGGAGGATGAGGCTGCTCCCTTGATACGCAGTGTCTCTGTTAGCAGGAAAAAAGTAACTTTTAAGCACATCGATCTTGAAATATTCAAGGAAAAGCATGAGCTTCAAGCCTTCGGGGTTCGTTTCTATGCCCCTGAGGACGATATTACGTATGAGCTTATCTCCAAGTACGAATTCGATGAGTTTCATTTGTAACGACGGTTGGGGCATTCGAGGCTGGTCTGATGCTGCCGTTGTACAAATCCGGTGATTCCTTCTACTACGACGTGCTGGCTAGTCGTGAGGGTTCTTCCACCAATACTCATAGCCGTTCCGTATCCCAACTATCGGGGAATTATCTCCGCGCCCTGAAGGAATGCTATCTGCGGAGTAAGGGGGAAACGTCGATGACTTGTTACGTTCCCAATCCCATGGAGAAGGAATGGTATACGCCTGAGAATTTCAATAACTCCTTTGGGGATTACGTCAATAGTAGGAATCGCAAGCCGTGGAGTGTCAGCCTTCGGAATCTCCCTGCTCCTCGAGGCGAGATTCGTCTGTTAAATGAGGTCAGCGATGCCAAGCTGAAGTATGTTCCTGGCACGGAGGCGTCTAGTCGTCGGAAACTCTTCCCTGCGCGAGAGAGGATCAAGCGCGATCATGATTACGAGTGGCACGCCACCGTTATCGAGATAGTTGGTCCGTGGGCTTACGGTTGGATTCCCGGTCCCCGCGGTTGGCGGCCAACCGAGAATAGTAAGCCGCGCGAATCTCCTCCTGTTCACTATGGAGATTTCTGCCCCTGGCGTCTGAACTTTGCGGGCATGAATTTTCCTTATGCCCTGGACGTCATATAGGGAGAAGAGGAGGATGGTTCCGGTGCTATACTCCCACCGAAGAATATCTCAGCTGCTCAGGTATGCAGTTTCTAGCTGCGCTTCTTTTTTAGAACTTCCATCAGACGGGAAAAATAATTCTTTTTGTGGTGTTGGTTTCAGGTATTGAAGAAGAAAAAGATTAGGCCGAAGCAGTCTTCTACGACGGTGATGGGCGAGGTTGAGGCCCAAGAAGAAGTTACTAGTCCAGTGAACGAAGAGTTTGCTGAGGACGAGATTACAGATGGGGAGGAACGTACTGGTACTTCCCCTATCAATGTCGGAGAAGAGGTCTTCGCTGGTCACGCTGGTGATGAAGGGAGTAACAAAGTTGTGATGGCTGATGACGTTGTCATTGGGGATGTTTCCGTCCCTGCTGGTGATGTCGCGGATACCCTTCCCACTTCTCAAGAATTTTCTTTTGATTGGATGTATTCCACGGGGGAGTTTTTTGACGAAGCCCTCGATTTTCCCGAGGACTTCTCTTTACTTTCCCCCAATGATGATTGGGATGTTCTTGGTGGTGATGGTAATGGGGATGCTACTGTAGAAGATGTTGGTGCGGAGGAGCCTGCTGTGCATGTAGGCGCGGAGGAGCATGATGAGGGGGTCGAGTCAGAGAAGGGAAAATCTGTCGTTGACGCGCCCGCCGATAGTCTTCCCCAGTCGCCGACGTCTGAGGGTGAGGACGCCGTCATGGATTGGTTTAAGGAAAAGAATCTTCTGTTTGTCTCTCATCCCGCTCCTGTGGTCGCTGGGGAAAAGGAATCCACCGCGTATACCCGTCGCATGATGGAGATGTCTTCAAAGGCGCAGGTGTCTGAAGCCTGGGGAAAAAGGTTGACTGTTCCCGAAGCTACCCTCGTGCCGGAGCCTCCTACTTCCGTCGCCGATATGATGGCCATCGCCGACGGGTATCAATATGGCTTTCCGCAGCAGCGTGTGCTTGAGGTAAATTTTCGTACACTCTTCTACGTGACGATCAGACGCTTTGGTGAAATAATGTTGTTATCTTGATGTGTAGATGATGAGGAGCGAGCATTGTAACCACGTGCTGTATCAGTTCTTCAAAGCGAAATCTCTGAAGCTCGAGGCTAAGATTCGTCATCGAGAAAAGGAATTATCTGCGGCTGAGGTGGAAATTGAAGAGCTGAAGAAAAGCCTTAAGGAAAAAGAAAAGCTGGGTGAAGTGGTGTGTAGGGAAAAGTAACCTAGAAACTAACCTGCAAGTATACAGGGAAGTTGAAGCAAGTAATAGTAAATAGGGGTTTGTCCACAGGGACTTGGAGGATTTGCTACAGTTCTCTTTGGGGAGTTTCTAAAGTTATCTGAGTTCAAGGGAGGGTACTAAGGCTTTTGATTTCACTACCTGACCCTAGGCTAAGGAAATTGTGATGCAATGTATGTCTTGTTTTTTTCATGAAAGGTTACAAAGAAGGATAGAGAAACTAACCTAGCTAAATGACCCCTAGCATCAGCTGTCTTTCAACAGCACAACTGATCACAAGTATTTAGCTCAACTAGCTAACTGAGCTTGATGCAATCTCTCTAATGGATTAAATTCTCACACACTGACCTAGCTGCACTCCTAGCATCAGCTGTCTTCTAACAGCACAGCTGATCACAAGTGAGTAACTCAAATGGCATTTCATTAATCCTAAGGCAGTTAAAGCATTTCAAGACAATACATATACATTTACTATCCTAGCATATGATCAAGAGCTTCCTCTAAGCCCTAGCAAATGAAACTAACACATAATAAAACTGAAATTAAGACAAAACAACATATGAATTGAAGTTCAAACAAAACAGGGCAAACATATGAGAAACTGGCTAGCCCAGTCCTCTTGGTGGTGCACTGGCTAGTCCATGCCTGTGCATTTTCACAACCCATGACCCCAATTTATAGTCAGTTACAATTCCCCCAAAATACCCAAATGTCAGAAATTAGGGTTTCACAAAAGGGTGAAATTGGCTTACCTAATACACTGATAACAACTCTAAATCTTCCCCCCATGCTTCTGTTGATCCAATTGCATCTACCCATGCTCTGATTTCTTCTCCAACTTCACCTATTCTACCAATTTCAAACCTAGGGTTTCTGTGAAGAAAAAGGGTTGAAATCGATAGAATATGTGTCTAGAGAGGTAGGGTAATGATGGGTTATGATTACAAGTAGCCATGATGGCTTTTGGAGGATGCGTGGTGGTGGTTGAGGCAGAGGCAGGCGGAGCTGGTGGCGGACATGGTTTCTGCAGAGGGAATGGGGAAGGAGATGGGGTGAGCTCGATTAGGTTTTGGCTAGGGGTTGTTTGGTTTGTGGGATATAGGCTTAGGTGTTTGAGTGTTGAGCGGGATCATCGAACCTTGATGTTCGGTGATGAAAGTCGTAGGATGATAACTTCTGAAACGGATCTAACGGAGAAATTGAGACAGATCGTGAGCGACCGTTGGATGCAAAAATACAACGAAACTGACGGCTCAAGATGGAGTTAGGTGCTGTAGTGTAAGGCGGAGATATCAAACTTCGATGCACAGCAAGGGAGCGACCGTTGGATTCTACTACCATCTAATCTGAAGGCTTGGAATTTCGGCGCTGTGGTGCTTGGCAGAGACTTCAGATTTTGATGCTCTATGAAGGAGCGACCATCGGATGCTTCTGGGAACTGATCTGACGGCTGAGAACGGAGGCGCTTTTGTGTGTAGAAAATGAGGTTGTGCGCACCATTCTTCGCGGCTTCCTTGCGTAATTTCTCCCGGCTTTTCACTACTTTTCTGCTCTTTTCGCTCCGCGACTCATCCGAACTTTATTTATTACCTAAAAATGCAAAATTAATTAATAAAAATATTTATTCTTGAAAACAATGAAAATACAGAATATGGGATAAAATGTAGAATTAACGCATAAAAGATGAGTTAAAATGCTAACAAAAAGGGATAAATATATACAATATTTGGCACTCATCATGAAGCAGAGGCTGATCTTCGGTCAGAGCTTGTTGCAGTGTGCGCGGAGTTAGAGCAAACTCGTAGCCAAGTTTCCGCTTTCACAGGTTTGGTTCTTTTCCCTCGCCGTACGTCGTCATTCTTTTATCTCTTAGTTGTTCTGTCTGAGTCTCCCCACCCTATCTCCAGTGGGTGGCGTCCCCGAGCTGATATGGCTTCGAAACGAAAGAGTTCGGCAAAAATCTCGTATTAGAGATTTGGTTGAGAAAATTAAGAGTGAAGCTAAGAAATGGGATGCTCGGGCTGAGGTATGGCGCGCGCGGCATGTTCAGATGGTCGACATGCAAAATCTGTACAACCATGATCGTGCTTTATTTAATGGCACACTGCTGTGGACCCGTGATAGTCTGCGAGAAGCCCGTGAGCGCACTTCCTTGTTGGAATCTAGGATTCAGCGGTTGGAAGAAGAATTACAGACGGCTCGATCCATTCCTCTTTCAGGGGTCCAGGATAATATGCTCTGTCTTGTCAGAGAAAGAGATGACGCTCGTGATGAAGTCTACGCTCTCAGTAATGCTCTTTCCGCGTCTCGTTCCGACGTAGCTCGTCATGCTGAGTCTGAGAGGAATCTCGAAGTGCGCATGTACAGACTCAGCAAAGGGGTCTCAGAGATAAATAAAGAGGTCGACCACCTTCGTCATGTGGACTCGATGAAGCAGGTAGAATTAGATGCCTGTCAATTTACTCTCACCAACCTTCAACTAGACTATAAGAAATTATCCGCGGAATATGATCATCTTAATGAAGCGCGAGATGCGGTTGTTAATGAGTATGAAGAGGCTTCGGCTTGTGTCGAAGGTATAATCCCATTTCATCGAGTGTGACCTTGTCTTTTTTCTACGCTAACTCCGTGGTGTTGTCTTTTTCAGAGCTCGAGGGACGCCTTCGCGTCACAAATGAAAAACTTGAAAAGGCTCAATCGTCCTTAGCGCAGCAGGAAGAACAGACCAATCACTTCAAGAATTTAGCAGCAACCCGCGAGGAGGCCGTTGGTGCTGCTTCTGAGAAGTGAATCGGCTATCTTCGTTATTATCCCAAGCCCAACAGCGGACAACAGTTATTAAACAGGCTCGTTGTCAATTGGCTGAGGAGACGAACAAGATGCTGGAGAGGATAGAACTTGGCCTAAGGAATGAACATGGTCTCGTGAAGAACTATCCTCGTCGTCCCGTTCCTTCTGCCTTGCCAGCTCCTCGGGCCCTCTTCTGGTGGGAGCGTCCCATCAAGTCTTCGGAATAATCCTGCCGATGGGGCCGCCACTAGGTAGAGATCGCAGCGTTTGTAGGATCCGCGGCATCATTATACTTTTTGTAATCATGTAACAAGGATATTTTTTGCTGATGATCCTGTAAAAGGAATATTTTTTGATTGTGTATCCTTGGCTTTGGCCTTTCACTTCTTGTAATCACCCTTTATGAAATGAATCCTCTTCTTGATATACCTACAATGTTTTTGTTTTTATTTTAAGTTTTGTGAAAAATCAAAACAAAAGTTTTTAAGTGTTTTTGAGTGCGATACTGAAGGAAGGTACCTTCGTGATCGTCTTGAGACCTGTCACCCCGCTGGCGAATCCTGGGCCAGAGGATTCCCAGACGGTGGGGGCCGGGGAACGTTCTAGGATATGGGATTAAAATATTTACGCACCCATTCCGTCGACCCGTTGCCTTAAGATTGGTTGGGTATCTCTTTCTGCTGGGTGCCTTCCCCCTGGTCTACACTTATGGACACTGATGGGGGAGCCCTGAGAGATTGTAGATTAACTACTTTCCCCAATATTGTAGGTAGATTCCACTGACTTGATAATTTGAAAGCTTGTTTGATTGATAAGTTGAGGTCTGCAATTCCTCTTCCAGAGATAGAAACATGTGGAGCGGTCAGGCTCCCTTCTTCTTCTGGTACACTCCAAGCAGATTCAAATCTGCGTTGCTTCTATGGGAAGTATGGTTTGAGCCATTTAGCATTCCAAGGATGCCGGAGGACCTCGCCTTTTAGATTACGAAGGTAGTAGGAACCGTTACCCGCAATGTCGTGGATCATAAAAGGTCCTCCCCATGTAGGTGCTAACTTTCCCCATTTCTTTTCTTGCTGATACCGTGGGATTGTTCTCAACACATACTGTCCCTCTACAAAATTCCGTAGCTTTACCTTTTTGTTGTACTCCCTTGCTAGTCTTCGTTGATAATTTTCCATCTTTTGCAATGCTACTTCCCTTCTTCCTTCCAAGTCGTCCAACCTTTCTAACATCATATCTGTTGTGAGGTTTTTCTCCCAAGCTTCGGTCTTCGTGGTTGGCATGAGGATTTCCGTAGGTATGACTGCTTCAGCTCCATAAGTTAGAAGAAACGGGGATTCCCCGGTAGCGGATCTTCGTGTTGTCCTGTATGCCCATAAGACATTGTGCAGTTGTTCGCACCATCTTCCCTTATGCTCGTCTAATTGTTTTTTGAGTATAAGGGCGAGGGTCTTGTTGGTAGCTTCCGCTTGTCCGTTGCTTTGAGGGTATAAGGGGGTGGACTTGTTCTTTCTTATTTTGAAGGTGTCGAAGAGCATGTCTATATTTTTTCCCTGTAATTGCTTGCCGTTATCAGATACAATTTCAGCAGGTATACCAAATCTGCAAATGATGTTCTGGAATATGAAAGTGAACACATCCGCGTCTCTGATCCTGGCCAAGGCCTTAGCCTCCACCCATTTACTGAAGTAGTCCGTGGCTACTATCAAAAATCGTCTCTTCCCTGATCCTTCGATGAAAGGCCCGACGATGTCTACGCCCCATTTTGCAAATGGCCACGGGCTATCGACAGAGTTTAACATTGTTGCCGGCGCGTGGATTTTTTTCGCGAAGCGCTGACATTCTTCACATCGTCGGGACATCCTCGCAGCATCTTGTATCATGTCGGCCAGTAATATCCTTGCGTTTTTGCTTGTCAGCTAGTGATCTCATGCCGCTATGATTCCCCGCGTCACCATAATGGATATCATTTAGAATTCGATGCCCCTCTTTCCGGGACAAGCAGCGTAGTAATGGTCCAAGGAAGGATTTTCTATACAGGACCCCCTCCCGAAGATCATATCTTCCCACTTTGGAGAGCATCTTCCTAGCTTGTTTCCGATCCGCAGGTAAGCTTCCTTTTTCGAGAAAGGCATGTATTGTCACCCTCCAGTCATCTTCGTTGCTGAAGTCTTCGTCTTGATTTGCTCTTGACAGGATGTCTTCTTCATCAAAGTCATTATGGATGTCTTCTCCTACCTGGTCTTCGATATTTTCTTCCATCACATCTTGATTGGTAGCGAAGGAGAATTGAGATGCAATCGAAGGCTCGTATACCCTTGCTATTTTAATAGCTTCGGCATTTTTATCCCTCAGCATGGATGATATATATGCTAGGGCATCCGCGTGCCTGAGGTCCCTTCTGCATAAGTGCCGGAACTTAATGTTCGGGATTTGTGATGCCAATGTTTGGACCAAGGCCATGTAAGCTGAGAGGGTGTCATCGTACACATTATACTCGAGCCCATTTGCCGTATGACAAGCTGCGAATCACTTGTCAGCCTTACATCGGTTACCCCCATCTCTATTATTATACGTAGGGCATGTACGACAGCTTCGTATTCAACAATGTTTTGGTATGCTCTTTGAATTCCAATCTAAGTGCCTGTATAATCCTTTCTCCAGTTGGGGTGATAATGACAATACCTATTCCTGCTCCTTCCTTATTTTTAGATCCGTCGACAAAGACTTCCCATTGTCTATGACTCGCAGGTTCGAGGATATCCATTGGATCCTTGATTTCTTCCTCGGCTTCTGGTATTCCCTTAATCTCTTCGTCGTTGTCTAGGGGGAGGTCTGCTAAGAAATCTGCCAGACTTGGGACTTCTGAGAATGTTGAATTTCATGAATGATGTTGAATTGGTCCAGATGGGTGTTCCATTTGGCTATTCGGCCCACTTTTCCCGTGCTTTTGAGGACTGCTTCCAATGGTGCTTTGCATGGTACCCTGACGAGGTGAGTTAGGAAGTAGGTTCTCAGTTTTTGGGTAGCCCATACCAGTGCGAGGATGAGTTGTTCAATCTTAGTATAATTTCTTTCCGCGGAATTGAGTGTCTTGCTGACGTAATAGATAGGCTGTTCTACCTTTGTATTGGTTTGACTAATACCGCGCTGACTGCGTCCTCCGTTGCTGCTATGTACAGTGCCAAAACTTCATCAGGGTCTGGCTTTCAGGATCGGGATTGAAGCTAGATGTTCTTTGATTTTTTGGAATGCTTCCTCGCATTCAGCGGTCCATTCGAACCTGCTCCCTTTTTTAAGAATATTGAAGAAATGTTTGCATTTGTCCGAAGACCGTGCAATAAATCTGCCCAACGCTGCTATGGACCCATTGAGCTTCTGCACTTCCTTCAGATTCTTTGGTGACGGCATCTCTACTATGGCTTGAATCTTAGCTGGGTCTACCTCGATGCCCCTTTTCGTCACTAGATACCCGAGGAACTTCCCCGAGGTGACACCGAAAGTACATTTCTCCGGATTCACTTTCATGTGATGCTGTCTCATTGCTTCGAAGATATTCCTCAGGTCCTGGTGGTGATTTTTACGCAGCTTGCTTTTGACGAGCATGTCGTCCACGTAGACTTCTAGGGTTCCTCCAATCCATGGCTTGAAGATAGCATCGACCATCCTTTGGTATGTTGCCCCTGCGTTTCGGAGCCCGAAAGGCATTCTGGTATAGCAATAAAGGCCATGTGGGGTATAGAACGCTGTGTGTGGCTGATCTTCTTCTGCCAGGGCTACTTGGTTGTAACCAGAATATCCGTCCATGAATGACAGTCTTCGTACCTTCAACTGCTTCAACCAGTTGATCTATGCTCGGCAGGGGATAGCTGTCCTTTGGACATGCCTTGTTGAGATTAGTAAAGTCGATGCATATTCTAACCCCTCCATTTTTCTTAGGAACAATGACCATGTTGGATCCAGGTAGGGTACTTGACTTCCTTGATAAATCCTGCATCTAGTAGCTTCCGAAGTTCTGTTTCTACCCCTCTGATATTCTGGAGCCACTTTTCGTATTTTCTGCCTGAACGGGGGCGTGCCCGGTTTGATGCGTAGTTCATGTTGGATTACTTTTGGGTCAATCCCCGGCATATCTCCTAACTTCCAGGCGAACACATCCGCATATTCCTTAAGTAATTTGGTTAAGGAATGTTCTCTTCCTTCGTCCATGATGGTCCCAATTTTGACCATCTTCGGGTCTTCTTCCGTTCCTATGTTGATTTCCTTTATGGGTTCTACTGGTGTGAACACAGGCTTCGGGTTTCCGAGGACTGGGGCGCTCTTTAATTGCTATTTAGCGTGTTTCTGCTCTTCGCTGGTTGTTGAGGTACTTGTTTCCGAGCCTTGGACATTACCATCTTTCGTCAAGCCTTTTCCTGTAGTTTCCTTAAGGAATAGGTCTACGGCTTTCTCTTTCGCGGTTTCTTGATTTCTTACTCTTCGGATTTTTCGCTGCTCTTCTTGCTCATTGTTGATATGATCCTGAGTGGCCTGGCATCTCGCGTAGCGATTCGATCTCCCTTGATCTCCATTATTCCCTCAGGTGTTGGAAATCTGAGGTATTGGTGGTATGTTGCCGCAACTCCTTTGAGCTTGTGTACCCATTGTCGTCCAATAATGGCGTTGTAGGGGGAAGGGGTGTCCACCACACTGAATCGGGTATCCAGTTTCATGGGCCCTGCGTTAACCTGTAACACGATGTCTCCCAAGGGCTTCGTGGCTGCTCCATTGAATCCGTAGATGGTGTGATAAGAGGTCATCAACTGTTCATCATGGAGCTTCATCCGTTTGAATGCATCATAGAATAGGACATTTACAGAGCTTCCCCCGTCTATGAGGATCTTTTTGAGGTTACATCCAGCTACTGGTAATGTTAGGACCAAGGGATCGTTATGGTCTTCCATATCTTCTTCGATATCCTCGGCATCGAAGATGATAGGAGATTCCATCCATTCTTCGTGTTCGTCCACCGCTATCCCATCGACCTTATATAACTCGCAGCGGTCTTCGAATTGCTTCCGTAACCTTTTTCCAATCTGCGCTGTGAGTGAGGGTCCTGTGGCTTCGGAACACGAGATGGTGTTGATTGTTCGGTTTTCTTCCGGAAGTTGGACTGGTTTGGTTCGTTTGGATCTGTCCTCGGTAACCTCCTTTCGTATGTAATGTTTGAGCTCTCCCGCATCAATTAATTTTTGGATCATTATTTTAAGGTTCTTGCATTTTTCGGTCTGGTGTCCGTTGAAACAGTGATACTCACAGTAATCTTTAGACTTCTCGGATCTCGGGGGCTGCTTTCCCTTAGACCATGGCCACTCTAAGTTTTCCCTCCCTTTGATCTCTCGTAGGATACGAGCATAGCTAGCGTTGAGTTTCGTGTAAACTTGATCTTCGAATTTTCGGTCGCCTGTTCTTCGTTCATCCCTCCGTTCCTTCCTATCTTCGTGAGGTCTCTCATCTGAGCAACCCCTTTTGGCCCCATTGGTTTGTTCCGCTGAATTGGTGCGGTGAGACCTCTGCGGATATGCCCTCGGGTTTTCCCGTTGAATTTCTTCAAGTCGAGCGTGCTTCTCGATAATTATTCGGAGATCTCCTTCTGTCTTGGGCACGCTCCCGTGAATTTCAACAAATAGGGGACTCATTCGGTCTAAGCCCCATTTATAGCAGTTGATGCTTACCACTGGGTCCACGCTCCCTATGGCTTGGCAGATCTTATGCCATCTGTTTGTGTATCCCTCGTGGTTTCCTTGTAGCCAATTGCTAGTGAAAAGAGCTTATCCATCCCGGTGTTTACAGTCTTGTTGTACATGTATGTTCTTAAGAATTTCTCTGCGAGTTGGTCATGAGTGGATGGAGTTTGGTGGCAGATTATCAAACCATGATAACGCCGATCCCTTCAAGCTTGACGGGAAGTATCTACAGAGTACGGCGTCGTTCTGACCCCATCTAGCTAAGACACGGTTGTAGTACCGAACATGTGCAGCAGGGTCGCTGGATCCATCATAGCATTCGAACGTCGGGACAGGGCATTTCAGTGGAATAGGGGTGTTGGCCAAGCGATGCGTTAGGGCGTGGAGTTAGCTTCTCTCATGACCTCTTCTAACCTTCCCCCACCTTGTTTATTTTTTAATTGCCTGATCTCTGCCATCATCTCATCTCGTAGTTCCTCCATTGCGCGTTGGTGCTCTAAATTCTTCAGCTCATTACCGTCTGACTCTCCATCGTCATAATCCGGGTCGGATACGCTACGTCTCCTTGTCGCGTCTTCATTAGCCGCTAGGACGACTCTACAGTCTTGGTTTGGCTCTGGTGCTTTGGAGCTTGCTTCATCAAGTTGTTGGCTGGTCTTCTGCTTAGAGCAATCCGCTCCTTTAAATCTTGATTTTCTCTGGCCAACAGAGCTACAGCTTCTGCGTAAACCTGCTGGTTCTTCCTCAGTTCCTCAAGCTCAGCCATTAGTCGGTGTGATTGGTTGGACCCCTGATTGGGAGTCCCAGCGCGTGCCGCTACAGCCGTGGTCCGCCCTCCTCCATGGTCTGTACTAAAGGTGGCAGGGGTTCAGCTTCGGTTGCTGGTGTTTCCAAATTGGAGTGAGCGCCCCTCTGCGGTGCCAGAGCAGCCGGTATGGTTTGATTCTGATTATTTGTTAGCGGCATTCCAAAGGTTAGAGGTGCGCGGGTTGGAATGTTCTGGATTCATCCACCCTTTCTCTTGGTTGATTAAGTTGACTCATGGCGAAGGTATTGCTAGCCTCCGCAGCCTTCGGGACTACCGCAGCCTCCCCGTACTTTATCGTTGCTGCTCTGAGAGCCGCCGCTGCAACTGAATTAGCGTTCATGGGTGAAGTGATTTCTGCAGTATCTTGCCTTCGATTGGTCATTTAGCTTTATCTCCTTTCTGCTTGCTTCGGGTGATGATCGGGGTTGTCCTGGGTGTTTCTTTTGACAAAGCTTTGGATTTTCCTGCTTCCTGCGTCTTTTCCATCACGTGCCCTTTTGTTGATAATGAAATCTCGCGTAAACTTGCCTTCTTTACTCACAACACGTTCTCTCTGCATAAGTTATTTCAAACAACAGAAACGGGAATATCCGCGTGAAGCGGGTTAGTTGGCGAAATACAATTTTTCAAGAGGGAATTAATACCCAGGCTATAAATACGGGTTAGAGTTTTATTAAAGGATCCTTAGTATAAAAACTACGAAAATTGTAAATCCGATGGATTAGAACAATAACCCGCTTAGAACAATAACTCTTATCGAAGACCAAAGGTGGGTTTTTGAACATAATACAGTTACGAATGATCTATACGGTCCGAGCTGATAAATCAGAGCAATCATATGCCAATTAAAATGAAATCACAGGACAAGATAAATCTTTTACCGGGACGAAGTCCCTGTTTCTAGCGCCAAATTGTGAGCACACGAACCACGCGGTCCGAACGCTCACAATCAATCATTAACTCTAAGGATTATGATGATGGTACCCTGGTGTTGATTCATTGGCTCAAAACCTTCGGGTTTATCATGGCCTCCTCCAACACTCCAGCGTGGCGTTTGTGCATGGGATATAAGTATTAAGGAAAACAAAACATAAGCAAACACGTGGGAGCTAAATGAATGTAAAGTGCTGAAATGTAAATAAGACCAAGGTTTACGTGGTTCAGCACTAAGGCCTACATCCACGGGGTTTGTTGTTTACTATGTTCTTCACGGTTACACGAACGTTGAATGACTTTTGGGGTTTACATGTTTCTCTCCTCTCAGGGATTAACTTACCTTGCTATTCTCTCTCTCTCTCCTTCCTTCCTCCTGATGTTTTTCCCCCCTCCTTTGGTGGAGATTGGGTATTTATAAGGTTAGAACGTGGGTCCCATCTCTGAAGACCGTTGGAACCTTATCTTCTTGTGTCCTTGTGTCCATCGCGCGGAGGTCTGCGTTTCCCCCTTGATCCCGCAGGGGCATCCTCGCTCGTTCCACAGGTTGGTCGACGCGTACACTGCTCGGAGTGTTTAATGTGGGTAGTTGAGGGGTCTGCTCGTGTCAAACAAGTGTCTTCTGCCCCTGTCAGTCCGTGTCAGCTAACTTTCTCTCCACCGTTGATCTTGACTTCTCTTTTGGGATGAGATAAAGTAACTCCTTGGGGTTTATTTGGTGTTTCGTGATCCATCATGTTTCGATGTTTTTGGCCTGCATGCTTTCCACGTGCCTCTTTATATACACGTGTCTGATAGTGAGATATATGTGTACACAGACTCACCGCGCAATTCTCCCGGGATAAAGTGCGGGAGAATCGGTCGGGACCTTTATCATTTCTGGTTTAAAAGGCAGTATCTATTCCACGCATAACTCTTCTTTTTGTTGTTGGACTTGCCATTCTTTTTATGTATAGGTTCCTTTTAGCAAGACAGTAGCCAATTTGGCTAGTGCTTTCCTCTGCTAGCGTCTGCTTTATTCATAGAATTGTCAATTGATAGAGCAAAAAAACACACACCGGAAGTAACTTTGCCACTCACATTTACAGTATTACAAACACAAACATCAGAAGAATAAAGAGCTATTACAAACTTCTTTTCAAGCCCCATGCTTTCAAAGAAAAAGAAAAAAAAAAAGGATACTCTAAAAAAACGCATCCTATGCTTTTCGATGAGAAGTCACATATATATATAATATCATAGTAAATGAAATACAATCTCTGTAAAATTTTATATTGACCGGAAACCACCTTTTCTCTGCTTTTCTGCTAGTAGTAGTAAGATAATAAAGTCATGGTGTGCAAAAGACTTTTCTTTAGGTTTGTTGCTGGGTGGAGAGAAAATTCAGAGGAAGCTTAAGCTTACTCCTCTCTTTCTCCCACCACTTGCTGTTGAGGATGATCCGCATCCAAACTTGAACTCCTGCAATAAAACTGATAATATTGATTATTTGTGCTTCATTGTCCCTTAACAAACTGACACCCCCCATTAAATTCCTTGAAACCAGCTCATTCTGTACCCTTTTCTTCATAACCCCAAAAAAACACAAAATCTTAGTAATTAACCAAAACTCAATCTAATATTAGATATTTCCTCCCATTACAATAAATCGATTCCCACATTTTCCTAGAGATAATCTCCCATCCAATGGTTGTACATTCACTAACCTAAAAGCACTTTTCTTGTGCAGTGTAATAATCAATTTATACTAAAAGGTACACAGTAGAGTATAAATAAACAATGTAATAAAAAATAATTAACTTTCACGGAATTACGTTAATTTCAGACTCCGAAGAACCTGCTCTCACGTGGTACACTAGATTTTACTATGTGTTTTCATTTTGACTAATCAAATTCAAAGTCTGACCAGTAATTAATAAACCTGAACCAAAAGTCAATAAAAGAAAGAACTTTATGTGAGCAAATTAACGTGCTGCCTCAATCAATCAATGAATTCAGACACCACTTGGTCCGGAGAAGAAGAAGACCAACCCACTCAACCAAGCATTTTTCTTACATAATTTGGCCGCATCTAAATACTTATCAGTTTATCCGGTGGGTGGGCAGAAGCTTCTTAATTGCTAGTTTAACGAATTGTACGCATAGTATAGCCTATAGGGCAAAAGTGAAAGGACAAACCTACCCTTGGGAGTAGAATACAGATCACTCGTGATTGCGGACACCAAGAAAAATAAAGAAATGGAATGAGAAATAGTAAAGAAAAGAATAATACCTTGTGGGGGTTAGTATGAATTGTGTTTATTCCTTCCATATCCTACTACTAAAGATATTCTTGAGTCGATTCCCGGAGAGTCTTTGACAAGCTTTTCTAGCACCAGGAACATCCATTTCAGCGAGTTTCTGCAAATGAGAATAACCACCGGCGGACATTATCTTGTT
Source organism: Papaver somniferum (assembly GCF_003573695.1). Lineage (NCBI taxonomy): Eukaryota > Viridiplantae > Streptophyta > Magnoliopsida > Ranunculales > Papaveraceae > Papaver > Papaver somniferum. Next base: position 24,044,334 of record NC_039365.1, read on the forward strand.
CCGACAGCTCTGGCTACTTCCGGCGACGATTGCAGAAACAACTGAAACTGGATATTTCTTATTAACTACTGAGGATTCATTCTTTGGATCTAACATTTGGACTAATCTTAATATACTCTTCTCATCTCTAACGATTTCTTTCCGATTCGTTTTCGCCGTTAGTAATGAGATTAAAGCTTGTGCTGATGATTCTTGTAACCCGACTGGTTTTGATGACTCGTTCATCATCATTTTCACTAGTGATCCCATACAAGATGAAATCGATCGTTTTTGGAAGTCGCTCATTGATAAGTTGCAGAGAATTGAGGCTGAAATCTGTTGGATCACGATTGTGCCGTTCTTGATTGCGTCGCAGAGTTGTAACAGAAATGAAGTTGATGATGATAGGATTCGGATTGTTGATGATGATCTTGATAATATGTAAATTGATCTTAAAACATGTTCTAATGTATCAGGATTTGATGATTCGTCGAGTAAATTTAATAGACTTTGTAATCCACCTTCTTGTAATATTGAAACCCTAAAATCTTCACCAGCTGAAGCTAAAATCCATAAACAATTAGATGCTTTTTCTTGAGCGAAAGAATTACCTGATGTCAATAATTGAACTAAGACTGGAACTATTCCTTCTTCAGCCAGAGAAACTCGGATTTCATCAATTGCAGATACATTTTTTACAGCTCCAACTGCATGAGTTTGTGCTAATGGAGATCCAGATCGACAAGTTTCAACCAGAACAGGAATCCCTCCGTAAGCTGAAACTGCCCATGAATTCTCAGGATCAGCTGTAATGGCTTCAATAGCAATAGCTGCTTTTTCTTTCAAATACATAGATCCAGTTTCAAGCAACCTCAACAGAGGACCTAATCCACCTTCTTCAAACACACATTTCCTTGAAGAATCGCTAGAACTAACAAGAAGAGAAACAGCAACAGCAGCTTGTTCACGAACAGATGAATGATGATTATTATCGAGCAAATGAATCAAATATCTCATATCTCCTTCTTTAGCAACCAAAATCGAAGATTTCTCATCTTCATTTAATATCTGTAACAACGAATCCAAAGCTTTCTTCTTAAACTCAATCCCACCGATCTGTAATCTAGTAAAAAGATCTCTGATAAAAAATCCCAATTCTTCTTTAGCCGAACCTGGACCTGGTTGTGATAAAACAATGGCATTCGATTGCCGATTCAAAACACCCGATTTCAGCAATAAATCAATGTCATGGAGATGAGCAGAGAGTGAGGCTGAAGACATATCTATATCGCTCTGCATTAGTAGTTTCCCGCCTGTAGATGTAGGGTTTTGACATTGTTGAGACAGAGAATAAGTTTTATGAAGAGAAGATAACAGATTAGGTAATAAATCTTGCAACAGAGGGTTTTCAGACCAGGTAGAAGTATCAAAATCAGAGATTTCTGATAGAGACGAGCTTAGAAGAGTGAGTTTAGTACGAATTGATTGCCACCGTCCAATAAACGATTTAACAGCGAGCGATGAGATTAGGAGAAGAGATACAAGGTGGTTGATTAAGCTAAGGGTCTGTGTTAATGGTGGTGGTGGAGATGAAGTGGTGGTGGGATGCATTTGCTTGGAGTTATTCAGGAGAATAGAATAACTCAGTAGGGAAATGTTTCACATGAAAAATGGATTTTAGATAGAGATGGATGGAGATATTGCTTGGATTGAAAGGAAAGAGAGAGAAGTGAATGAGGTTCTACTGTCAGTCAGTACTCAGCTAGGAGAAGAAGAAGATATGGTGGTGGTGACTCATGACTGGCGGAGGTTGGAGAGTTGGAGTAGGGGAACAGAAGTGGGGTAGTTTTGGAATTAAATTAATTATTGACGAGACTTTTGCTAGCTTTTCTTTGTTTAAAGAGAGAGTGAGAGTAGGGGGGTCTTAGAGGGGATAGGGAAAAGGGCCGTAGGTAGGAACGGCGTTTTTAACACGGCAAATGGATTTTACATCACGAGGTTGGAGAGGAGGGAGGTATATGTTGTTTTTGTGTTTATCTTCTTCTAGTTCTGTGGTGCACGCTCTGATTTGATTTATGTGTTTGTCTTGGCTCGTGAGTCCACTACTATTGTGCACGCTCTTTCACTGAGAGATTTTATTGTTCGACGGAATGGTGATCGAGTGGCTGTGGATATAAATCCAGAAATAGCTTTCTTTCTTCTTTTTGGGAATAAAAAGGTAGGAAGCTGGTTTGGTTAAAATTTTAGAACAATTTTTGCAGTAAAAAAAATTAACTTCTTATAAAACAAAATAATTTTGTTTATGACTTTTACTTCTCATATCCAAATGTGTTTTTATGATACACTAAGACCAAGTATAGGTGCAATCATGGAATTGTAGATGTGATGTGGTTTTCACTAAACCCTCTATTAATCGGGATAAAAATCATTCTAGATGCGAAAAGAATGATAAACACTTACATTGCTCCTTCGATAAAGATTTAGAAGGCTATTATGGATGTTAAAATTCCTGTTGATCTTGTGGATCATTTTCTATTTGTCGATGGTTCTTTCAAGAATTTTAACATGATTCCGTGCAATAATGCAGGTGCAATAATTCAATCTCGTTCGGACTTTGGACTGGTTTCGGAAGCTGTTGGTGCTGAGGCAACAACTCTTTTTTTGGCTATCTTCTGGGCAAAGGAGATCAAACTATCCAAAGTGGTTTTCACCAGTGACTGTCTTCAAGTTGTGGATTTTGTCAATGGAGGCAGTGTTAGTGTCGAGTGGAGATGCATGGATATTTTGGTGGACTGTAAATCTTTATTCTTAAGTAGTAGTACCTATAAGGTTGTTTATATTAATCGTACAAAAAACAAGATAACGGATCGACTTGCACATCGAGTTAGGAAGTATTGTATTAAAGATGTATGGGTCTCTTATCCTTCTTTTTTGGACAATTTGGTTAGAAGGGAACCCTTGTTGGATGTTTGTAATTCTCTTTTAAGTTAATATAGTTGAGGTGTTTTCTTAGCAAAAAAAAAGATACACTAAAACCAAGCACTATGGTGTCGCTTTTCCCTTCCCTATCCCTCATATGTAGGGAAAAAACCAAAAAATCATCTACTATGGTCTTCCATATCCCTACATGTGTAGGGATATCTCTCCCTTTCCTTACAAGGAGGATCACATCTAATCCTACTAGTAGGGAAGGGAAATCACACAGCTACTCAATTGTCGTATAAATTTACGCTTTACAGCTACTCAGTAGCCGTTATATTTTACACGGCTACTGAGTTTCCGTATCCGGTTTTCCTTTTTCACTCTTTTATTTTTACTAAAACTCTTTTTTTACCTATTATATCTACTTTTTACCTAAAATATATCGTTTTTTACTCTAAAATATCTTTTTTTACCCAGACAAATATATTCTTATTGGAAAAAAACTGGGAAAAAAAACGGCAACTGAGTAGCCGTATGGTACAATTCATACGGCTACTGAGTTTCCGTATCGTGTAGGGAAGGGAAGAAATGGCACCATAGTGAGGTTTCCTTCCTTGTGATATCCCTTCCTTTTATATGAGGGATAGGGAAGGGATGCTCTGCACCATAGCGCTTGGCCTAACAAGAAAGTGGACGGTTTTGCCAAGAAAAAAGTAGGTGAGTCCCTTTCTCTGTTTTCTCCCTCTCTCTCTCATGCAATTTCAGGCGAGAAAACCCATCTTTTCCGGCGAGCTCTTCTGCTCAGATCTACTCCCTCTTGAGGTGAATCTAAGCAGGACCATGTTTCCTTTTCAGTTTGTTGGTTTTGTTTCATAGTTTAGATAGGTTTTAATGTATTTTAGGGTTAGGTCAGTTGATCACCCTCCCTTGACGGCGGCAAGTTACATACGTCTTCATGACGTTTCTGTCCGTACTTTCACAGCACCTTTAGTTGGCTTTCATAGCCGTTCTTTGTTTGATTTTCTAGCTTTCAAGTACATTGGCAGCGACGTCCGGCGACCAGAATCTTCATTGCTCAGTTCAAGTGTTAGAGCAAATTACTCCTTTGGAGCACATCTTTCTCTAAAAGAAGAAAATCATCAAAAATGGTGGACATCCGATCAAATCGGATCTCTTATCCTACATGTTTTTAGTCATCCTTCAAAATTTTGGCTCTTCTCTTGTTAAATTTGTTGATTTTGTACTAATTATGTATTGGATTTCTTTATGTTTATTGAACTTTGATGTACTAGAGAAGTATGTAAGCTTTAATCTGAATCATTAATGAAAGCTTGTTATTTATCAAAAAAATAAAAAAAATGGACACTCACACCTCGGGGAATAGATAGGGTCCTTCCTTACTCCTCACTAATAAGCAAGTGATTTTTTTTGCTTCTACAAAATTTCCCAGAAGTGATTTATTAATTAAAAGAAAATCAAAAAGATAAAAATGGGGCATAAGCTAGATTTTCTGTGAAAAAAGAAGGATATGGAAAAGACATTACAAATCATCGGAAACTGAAAAATAGGAAGAAAAAATCTACATATTCATACTGGCCATCTAATAAAGTCCACAAGATAGTTCTAACACCGAGTGATGTCATTATAATCTCCTCTTTTAGCCAATTCATCGTCCATTGCATTTTCCTTTCCTGTAAATGTGTGAATATCTAAATTTTATTGTCTTAAGGAAAGATATATTAATTCTTCCAATGGACAAACGAACTCCAAGTCACTAGACCCTTATCAGACAAACCAGCATGAGATGAGTTGAGCCTAGGGCTGCACAAACCCGACTCAACCCACCGATCCAACCCACACCCGTTTAAACTTACCCACACCCGACCCAATCCACCTAGGAGCGGGTCGACTATGGGTCACAACATCAAAACTCATAGTATTGTGGGTCGACTATGGGTCAAAGCTTCCCTCACCCGACCCAACCCACCCACCCACCTAAATATTTCTTAGTTAATATTAACCCTTAGATTACCTATCCTAAATGAATCACAACCGTTGAAGTAGTGATATATAATGCCTAAACCTAAATCGCTAACTTCACTTCAGTCTTCACTTCTTCAATCACTTCCTTGAATAGTCTTTTATCTTTTGAGCTTCGAACAATTGAACTCATTTCTTGTAATTTGTATGCATTTTGCAACTTTGCACCAACTTCTTACTTCTCTGGATTATAATTATCATTTGTTTACACTTGACTTGGGGTCAGTTCTTTAATTGTCATCTGTAAGAGTCTTAGGTAAGTCTGTAACTTTTTTTTTGATACAATGTAACTGTAATGTGTATTTTATGGTGGGTAACCCACCACCTACCCGACCCAACCCATTGTAATGTGGGTCGGGTGAAAACCGACCCATTGTTATGTTGGGTTGGTTGTGGGTGACAACTTCTGCTACCCACCATCAGTGGGTTGGGTGGTGGGTGAGGCCAAACCCGACCCATGTGCAGCCCTAGTTGAGCCACATTCTAACCAAATACTTTGCACTTTTTAATTTTTTTTGTAATCCTAAAAGCATTAGCAGCTTCCAATATTCTGCCATGAAAAAGTTATTTCCACATAGAAAAGTTGCAAAGCTTCCCATCACCTCACCAAACAATATTTGTTTCAAAAAATTACCCCACATATTACTTTGCTTGGATTACCTAAGGTACGGGGGAAGAAAATATCATCGATACGTGGAACAAACTGGGTGCCCAGACATAATTTAAGGAAGTAGGAAAGGACGCAGCGAGTAATATCTCGGATGTCCCTTTATCCTAAACCGAGATATTTTCCATTCTCCAGTATATGGATGTGTGTAAAACTTGGGCGAGATCTATGACCGAATGTGAAGTGCGTAGATATGCATTTAATGAGAAGCCAGGATGGTCAGGTTGACCATCCACGTTGCAAGAAGGGATTTGTTGGGGAACTTACAAGATAGTTACAACTTTAGTGAAGATAATCTCACATGCCTCACTGGTATCATTTTTCCAATAAGATGAACCATCCCTCTGTTGGAAATTTTGGGTTAAACAAAACGATGAAAACATAAACAGAAAATGGTGTATCCCTGATTCTTTCGATTCTTTTAGACAATAATTCGACCTTTCCCAATAAATTGGCGAGTACAAACGGTCTCCCGAATTATGCTTTCAGGATTCAATGAAGCCCTAACACCATAATCGAATTCAAGGATTGTACTTCCTTGACCCGACCAAGAAAACACACTGTATAAGGTTCCGATGATGCTTTTTAGAGAAGAAGAAAACAGATTGTTTTTTTTTGATGTATTGGAATGGGAGAACATCTTCGCTACTTATAGTGATATTCATGACTGTTGGTAGTGTCGTTTCATCACCAATAGACGCTTCCAAAAGCCATTAATGGTGGCTTATGGGAAGAGACGCGTCTGTTCAATTTTGAATGGAAACTTCTAGGTTTTACAAAGTAAAACCAGAAAAAAAATTCCGTATAACTCTGCGTAGCGGCAAACCTTGAATGTTGAAAATATCCAACATTCTCCCCCTATTTTCAAAAAATGAGAAAAACACAAAGTAAAAAAAAAAAAAAATCAGAGTGGCTGCATCACTAAAGTGACTGCCTACGTACCCGAGTGGGATCAAGCCAACGTAGTTCACGCTTAGTTTGGGAAATAAGCATCATCGTTGAAACCAATACATAAATGATAGGTATCTTTTGGATTTGAACCTTCACTTAGTGTAAGAAATTCAAAGCCTTATCGAGGTTCAGTGGTGAAGCTAGTCTTGAACCAAGTACCCCTAATGATAAAACCGGAATTTCAACACATATTGATTTCTGAGAATAGTGTGTTCTGTAGCTCGCACATTAATGGCCATGTGCTTAAATCCTGGATTCATGACTCTTCTTTAGAGAACGGTCTTCTTCTCTTAGGAAACGACCTGATTTCCATACTCATATAGGTAAGTCTCGAAGGTATTTCTGCGAGACACCTTGTGATAAAAGTTAGACTTATTAAGGATTTTCATCCATCCTGTTTTCTTACAGAAAACCAGCACTAATTAGAAATGAGAAGTTTTGTATTAGTGCTCCATAATCACCTCCATAACTTGTTGGTACCACATTGAACCTTGTTTATCCTTTCCAAAACATAGGTTGGGTTTCTGCTATGGGCGATCAAACTTCATTCACAGACCTTAGTCCCATTTCATTACACTTTATTGAAACCACTGTCTTTGGTAGACTTTTTGTAAATGGGTCTGCAAGGTTCTTACTTGTTTCAATATAGTTTACTGCAACTACTCCTCTTTTGAGTAATTGTCGTACCATTTGATGTCTAAGACTTGCATGTCTTGACTTTCCATTATAAGTATTGTTAGAGACATTATAAATAGTTGCTTGATTATCACAATTAATCAAGACCGCTGGACATGGCTTCTTCCAAAATGGGATTTCAACAAGTAAGTTTCTAAGCCATTCCGCCTCCTTACATGCATCGGTTAACGCTATTAATTCTGACAACATTGTTGAGTCAGAAATACAGGTATGCTTCTTGGAACTCCAAGACACAGCAACACCTCATAATGTAAATATACATCCACCAGTCGACTTGGATTTGGATTCTACATTGTTCCAGGTAGCATCACTGTATCCTTCTAATACAGCGGGATAGCCGTTATAATGCAAACCATAGTCAATGGTTCCTTTCAAGTAAGCCAAAAATCTTGAAACTGCTTTCCAATGTTCAACTCCTGGGTTACTTGAGAAACGACATAGCAATCCCACGGCATGAGCTATGTCCGGTCTTGTGCAATGCATAGCATACATAAGACTTCCAATAATACTAGAATACTCAAGTGGTGCATGAGTACGCCCATTGTTCTTCATTAACTTTATAGTAGGTTCTAAAGGAGTAGGGGCTGGTTTGTCATCAAAATGACCATACTTCTTGAGAAATTTCTCAATGTAATGAGATTGGGTTAAAACCAACTCATCTCCCTTTCTTAGGATTTTGATTCCCAAGATCACATCAGCCTCCCCTAAGTCCTTCATATCAAAGTTAGAGTTAAGAAACTTCTTTGTTTCTTCCACACGAGATATGTCAGATCCAAAAATAAGCATATCATCAACGTACAAACAGAGAATCACACATCCAGAACTATCATGCTTACTATAGATACATTTATCAGCATCATTTACAACAAAACCATGTGACAAAGCTACTTTGTCAAACTTCTCATGCCATTGCATGGGAGCTTGCTTCAAGCCATAAAGAGATTTTACCAACTTGCAAACCTTCTTTTCTTGGCCTGGCAATATGAAACCTTCGGGTTGTTCCATATATATCTCTTCTTCTAAATCACCATTTAGAAAGGCGGTTTTGACATCCATTTGATGTATAATTAACTTCTGTGTAGAGGCAAGTGCAATTAAACAACGAATAGATGAGATGCGAGCAACAGAGCATATGTATCAAAATAGTCAATTCCATGTCGTTGTTTATAACCCTTAGCAACTAGTCTGGCTTTGAACTTATCAATGGAACCGTCTGCATTCATTTTTCTCTTGAATACCCATTTACATCCTATAGGCTTTACGCCAGGAGGTAAATCACAATATATCCAAGTACCATTAGACAAAAGTGAATGCTTTTCATCATTGATAGACTCTTTCCAGAAAATAGCATCTCTGGAACTCATTGCCTCAGCATAAGTTTTAGGGTCATCATCAACATGCATTACATATCTAGTCATACTAAGAATTTCATTCTTACTACCTTCTACAAGATATTGTACCCATTCTGGACCAAAGCTTTTGCTTTCCTTGCTCTCTTACTTCTTCTAGGTTCGATATCTTCTATACTTTCAGAAATATCTTCTATGTTAGGAGCAGAATGTTCATCATTGATTAGTCTCTATATATTCTAGACTAGGTAACAATGGGTTTTCTATGGGTTGCATTTGGGAACTATTCCTATTCAAGTTCTCAAAAAATTCCACATCTACAGATTCTATAATCTCAAAAGTGTCAAGGATTAAAAATCTGTAAGTAATACTGTTAAGTGAATAACCTACAAAAGCACATTTATACGCCCTATTTCCTAACTTAGGTCTTTTAGGATCAGGCTTCCTAACATATGCTAAGCAACCCCAAACTTTAAGTCTTCTCAAATTTGGTTTCCTATTAAACCACAATTCATAGGGAGAAACATTCTTCTTTTTCAAAGGAATTCTATTCAAAATATAGCATGCAGATAACATAGCTTCACCCCACAAGGAATTAGGCAAATTAGAACTAATAAGCATAGCATTAACCATCTCAACCAACGTTCTATTTTTCCTTTCCGCAATACCATTTTGTTGAGGTGTATAAGGTGCAGTAAATTGATGAATTAAACCATGCTCTTGACAAAAAATTTAAATTCATTAGGAAAAACTCACCACCACGATCAGAACGTAAAATTTTAATTTTCTGTCCTAATTGTGTCTCTACTTCTGCTTTGTATATTTTGAACATATCAAAGACTTCATCCTTAGATTTCATCAAGTAAGTATAAGCATATCTAGTGCAATCATCAATAAAAGTAACATAGTATTTGTTTCCACCACGAGTCACATGATTTTTTAAATCACCAACATCACTATGTACTAATTCAAGCAAGGAAGAATTTCTAACTACAGACTTAAAGGAAATTCTATGTATTTTTGCTTGCACACATATTTCACACTTAGAGATATTATCAAAATTGCAATCAGAAATTAATCCTAATTTTCTCATGTTTCTAAGGGAACCATAATTCACATGTCCTAATCTACCATGCCATAGATCAACGGTCAATAGTATAAGCAGAACCATTATTTATTAAATTAAGCTTAATCATCCCATTACAAGCATATCCTTGTCCAACAAATACACCATTTTTGGACAATACAAACTTATTAGACTCATAAGTCGTCTTGAATCCGGCCTTCATAACGAGGTCTCCAGAAACAAGGTTTTTCACAATGTCAGGGACATGTAATACATTAGTAAGAGTAACAATCTTTTCCGAAGTAAAGGAGAGATCAATAGTGCCTTTTCCAATCACTTTGTTGTGTAAGTTGTTTGCAGAGACAACTTCGTTTCCTTCGCCAGTAAACGATTCATATGTCTTGTAAAGATGCATGTCTTTACAGATATGGACAGTTGAACCATTGTCGTACCACCATCCACTCTCATTGTTAGAAACGACGTTGGCGGCTTGCACTACAATAACAAGTTTGTCATCGACCATATTTGCCTCCTTTTTCTGTCCTTGTTGTTTCTTTTTGAGACGACAGTCACGAGCAATATGGCCGGGTTTATCACAGAAGAAGCAAGGCCCCTTCTTCTTACTCTTCTTGTTGGGATGTTGCTTCTTAAACTGAGTATCATTATTAGGTTTCAAAGCATTTGGTGTCTTAGAAAAATCTACACTGTTAATCTTAGAATGATCCTCAGTTTGCTGACTATCCTTAATTTCTCGTTTACGAGAGTCCTCTTCTATACGAAGATGACGCTGTAAACCTTCTAAATCATAGTCAGTCTCAGCATGCTTAAGTTTCTTCTTATAACCATTCCAAGAAGGAGGAAGACGAGAAATAATGACTCCGACAATAAAGGCAGAAACAAGTTCAATTCCAGCATCCTTAAGATGATTAACAATGAGTAAAAGTTCACTGACCTGGGAAATAATTAACTTACTGTCAACCATTTTAAAATCCATGAAGTTGCAAATCAGGAATTTCTTGTTTCTTGCTTCAGAAATCTTGTATTTGTTTTCAAGCGTAGTCCATAATTCCTTTGCAGACGAAATACTTCGATGGGCATTGTAAACACTAGTTCCCAGGGCGTTCAAGATATGACCACGACACATAAAATCATCTTCCTGACGTTTCTTTCTTCTGGCCTTCAAATCATCAGTGTCTTTGTCTGATGGTGCAGGAATTTCATCCAAACCGTCTTCAAGTATGTACCACAACTTGATGGTGATCAGGAAAAATTTCACAGTCTCTTGCCAACGAGTAAAATTATCACCATCAAAATGTTCCAATCGAGTTAGGGTTTGGTTCATCACTTGCAGAGATTGAGCAGTTACATTCGAATTTGAAGATTCACCCTCCATTGTCAGAAAAATTATTGTCTAAAACTCTGTTGGAAATTTTGGGTTAAACAAGAGGATGAAAACAGAAACAGAAAATGGTGTACCCATGACTTCAAGGCTCTTTCGATTCTTTTAGACAATAATTCGACCTTTCCCAATAAATTTGGCGAGTACAAACGGTCTCTCAAATTATGCCTTCAGGATTCAATGAAGCCCTAACACCGTAATCGAATTCAAGGATTGTACTTCCTTGACCCGACCAAGAAAACACACCGTATAAGGTTCTGATGATGCTTTTTAGAGAAGAAGAAAATATATTGTTTTTTTTTGATGTATTGTAATGGGAGAACATCTTCGCTACTTATAGTGATATTCATGCCTATTGGTAGTGTCGTTTCATCACCAATAGACGCTTCCAAAAGCCATTAATGGTGGCTTATGGGAAGAGACGCGTCTGTTCAATTTTGAATGGAAACTTCTAGGTTTTATCACCGTATAACTCTGCGTAGCGGCAAACCTTGAATGTTGAAAATATCCAACACCCTCAAGTAATGGGAACAAATGCAGCTTTTCCGTAAATTGTGCAAAGATTCAACGAGCGAAGTGAGCTTCCATCCACTAAGTTGAATTTGTTTAAAAGTGGAATGGGACAATGTGAAAAGGGTTGAAAGATTGTTAAGGTGGACTGGAGTGAGCTATTTATCAGAAGAAGAGAGTATTAGTTCGAACTTACTTGTAACCACTTTCAAGACCTAGTGAAATCACTCCCGTGGACAAACGGTTTTTTTCCTTCTATACTTAAAAAATCCTCAACGACAACTCTCAAAGATTGATAAGGTGAACTGGAGTGAGCTATTTAGCAGAAGAAGAGAGTATTTGTTCGAACTTACTTGTAACCACCTTCAAGACCTAGTGAAATCACTCCCATGGATATAGGATTTTTTTTCCCTCTATCCTTAAAGAACCCTCAACGACAACCCTCAAAGCCTGAAATTTTTCCTGCTCAGATCGGCTCCTTCTGGAGTAGATCTGAGAAAGATAACTTAAACCCATCTTCGATATTTACTTCTTATAATATATTTTATTTAATTTCAGTTGTTCCTTTTAGTTTTTGGCTTTAAACCCGGTTCACTTTAAATCAACCCTAACTGGCTTGTTTTTTACATTTTATTCCTCTTTTCCGGATCGATTTTTCTTAAGGTTTGTTAGATTCAGATCTGGTGCTTTGTTTTGCTCCTTCAAAGTTGATGATTATCAAGGTAAGGGTTGTCGTTCTTGTCAAAAGATCAAAACCTACAACAACTACAAGTCATACATCAACCGCAACCACAAAAATAACTACAACTTCAAGATTAAGTTCTTCAACAATTTCATCAACTGCTACTGCTACAAGTGTTACAGAAACTCCTTTGCCGATTTAGACCGATTCAACCTAGCTAAGAGCATGTTTGTTTGTTTTTTCTTTTGAGTAAAATCTGACTCGCGATCTGAGTCAGACATAACCCCCTGACTCGGACCCGTTTGAGTCAGGTAATAAAATACCCCTGACTTATGGGAAAAAACCATTGAGTCATATGAGTCAGATCTGACTCAAAAAACAAATATATTAGGTCAGATCCAGATGAGTCTGGTGATTTCAGTCAGATCCAGAAGAATCAGGTGAATCAGGAGAAAACAAAGAAGGTGTAAGACAGATTTACATGTATTAGACAAACCTTGGTTAGATCTTTTCAAGAACCCATCACTGTGCAGCGATGCAAATAGGTTTTGTTTGGTTCCAACAAAAACTAATTATTTGGCCTCCAGGTATAGTTTTTCCCTCTACATTACATGCTATAAAAAAAAAACTTGGTTAGATCTTTTCAAGATCTTATCACTGTTTTATGCAGTGGTGTAAATTGTTTTTTTTTGTTCCAAACAAAATCAATTTTTGCCCCTTGATTTGATTTTGTCCTTTTGGAATTTTGAAATAGTAGATTGGTTTTTAAGAGTAGGATTGATGGTCAAGAATTGAAGAATATATTTTGACTTTGATGATTATAAGGCGATCTTGAAAAAACTATGTAACGATTCTGATTTTCTGAAATCGATTTTAATATATGTTTGAGGTATACCTCTTTTATAAGAAAAAAAGAAAAAAAAAAAAACCCAAACCACATAAAATTGCCCATTTTTTCACTTTGATAACATGTTCTTCATGGCTAATCATTCATTCATCTAACACTTGATGTAACTGTTGATATTTCTTTTGGTATAGCCGCGCGATTTTCTACAATTACATTAAAAACGAATGTTGACGCTAAATTAATTTGAACCATTCTTACAATAGGGGATGCCCCCTAACATCAACTATTTTTGGCGCTTGTGAACGGAATCATCAATACCCAAATCTATTCTGTTCTGTAAAGGGAACTACCCTTAGCTGTTCATCTACAAGAAATGAAGCTGCACATTCTGAAAATCCAAATTTACCCATTGTTTTATAACTGCATAAAATATATCATCTAAATAAAATGGGGCTAAAAAGGTAAAAATGGAAAGAAAAATAAAGAGCAGAGGAAGTGGGTCTGGTGCGCAAGGGTCTCATTTTGAGAGGGTAAAATGAAAGCACGTGCAAAGCACGTCCAGCATACTAGTAAATATAATATAAATAACACTTTGAAGCCATGTTATAGCCTGTTTTCGGTTATTTTTACGTTTGATTACCCACGATTTTATGCGAAAGAGTTATTGGAAAACAAATTACAGCACAGGGTAGAAGTAATATACTCTGGATATTTGTCGACTAGTGCTTCAAGAAAAGGAAAAAAAAAAAATGTGTCGACGAGCATTTCCGGCATGCTGTAATTTATTATTGTCGTTCTAAAGTATATCTTGATTGATTATTATTACTTCTCTCAAACTTTATTCCCTTTATAAGGATTTTTTGAAATGAGTAGTTTTGGGAGGCAAATGAAGCTGTCTTCTCGGGTCTTTTATTCAATTTAAAACCACGACCAAGGACAATTTATATTGGGAATTTTAACAAACTGCCACACTTGCAAATCCCGATTCAAGAAACTGCCACCGTATTTTTCAGAGTTTATTTAATGCCACAACCGTTAGCACTAACGTCTTGGACCCACATGATTGGTCAAACTTTTTTGACTTTTGTCCAGATTACTTACACGTGTCTTATGTGGACGGCTCAAGATGTCGAGCACGATATTATTACACGTAGCACAGGCTAAATGTCTATTTTATCCTTCGTGGGATTGAAAACAGTTTGCAACTTTATATCGTTTCATTTTTCTTCTAGGGTTTGCTCGTTCTCTCTGTCCGCTCTGTTCTCTAGTGGAAGAAATTAGGGTTTGGGTCAGTTTTCAGCGGGATTTTGCTTAGGTTTAGTGTCTGAGTAAAGGGTTGGGGAGCAATCGAGATTCAGAAAAAGAAGGGGAAGGACAAGCAGCAGATATGGTATGATTGCAAACCCTAATTTCGTTTTTCTGAGTTGAATTAGGGGTTTTCTCTTAGGTTTCTGTTTCTCTTTCTTGTACTTTTTTTCTCTTGCTCTATGTCCGCTCTGTTCTCTAGTGGAAGAAATTAGGGTTTGGGTCAGTTTTCAGCGGGATTTTGCGTAGGTTTAGTGTCTGAGTAAAGGGTTGGGGAGCTGAAGATGAAGAAGAATAAGGGGAAGGACAAGCAGCAGATATGGTACGATTTCAAACCCTAATTTCGTGTGTTTGATGAGTTTTATTTTAGGAGTTTTCTGTGTGAAGTGTGGAATTTTTAAAACCCTAATTTCGTGTGTTTGATGAATTGATGAATTTTATTTTAGGGGTTTTCTGTGTGAAGTGTGGAATTTGATGAATTTTATTTTGTTTGTTCATTTACAGTGATCATACATATTATCCATATAGAGATATCAGTGTGTTTGTTGTGAATAGTAAACTTAATTTGCTATTCCCTCACATGGATAGAGATAGAATTGACCTTAAGGAATTTGAGAAGATATTGCGTGTTAAGTTGCATCTTGATGAAACAGAAATTCCAAATTTATATTGGACCATAGACCCATGTCTGCCTGAGTATTTGGTTACAAATGAAGACTTGTTTAAGTTTTGGGAGCATGTTGTACCTGATGATAAAGGCTTCATATGTTTACAAATGAGTGTAATGAATTCAGAATTTAGGAATGATAATGACTTCATTAAGGCTGCAATGGAACAACCAGTAGTAACAATTGATGAGACTCCTAAGAAGGCACTTAAGAGGATTGCTAAGAAGCCAGTTTCAAAGGAAAAGTCAGTAAAGATATCACCTACAAGGAGATCACCAAGGTTGCATGCTCAATCAAAGAATGAAAACTCAAATGGAGGAGCATCTAGGAAGTTGTTGTTCATGGATCTGTTAAATGAAGTGGAATCTCAGGGTTTTTCTTGCATAAGTCAAGCCACTGTTGTTGGTTCTAGCAGTACACCAGTTGATAACTTTAATCATGATTACTGGGTTGATGAAGTAAACAACACTGCTGCAGGGGATAAGACTGATGCAGGGGATAAGGCTGATGCAGGGTATAAGACTGATACAGGGGATAAGACTGATGCAGGGGACAATAGTGATGGTGATGATGAGGACAATGTGGTTCTAGAGAACACTACTGTAGATGAATGTCACCCCATTGAAGACCCAAATGCTCCACCAATCTTTGACAGTGATGAAGAAAATGATATTGATTATGAAGATATTGTCAAGACATACAAAGTTGGAGATGAAAGCAGTGATTAAAGCAGTAGTGAAGAAGACAATGAAGAAGGTATGGACCCTTTAGTGTTTATAATTTTTTGTTTATTTTTTACATGTACTAACACTTTGATGTTGATTGCAGTTTCTAATGATGACAAGAATAATGATAAGGATAATGATGGTCCTGAAGTAAATGATGATAAATATTCCAAACCAAAGCTTGATTACCAGAAGTGGAAAGAAATGTTCAATATGCACAGTGATGAAGAAGAAGAACCATTATTCCCTGTAGAAGAAGAGGTGACTCCTGTTGATCCTACTAAGATGGAGGTAAAGTATGCTTTTAATAACAAGAGTGCTTATAAGAAACATCTTAGGGGTTACTGTGTAAAACATAATTATCAGTATACGGTCTATAAGAGTGACAAAACAAGATTAAGAGTGAGATGTAGGTTTATGGAAGAGTATGGCTGTAACTGGTTTGTAAATGCTAGCATAAAAAGGCATGAGCCTACTTTTATTGTTAGGAAGGTTAATCTAGAACACACTTGTGTTGCGGATCCAAAGAGTTTTAACAGATCCGCGGATCCTGAGTTCGTAAAAGATGTGGTACATGAGAAGTTAAAGCAGACAGCTGGGGCCTTAATTCCAAAGCCTAAACACATTGCAAGAGACTTTTTTGTAACTCATAACATCAATATACCTTATATTTGTGCATGGAAGGCTAGAAATCTTCTTTTAGAAGATCTGTTTGGTAATTATGAAGACAACTACAAGGATGTACCCATCTTTTGTGCAATGGTGGCTCATACTAATCCAGGGTCTGTTGCTAAATACACTTATGGGAAAAGAGGTATACATTATGTTAAGACATTCATGGTTGATTCATTTATTTGTAAGTGGTGCTCAGTTATTTAATGGTTGGTTACTAAATGTGCAGATAAGACATTCATGAGCATGACTATTTCATTTGCTGCACCAATGAGAGGATTTCAGAAAGCTTGCAGGGGAGTCATAGGTTTAGATGCATGCCATCTAACTGGCAAGCGTGGTGGTGTTCTAATGGCTGCAACAACAATTGATGGTCAGAATTCTCTGGTGCCTTTAGGCATTAAGGTGGCTAAGAGTGAAACCAAGGAGAGCTGGACTGGGTTCCTCAAGGATTTGGCTCCAGCAATCAATGCACATCATGCTGGCAGAATTACCTTTATTTCTGATAGGCAAAAAGGGTTGTTGGAATCTGTTCCAAAGGTTTTCCCTGGTGCAAGAGTTAGATATTGCTTCAGGCACTTGTACAAGAACTTCAAGAAGTACCACAAGGCACCAACCTTGCACAACTTATTGTGGAATGCATGCAAAGCTTACAAAGTGAGGCATTTTCAGGTTTGTGCCTCTCTTTTTTAAATATCCCTATGTTTTTTGATTCATAGTTAGTAGGTTATATAATAACTCAGGTTACTATAATGTAGGAGCACTTTGACAACATATGCAAAGAAAGTCCGGCTGCTGGTGAATATCTTAGGAAAGAAGATCCAAGTACTTGGTCTAGGGCTTATTTTGATCCCCTTAGCTGTTGTGAGCATATGAATAACAATTTCTCAGAATCATTTAATTCTATGAGTTCTAATATGAGAGATAAACCAATAATCCAACTAGGCATGATGTATGGTCAGTTATAATGGGTTTGTTATTTAAGAGAAGGGAAGAATCTGCTAAGTGGAATCAAAATGATTTGGTCCCTGCTGCTGTTAAGTTGATAAATAAGATGCTTGACTTGGTTGGGAAGTTTGATACAGAAGGAAGTGTGGTTGGACAGGTTTATTTGGTAACTAATGTGTCTACCAAGAAAATTTTCACAGTGAACATTGTAGACAAACAATGCACTTGTTTGCAATGGCAGCTAAGGGGATTCCCTTGTCAACATGCTGTATGTGCATTGAAACTGCTCAGGCCAAACTGGAAAGAGTAAGAAATTTTGTAATATGCTATTACTTTTGGGTTGTAATATGCTATTACTTTTGTTTCTGTAAACTGACACATTTGTTTGATTGGTTGAACATTATTGTGCTCCTTACTACTCTGTGGAATATTATAGGACCATATATGCAGATGCTGTAAATCCACTAGAAGACATAAGTGAATGGAACTGGGAAGATAAGGTACTTTTTTCAGCATTAAATATATTATTGAATGTGATGCATTCACATTTTCTCTACTTTATTATATCCTTATTTTTCTCTACTTTTTTCTCTACTTTATTATATCCTTATTTTTCTCTACTTTAACTTTCTCATTTCTTTTAGGGTTAGGGTTTCATTTCTTTACTTTAACTTTCTCATTCCTTTTCTCTTCTTCTTATCTTAATTGGCAGGCATCCATGGACATCAACTTAAAGCCTCCTCCTTATCAAAGAAAAACTGGAAGACCAGCAAAGAAGAGGAAGATGAGCTATGATGAACCTGAAACTGTGGTGAAGAAAAGGAAATGTGGAAAGTGTGGATCTACTGCTGGTCATAATAAGAGAACCTGTGCTGGTGGTGATGTTGGTAAAAACCCAACTGGATTCATGCCAAGCACCGAGTATGATGCTGCAAACTGCACCTTCACTAGTAGAGATCATCCTGAAAGTAGCAGTGCAAGGGGTAAAGCAAAGGTGAACAAATCCAGAGGTACATCTTCATTTGTTGGTGAGTCAACAGGACCTAAAAACTTTGGAAGAGCACCAGCAGAACCTAGCACCCATGGATCTACACAAGATGTTCTGAATTTCAGTCAGAACTTTACTGGTATTGGATCTGTTAGTCAACATATTCCTGTCACAAAGGGAAAGCAAAGCAAGGCTAAGAAGAAGTAGAAGTGTGTGTGTGCTTCTTGTTGTGTTAGATCTTTTTTTTTTGCTTTAGACACTGATATCATAGTGTTAGATCTGTTTTTTTTTATGTACCAGAATTCAGTTTTATTTTGATGGATAATCTTACTTTATGAATGGAAATGATATTAGTTAAGAACTAATTACATGTTAATAGTCTTTTGAAGTTCCTTACATATGGCATTGAGATTGAAACTTGAATGGATAACCCTATTTTTTGCTGCAATGAAAAGGTGGTCTGATACCCATCTAAATGCTTCACAATCTGTGCAGATCAGGTAAGCAATGTTTCTATTGTGTTCATTTTTGCATCTTCTCAGCTGCATTATTGACTTGCATTGCTCTTTGTAGCATTCTTGCTTATGCAGTGGGCATTCTTTGTAACAGTGGGTCTCTTCTCCACAAGCACAACAACAATTCTCTTTGGGTAGCTTGATATTCTTGGATTTGAGTGGATGACTGGCAGAATCAAACCATTCAAAGTAGGTGCAGGTAGGATTTGAACACTTCAAGAACATTTCTCCATCTGTTTCTCTTGTGCTGGATCTTAGTAGTTGTCTTATACCATTACAAGGTATATGTTTGCATCTAGAGTACATCCAGGGACAAACCTTAGACTCATGACTTCCTTGTTCACATGTTGGACATAGATCTGGGGTAGTTTGCTGTCTAAATTTGCTGCTGCTGCTGCTCTTGCTACTACTACTGCAACTGTTACTACCTGGAGACTTTATAACCTTTTGGCTCATTTTTATGTGTTGAACTTCTGAAGAAATTGACTAATGAAGAGTTTGGGATTTTCATTAGTATATATAGAGCTTCAAGATGATGAATAAGACCGTTATAAATCCAGGTAAAATATGGATCGTCGATTTTTTCTCTTAGATTGATCCCACGTGTATTCTGACCGTTAGCAAATCTTGCACGTTTTTCTCACGTGCACCGAGTCGCGAGTTAACTCACTACTCTATAGCCGGTTAACTCAATCCCAGTGAACTGATTAACTCAATCCCTGTTAACTGATTCAGGGGCTTCTATGTAATTTTGGACGGGTTATTTAATGCCACGTATGCACTAACAGAGACTAACAGCCGTTAACCGTTATCTCAAAAAAACGGGATAAAAAAAATCAAGAGTATGGCATTTAATAAACTCTGAAAAAAACGGTGGCATTTTCAGAAACTGCATATTGGAAGTGTGGCACTTTATTAAAATCCCCATTTATATTCTACGGTTAATCTGTTAATGCACATACTGCTGTTGGGACCTTTAGAACGCCGCTTAAAGATTCTTCTTCTAAGTAGGTCGTTGCATTATCTTTTTCATATCGCTGTATGATTGTACCAACTTTCTACGTCCAATTCTAATTTAATTTAGGACTTATCTTTTATCATAGTGATTAGTGCAATCAAATTCATGTTTAGGCACAATGTAGTTGTCATCCACTTGTGAATGTGCTTAAAGCGGAAGTTCTTTAATCTTTGTGCAGAAGATGCACACAACTCAATCCTTTATTGTGTCTTGGGTCGGGAGCATGTGCAAGGGGTCCTTGCCATGTCAGTAACTTACGCCTGTGCAGAGGAATGATTAATTTACAGTACAACAGTCCTTCGTGGAGAAGGTCGACGGGCACTATACAAAGGCTAGCTTCCACACCAGTCGTTCTCGCCATGTTTATGTCTCTATTATGGAGTTATGGCGTGCAAAAGGTAAAATTAAGACAATGCTAACTACATGATTTGACACAGCCGTCCATTTCGCAGGGCGCGAGATGGACCCAAAATTTCTGAGAGCCTCGTAATTTCCTGATCGCATCTTATGAATCGTAAAGTTCCATGTACCAATTTCTCTATTCAAAGTTTCAAATGCTATTCACAGCAATCCTTCTAAAGGGGCGGCCGATTCCATTAGAGGGGCGGTAGTGAATGGGACAAAAAGGATCACTACACGGTAATTTGAAGTGCCCCTTATAAAAAATACTGAAAATGACTAATTAACCCTTACATAATTTAGTGTTGATAAACTAGTTTAGTGTTGATAATTTAATTTAATTTAATTTTGATAATCAAATTTCACTTATATTAACTCTAAAACAAATCAAAATCAGATTTTTAGAGTTAAAAAAAAGTTTAGAGGAGAAGAAAAGAAATTTTTTTGTGATATTTGTGAAACCCTAGATTTTGATTCACTCAACCAAAATGAGTGATTCCAGTGACAAATTTGAGATGGGTAAATCTCTAAATTAGTTCTCATTAGATTTTTGTCGCTCAAAATTATCTAAAGCACGTAAAAAAATCGAAACTTTTAAAATTTCAGAAGAACTTACGATTGAAATTTAGCTCGTTACCAATCGTAACTCGCAGTTACGGTTCCAAAAGTATCGAATACCAACCGTAACTGGTTCAATTTGGGGAAAACCCAATCGTAATACCGGTTACGGTTGGTAGAATGACAACATATAGCAACCGTAACAAATTACGGTTGGTAACTAATGAATCGGGATCAACCGTAACTAACCTACGGTTGGTAAGGTTATTTAAGTTACAAGTCGTAACTCAAATACGGTTGATAACATTGATGCAATTATAAACCGTAAGAAGAAAATGAAACATCCAGGACAAATTACGGTTCGTAACTTAAGTAACGAGACCAACCGTAAGTAATTTACGGTTGCAAAAAAAAAATCGTAACTGAACATTTTATCTCAAAATCAAGAACTTACGGTTGGTATTTGAGTTAAATGAACCGTAATATCAACCAAATCTATAGTTACGGTTCCAATTGGAGTTATTACCAACCGTAACTCACGCGCAACACAGAAATTTCAATTTCAATTTTGATCCAAAATCCTAATTTTTGATACAAAACTAACTTAAATCATACACAATAAACTAAATCCTAACTGGGTTTTTCGAAATATAGTTTTCAATCAACGATTATCAATTTTTCAAATCGAGGATGATGAAAATTTCAATTTTAATGGAGGAGGAGAAGAGAAGAGATCTGATTCCATTAGGTTAATTAGTCCATTTAAGATGAAAAGGATAATCTAGTCAATTTACATCCCTTATAGGACATCCTCTAACCAACTAGAAGGACATTGTTATCACACTTACCGCCCCTCTAATGGAACATGCCGCCCCTTCAACGGGATTGATTCACAATCTGACTTAGACTAGAGAAATATGTATTCAAGTACTTTGTAAGGTGGCATGACTGCATGAGTTCAATTCCGTTCTATTCCTAGCACTAGCAGCCGCCCCAAGTTTGGGTGTAAACAAATGGAAGAATCATTTATTTCTTTTTCTTTTGAAGCATGAATCATTTTCTTAAAAATGTCCAAGGTCGATTTAAAATCAAGTTAATTCAAAACCTGTTTAAAAACGTTTTTCTGTTTCCATATTTTTTTTTTTCTGTACCTTTTAATTTGAATATAAAATTCTTCTATAAAATAATTAATCATGCTTCCCCTTATCCTTAGGGTCAATGAGATAATCAATGTCCCTGACTTTAGACCCATTAGCTTGATGGATACTGTCAACAAGATTCTCATAAAAATTCTAGCCTCCAGGTTGAAGACAGTCATGCATGACTTGGTGGGGTGCAATCAGAGCGCTTTTTTGTGTGATAGACAGATTTTGGATAGTTCCTTAATAGCTAATGAATGTATTGATTCTTATAATAAGAGAAAGAAGAAAGGAATTTTACGTAAGATTGATTTTCAAAAAGCTTACGACAATGTCTCATGGGAGTTTTTGGATTACACGTTGATGAGAATGAGTTTCGGTCAGCCGTGAAGGAGATGGATATAAGCTTGCATCCAATTTGTCAACTTCTCGGTCTTGAATAATGGCTCTTCCAATGGTAGATTAAGGTTCTTAGACAAGGGATCCTCTGTCCCCATTCCTATTTCTCTTGGTAGTTGAAGCTCCAAATTTAATGCTATGAAAGGCCTGTGAAGTAGGATGGTTGTAGGGATTTGAAGTAGTTGTCAGATTACCAACTTAAGGAATATTTTCTTATGGTTTGAAGTCATCTCAGGGCTCATGATTAACTTTAATAAGACCGGTTTAATTCTAGTGGACAAGTCGAGGATATGCGCTAGCTAATTCTTTTGGATGTAAGGTTGAGGAATTACCTATCACTTACTTAGGCCTACCCCTAGGTGACAAGTATATCTCTGCTCACAAGTGGGATGTGGTTCTTCAGAATGCCGAGTCAAGGATGGCTTCCTGGTCTACTACCGATCTCTCAAGGGGTGGTAAATTGGTGCTAATGCAAGCTGTTCTTCAAGCCCTCCCTGTTTATATGATGTCTCTCTTTGTGGCACCGGCTGCTGTTATCAAAAAGTTGGAAATGCTCTTCAAGAACTTCTTGTGGAATGATCGCGAAAACAGGCACAAAACATACTTTGTTAATTGAGAAGTGGTTTCTTGTTCCAAAAAAAGGGTGGGTTAGGAGTAAAGCAGCTTAAGTTCTTTAACATGGCTCTGATTATGAAGTGGCTTTGGAGATCTGGGTGTGACAAAACAGCTATCTGGAGGGAAATTATTACTGGAAAATATGGTGAAGATCCGTTGGGTTGGCGTACAAATACATCCAATCAGCAATATGGCTGCAGTGTGTGGAGGGGTATTTTGAAGTTTATAGAGATATTTAAATCTAATTATAAGATGAAGGTGGAAAGTGGTGAGAGTGGTTGTTTCTTGGGTGATCGTTGGATTATAGACGATCCACTTAAAACTCAATTCCCCGCCATCTATACGGTTACATCATCAAAGGGAAAGACGGTGGCTTAGTTAGAAGAATTGTAGATGGTGAGGTTTCGTGGGACTTGGGAATCAACAGAAGATTTCAAGATCATGTGGTGAGAGAAATAACCTCCCTCCTGAGTTTTCTTGATGGATTCTTGTCGGAAGATGGTAATGTGGAGGATCATAGAGTGTGGTTGGGGAATAAGTCTAGTGGGACTTTTACTGTGAAGTTTTGTTATCTGTAGTTGATTTCTGATTTCCCGTTTCCTGAGAGGTTCGTACATCCTAACAAGATTTGGTCTAAACATTGGCCAACTAAGGTTAGCTTCTTTATATGGATGGCAGGCTTGGAGAAATTTCAACTCAAGACATGTAGAAGAGGATGGTATAAAGAGTGGGTGAATCATTGCTACATGTGTGTGCGGGATAGGGAATCAACTAACCATCTTCTCATCCATTGCGATGTGGCCTGACGTGTTTGGGGACTTTTCCTTAAAGATTGGAACATCAAATGGGCAACTCCTCCTGATATTACTTCTCTCCTCTCTAGTTGGACCGATAGATCTAACTCGAAAAGGAAGGTAATAGTGTTGAAAGTACTTCCCGCCGCTATACTTCAGAATTTGTGGAAGGAAAGGAATCTTATAGCCTTTCAAAATGTCAGTAAGGAGGTAATGAGTATTGTGTAAGCTGTGAAGTTGACGATGGTGTATTAGCTGCACAACATGGGAGTGTTCAAAGGGATTTCCATAGAGCAGTTCGTTATCAGTTGGGATGAGGTAATATTTCAACCTCCTTAGGGTCCCTTGAAGCTTTCTTTCTGGTGGATGCCTGGAATGTTTGTGTAGTGTTCACATGTGCTTGTGATGTTTGTGTTACGTTTCTTCGGAGGTATATTTCTCACCCTCGGTTGTTTCGCCTCTGGTCTTTGGTGGCTTTTCTGACCTGTTTTTTTCTTTTGGTCAAGTGAGCCCTGGCTTATATTTCATGTACTTTGGCTCCCTTTCAATAAAAGAAAAAAAACTTTTATTTGGAATTACAAAATCCTTTCAGCGCTACAAAGTCCAATAACGAGTCACAATTGCTAAATGGAACTAGGGCTTGCTGGTGGGAGGCTCCAGCTACTCCAAAATTCTAGATCCAACTGGGAAAATATTTTTCGCCATTGTTTGGGATTTTTTTCCCCTTTAGAAATGATGGAGGATCCCCTTACATGGTTATTTTCACACTATTTGACACGTTATATGTTATTTTTGTGAATAAAATCCAAACATTGACGGATTTGAAATCATTGTCCGGGAAATATGTTCTTCTTACAAAGCTCTATGATTCTGCTAAAAATGAGTGTATTCCGAAATACTAATGCCAACCTTAATTTCAACTGTTAAAAAATCATTTTCTTTCGACGACTTATTTTCAAAGTCGTAGATGGTCGTGTTACACATCACAAAATGCACTCATTATTTGCAGGGGTGTAAACCTTTACAAGAGGAACATATCCCCGAAATATTAGCTTCATAATCGACATTATTTAATTTTGATTCGCATAAAACATGCCTAAATTTGAGATAATGTGAGAATACAAGTGTGAAGGGATCCTCCCTCGAAAGAAATTTGATTTTTTGCTCATGATATTGTTTTAACCTGCCTAAATTTTCAATCCCGATTCCGCACTCGGATAGCATTTGCAACAAATGGAGGAGGTAGGTTGGCGGGATGCTTGACCGGTTGTGGTTGGTAATAATGGGAGTGCACTACTAAAGTATACCAGTACTGTTGGTGTTTGCCCGGTCGGAGCACTAAGCAAGTGTTTCGTTCCTAATTCGATGAAGGATCGGCTTTTATATATCCGGGTTCCTTAATAAATTTTTGCAGAAATTACTGGGATACGTAGATATTGTAAAGAAAGTACTTCCTCCATTTTTGGACAAACGATATTTTTACTTTTTCAATTTTGATCTAGTTTTAGGCTAAAATGAGAAAATAAAAGCATTTTTTTTCCCAAAAACAGAAGGAGTAATTGTCTTCCAATCTCATACGACCTAAGTTTAGTTTGTGCACCAAATGGAATGTGATTTAGCAGATACACCGTTCAATGTTCACATTGCCCTAGCCTTGGTCGACGTGTTTTATGTAACCAATAACCATGCTGAATAGTAGTTAAAGATGTGAAATTTCAGTAATTTTTTTTTTATTAGTGTAACCTGATCTAACATCACGACTTGAGAATTGGACTCGAGATAGCTTTTGTTGATTGTTGTAAATGAACGCAGAGATTTTTGATCTTTTGGTCGGGTTTTGTCCCAGCACCAACCCTTCCTCCCTTCTTCTTGGGCCTACTAAAGATTTATAAAAAGCTCAGTCAAAACAAATCCACTGCGAATGCTTTGCTAGTAGCGACTTGCTGCTCCTTGAAATGAAATTGTCATTCAAATTTTGTAAAAAGGTAAAATAGCCTGGCTTGATTAGGATATACCGAGATTAATTGGGGTATACCAAATTTAAACCCATCCAACCTAGTGTGTTAAGGGGTGTATAAAAGATGTTAAAAGATCAAATTGCCCCTCAAAGAAACCATGTCGACTACAATCCATCCAAAATCTTTTTCCAAAACTCTAATTATGAAATCAACAAAAAAAAATCAAAAAAAAAAAAATCGAGAAGAAACTGAAAATGTGTATCATACGGGTTTTGAGATTTGGTACAAAATCATACCCAATCTCAAATCCTTTATGACTCAACATTTTTACCAAACGTCGACAGAATATTTTTTGTCGACCTTGCCGACTTTTCATCTATGAAAGTAGCATTTACAGGGTCGGCACGGTATCCATCCTTATACGTTGCCGACTATAGTTTATCCGGCAGGTTATGAAATTAATACCTTACCGACTAATCATGCATTTGTAACACCTTCTCTGTATGTCAAAAATCCTATAGTCGGCAGGGTATTGTTTTGTCGATCTTGCCGACTTTTCATAGTCGGTAGGGTATTTTTTTGTCGACCTTGCCGGCTTTTCATATTTTCAGAGTTGAAAGTGTTGATTCCTTCTATAATTTTGAGTATGAAATCACTCAGCAGCTTTGCAATCCTCTTTGTAGAAGTGTTTGGTTAGTGTCGTTTCATTTCCGTTACAAAAACAAATCTCAATAAAAAAAAATCATCAAAAATCATAACACATAATCCATGAATTCAATTCAAACAATACCTAATTGGAGACTTTTAATTCAACTAATTAACTAACTAAATTAATTAACCTAAACACATTTTTATAATTAAACAAGAATATATTAGGTATTTTGAAAATAAATGGTTAAGGGATGGTGTGTTTTAATTCATAATGATCCTGGTTTTGTCTTATTAGGTATATATCCTAATTAATCTGGTATTACCCCAATCGAGCTATGTAAAATAGGGGCAATTCTTATTTTCTAGAAGAAATTGGGTGCAAGTAAAAAAAAACTCGTCAGTCTGTTATAAGATGTGCTGAAACATTATTGCGTTACCAGTTCTATTAGAGCGACTGCAATGGTACGACTAAACTCAAAGATCAAAGACCAAAAAAAAAGACTAAATATGAGTTTAATCTGTACTGTGACGTTATGGGGAGAAGACCAAATTTGGTCGCGCGTAAAATTAATCACCGCACGAAAACGAGCGTAAATTTGGTGTACGCTTGAATGGGGCGTAAAATTGGTTTACGCCCGAAATTTGAATGGGGCGGATGGTTTGGTGTCCGCCTGATGAGTAAGTGAACGGGCGGATGGTTGGGTGTCCGCCTGATGAATTTCATTTTGAATGGGGCGGATGGTTTGGTGTCCGCCTGACGAAATGTGAACGGACGGATGATTGGGTGTCCGCCTGATGAATTTCATTTTGAATGGGGCGGATGGTTTGGTGCCCGCCTGATGAGTAAGTGAACGGGCGGATGGTTGGGTGTCCGCCCAGCAACAAGCGTACTTTAAATTTACGCCCGACTATATTAGGATTTGGTATTTGGTCGCGACCAAATATGATCTGGGATTTGATCTTTGGCTGGGATTTAATCTTTACTCCGTCCCACTGCGTTACGATCTCATCCCAAATTTTTGGTTATACTCGCCCACTGTGGATGCTCTTATTACGGGAAAAAAAGAGGAAGTAACGTGAGGATGATAACCTGCTGAATGACCTGGAAAGATAGGTGTATCAGAATGCGAATCCTGAATTCCCTGATAGACTAGAAAGTACTATGCACAAGATTCTTACTCTTTTATAACAAATGTTCTCACTTCTCAGTCCATTGATTTGCATAGAAAAGATTACATGACAAGAGAGACGGTGGGTCAGTCCACCCCTCTGGCTGCAGCTGGTCAGTTCTTTTTTTTTCTTTTGTCTTCTTTTTCTTTTCTATGGTAAGGCTGTGTCATTCGACTCACTTATTACACACACAGGATTCGACTCACTATTAGACCTGCAGCTGGTCAGTTCTAAGTATGCCGATCAAAAAAAAGAAAAAAAAAGGATTGGGAAAATGAGAGGCACAGAAACGTAAATCTCCCTTACAAAAATGGCCCAATGTGTGAGAGGAAATACAAAAAATGGTTCTGATGTGTCTATTTTCACATATCTCATCTTTTACATGTAGTGACCTGCTTGCGATTTGCCTGCAAGGAATTGTTCCTAAGCACGCAGATACATAGATCATCTTAGAGCTGCCTGCTGGAATTCTCCTTCCAGATGACCAGCGACGGAAGCAAGATTTGCAAGTCTGGGTGGGCCAAAATAACATTCTCGGCTAATGACAAAAATGTTAGAGGCCCTGCTATTTTTTTTCCCAAAAGTCACACAGGAAAAAAAAAAAAGTGATTTTTGTGTGATGTTTAGAGATTTTGGGGGTAGATGGAGCACCCCTCAACCACCCCACTGGAGAGGACAGTGAAAAGACCAACAAATGTTTAAATAAAACACCCCAGTGACATGGTGTTAAAAAATCTGGCTACTATGCCACTTAATTGAGGCCTATGTATTTCCTCATCCATCCAATAAAAAATGATAAGGGGTGTCTAAAGATTGTAAAAATACTAAATTAACTCTTAAAATAACCTTAATTATTATAACACAAATACAAATACTAAATCATAACTTAAACAAATCCTAATCAATCAAAACTCATTTTATTTATCAATTTCCATCAAAATTAAAACTAAATCCTAATCAATCACAGACAACAATTAAAATTTAATTTCCTTTTGTTAAATAAAAAGAAAACCCAAAAACAGACAATTCAAGTGATTGAGTTAAATCCCTTTAAACCATTCTATCTAAGAGATACTTTACAATGATTTACCTCTAAATCTTTAAAACTCACTCATCAAGTTTTCTGATAACTCGCCCAGAATCGATTTATATTTCCACCATAGTAATCCGATTCTGCAGTTAATCGGTTTTTAATGTAAACCTTAATAACCCGATTCTGGGTTGATGTGATAAAGATCAACTACAATCTGGTTACATTAGTACACACATTAACAGATTTTGGCTTCTTGTTCGGATCATTTTGGACAAGATGTACTCCGATTGTGTAGTTGAAAATCTCTATATACCAACAATCAGACTACATTAACGTCAGTATAAACCGAATCTGAAAAAGCGGCAGCAAACTACCTCCAGAATCGGTCTTTATAAACATTTTAGAAGCCTGATTCTGTTACAAATTTCATGAGTCCAAGTTACCGAAATTAAGAAAACCACTTTCATTCATTAAGATTGGTTCAAGTTTGCAAAATATACAATATAAGAAAGCGACAAAATATAAGCATTCGATAGATCAAGTTTTCAACATAAGGAAAATACTCATTCCAACAAATGGAGACCATCGAATTGATCCAGCTTGATCAATTCCTCCCATCGCCTCATGGTGGCATCGTACTTTTTTAGCCACTCCTTGGTGACCTCAGTGACCTTGTTAAACTTATCTACCGGTGGAAATGGACAACCATCACGTACTCTAAGACCGATACAATGTATGTTGTTATGGTTGAATAAAAGAATTCTCTGATCCTTCAGCGATTCATCCCAAATGGTGTATTTTGGTGCGTATGTATAACATGATCCCTTGCCAAATAGATGAACAACGCAACTCCACGTTTCCTCCAAGAGATGACCACATAGAGGCATCTGCATCCAATGATCTCGGGTAATTGGCCCATTCCCCTTTGGCCCTTGTACTCTAGCAACCATTTTTTCAAAAATCACTTCTTTGTCTTGTCTTGTTTTTCCTTCCTTCATCATCGATATGTAAAAATCCTTGTCTTCTTGTAGGCGCAAGGCCACCATCTTTCTAAAGTATTGACATTGGGTTAGGTTCTCATCGTTCGCCAAACTTATATGGCCTATTTGTTCCGACGCAACGTGATAACCACAATTCCCATCCGTATCCACGTCGTCGGTGGATAACGCATAGGGCTTAATGATTTCAGGAAGTTTAGATTAATACTCCTCGAATATGGTGTAACACGTTCGATGGGGTCTACCTCGTTCATCCCTAGGTGTGCTTCCATCACCAAGAGCGGCCCTTAGAGTCACCATAGAACCCTTTTGTCTTGCTTCTCCCTTGGATGCACGTAACCTTGATACTCGTGTTGTACTCGCTTGACTCTCTTGAGAAGGAGCGATTGGATATTCATGTTGCGATGGAGCGACTGGATCCTCATGCTGCGAAGGAGCGCTTGTCCCGCTTTCTCCCTTCTTTGGTCGACCCCTTTTCCTTTTAGCCGGTGCCTCTTCATTCTCAATGTGTGAAGGAACGTTTGAAACATTTGTCTTATCTTGTAAGCTACTTGTCCCGCTTTCCCCCATCTTCGGTCGACCCCTTTTCTTTGGAACCTTTGCATCTTCTTATTTAGCGTCTTCCTTCTCATGTTGACAAAGGATTCTTTTATGACTCAACAACGGGTGTTTTCCGGTACTCATTGCAACCTTAAACTCGTACCGGTATATCTCCTTCAAGGTCTAATATTGCATTGTATGTGCCATGTGCAAAGAAAATGCTTAGCATCCGGAAAAACCACTCCAATGGCATTCATTAGGGCTTGGTCCTTATCCGTTACTATGATCCTCGGAGTTTGATCGCCACGGTATATCTCCTTCAATGTCTCTAACATACAAGTAAAACTCACATCATTCTCCTGATCCATAAACCCCCATGTTACCGTGAAAGTTTGCTTGTCGGAAGTATGGCAAGCAATGTTTAACAACGGTATATTGTACTTGTTGGTCTTGTATGTACAATCTATTAAAAAAACTTGATAGAAGCATTGTGCCAACTTGATCATCTCCGGATGCGCCAAGAAAATACGAGTCACTTTGCCTTCCAATACTTGCTTCCTCATTGTGTATCCGGTGTTGATATGCTAACCATTGAGATTGTTCCATAACCGCTCTACCACCCCATGACCTCCTCCTAAAGGCTGCTCTTGCCGTGTATATTTGCCTCAAAGTGGACAAGTTATCCTTATCATCCTCCTTAATCTTCCTAAGGGTATCACTTGGTTTACACGCTTTCATCGGCCTTACCGTTGATGTGGTTTCAACCCACAAACGGCCGCGTGTCCAACAAGAGATTCCAAATCATCATGATTATGACAACCATTTGACACTTTAGAGAGCTTGTATACCTTACTATCATCGGGTTTCTTGCGTGTATTAACTATAAGCTTAAACGGGCAATCATACTTCTTTGATTTAGTAAAGTATTCCCTTGTCGTCTTCTTCACGTACAGTCTGTCCTTTGCCCAGTGACTTCTTGCTTTCCACCTCTCTCACAAAAAAATTCTAAACTATATTTACTTGAATGACGGCCTAAAACTAACGCGCATTTAATCTCTATTCCCTTGTTTATAAACCATTGTTTTGCATCGTCTCTATCTTCCCATTCCAAATCGATGAAATATTGGGTAGAGGTATCGACACCCAGCAGAAGATATGGCTTCGGGTTGATGTTCTTCAAACGCCACAACAATCTACAACAAATATCAAAAAGTTGAGGATTCAAAATCGGTTTATAAGTTACAGTCGATTAAACCGATTATAAGTAATCGGTTTATATGTGCAACTATAAAGACCGATTAAAGAATTGGCGGAAAATTTTCAGAGTCTACAATCGGTTCACATTTGGTGTCATATAATCCGATTTTGGTGCATATTTCTCCTGGAACTCCAAAATCGGATTACATATTAACGAATATAAACCGATTGTCAACTTTGTGTATTCTACGAGATTATTCAAGGGAAGAAATCGGATTATGCACATCACCAACAAAAACCGATTCTCATCACATACCCATCGCGCCAAAAATTTACTACAATCGGTTTATTTGGTGATGAACAAAGACCGATTCTTGTAACCAATTTGGGTATTTTGCCCAGAATCGGTTTATAACATGCTATCGAATAAACCGATTCTGGTTTAAAGTTTTGAATTTTTTTCCTTATTCGGCAATTTAGACATGCAAATACATGTTTGTAGATCGTTACAACTCATACCTGTTTATTAGAAGCATTATCATCTTCTTCCTCCCGACGAAATTGTTCTTGTGCTTGAATAATATCCTCAAGCATTCAACAAATTATCCAATTCGGTAGGACCGAAATCATGATAATCTGATGCACCCCCTTCTTCATCACTACCAGAGTCTTCATCATCAGTATATTCTTTCATTTTTGCTAAGAAAATCAAAAACCCTAGTTTTTCCCTTTTTTCCCTCTACTTCTTTCCCTCCAAACCTTTAAAAAGAAAAATGAATTTCTACTCTAATCCAAACATTATAATCCCACTCAAACACTTATTTATTTTATAAACATTAACTTAATTAATCATCACTAATTTAATAAGGACATATTAGACATTAATATAAATACTGGATAAGGGACTTCTACAAATTACTTCCTAACGATCCTATTTTATCATGTAGTTATAGGCCCCAATTAAGTGGCATAGGCCCCAGTTTAGCCAGGTTAAAATAAGAAGGTCCTACCCATAAAGTGGGAAGTAACAGGATCTCCGCCTGTGTCCATGTTACTGCGGCAGGAATAAGGTTATTAAGTGATTATGGTAATGATCGGAATTGGAAGCTCGTCAATAATGAAAAATAAATTTATCGATCAATATAGAAAAAATTGCGTTGTATTTTCATATAAGGATCTACATGTATGTCACTGGATGCCATTGAATCTTCTTTTTTACCTTCTGTTACCGCTGTTGCATGCACAAGTACTTTTATTGCTTTTTTGTTAATTCTGTTTAGGCTATCGCATGTCTGTAACACTGAGTCGGTTACATGTGTGGCATGTATGCGTGTGGCAATCCGTCAACATGTACGTTAGCATCTTTTATATGCTTCTCACCTGTTTCTCGTAATACTCAGAGTTCCCTTATCTTACGAGTTTCTTTTCTTTCGTTCATAAGAGCAAGTCTACGGTGAAATCCATTCATTTTTCATCTTCCACGCCACCTCAGTATTTGGAACTGTGGATGGAAGCACAAGTGTAATGGTGGAATAGTAGAAACGCTATTCTTAATGGAGCTAAAAAAACGTAATTAAGAATGAAGCTTTTTTTTTTCAGCTGTTAGATTTCAACAACTCATTTTAAATCTACGGATAAAAAAAAGGCAATTAAGAATGGAGCTAAAAAAAGGCAATTAAGAATGAAGTTTTTTTTTCAGCCGTTAGATTTCAACAACTCATTTTAAATCTACGGATAAAAAAAATGCAATTCTTAATTGCGTTTTTTTAGCTCCATTCTTAATTGCGTTTAACGCTATTCTTATTGGCGTTTAGATGGATTCCACGGATCCTTCCACCAAACCATGGAACCTTGCTTGGATTTTCCGTCGAAAACCCAACTTGGAAGCCACTAGACTTGACATTCCATGAATTTTCCACACTTGGAATAGGTTGGATTCCATCATAAGACTTGCTCTAAGCCTAATTTCTGAACTCATCTAATAATCCTTCATAAATCTTATTGACCCTTCATCATTTACTTCTTCAAACCGTTCATGAATGGTATCTCATGCTACTTCTCCTTCTTCCAGTAATTCACATTCAAATTCCTTGAAGAATTCATATTCACAATCACAAATTCAATTGCCTTTTCAGAATATTTGCAACTTTGTTTCTCCAAAATTGGATTCCCCGAATTATCTTTTCTGGAGACATCAATTTGAGTTCATTATGATGAGTACCAGTTTGCTTCGATTTGTTGATGAATCTTATCTCCCTTCTTCGAAAATGATTATGATTGACGAGGTACTTTTCTTAAATCCCGAGTATCTTTTTTGCAGTATGCAACTGGGATCGATTTGTATTGTATTGTCTTAATGCTACTTTTACACAATCAATTTCTTCTGGTGTTTTTGGTTTATCTACATCAAAAGATTATTGAGAGTATCTTCAATATGATTTCAGTACTCAATTCTTTGCAAGAAAATTCATGTTTAGAAGTCAGCTTCAATCTATTCGTCAAGGTAATTTTACAATTGTTTGACTATTTTAGGAAACTTAAAGAAGTTACTGATAATCTTACGGCTATTAATGATAAAAATTCATGATGATGATATTGTTAAGTATATTCTAAATGACTTGTGCATATGTTTCAATCAATTTTTTGTTTCCTCTCACAATCGAGAGACACAGTTCACCTTTTCTTAGTTGGGATCAATACTTGTTCATCATGAACAATGGCTTAAATCCCAAGAGAATGATTCGGTGATACTTCTTGATACAACAAATACTTCGTTTTATTCTAAGAAGACATTACATCCTCACGAATCAAATGCTTCTACATCTTATAATTCTTTCAAGAATATTGAGAATCGACCTCCAGCTGGTGTTTCTAACAACGATTATCATATCTACAAGAGATTAGGTCACGCACTAACAGATGTCATTAGCGTTATACTCCACTAATAAGAGGCACCAAACCTCAAGCTTCTGGTGGATTAGCTTTTTCTTCTAGTTTTGGCTCCAAGCATAAGTTTCCTCAAGAATTTTATACTTGTTCTGTATTTGAACAATCTTCATCAGATTTTATTGTTAACACTTAATGGATTCCTGATTTCGCGCTTTTATACATATTACAAGCAATTCTTATTTGTTGCAAGATTGTCGGCCGTATTCTGGTCCTAATAGTGTGATTGTATAGTACTCTCTCTGTTCCAATTTAGATGATATTTTAGGAGTTTTCACACAGATTAAGAAATGGAGAGAGATATAAAAAAAATTCTATTTGTGCCCTTGAGAAAAGTCTTCAAACATTAATTGCTATTAGTGTATTTAAAAATAAACTTATGGTTCCAAGGCAAATTATGAGGATATTGTTGGTAGTTTTGTGGGAGAAATATGAAAACTATCAAGTAATGTGGAACACAAAAATAACCCTAAACATTCATCTAAAGTGGAACGGACGGAGTAAGTATCTTCTTATTTTTGGAGTTACTGACAATTCAGAATTTATTCTCAATAATGTGTTATTGGTTCCACTCCTTATTCAAAACCTTATTTGTGTTGCTCAATCCCGTGCTCGCAATAATGTGGCCTTTAACATGTTGCCTTAGGGATACAACATCAATGATCTTGACACGGACGAAGTAGTAGCTGAAGGAGCAGTGTATAATAATATTTATCCAATTTCAGTGGCTCCACCGCATGTTATATCTTATACTTCTATTCTTGCTTCGCCTTCTCTCTGGCACAAAAGGTTAGGTTATCCTTGTTCTGACATTCTAAAGAAATTATCTTCTACAACATATATTAAACTCTCAAATCAAGACTTAGATTCCTTTTGTCATATATATGTCAATTAGGAAAACAAACAAAATTACCCTTTACATCTTCAGATAGAATTTTTACTTCTGGTTTGTTACTTGTTCATTGTGATATTTGAGGACCTTCTCCACTCGCATCTTTAGATGGTTTTTTAGGTACTTTCTTCTCTTTGTTGATGATTTCAATAGATGTTACCACATCTACCCTCTCACTACAAGAGATGAATCTCTTAAATGATTTCAACACTTCAAACTCAGAAATGAAAATTTTATTTTCAAATTCTATCGTATCATTTCAATGTGATGGTGCTTATGAAATCATCAAAGGCCCTTGAAAGTTTATTTCTGGAGAAGTGTGGCATTACATTGAGGATTTCTTGTCCTAAGACTCATCATAAAAATGTTGTTGCTGAGCGAAAAATAAGGCACATGACTGAAGTTGGAAATACTATATTTTTTCAAGCTTCGGTTCCTAAGCAATTTTGGTTTGACATCTTTCTGTTAGGAGATGTCATTAAGTCTTCTTTTTACTTTTTGTTATAAGTGTTGCACAACTATTTTTATATTATCTCTGTTTAGGTTATCACATTGTGTAATACATGAGTCGGTTACTTGTGTGACTTGTATATACGTGACAATCTGTCAAGGGGTACGTTAACATCTTTTACATTCTTCTCACCTATTTCCTGCAATACTCAGTTCACTAATAATAATCAAAAAATCATTTCTCAAAACATCTCTTTGAAATCTTTTAATATTAAATGAAACAAAAAGAAAGAAAAAAGTAAATAAGAAACGATAATAAGTCATGCCTATAACGACATTCATTTCATCTGATAAAGAAATCATCGAGTTACATTCAAGAAAGTGAAGGGAACCCTTCGGATCCTCAGAGGATTTAGTAGGCCTCTCATTTGTACATTAACTAAATCAGGCCTCGTCATGATTTTCATGTGCCAAAAGAAAATAAGTGTAGAATTGAAGCAGAAATATTATGACTAAATCAATTTAAAGCGATTTGGCAATGGTGGCAATTGACAAAATTGTTACTATCAATGAATAAGCACATATACAAACTTAATTACCTAGTCCATAATCTTTTTTGATTTTGAGAAATCCGGATCCTTTAGAATTCGACGTTACAAATGCATTTTTTAATAGAACCATTTTTTTCATGTTCGACGTCTATCACAAATGTAGAGGAGAGAGAATTTCCGGTTTTTTCGCGGCGAAAATGGTTTTGGTTTCATCCTCACGCAAAAGCAGGGAGGAGAAATGGGTTGATGATCAGCAAGGTAAGTAATCACGGAAGTAATATGAAAACGCGGGGGTACCGAAACACACCGCCAACTTTTTCTTAGGTAACCTGTATGGTTTTAACTCAAATACGATTCCGAGAGTTCAACTTAATGAATCTCAATATGGAATTATATGAAGAGCTTATATCTCTTTCTCTCACAATCAGAATGTAAACAAAGACAAATCCGTGAACCTGATTATACCGTGAGAGTACTTGGACGATTCCAAAGATCAATATCCAAGAATCAATCAATTTGTATCCAACAATTGTGATGGACGTATCTACTTGAATTTATTTTAACGTATAACCTGTGATATTTCAATTATAAAGATAAACAATATAATGTGGAAAAGAAATAACACATACACCAAAAATTTTGTTAACGAGGAAACCGCCAATGCAGAAAAACCCCAGGACCTAGTCCATATTTGAACACCAAACTGTATTAAGCCGCTACAGACTCTAGTATACTATCATAATTTCAGATGGAATGTAGTTGAGACCGAATCTACCGTCACAGTGATTCAGTTACAGTCGCGCTCCTTACACCTCTTGAATCCCAGCAGGACTCCGCGCAATTGATTCCCTTAGTTGACATCCTTTATAGCCTAAGAATTGTTTCAACTCAATTGAAGACTTTAAACCAATCTGCCTCCCACAGATAATCATATACGTGATTTATGTTCTTTTCAAAGGTCAAGGTTAGGTAGAATCGATTGTAATAGACAAAGTCTATCAAACCTCAAAATCCGGTCTCATGACTCTCGAAGAGCATCCTAGATTATTATTCACATCACAAGTAGATACTCGTCGAATCAAAAAGTCTGAGATGAAGAAACTTTGTGATTTCTATCTATCTTTTTTTTTGGATCAAGGCTCAACAATCCAAACAAGAACATGCTACACGAACTATCAAGATAAAGATAGTTGAAGTTGGCTTCACGAATTCCTAGGTGAAGTCTTTTTAGTCGCTAAACATAAAAAAAGTTTAAAAGAAAGGACGACTCTAGCTTACAACTAGGACACACAACAATGGTGTCAGGGATTCAAAGATCCCAGCTGCTTGACGTTCTCCATATAAAGACTTTCAAGATCAAGGTTGCTTTAGATTTAAGCTAAGGTAGCTTTGGAATCAAGCAATCAATAATCACAATTAGATGAAGAACTTGACTTGAGATTAACATAACAAAATGTACACTCTGGTTAGGATTAACCATATTCGAACCGTGTATAACGACTTGTTCATGAAAGGTTAGCCGAAACTAGCCAATTGAACGATAAGCTTAACCTATATCATATAAAAATTTAAGACTTTAATATTGGGTCAAAAATGTGATAAACCATGTCTAGATAGTGTTTTCAGAGAGTTGTTCAAATGCCAATTATCTCATAGAAATAATTCTGATGCATCTAAAAATATTCGACAGGGTAAGTACGTGTACCTGGTACTGTACCGTACCTATTCGTGAGTATTTTTGTCATGGTATGTGTACCGGGTATGCATACCCTTAAGGAAAAAAGGGTTCAGGAAGCCAAAGATCTATTATGGTTTGCATACTGGGTATGCATACCTTTTCAGTTTAGAAACCAACAGATCTTTTCCAATTTTCATACTAGGTATGCACACCTTCCTGGTTCACGAGTCAACAAACTTTTTATGGTATGGATACTGGGTATGCGTACCAAAAAGTCGCTTCCGAACTATAGATAATTCGGTACGTGTACTGCGACTCTGGACTTATAACAATTCTCCCAGTATGTGAACTGGTATGCATATTGTCTTGTATCCAGATTTACAGTAGTTGTATATCTCTCTAATAATCGATTTGAAACCTTCTCGAATAACATCAATGACACATACTGCTCCAGGATATTTTCAAATGATTAAATCTTGAATCATTATTAGGTCATAAACAGTAAATTCTTCTTAACCAAATTCATCAAGTATGAACAAATGTTTTTAAGTTTATCATATTTCGAGAACAATTATCAAGATAAACTTGACTCGAAATTTCTGCTATGCATGTACTGTCTAATTTAGTCATGTGACAATGTCTCATAGATAGTGAAAACTTAAGAAATAGGTGATTCAGTTTTCACTTACCTTTCGTTGATGAAGTTATCCAAAAGCTTTGGTTGATCTTCGCCTTCAAACGGTATAATGCAATGATGCCTAGCACTCAACTACACACTTTTATCCTAATCCGAGACTTGACTAAATGTATACTAGAAATCAAGATATAGTTTTGAAAACTAAATTTGACAACAAGCTTGAGATAGCAACACTTGTGAGTTCGACCGAGCAATGCTCTAATAGAAGATATGGATCGGCAGCAACAGTCATCAAATCAAGTTCAGAAAGCAAAGGATTGGGTTTCAATTGTTTCGGGAAAGCAAGCAGTAGTAAAAATAAATAAATGTGATAAGGAAAGGGATAAATAGGGTTGGATCTCAGTATCTAACAAAAGGAAATC
Organism: Papaver somniferum; assembly: GCF_003573695.1. Classification (NCBI taxonomy): domain Eukaryota; kingdom Viridiplantae; phylum Streptophyta; class Magnoliopsida; order Ranunculales; family Papaveraceae; genus Papaver; species Papaver somniferum. The sequence continues at coordinate 24,083,308 of NC_039365.1, forward strand.
GAATGCAGCCTCTATATCATCAGTCAAAATTGAATGTTAATACAAATCCTTTGTTGTAAGAAAAAAAGCTGGTGATATTCTTTTTAAAAAAAGACCAGAAACACAAGGATTCTAATTCATTTTTCCCTGAGTATATCTGCTCTTATTTGGATGAAAAATATCACGCGCAAAGAATATAATAAGGAATACCATGGATTATGGCATTGAATATTTGAGAAGGGATCTGAACATATGATTGTTGTTCATAATAAGAACACGTTTGGGGAATTTCTTCGTTTATCCATCTCTGAAAACAAAAATAAGCATCATACAGTCATGCCTGCAGAGAAGGGTTTAAACAGGTGGAAGAGGATTTTCATTGGTTTTGATAAACTTTTATCTGTCAAATCTTCAACTGCATCTTCAGAAGCAAAAAAGGCAGAATAAGTTTTTATTCTTAAGAAAGTTAATTTACCTAAGGATTCTGATACAGTGATTATGAAAGACAAGATAGTAGAATCTCAAAACAATTGGAAAAATGCTATTATTATTGGTTCCTCACGTAAAGTTAATTCATGGTGCAAACTGGGAAGGGAGATTCCAGATTGTGTTTCTTTCAAAATGGATTTTGATGTTTTTCCATTCTGAGGAGAAAAAAGCATTTTTCTTTTTCTCTCCAAATTTTAGAAGTATTATGCTTAATAAGGGACTAAGGATTTTTGAGGGTGCAAAATCATATTGTATCCATGTTAGCCTTCAATAAACACAATAACTACTCCATCAAATTTTACATAAAGAACATGGATTGAAGTCAAGGGCGTTCTTTTTAATATTTGGTGTAATGAAACTGTTTGTATGGTAAAATTTCTTCTACCCCAAACACAATTTTGATGATGATTTGTTCAAGATCGATCCGCTGTTTATTCTCCAATTGAATTGAGTAATGGGGTGGGGGGTGGGGGGGGGGGGGGGGGGGGGGGGGGGGGGGGGGGGGGGGGTGGTACCTGCAAAAAACCCTCCGATGTTAAAGTCAGATTAGGATTTTTCACAGATAATTTTATGTGTAAGATTGCATACCTTCTTTGGGTTGTAAAACGCCCATTTATATGTTTAAAAATTTCCATTTTAAATGCAGGCATGAATTGAAATTACTATTCTTGCATGCCTCCTGCAGTAACTGGCCCTTGCATGCCTCCTGCAGTAACTGGCATTGACTGACCCTTCATGCTTCCAGAATCTTCCTTTTGGGTTATGGAATTGGCTAAACCAAAAGGTGCAAAGGGTTGGCCCAAGTTAAGTGTACATGCCTAGCCTAAAAGAGAGAAGTGTGCATAAGCCCACAGTGGGGCGAAAATATCCGCAAGGCAAACAACATGGGGCTGAATCATCCAGGGCTACGAGATTAAATTGTGTCGCGCATCACCTGATCGGGATTACTGAATTAAGTTGCGCCCGCTACACCAAATCAGGGCTACGGTATTAAGTAGCACAGAGCCACACCAGATCAGGACCACATTATTAAATTGCATCGTGATACACGGAAGAAGTGTTGTCTGCCACCGCCGTCGCCGCCCTGCTGCTGCATCGGTGCCGTTGAAGATGAAGATTCTGGTGATGACGTCATGCTGACGTTGACGGGTGACTCAATGCTGATGCAATTGATGGCTTCAACTAACGGCGTTAGGAATAGCGGAATATGCTTAACATTAACGAAATCTTCTGACGGCAATGGAATATTCTAACAGAATCGGCATCTGCTGACGTCATCGCCTAGTCAGCTGTTGACTGTGCTTTGCTGATGACGTGTCAGTCTTTGGTTGGTCAATCGATGCTGATGTGGCACATCATGGCTCGTCCACCTTGCTGACGTGGCACATCATGATTCGTCCATCACGCTGACGTGGCACATCCTGATTCGTCCATCTTGCTGACGTGGCACATCCTGGTTCGTCCATCCTGCTGACGTGGTCCATCCTGTTTCGTCCATCTTGCTGACGTGGAGCCCGTTGCTGATGTGGAAATGGTGATTTGGGCTCTCCACTTTGCTTGAAAAGGACCCATGTGAATGGGCTTCTATGTATGGTGCATTTGTGAGGCCTAGTTAGCCACATTTGGGTTATAAGAGAAGCATATTTGGCTCAATGAACTATACTTAGCTTATTATGAGGAACTTTTTAGGACTAAGTTATCCCAATTTTGGTGTAGAATAATAAGGGTACAAACATCGCCCCCTCTTTATCCATAACTTGTTATGGGTTAAGAAGTTCGGGTTCCCCACTGAATTTGCATTTTTCTGGAGTGTTACATAACTCTCCCCCAAGCGCGTTGTTCGGAGTGTTATGCATCTCGCCCCCAGGGATGTAATGATTGCACTGGAGTGTTATATATCTCGCCCCCAAATGGATGAGGTGGCATATAACTCGCCCCCAGTATGTTTTGTGTCATGCTGCTCATGCTCGCGCAAGGGTGCACTTCTTTGCTGCATTTCGCTCGCGCATGGAATGAGAAATTGAGTTTTTCTGCTATATTGAATTCGCTCAGAGGGCCAATCCTGCTATTCAAAATGCGCGCAAAATATAGATGTATACATTTCCATATGCCTGGACAGGTGAAAATGCTCGCCACATTTGTTGTTGTCCCATACGATGGGGATAAAATTGGGATAGGGGTAAAAATGCTCGAACTGTGTTCTCACCCTATCTGCGAGGTGTCAGAGACGCTGCTGACAGCAGACTTGAACTGTACTGTTTTTCCATTTAGGACTGACTGCGGATTTGATCATCCGCAGCAGCTTATAATTAAACACGAACAATTTTGATAAAGTGTGGAATATCAAAATAATGTTGAATTAAATTTCTGAATGTAAATAACAAGATAAATACCTACTGCTTCTACAACAACTGCCTCGCTAAAACCTTTGTGTGGAAAACCCAGTGGGATAAAACCATCATAAAGGAAAAAGAGTGCAGCACAGCAGGATTTGAAACTACTCCTAATGATAAAAATTCTTCAAGTGGAACGAATTCCATGGCTTCCATGGTTTTAAATCTTGAGTACCATCGAGGTTCCTTAGGTAGTATGAGTGATAGACACATTTATGTGTCTAATATGTCTCAACTGTATGTATTGTTAGTACTCGATTTTCTTTTTATTTTGTTATTTTATGTCTTTATAGGTATTTTTAGAGAAATAATCTCTTGCGGCAAAAATTGGCTCAAAAAGTGGTGTTTTACACCCTAGGATAAAGTACTAAAGACACTCCAGAAATGCACCGGAAGAACCCCAGAAATGTCCCGGAGGAACCCCAGAAAAATTACTGTTTCAGCCCCAAAAATTACTATTTCCGCCCCAATTGCTAAAGGGACCCCAGTAATGGATTAGGGGGTGGTCACTTTCTTCCCAGAATTTGAAAATATTTTTGGCGGGAAAATTATTTCATACACTGGCAGATTTTACGGGCATGATTTGAAAGGGTTATGAGTAGACTAAAGAGCTGAAATTCAAGGGATAGACTCCTTATGGGTATATGAATATATTTTGAGTGTTGGAATGGCCTGAGTTGGGCCCAATCGCCGGATATTTTTCACAACAGTTACAAAAGAAAAATAGGGTTTCAAGTTGATTTATGGAAATTAAAGGAGACTAAAGGCAAGAAAAATAATTCTGAGGATTCATATACATACTTAGAAGATATTGGAATGATCGAAACATCTCAGAAACGCGTGGAGAAAGAAAATATAGAAATTATTGCCCGTGGAAAATATTTGTGTTCAATGAAGATTATTTGGAGTTATGACGAGATTCAATGCGTGATATGGGTATAAATAGTCTCTTAGGGTGATGTAGAAGCGGTGTCGAGAGTTGGGAGGAGAAGAGAGGAAGCTGCAGAGGAAGAATCACGAATTCTCTCTGCTGCTGCTGCTGTTCGTGATGAAGATGAAGAACATGAAGAACGGACCTGCACCAGCAGTCGTTTATCAACAGTGAAACAAACTCACAGCCGTGGGTCGTAGGTGTGGGTCTTAGATATACAGTAACAATAGCACTTCTTCTTTGTCGTTCATTTTGGACGCTTTCTGTGGGTCGCACATTCACTGTTTTATTATTTCATCTCCATTTTCATCCTTGTAAACACCCTTTGAGCAATAAATATATATTTTAAGCGTGTTTTTATCATGATGAGCTAAACCCAACACTGGGACGACGGAGGAGGTCGAATTTCATCCATGTGGTAATTTCATTAATTCTTTTATTTACTTTTTGCACTAATTTTAATTGAATTAAGATTTTAAATTAATTACTTGTGATTTCATTTGATGGAGTATGCTTAGTCCTATGGATTTTTGATATGCCATGCTTAAGAAATGCAAGTAATATTTTATAAAATCTATCTTGGCAATAAACTACAGTTAATATTTGTTTTGTTTTGAATTATAATCGCCTAGAATTAAATTCTGAACCACTTGAAAATGAAAAATGGCCGAATCTTTAGTCCCAGTTTCTCGCACCAGTGTTAATATTTTTATTGTATATATTTATGTTTTTTATTAAGTTTAAAAAATTATCCTTCACAAGTCCGAGAGTTTGAACCTCATTACTACAACCCCAGAAAAAACATCAATCATTTTGGCGCAGCCGACGCGGATTTGTGCTTAGGTAGAATTTTTAGGTTTATTTTTTATTTTTATTTATTTATTTATTTATTTTTTACTAATATTTGTTTCTTTTTACGTTTCTTTTTGTGTCTTTGATTTACAGGTTCGAAGTGGAATACTATGGACTTGGGAACAAAAAGCTTAAAGCTAAAAGCTAAAAGCTAAAGGAGAAGAAAAAAAAAGACATAATTTTTTTTTTTAGGATTTATTTATTTTTTATTTTTTTTTTGTATATAGCTTTTTTTTTTTTTTGAATTTGTAAATAGGCTTTATTTTCATAATTTTTGTAATTTTTGTACTTTTTATTTGGACTTTATTCTAGACAATTGGACTTTTTTTTTAAACCCTACGGAAGGGTTATATATATATAAAAAATTTTATATATAAACTGTGTGCAGGGAAGGACTACGATTACTATATCGTCTCGGCCCCTCGGGTTCGTACATGACATAGGAGCCGTGGCCCGAGTCGACTTTAACGGTTCATCCCCCGTCTGGTACGGGAGGTAAGTCCATCGAAACACTCTCGAATCTCCTGTAAGCGAGTTACTGTATTCCTTAAGGTGATTCATTGATTGAGGACGAATTTGGACTGTTTTTAAATTCCTAGTAAAGGGCAAGGCCTGGCCAATACAAGATAAGAGTTCGGATTTCATCACCGCTCCCTTCTTGCCCGCCTTAGGAAAACGAAACCTAACGCGAACCCAAGCTTAAAATTTGAATAGAACGAGACCGATAGGGTAACAGCTTAATAGGAAACTCGTTCGAAAAATTGGTTGCTCTTTAAGCACACTCCAAAGTTCATGATGGTTTCTGTGAGTTGAATGCGTGACTGCGCCGCCTTGTGATAGCGGTGAGGCCTTGGGTATCAAAGCTCCACTGAGCTTCCCTCGCCTCAATTCAACTTACTTTGACTCGGATTGATTCCAGAGGGGTTTGCTTAAATTGTAACGAATTCCCTTTCGAAAGATAGAAGCTGGTCTAGAAACAATCTAAGTGGAGCCATCATGCTTTTTGTTTGCTAGATTTTATAGGTTTGATTTGGTCGAGTCAGCCTTGTTTGTGATTGTGTAGAATTCCCTTGCAATTAAGAATGTCGAGCTGGTATGATAGAAGCCAATACAATGAATATCGACCTGAATTTGAATATGGACATCATCAGTTTTATTACCATGGTGGGAATAGTGGTTGGGAACGCCAAACTTTTCAAGGTTATGGTTCATACCATGGTGAGCCCAATCACTATCCTCACAACCATCAGTCATACGAGAAAAATTCTGCTAATTCCTCTTTACTTGAGTCGACACGTAAGTTAGCTGAGACAACGTAAGTTCGCTGAAATGAATAACTTAGTTATGGACGAAAATAATGCAATGAGTGAACTTTCTTTACCTGATTTCCTAGATTACGTCAGGAATTCATGTGAGTCGGCCCAAAAGCTTTTGTTAGAGACCCAGAATAGAACTTCTCTAAAAGATCTAAATTTCCAAAATAGTGTTTCCAATTTTACCCTTGATGTAAATAGTGAATATTTGCCTAATCTAGAGGACGAGGTTAGAATAAAAGACACTACTTATTTAGATAAGGTTCAATCATCTTCGTACTATGATGATGAGGATAGCAGTAATGAAGAATCTGAAATATGTAGGCATAGTGATCAGGAGTCTAGTAATCCAATTGAGCTGTATAGTGATTATATTATTTCTAGTTCAAATCCAAATAATTTTTATGATTATTCACCTATTCAAAAGGACGAGGATTTGATTAGGGATACCACCGTTTTAGACGATGTAGTTTTTCCTTTTGATTACGAAGCCGATAGTGGTTTAGAGGAACGGGTTCATTTCGAAAATACTGTTTTAGAGTCTAGCGACTTAGAAACAATAGTCTTGGAAGAAGAAGATAGACCCGTAGAGATGAGTAAAGATGCACTACCTGATAATAACTTAGAAGAATCTCTTGAATATTTTAAGGACTCTGAAGATACGGAAATTCAAGAAATAATTAGAGGTCTATCTAGAGACACTGAAAACTCTAAGTTTGGGGGTGATTATCACTTTCCTAGTGCCTTACCTTTAACTCTCAGAAAGTCCCCACACTTAGGACTTGATATCTCTGCCTCGACCATTTTGCAAGATTACCTTCATACTCGTTTTCCCGAACCTAATGATGTCCAGGAAGAAGTTCAGTCGTTAGAAACCCATCCTCTGGTTGATGTGGTTTGCCCAGGCTATGATACCCAGATTGACTTTGTTTTCCCACCAAATAGTTTTCTTCCAAATGTGGGAACGTTTATATTTCAAATGTGTCGAATATTAAGTTGTGAGACTAAACCTAAATGCTTTAGGAAATTAGAATCGACACATTTGCTTAAGAATGACCACTACTCTCATTTTGGTCAATATTGTAAGTCAAATCTTATTGACTTAGAGGATCCTCAGTTATTTAGGTTATTATGTGCGCTTCTAAGATCATATCTGAGTTTTTCCAGACTCTAGGACCTAATGATTCGGATCCCACCTATGAAGAAACGCAACCTATGAAAATATTTTATTTAGACCCTTTCTTAGAACCTGAACCAACCACAATTAGATATAAATATCTTAATCAGGAAACTAGATAAGGGCATGTTATCCTTGTTCACTTTCTTGGGTTATTGTAGTTTCCTTTGGTCAGCTCTTTTTGGTTTTGAAGACCCACAGTTATTTCGGCTGTTACTTTTTGATTCTATGAGGTGACTAATTCCTTCCGATGTCTGGCTGAAGACTTTAAACTTAGCACTTCTTGGGAGGTAACCCAATCTCATGCAACACGGTAATATCTTTCCTTATCTCTTTTGCTTCAAATGGTAACAGTTTCTCCTTGTTCATGCTTTTAATTTCATCTTTAGAACATTGAGGACAATGTTAGATTTAAGTTTGGGGGTATGGGAGAAACTTTTTAGTTGCAGTATGAATAAATAAACTCCAGAGCCTAGAAATTTATGCGTATTTAGGATGGCACTAACCAATCTAAGTGGATGGAAGCATTTTGGTTGTAGGAGTTGAGGAACCAATCTGAATAGATGGAAACATCTAAAGAGTCTATTCATAAAAGCACAGAGCTCAGGTGTTAGAAATAACATGATAGTTTCACCATATCTCGTTGAGTCCTTTTCACTTCTATTTTTATTTTATTTTGTTTTTAAACCATGTTTCTCTAAGTGATAGGTGGGGCCCACGATTCAAGTTGTTACCAATGCTAGGATGAATTAGAGTGATTGAGTTACAAAAAAAAAAAAAAGTTGAAAAAAAAAGTTGATTTTTTTTTTTGAGACAAGACCATTCAACCAAAAGGAAAATTCAATAAAGTCGACCACTAGTACCCTTGTATATGCCAGTTGTGTTGACCTAGAGTTAGGTTATCGACCACTGGTACCCTTGTATATGCCAGTGTGTTGATATTAGTCATACTAGTATCTCAATCCATTAGGATAGGTTCATTTTGGCGGAGGCCTTCAGACAGATATGGGAAACGCCGTTCACTTAGTAAACATCAAAACCATCTATGTTTTTCTATATCCATCTCTTAATCTTTCCATGTGATTAGTTTGACTCCGAATATGACGTCCATAGTGCAACTATCTGAGTAGAGCTCTGTCACTTATATATGAATTTTAGTATGTTTGAGTGCAAACTCATGTACATCAACTGAAATTTCGCATCAGGGTACTTCCTCTTGTAGTCAATAAGTATGCCAACCAAGGAGATTCTTTAGTTCCTTCCAAGGTTCGTTGTAGATAGCTAGGGTATGGAGTACTGGTTTTGTGGGTACACCTCTGGTAAACCCTCCAGAGATTAACTCGGTCACTAGGGACACCTAGTGAGTTAGGATTTTATTTTCAATATTAGTTTTTCTCGAGGACTAGCAAATAATAAGTTTGGGGGTGTTGATAGACACATTTATGTGTCTAATATGTCTCAACTGTATGTATTGTTAGTACTCGATTTTCTTTTTATTTTGTTATTTTATGTCTTTATAGGTATTTTTAGAGAAATAATCTCTTGCGGCAAAAATTGGCTCAAAAAGTGGTGTTTTACACCCTAGGATAAAGTACTAAAGACACTTCAGAAATGCACCGGAAGAACCCCAGAAATGTCCCGGAGGAACCCCAGAAAAATTACTGTTTCAGCCCCAAAAATTACTATTTCCGCCCCAATTGCTAAAGGGACCCCAGGAATGGATTAGGGGGAGGTCACTTTCTTCCCAGAATTTGAAAATATTTTTGGCGGGAAAATTATTTCATACACTGGCATATTTTACGGGCATGATTTGAAAGGGTTATGAGTAGACTAAAGAGCTGAAATTCAAGGGATAGACTCCTTATGGGTATATGAATATATTTTGAGTGTTGGAATGGCCTGAGTTGGGCCCAATCGTCGGATATTTTTCACAACAGTTAAAAAAGGAAAATAGGGTTTCAAGTTGATTTATGGAAATTAAAGGAGACTAAAGGAAAGAAAAATATTTCTGAGGATTCATATACATATTTAGAAGATATTGGAATGATCGAAACATCTCAGAAACGAGTGGAGAAAGAAAATATAGAAATTATTTCCCGTGAAAAATATTTGTGTTCAATGAAGATTATTTGGAGTTATGACGAGATTCAATGTGTGATATGGGTATAAATAGTCTCTTAGGGTGATGTAGAAGCGGTGTCGAGAGTTGGGAGGAGAAGAGAGGAAGCTGCAGAGGAAGAATCACGAATTCTCTCTGCTGCTGCTGCTGCTGTTGGTGATGAAGATGAAGAACATGAAGAACGGACCTGCACCAGCAGTCGTTTATCAACAGTGAAACAGACTCACAGCCGTGGGTCGTAGGTGTGGGTCTTAGAGATACAGTAACAATAGCACTTCTTCTTTGTCGTTCATTTTGGACGCTTTCTGTGGGTCGCACATTCACTGTTTTATTATTTCATCTCCATTTTCATCCTTGTAAACACCCTTTGAGCAATAAATAAATATTTTGAGCGTGTTTTTATCATGATGAGCTAAATCCAACATTGGGACGACGGAGGAGGTCGAATTTCATCCATGTGGTAATTTCATTAATTCTCTTATTTATTTTTTGCACTATTTTTAATTGAATTAAGATTTTAAATTAATTACTTGTGATTTCATTTGATGGAGTATGCTTAGTCCTAGGGATTTTTGATATGCCATGCTTAAGAAATACAAGTAATATTTTATAAAATTTATCTTGGCAATAAATTAGAGTTAATATTTGTTTTGTTTTGAATTATAATCGCCTAGAATTAAATTCTGAACCCACTTGAAAATGAAAAATGGCCGAATCTTTAGTCCAGTTTCTCGCACCATTGTTAATATTTTTATTAAGTTTAAAAAATTATCCTTCACAAGTCCGAGAGTTTGAACCTCATTACTACAACCACAGAAAAAAACATCAATCATTTTGGCGCCGCCGACGCAGATTTGTGCTTAGGTAGAATTTTTAGGTTCTTTTTTTTTTTACTATTATTTGTTCCTTTTTACGTTTCTTTTTGTTTCTTTGATTTACATGTTCGAAGTGGAATACTAAGGACTTGGGAACAAAAAGCTTAAAGCTAAAAGCTAAAGGAGAAGAAAAAAAGAACAGACATAATTTTTTTTTTAGGATTTAATTTTTATTATTTTTTTTTTGTATATAGCTTTTATTTATTTTTTTTAGAATTTGTAAACAGGCTTTATTTTTCATAATTTTTTTAATTTTTGGACTTTTTATTTGGACTTTATTCTAGACAATTGGACTTTTTTTTTTAAACCCTACGGAAGGGTTATATATATAAAAAAAAAATATATATAAACTGTGTGCAGGGAAGGATGACGATTACTATATCGTCTCCATCCTTTTCTTCAGATTATCCATAATGACACGATTGGTTGCTTCTGCCTGCCCGTTTCTCTGAGAATAATAAGGAGATGAGAAATTGTGGCGAATATTCAGGTTCTTGCAAAAGTGTTTAATCACCCCAGAATCGAACTGCTTCCCATTGTCTAATATAATCGCGTCTGGGATTCCGAATCTGCAGACGATATTCTCCCATATGAACCTTTTCACATCATGTCTGGTAACGTGTACCAGTGCCACAACTTCGACCCATTTGGTGAAATAATCAGTAACGACTAGTACGCATCTAACGCCTCCAGGAGCTTTGGGAAGTGGTCCGACGATGTCCCCACATAGAGAATGGCCAGGGACTGAAAACTGGATGCAATTCATTGGCGTGCCTTTTAGGAATCGGAGCATGCTCTTGGCATGGCACACATTTCTGCGCGTATTCTTTAGCATATTTTTTCATATACGGACAGAAATACCCCTGGGTAAGTATCCTGTGCGCGAGACTACGTCCTCCAGAATGGCTGCCATATATTCCTTCATGAGCCTCCGCCAATATTTGTTTCCCTTCTTCTGCTGATATGCATCGCAAAAATGGCTCCAAAGCCACAGGTTTGCAGTACAGTTGTCCCTTGATCATCGAATATCTCCAAGAATTCTTTTTCACTTTTGAAGCGAGATGCTCATCTTCTGGGAGTTCGCCGATTGTAAAATACTGGATATAAGGCTGACGCCAATCTGCAAAGTTTTCAGCATGATTGCCTGAATCATATATCACTGGACTGTCAACATCCATATTGCTGTCGATGTTCTCGGTATCTCCCTGTGCTGATGTAATTGTCATCTCGCCCCCACTAGCATGTGCGAGAGCCAGAACAAAGTGGCTGTCGGAGATGCTAGGTAATTCTTGGAAATCTACTACAATGAAACGGGTGGTATCAGTTTCGACTGCGGAAGAAAGGTATGCTAAAGCATCTGCGTGCCTGTTTTCCAACCGCATTCGCTGCCTAATGGAGAATTTGTCGAACTCATTTGCCAGCTCTCTCATATGATCCAAATATAGGGCCATCCTCTCTTCCTTGGCTTTGTAGGTTCCCAGAAACTGGTTAACTACTAGCATGGAATCAGTTACCAGTTTCACGTTCTTCGCATTTAAATGTTTGACATCCTTTAAACCGATAATTGCAACTTCATATTCATCTTCATTGTTTGATGCTTGAAAACCCAACCTGGTTGCTTTCTCGATCCTCGAACCTTCGGGGGTAAGGATGACACATCCAACTCCAGCTCCACCAACATTTGATGACCCATCAGTAAATACTATCCATAATGGTTCAGGTGTATCAACCTCCATTGATGACTCTCCCCAAGTCTGATCAGTGACTGACTCTGTGGGTTTAAAAAACTCATCTTCTTCGCCAGCAACCGTTTCCATATCGTCCACAGGAAAATCTGCTAGTAGTGCAGCCAGGGCGTGTCCCTTTTCTGCAGTTTTGGTTTCGTACTTGATTTCATACGCCCCAGAAAATTTGACCATATGGATAGTCTGCTGGAATCATCAGCACGTTCCAGGATTCTCTTCAGCGGGTATTCCGAGTAGACTACGATCTGCCTCCCTTGAAAATAAGGCATGAGGCGACGAGATGCATGTAACAGTGCAAGTGCTATCTTCTAAATTTTCTTGTACCGTGTTTCTTCCCCCGTCAAAGATTTACTAACGAAGTAAACATGCTTTTCATGTGGATCTGTAACAAACAGTAGTGCACTTACATCGTTCTCCGTTGCGGCCAAATAAACTCCGATAGGTTGTCCAGTTTTTGGACTCACCAAAACTGGGGAGGTTGACAAATACTGTTTGATGAAATCTTACTCACACTCATCCGTCCAGCCAAAATTCACCGCTTTCTTCAAAACATCAAAGAATGGTTTGAATCGATCCGACGAGCGTGAAATGAAACGATTCAAAGCTTCTAATCGTCCTCCTAGCTTCTGGACCTCCTTCTTATTTCTTGGGGATGGCATCTCTCTGATGGCTCTAATTTGCTCAGGATTTGCCTCGATTCCTCTGTGCGTCATCAAGTATCCAAGGAACTTACTTGAGGATAGCCCGAACGAACATTTTGTTGGATTGAGCTTCATTCGATATTGCCTCAATATATCAAACGTCTTCTGCAGATCAAGAAAATGTGACTCCTTTTGCTCAGATTTCACCACCATATCGTCGATATATACTTCCATCGACTTCCCGATCAGATCCTTGAACATATGGTCTACCAAATGCTGGTAGGTCTCCCCTGCGTTCTTTAGCCTGAACGACATTACAGTATAGGAATAAACTCCCTGTCAGTCACAAACGCAGTATGCTCTTGATCTTCCTCGAACAAAGGTATTTGGTTATCCCCTGAAAAACCGTCTATAAATGACAGTCTCCCATACCCTAAGGTCCGTGGCACTGGGTATGGATCACTCGGACAAGCTTTATTCAAGTTAGTAAAATCGATACAGACACGAATTTTACTATTCTTCTTTGGAACGGGTACGATATTTGACATCCAGCGAGGACACTGCACTGGTCGAATAAAGCCTGCTTCCAACAGGTTTTCCTGCAGTAACTCCATATTTTTTTATTTTGGCCATATTCCTGATTTTCTGACGAACCAGATGAAACTTCTCATCGATATTCAGCCTGTGGCAGGCTACATTCGGATCTATCCAAGGAATCTCAGCAAAACTCCATGCGAAAACGTCGGCGTTTGCGCTTAGCAATGTAATCAAACCATCACGTTCATGTGCAGGCAGGTATGCCCCTACGAACATTGTTTTGTTCTCCTCATCTCCAATCTGGACTTCGACCAGTTTCTCAACTGTTGGGGGTTCAACGACGTCCTCTCCCATATATGATTCTGGAGGTAGAGGATTCTGTAATTGCTATTTCTGCTCGACTCGCATGATTTGGTTCCCGCTAACTTCTGACTTCTTGTACTCATCCATAACACTCTCATGACACTTGTGGGCGGCCATCTGGTCACTCCTAACTTTTACGACTCCTTCAGGGGAAAGAAACTTCAAACATTGATGATACGAGGATGTGACTGCACCGATATCATGCAACCAGTATCGTCCTACAATCGAGTTGTAGGGAGCTTTACAGTCAAGCAATAGGAAATTGCCTAGAACAGACTTGTCAGCCACTGTTATAGGAATCTTCACTTTTCCAATTGCCTTTGTAACTTCGCCGCTGAAAACAATAATTGGATTTTGATCCTCCTCGATCAAGTCGTGTGGCAGATTCATAGAGGAATAAGGTCCTGAAAACATCACGCTTACTGAGCTTCCTGTATCCACTAGAATCCGGTGTACAGGAAACATGCCAATCCAAGCAGTTATAATGATAACATCACTGTGTGGAGCATATACACCTATCATGTCTGCTTCAGAGAAATTGATATTTGTGTACCCAAGCTCCCGAATTTCTGCTCCATTTCCACCGAAAAAATCGATATGATTTGTCAAGTACCATTCTTTTAACTTCCTGATCTTTCTCCTTCTCTCATCTTCCGATGCCCGCCTGGTCAATGAATGGATCCTGGCGTGACTGACGTTAATCACATGAGCGTTAATCACATGTGATGTGCCAAACTGTACAGGGCCTTTTCCAAAATCCTTTTTCACGTACTCTTGTAGATTTCCAGCGTCTATCATCCGTTGGACCTCGATCTGTAAAGCGCAGAAATTCTCAGTCTTGTGACCATGGTCTTTATAGAACTTGCAGTATTTGTTCTTATCACATTTATCACGTGTCTCTGCTGGCAAGGGACGAGGGGGGATCAGATCCTTGCTGATTTTCTCATACAACTCTGTAAGCTGTATGTTCAATGGTGTCGGCTTCATATCATGATATTTCTGGAATCCAGTTTCTATTCGTTCACCTTGGTTCTTCTCCCACTCTTCAGCTCGATCATTGTGCTGGCCGCTCGAACGGTTCTTCGACTTGTCTTTCCTCCCATCATTTGGATGATTGGATGATCTGTTAACATGTCTCGTCTCTCGAGCTTTGGAATCATCCTCCACTCGAGCATATTCTTCCACTCGATCATACAGTCCTTCCAGAGTCTTTGGTGGTCTCTTGACCAAGGAACCGTACACATCTCTTTGATCGTACTGGTATGCCTGCTTGTAATCTTCGATGACGATTTGATCGTTGGAACCATCTACATCTGCTAACTCTTGCTTCAAGCGTCGAGTAAACTTCCCGATGCTTTCCTACTTCCGAATTCCTAGAAGGAACAAATCGTGGCATCCCTTCCGATCGCGTCTATTGTACTTGTAGTGGGAGCAGAATTCTTTAAACAATTCATAGTAAGTACCGATCGACTATGCAGGGAGTTTATTGAACCACTTTATTGCTCATCCATCCAGTGACTATGGAAACATTTCACACATAAACTCATCTTTGTGCTGCCACAGAATCATGGCAGTTTCATAGTGTAAAACATGCTGATCTGGATCATCTGTTTCCTCATCGAATTCTGGCAGCTTTAGAAATAGAAAATTCATTGGAGGCCGGAATTCTATGATATTCAGCTTGAAAGGGGCTTATGAAGACCGATGCAACCGGTCTATCTTTTCTTCTCTGGAATGCTTTTTCGACATTACTTTCTCGATCATCTTGCAAAGGCGAGCTTCCGTTATTGCGCTCACGTTGTCATCTGAGGAACTGTCTTCCTGCTCATAATCTCGGTCTTCTGGAATATGAGCTTTAGATCTCATTCTTTTCCTCTGGGATCCAGTAGGATCTCTTCTAGCTCTGCCTTGCTCCAAACGAGCATAGTAATCGTGCGAAAATTCTCTCTCATCGTGCCGATCTCGAACCTCGTCTTCGTCATTCCTGAGACATTTTGAATGGTTGGTAGTTCTGGCCGCACTCTGCTGAGTTGCGGATGTTCGGGTCCCTGCTCGCCGAGGTTGTACACGACTTCGTTTAGGTAAGTCTCCAGTGACCAACAGTTTTTTCTGTGGTCGATCAAGTTCGATAACCTCTCTGTTTTGGTCTGCAGCTTGTGGGCTAATTCGATTTCCAAGCCGCTTCCATACAGAACGACCCCTTTGCTTGTTCATATTACCAGTCTTAGGTCGATACTGGTTCTCCCGTTCCAATCTCAGGAGAGCGTTCTCCTTATGAAACTCGTTCAGCTGATTGCGTAACAGTTCTTCCTCTGTACTAGGAGTCGCGATGCGCCCATCTCGCAGGTCCTGTTGATCGCCATTCCTCCTTGACAGGCTATTGAATGCATGCCCTCTGTTTCCTCGAACTTGTGGGTTTCCCCAATCAACATCCATTCCTTCGTCACTGATTACTCGTTGTTTTTCCCTTCTCCGATTCAGATCTGGAGTTCTGTCATGGAAAAAATATCGATCTCGTCCATGATCCAGGGATCTGTTATGAGCATGATCTCGACCCTTCCAGTTTCCATGGGTACTCCTGGGGATGACTGAACCTCAATTTCGTGCCTTTCAGCTTTTTTCTCCTGTGTTGTTGGGAATCGCTGTCAGAATCATCTCTTCGTGCAATCTGTCTGATTACTGCCATAACTCGATCTGGTAAAAGACGATAACCTTTTCTCGAAAACCTTGGTCGGTGTCAATGTTTGTATGGTAAAATTTCTTCTACCTCAAACACAATTTTGATGATGATTTGTTGAAGATTGATCCGCTGTTTATTCTCCAATTGAATTGAGTAATGGGGGGTACCTGCAAAAAATCCTCCGAAGCTAAAGTCAGATTAGGATGTTTCACAGATAATTTTATGTGTAAGATTGCATACCTTCTTGGGTTATAAAACGTCCATTTATATGTTTAGAAATTTCCGTTTTAAATGCAGGAATGAATTGCAATTACTAGCCCTGCATGCCTCCTGCAGTAACTGGCCCTTGCATGCCTCCTGCATTAATTTCCCCTTGCATGCCTCATGCAGTAACTGGCATTGACTGGACCTTCATGCTTCCAGAATCTTCCTTTTGGGTTATGGAATTGGCTAAACCAAAAGGTGCAAAGGGTTGGCCCAAGTTAAGTGTACATGCCTAGCCTAAAAGAGAAGTGTGCATAAGCCCACAGTGGGGCGAAAATATCCGCAAGGCAAACAACATGGGGATGAATCATCCAGGGCTACGAGATTAAATTGTGTCGCACAACACCGGATTGGGATTACTGAATTAAGTTGTGCCCGCTACACCGAATCAGGGCTACGGTATTAAATAGCACCGAGCCACACCGGATCAGGACCACAGTATTAAGCTGCATCGTGATACACGGAAGAAGTGCTGTCTGCCGCCGCCGCCGATGACCACTGCCGCCGCTGCCAGGAAAAGCCGCCGGCGACCTGCTGCTGCATCGGTGTGCCTTTGAAGATGAACATTTTGTTGATGACGTCATGCTGACGTTGACGGGTGACGCAATGCTAATGCAATTGACGGCGTCAACTAACGTCATTAGGAATAACGGAATATGCTTAACATTAACGGAATCTTCTGACGGCAACGGAATATTCTAACAGAATCAGCATCTGCTGACGTCATCGCCTAGTCAGCTGCTGACTGTGCTTTGCTGATGACATGTCAGTCACTGGTTGGTCAATCGATGCTGGCATGGCTCGTCCACCCTGATGACATGGCACATTATTGACGTGGCACATCATGATTCGTCCATCATGTTGACGTGGCGTGTTGCTGATGTGGCACATCCTGATTCGTCCATCTTGCTGACGTGGCACATCCTGGTTCGTCCATACTGCTGACGTGGCGTCTTGTTGACGTGACACATCCTGGTTTGTCCATCTTGCTGGCGTGGCACCCATTGCTGATGTGGCGAGTTGATGTGGAAATGGTATTGGGCTCTCCACTTTGCTTGACAAGGACCCATGTGAACGGGTTTCTATGTATGGTGCATTTTTTAGGCCTAGTTAGCCACATTTGGGTTATAAGAGAAGCATATTTGTCCCAATGAACTATATTTAGCTTATTATGAGGAACTTTTTAGGCCTAAGTTAGCCCAATTTTGGTGTAGAATAATAAGAGTACAAACAGAAACTTTTCAAAATTATGAGTCAAATTTTTAGGCCTTATGGAAGTTCACACATCAACTTTAAATTGGGAAGATGCTTCATCAATTCGTCTATTGGTTCAAGATTTTGATCATTAGGAACATACAAGTTTTTTCATTACAAGGATCAATCTTTTCCGATTTTGATCAGCCCTCTAGTCTTCATCAATGGTATTCCCGATCAAACTTTCAAAAAAACTAGGGTTTCCATTTCTATCCCTTTTATTTTGAATTCTAGATCTTCTTCGATTCTTCGACTTTCCAAATTGGTTGGCCGAGTATCCAGCAGTCTAAGTCATTTCCTAGTAAGTCTAGCAAAGATTTGCGTATGGAGAAATTAACGAGCGTAGAAAAAGGAAATAAAAATCCAGCAACTTCTTCTACAAGTTTAAATTCAAATTCAAATTTGAATTTAAATGAAACTGGTAAGCCAAAACGTAAGGCTAGGCGCATCCAAATTTTGGATTATGGCATCTCAAAGTCTATTTTGGGGCCACCACCAATTTTAAAGCACTTGTTTTTATTCACCCACCTATTACGAATTTGGATAGCCAAACTCCAACGGCTTTATTAACCAACTTTTCTTCAGAATAATATGTGAATGATTATCTTAAGGAAGCAGTCTCAATTTATTTTCTTCAAAAACTAGATCTAAATGTCAGTGATTCTGCTCTGGTGGTGATTAATTCAAGTCCATCTACAAGTTCCAACAGTAATATGCATCCAACCAGACAAGGGAAGCAAGTTAGAGATAGTGTACATCCAATTCTGAGACAACAAATTGAACACATTTGTTAGAGCACTGCTCGGTCGAACTCGCATGTGTTGCTATCTCAAGCATGTTTGTCAATGTTAATGATCAAAATTATAAGTCTTGATTTCTAGTCTACTTATAGCTAAGTCTCGGACTAGGATAAAAAGTGTAGTTGAGCTCAAGACTCCATGGCGATCATCATACAAAGACGAAAAACTACTCAAAGAACTGGTGGAACTTCATCGACTAAAAGGTATGTGGAGACTTGAACTATCACTTAAAAGTATATCTACTCTATCTCATATCTTGAGACAAAGTCGTATTGTTATATAGACTTTGATTATACACATTTGCTATTTCGAGCCGAGTTTATCTCGCTTATCTATTTCTCGAAATATGTGTTGGTAAGCTTTCTCTTTGTCAAAGTTCATCTTTACTAGTGACGAGAGTCATATTAGTTTCAATTATTTGAAAATCGCTTTGACGAAAAATAGCTTGTGAACAACAACTATATAACGTCCTCTAAGAATGTTTGAATGATTGAAATGAGAGTTTAGAATATATAACCTTGGAAGGATATAAACATTGTGTGGTAACACATACGTGTGTAAGTACTTATTCCTTGAACCAAAGTATGCGTACTTTGCTGCTCAGGAAAATCGGAACTAAAGTCCGCGTATCAGTACGCGCACTGACGGAAGTTCACATCCCGTGAATTTCTGCTGGAGTTTGTGAACTGAAAACAAACTTATTCTGGGTACTTAAGTCCGCGTACCAGTAAGTGTACTAAGTTGGTTATTTTCTAAAAACGGTCATTCGTGAACTTAAACTTATATAAACTAAGGAATACATACTTGCAAAATCGTGGCTATAAAGTTCATGAATTGGTTCGAGTGAATCAAATTGTTTTTTCTTCGATTGTGTCTTGTATACTTTTATAATATATAAGCAATTGAACAACTCTCTAACTAGTTCATTTGTGGTAAAGAAGAATATGGTTGATATGAAAGTGCTCATATGGCTAACCATTATTGGTTAACTACTATTGAACCAACTAAGTGTACATGTTTTGGCACGGTTACACAAACGTAAATAAACGTGCATTTCATTAGTGTGTAACAAGCTAAGTTCGATCTAACAGTTGGAAGATATTACCTTGAATCTAATTAGGTTTTCATCTAACGGTGAATAATGAATGTTTTGTTACTAAGCTAACATTGATTGCAAACCCTGATTTGAAAGTCAATATAAAGGAGAACTCTAGCAACTGGGAAACCTAATCCCCACACCTCCTGTCTGATACTAGTTGTATTAGCTAGAGTCGATTCTCCTTTAACCTTAGGTTTCTTCTCGAGACCCTGTAGGTTAACGACTTGAATACTTCATTGGAATTGTGAAGCCAGACCCAACTATATATTATTTTTGTAGTTGTGTGATCTGATCTTGTTGTTTCTATCGTATTTGAGTACAATCGTAAGATTGATGTGAGATTGATTTCTCCGATAGGAAAGATATAAAAGAAGTCACAAACACCTTCGTCTCATCGTTTGTGATTCCGCAATTTCTTCTTTCGCTAGTCGATTAAGATTATTGTGAGGTGATTGATAATTCTAGGTTGTTTTTCGGGAATATAAGTCTGGGTTATCAATTGGTTCCTGTTCACCTTGATTTATCAAAAGATGGAACAAAAACTCGTAGGTATTTCTGTGGGAGACAGATTTATCTATTACTGTAGACTTTTCTGTTTGATACAGATTTGTTTATTAAAGTCGTCGACTAGCAACTCTTAGTTGTGGGTGAGATCAGTTAAGGGAATCAAGTGCGTAGTATCTGCTGGGATCAGAGATGTAAGGAGCGCAATTGTACCTTGGATCAGTGTGATACTGATTGGGGTTCAACTACAGTCCATACCGAAGTTAGTTTGTAGTAGGCTAGTGTCTGTAGCGGCTTAATACAGTGTGTGTTCAATCTGGACTAGGTCCCGGGGTTTTTCTGCATTTGCGATTTCCTCGTTAACAAAACTTCTGGTGTCTGTATTATTTCTTTTCGGCATTATTTTGTTATATAATTGAAATATCACAGGTTGTGCGTTGAATCAATCAATTGGGAAATCCAACCTTTGGTTGTTGATTGAAATTGATTGATCCTTGAGCATTGGTCTTTGGTACCGTTCAAGTGATTTATCTTGTATTCAATTAGACTCGCAGATTTCTATTTTCTTGAGTAAGTATTGAATCGAGAAAGTGAGATATAACTCTTTGATATACTTTTATTAAGATTGAGTCTAACTGTCTAGTTGATTCTCTTAAAAGTATAATGGAGTTAGTCCATATAGATTGCTAAGGAAAATATTGGGTGTGATTGTCAGACCCCCATTTTTTCAACATTGTTACTCAAATGATTCAGTTTGGATATCGGGTTTGTTCTTTAAAGGAAATGAATAGGAAAATGTAGAGGTGATGATGTACACTATGATTTCACATCTCCAAAACTCTAATTCAGAAAAAAGGTAAATTCACTTAGTTGTATCTGTTTTCTTTAGAGTTCTTGGTTTTTTGGGTTTATTTTTACATGGATTTTAAAATAATATGTTGGAATGTAATTAGGGGTCTTAACGAAGAGATATAATCAAGAAGACATCTATAGATTGGAAACCTAGTATCTTTCTTTTACAGGAAATTAAAATTCAATAGTGTAATGACTTACTTCTTTGGAAAACTTGGGGGAATAAGAATGTTAAATGGCTTGATGCCCTTTCAGAAGGTAGATCAGGTGGTTTGTTATGCTGTTGGGATGATTCAAAGATTAAAGTGCTTGATTCTCTTGTTGGGAACTATTCAATCGTTATTCCTTGTCAGATGTGTGATACTAAATTTGAGTGGATTTTCACTGGTGTTTATGCTGCTAACTCTAATAACACTAGTGACAGAAAACTCTTTTGGAGAGAGATTGAAGATGATAGATATTATTGTGATTTGCCTTGGGTGTTAGGTGGAGATTTTAATGAAATCAGATTTACTTATGAAAGATCATCTGAGAGGTGAAGTTACTGTTGGTATGAGAAGATTGAATAATTTCATCTCAAGACATGAATTAATTGACCTTCCTTTAATTGGTGCTTCCTTCACCTGGATAAATAATGAATTCCACATTATTATGAGCAGAATTGACAGACTCATATAGAAAGCACTTTCAAGACCTTGTTCTGATCATTCTCCTATTGCTCTTCTTTGTGAGGGTATTAAGACTGGACCTAGACCTTTTCACTGTGAGTCTTTTTGGTTTTCTCACCATGACTTCATTTTATTTATCACTTCTACTTGGTCCTCTTTTGATGTTTCGGGTGGAGCTGGATTCTCTTTTTTGTAAGAAGTTACAACTTTTGAAGCCTAAACTCAAAATATAGCCAAAACAACAGTTTGGTGATTTGGATAGGAGATTAGAAGAACTAAAGATTCCTTTTTTGAAAAAGCGGGGGTATAACAACCACACCCAATAATTCGTCCGGCAATCTGTATGGGCTAACTCCAATATAACTCCGAGAACATCAGCTTATAAAGCGAGCTCAATCAAGAAATATATCAAAGAGTTATATCTCAATTTCTCAGTGCAATCTGTAATCGTACGGATAAAAATATGTGAGCCCAATTGATATGAGAAATAACTTGGACGGTACCAAAGACCAATGTCCAAGTGCCAATCAATTCCTATCCAACAATGAAGGTCGTATTTACCAATTGATTTAACTACGCACAACCTGTGATATTTCAATTATATAAAAAAATATAATACGGAAACGTATAACACAGACACCAGAAGTTTTTTTAACGAGAAAACAGCAAATGCATAAAAACCAGGGACCTAGTCCAGATTTGAACACCACGCTGTATTTACCCGCTACAGACACTAGCCTACTACAAGTTAACTTCGGACTGGAATGTAGTTGAGACCTAACCAAGTCTCACACCGATTAAGGTACAGTCGCGTTCCTTATGCCTCTAAAACCACGCCGGATTATGTGCACTTGATTCCCTTAGCTGATCTCACCCACAACTAAGATTTGACACGAACCAAAGTCGAAGACTTATAAACAAATTTGTCTCCCACAGATAAGTCTATTCTGATAGATAAATCTGTCTCCCACAGAAGTACCTATGAAATTTTGTTTCATCTTTTGATAATTAAAGGTGAACATGAACCAATTGATAATCCGGTATTATACTTCCGAAGAGCATCCTAGAAATATCAATCACCTCACAGTAACTTAACTATATGGTAGTAGAAGAAGTTATTATGGAATCACAAAGAATGAGACGAAGAGCCTTGTAATTACTTTTTATATCTTACCTATCGGAGATAAATCTCGAGCAAATCTTAGAGAAGATAGTACTCAATACGATAGAATAAGTAAGATCAGAACACGCAACTACAAAGAAAATAGTTGGGTCTAGAATCGACTCTAGTCGCAACTAGGACACAGGAAAGTGCTGGGATTAGGTTTTCCAGTTGCTAGAGTTCTCCCTTATATATTCTTTCAAATCAGGGTTTGCTTTCAATCAAAGCTAAGATAGTTTGGTAACAAAGCATTCAATTTTCATCGTTACATGAAAACCTTGTTAGAGCATTGCTCGGTCGAACTCGCATGCATTGTTATCTCAAGCATGTTTGTCAATGTTAGTGATCAAAACTATAAGTCTTGATTTCTAGTCTATTATAGTAAGTCTCGGAATAGGATAAAAAGTGTAATTGAGCTCAAGGACTTCATGGCGATTCATCATACAAGTAGAAGAACTACTCAAGGAACCGATGGAACTTCTAGACAAAAAGGTATGTGAAGACTTGAACTTATCTACCATTCAAAAGTCTATCTACTCTATCTCATACTCTTTGAGACAAGAAGTCGTATGCTATATATATAGACTTTGATTATACACATTTGGTATTTCGAGCCGAGTATACCTCGCCTATCTATATCTCGAAATATGTGTTGGTAAGTTTTTCGCTTCGATCAAGTTTATCTTTACCATGTGACGAAAGTCATGATATGTTTTAATCATCTTAAAAATTGCTTTGACGAGAAATGGTGTAACAACTATATAACGTCCTCTAAGAATGTGTCAATGATTGAAATGAGAGTTTAGATTACATAACTAATGGTGGACATAAGCATTGTTGTGGAAACACATTTATGTATAAGTCCTATTCCTTGAACCAAAGTTTGCGAACTTTGTTGATCAAGAACCAGAAGAATGACGTGAGCTAAGTCCGGGAACTGTCGAAGTTATCAAACCCGAGAATTTCTGCTGGAGTTGACAACCTACTTGCGTGAATCTAAGTCCGCGAACCGGCGAAGTTCTCATACCCGAGAATTTTTGCTGGAGTTTGTAAACTCTGCCCGGTAACTTAAGTCAACGAACCTAGTCTGCGAACTTGAGAAGGTTATATATCTGAATATGATTTCTGAACTTAAACTTAAAAAGACTAAGGAATGCAGTTTGCAAACCGTGGATATAAAAGTTCATGAACCGATTCAAGTGAATCAAATCATCTTTGCTTCAATTGTGTCTTGTGTAGTACATAAGATTTCCTTGCAATTGAACAACTCTCTAACTAGATCATTTGAAGTCATTTGAACTAGTTATGGTGAAGAAGAACATGGTTGATATGGAATACTCATATGGATAACCTTTTGGTTAACTATTGTTAAACCAACAAGTGCATACGTTTGGGTACGATTAACAAACCTAGAAGAGTGCATTGTCCAGTGTGTGTAACAAGCTAAGTTTTCGATCTAACGGTTGAGAAATATTAGCTTGAATCTAAATCAGGTTTTCGTCTAATGGTGAATATTTAATACTTTGTTACTAAGATAACATTGATTGCAAACCCTGATTTGAAAGACTATATAAAGGAGACATCTAGTATTGTGCAAAAATAATCCCCACCCCTTACGTGTGATACTAGTTTGCGTGCTAGATTCGATTCTTCTTTAACCTTTGGTTTTCTTCTTCTAAAACCAGGTTAACGACTTAAATACTTCATTGATATTGTGAAGCCAGACCGATACTACTTTTATCGTAGTTGTGTGATCTGATCTTGCATCTTCTGGCGTACGAGTACAATCAGATTGAGTGGCTTGAGATTGATATATCCGATAGGCAAGATATAAAAAGTAATCACAAACATCTTCGTCTCATTGTTTGTGATTCCGCAACATCTTGTTTCTCTACCATATGATTAAGATTGTTGTGAGGTGATTGATAACTCTAGGATGTTCTTCGGGAATATAAGACCAGATTATCAATTGGTTCCTGTTCACCTTGATTAAATTAAAAGACGGAACAAAACCTTTAGGTTTTATCTGTCGGAGACAGATTGATCCTTTGATAGACTTGTCTGTGTGAGACAGATTTGTTTATTGTCAAAGCTTGCAATTTTGGGTCGTAACAACTCTTAGGTGTGGGTGAGATCAGCTAAGGGAATCAAGTGCGTAGTATCTTGCTGGGATCAGAGGCGCAGGATCATAATTGTACCTTGGGTCAGTGGGATATTGATTGGGGTTAAACTACAGTCCAGTCCGAAGTTAGCTTGGAGTAGGCTAATGTCTGTAGCTGCTTAATACAGTGTGCGTTCAATATGGACTAGGTCCCGGGGTTTTTCTGCATTTGCGGTTTCCTCGTTAACAAAATTTCTGGTGCCTGTGTTATTTCAATTTCCACATTATATTGTTTTATGTTTATAATTGAAATAATACAGGTTGTGCGTTAGATCATCAATTAGAGTAATCCAACCTTTGGTTGTTGATTGTCATTGATTGATCCTTGGATATTGGTCTTTGGTACCATCCAAGTTATTCCTTGTGTTTGATTAAAGACTCGCTGATTTCTATTAGCTCGAGTAAATCAAATCAAGAAAGAGATATAAACTCGTTGATATACTTTTAATTGATTGAGTCTTTTTGATTCTCTTAAAAGTATATTCGAGTTTGTCCATACAAATTGCTAAGCGAAATATTGGGTGGTGTTGTTAGACCCCCGGTTTTTCAATTGGTATCACAGCAGACAAACACGTTTAAGACCTTACAAGTATGTGGTTGTAGCGATCTGACTCTATGGACAGTAGTGCCATCTCAATGAATGCACTACCAGATCCAGGGATTTCAGAATTCTCTTCCATGACCGATTTGTTAAAATCTGTAGAAGAAATTCTATCTAAACCTCCACCAGGTACAAAATCCCTTGAAATCTTTTC
The DNA here is from genome assembly GCF_003573695.1 of Papaver somniferum. Classification (NCBI taxonomy): domain Eukaryota; kingdom Viridiplantae; phylum Streptophyta; class Magnoliopsida; order Ranunculales; family Papaveraceae; genus Papaver; species Papaver somniferum. The sequence continues at coordinate 24,108,921 of NC_039365.1, forward strand.
TGAAGTTGAAAAGAAACTTGAAAGCCTGTCTTCCGATGTTAATTTGTTTTTCCAGAATGAGCAAGAATCTCTTGAAAGGCTAAACCAAGCTATGACAAATAATACTTATGTAGAGGTTGAAATTGATTCAATTATCAATGAGAGCCCTGCTCCTCTTCTGGGATCTTCTAGCAATAACATGCAGGTCCTGGTTTAAAAGGAGTTTAAATCTCAGTCACGTGAATACCTCGTTACGAATAAATTTTGTCATTACCCAATTTCTGATAATTGTTTTGAAGATATTTTCAGAAAAAACTACTGTCAAGAAAAATTTCTGATAGGATGGAAAAAGAAAAATCAAATCGTCAAATTAATTCTGATAATATTCTTTGATAGTTCTATAATAATTATGTTCTGGGATGGTCTCAGTAGTTCAAGGTGTAAGAGTTGTTGGAAAGAAGATCTCTCATGGTGTTATGCAAACATGGTCCTTGTTATACCAAACACGCCCTTAGTTGACACAAGCAGTTCGCACGCCTTGGTTCAGGAACCGTCTCATGTACGAGTATAGTACCCGAACGTGTCAAACTGTTTGCTTGACATATTAAAAGTTTTTTTCTCTCTTTGTTTTTCTCCTTCTCGTTCTCTTCACCTTATTCTCCAGTACGAGAACTCAAAGAGAAAAACCAACAGTTCGCATACTTTTGCCCCTGTCGATTCCTCCTCTCAATTTTCTTTCCAATAGATTGTACCTTTGGAATCAGAAGAAGACACTGCTTCTTGGGTCAAAAGCGGTTTGTTCATCTAAGTTCATGTTTTTATTTCACCATTAGTACCAGTTTGCAAACCAAGTAAGTACATTTACTTGAATTTCTACTGCCATGGAACATAGAAGAAATAGACGTGTAGGTAGCTCTAGCCAACAACCTAGAGTCGAATCCTTTTCGACCCAAGTATTGGTGCTAGTTTTGTTAACCCCACCGATCGTGAACTGTATTTAGAATTCATGAACAAAACACCCATTCGTGAACAAATTTTTTACCCTTCAAAAATTAGTGTTCCTGAGTTGAACAATTTCTTCAATCATCACCACTGGGGAATCATCAACAGACCCTTAGGTACTGTTTACTCTGAAACAGTTGCTCAATTTTATGCAAACATTCACGGAGAAAATACTGATGACCACTCCTTAAAAACCATAGTAGGAGGTACTGTTATTACTGTGAACAGGTCAACCATCTCATACTTGCTTAATGTACCCATTGGAGGTGCTAGGTTCCCTCCACCTGAGTATGGGATATTGTCATTAGAAAATCTATCCAACATGTTATTTGATCAAAACCTTGTTCGAAATGATGGTAAGGTGTATATAATAGGAGCCAACATACATCTCAAAGTTGCTGCAAAACTCATTGTGGCAAATATGATCAAGTACCTGTGGCAGAAATCATTGGACCATGGATCTTACTGAGTTCATTTATCTTATTGTTGAAAGAAGACAACTTGATTTCTGTGGAATTATTATTAACTATATGATTGGTGTTAGACACAGTAGTAGGAAACCTGGATTACCTTGTCTCATTTCAAGGATTTGTGCTAACTCCAATCTTTAGATGATTGGGTCTAATCTTGGAGGACCAGCTATGCTAAAGATGTCTAGTATTGAAAAGATGAGGCCTTCTACTGTTAGAAACATCCCAAGACATTCATCTGTCTCAGCTGCTGACGAAATTGCTCGTCTCCAAGAAGAACTTTCCTAAGCAAGAGAATAAAATGTTGTTCTCCGGGAGAAAGTTGAATATGCTGGAGATGCTTTTCCAGAACTCTTGGAAAAATTCTATGAGATTGAAAGAGATCACTATGGTTTGAGTGATTAGTACCTGAACTTATTATGTTGTTTATTGTTTTCTCTTCTCTTGTCGGTTTGAACTTATCTGAATACTTTATGGGATGTAATAACTCTTATGCATAACTTTTGAATGTCTATATTTCAAATTAAAACTTTCTACATAAAATGCCCATATGTTGTCTAATGTTAACTCTTTCACCAGTCGATATGCAAATATTGATAAAAGATCGATGAACTCTTGACAACAAATACAAAAGTTAAGCCTATATTGTCAAATATTTGATGGAAGATAGGTTAAAATCTTTTTTTTTCAAGGATTATGTCTATTAATTGTCGTTATGCAAATGATTATTGAAGATATAATTAATCCTTGTGTATTCCGCAGTATTGATCATCCTTGATCCATATTTTATGTATTATTGTGAGGCTCCGTAATGTATCTTATGTTGAGCACTGTACAACCAAGTTGATCTTTTAGATTAGTTGGTGTTTCGTGAGATATGTTATGTCGAGCATATTGAGCTAAATTAATCATCTTGTTTGGTTATTTAGTTATTGCTCCGTAAGTTTTCTTATGTCGAGAAAAATCAATTGAATTGATCACCTCTTGTGATTAATTTTATTGAGTTCTTTGGATATAGAAAATCGTTCTCATGGTTTTTGGTGTCCAATAAAAGCCTTCTTTTCTTTTGAAATTTAGGTCGCTCTTGTTGTTCTTTCTGGAATGACATCAAATGGGGGAGAGTTCTTTTGAACTTGTGCTTAATGGTCATATCTTGAGGGGTGTGCGGCTGTGGAATTTTAGAGGTGTTATCTTGTATCTTTAAACTCCTTGATGAATGCATTTAGCTTCGGCTTTATGATTGCATCTAAATTAGTTGGTATGTATTTTTTCCTTTTGTCATGAAATGTCTCTCTCGGAAATTTCATTATGATTCCGTTCTTGTACCTTTGCCAATTTTATTGACAAAAAAGGGGAGAATTAATATGTAGTTCACACTACAAATACATATGGTTTTCGGATCATTGTGTAAGGGGGAGTGGTTTCCATGTGAGATGGAGTATTGACTAAGGGGGAGCGATACATATCACCATAGTATTATTGTTGAAGTTGTGATACAGTTGGACTTTGACACTGTGTAATAATGCTATGACACTATATAACAATGATCAAGAACGAGGCTTTCTCATTGTTATAGCTACGGATCTTCAACAACGGTGATGCTAAATTTACAACCTTTGGGATCATTGGAGTGCTTGGAAGTGACGAAGATTTCGAGGAATGTTGAAGATTAGACATGTGGAATAGGAGCTATTAAAGTTTCTTTATCTTTTTTGTATTCCATATATATTGATAGTTTTGTCACTAAAATTGACAAAGGGGGAGATTGTTAGAGCATTGCTCGGTCGAACTCGCATACGTTGCTATCTCAAGCATGTTTGTCAATGTTAATGATCAAAACTATAAGTCTTGATTTCTAGTCTATTATAGCTAAGTCTCGGACTAGGATAGAAAGTGTAGTTGAGCTCAAGGACTTCATGGAGATTCATCATACAAGTAAAAGAACTACTCAAGGAACCGGTGGAACTTCTCGATAAAAAGGTATGTGAAGACTTGAACTTATCTATCACTCAAAAGTCTATCTACTCTATCTTCTACTCTTTGAGACAAGAAGTCGTATGCTATATATATATACTTTCATTATACACATTTGGTATTTCGAGCTGAGTATACCTCGCCTATCTATATCTCGAAATATGTGTTGGTAAGATTTTCGCTTCGATCAAGTTTATCTTTACCATGTGACTAAAGTTTATGATATGTTTCAATAATCTTGAAAATTGCTTAGACGAGAAATGGTGTAACAACTGTATAACATCCTCTAAGAATGTTTCAATGATTGAAATGAGAATTTAGATTACATAACCAATGGTGGACATAAGCATTGTTGTGAAAATACATTTATGTATAAGTCCTATTCCTTGAACCAAAGTTTGTGAACTTTGTTGATCAAGAGAATCGGAAGAATGACGTGAGCCAAGTCCACAAACTCAGAAGTTCTCAAACCCGAAAATTTCCGCTGGAGTTGACAAACTACTTGCATGAAGCCAAGTCCGCGAACTCAGTCCGTGAACCCAGTCCGCGAAACGACGAAGTTCTCATACCCGAGAATTTCCGTTGGAGTTTGTAAACTCTGCCCGGTAACTTAAGTCCGCGAATCTAGTCTGCGAACTTGAGAAGGTTATATATCTGAAGATGATTTCTGAACTTAAACTTAAAAAGACTAAGGAATGCAGTTTTCAAACCGTGGCTATAAAAGTTCATGAACCAATTCAAGTGAATCAAATCATCTTTGCTTCAATTGTGTCTTTTGTAGTACATAAGATTTCCTTGCAATTGAACAACTATCTAACTAGTTCATTTGAAGTCATTTGAACTAGTTATGGTGAAGAAGAACATGGTTGATATGGAATGCTCATATCGCTAACCTTTTGGTTAACTATTATTGAAACAACAAGTACATACTTTTGGGTACAGTTAATAAACCTAGAAGCGTGCATTGTCAAGTGTGTGTAACAAGCTAAATTTTCGATCTAACGGTTGAGAAATATTAGCTTGAATCTAAATCAGGTTTTCATCTAACGGTGAATATTGAATGATTTGTTACTAAGCTAACATTGATTGCAAACCCTGATTTCAAAGACTATATAAAGGACACATCTAGTATTGTGCAAAAATAATCTCCACACCTTACGTGTGATACTAGTTTTCATGCTAGAGTCGATTCTCCTTTAACCTTTGGTTTTCTTCTTCTAAAACCAGGTTAACGACTTAAAGACTTCATTGATATTGTGAATCCAGACCGATACTACTTTTATTGTAGTTGTGTGATCTGATATTGCATCTTTTATCGTATGAGTACAATCAGATTGATTGGCTTGAGATTGATATCTCTGATAGGCAAGATATAAAAAGTAATCACAAACATCTTCTTCTCATTGTTTGTGATTCCACAACATCATGTTTCGCTACCATACGATTAAGATTATTGTGAGGTGATTGATAACTCTAGACTGTTCTTCGGGAATATAAGACCATATTATCAATTGGTTCTTGTTCACCTTGATTATTATCAAAAGACCGAGCAAAACCTTTAGGGTTTATCTGTGGGATACAGATTGATCCTTTGATAGACTTGTCTGTGTGAGACAGATTTGTTTATTTTCAAAGCCTGCGATTTTGGGTCGTAGCACCTCTTAGTTGCGGGTGAGATCAGCTAAGGAAATCAAGTGCGCAGTATCATGCTGGGATCAGAGACGTAGGAGCATAACTGTACCTTGGATCAGTGGGAGATTGATTGGGGTTCAACTACAGTCAAGCCCGAAGTTAGATTGGAGTAGGCTAGTGTATATAGCGGCTTAATACAGTGTGTGTTCAATCTGGACTAGGTCCCGGAGTTCTTCTGCATTTGCGTTTTTCTCGTTAACAAAATTTCTGGTGTCTGTGTTATTTCAATTTCCGCATTATATTGTTTTATCTTTATAATTGAAATAATACAGGTTATGTGTTAGATCATCAATTAGAGTAATCCAACCTTTGGTTGTTGATTGACATTGATTGATCCTTGGATATTGGTCTTTGGTACCATCCAAGTTATTCCTTGTGTTTGACTAAAGACTCGCTGATTTCTATTAGCTCGAGTAAATCAAATCAAGAGAGAGATATAAACTCGTTGATATACTTTTAATTGACTGAGTCTTGTTGATTCTCTTAAAAGTATATTCGAGTTTGTCCATACAGATTACTAAAAGAAATATTGGGTGGTGTTGTTAGACCCCCGCTTTTTCAAACCTGATTTAAGATTCAAGCTAAGTCTGCTTAAAATCAAAGAAATATCTCTTCATCGTTAGATGGTCTTAGCTTGTTACTCACAAATGAAATATACCTTCATTTAGATATGGGTAACCGTACCTAAACGTGTATATTGAGTTGGCTCAATAACAATTAATCAAAGTTAGCCATATGAACACTTTTGCCTTTACCACATTCATCAAACACTTCTAGATCAACTATGATGATCAATCAATCATGAAAGATAATCAAATGAATCAAATTGTGTTCCACATTGAGTTGTTCAATTGTTCACTATTTCACAGAAATATATATGAACCAATTGAATCAAAATCGGAGTGATTCGTAAGAATCAATTCATGAACATTAAGCCATGGTTTGCAAAGATTGCATTCCTTAATTCATAAATGTATTTGTTCATGAGTATGAAAAACATACTTAACCGATTTTAGAACTTTAACCACTAAGTTTGCAAACAGGTACGCGAAATATAGCTTCCGGAATTTGGTCTTGTCCATCCGTTTGCAAACGGGTATGCAAACAGCAGTCCCGGACCTAACTCAGGTAGAACCGTTCGCATACTAGTATATAAACTGTTAGAGCATTGCTCAGTCGAACTCGCATGTGTTGCTATATCAAGCATGTTTGTCAATATTAGTGAGAAAAACTATATGTCTTGATTTCTAGTTTACTTATGACTAAGTCTCAGTCTAGGATAGTCAAGTGTGGTTGAAGCTCCAGACTCCATGGCGATCATCTAACGAAGACGAAGAATTAATCGAGGAACCGGTGGAACTTCATCCGACTAAAAGGTATGTGGAGACTTGAACTTATCTGTTACTCAAAAGTCTATTCTATCTCCTACTCTTGAGACAAAGTCGTATAAGTATGATAGTTTTCATACATATACATTTACTATTTCGAGCCGAGTTTACTCGCCTATCTTTTTCTCAAAATATATGTTTTTAAGCTTTCGCTTTAACCATTTTCATCTTTACCCATGACGAAAGTCATGATGACGTTTCAATCTTGAAAATAGATTTGATGACGATAGTCGTGAATAACGATTGTTATAACATTATAGAAGAATGTTTCAATGATTGAAATGTAGAGTTGAGATTACCATCTATGGATATAAGCATATATAGTGTGTTCGCACATTAGTGTATAAATCCATGTGCCGGAAGCCAAGTGCGTGCATATGTGTGCATGCGGTATTGGTGAAGGAGACAGGTTGAGTACGCGTACCCACAGAAGTTTTCATACCAAAAATTTCTGCTGGAGTTTGTAAGTGTGCAAAAAAGTAAACCAGTTACCTTAGGTACGTGTACCCATACGCGTACTCACGAAATTTTTCGAACCGAAAATTTCTGCTGAGTTTGTAAACTCAAATACGGTAGCTAAAGTACGCATACTCGTACGCGTACCCAAGATGGTGATATATCAAATCGATAGTTCATAAACTTAAAATAATAAATTATAAGGAATGCAATCTTTGCAAACCGTGGCTACATTGTTCATGAATTGATTCAAGTGGATCAAACCGATTTTGTTTCAGTTGTTTCTATGAATAAAGACCTAAGCAATTGAACAACTCTTCAACTAGTTCTTATGAGTCATTTGAACTAGTTATGAGAAATATGAATACGGTTAATATGAAAGTACTCATATGGCTAACCATTGGTTAACTATTTGTGAACCAACTAAGTGTACACGTTTAGGTACGGTTACTCAAACCTAAATAAATACATTTCATTTGTTGTGTGACAAGCTAAGTTTCGATCTAACGGTTGAAAGATATTAGCTTGGTTGAATAAGGTTTTTCATCTAACAGTGATTATTAAATGCTTTGTTACCAAGGTAACTTAGATTGCAAACCCTGATTTTAAAACTATATAAAGGAGACATCTAACATCTGGAAAAACTAATTCCCACACCTCCTGTGTGATACTAGTTGGTTTTCTAGAGTCGATTATCCTTTAACCTTAGGTTTCTTCTCGAGACCCTGTAGGTTAACGACTGAAAGACTTCATTGGGATTGTGAAGCCAGACGAAACTACTTCTCTTGTAGTTGAGCGATCTGATCTTGCCATTTTCTATCGTACGAGTTCAATTGAATAATTGGCTTGAGATTATATCTCCGATAGGGCAAGATAAAAAGAAATCACAAACATCTTCGTCTCATCGTTTGTTATTCCACAATATCTAGTTTCGCTACCATACGATTTAGATTATTGTGAGGTGATTGATAATACTAGGCTGTTCTTCGGGAATATAAGTCCGGTTTATCAATTAGTTCATGTTCACCTTGATTTATCAAAAGACTGAAAAAAACTCTTGGGTATTTCTATAGGAGTGATGTAATTTTATATAGTGGTAAATAGAGTTGTCGTTCACTCGGACTTGATGAGATTGATTTTCTTTTCTCTCCCAAAACTCCCCCCAAATGTTCTCTCTAGCTCTTTATTTATACACACAAATACACATCACTCAAATATATTCTTTCATAACTCCAAAATCTTCTTATTTTTTAATTAAAAATATTTTCAGGAATTTTTCCTTCTCTTTATTTTATATATGTTTTTACTAAACCCATATCTTCTTTAATTCGCAGTTAAAAGTCCAAGATAAAATCTTCGAAGGATATCTTTCTTGTTTAATACAAGATAACTTTCTTTTTCTTCAAAACTTCATGTTTGTAAGGCAAGAAGATATTCTTATCTTAAAGATAATAAATCCTTTACCGTTGAAACCAAATTTCCCGCCAATTTTTCTTTTCAAATCAAGGAAGAAGAGGGAGCCCCCTTAACCAGTAATGGGGTGCGATTAGCAGTTGGCTCTCTGGGGTGCCCCTTATCAGGGTGCCCCTTATCTAAAACTGAGAGTCCGAATAACATGTGTCCTCCGGGTGCGTATACCAACTTTTTGAGCCAAATTTTTCAAAAATGTTTATTTTCCAAAAATACCTACAAACACATAAAACACCATAATAAGTAGAAAATCGAGTACCAACAATACTGAAAATTGAGGACAATTCGGTCACAAAAATGTGTCTATCAAATACCCCCAAACGTATTATATGCTAGTCCTCGAGCAAATCTAATCTAGAAAAATAAAAATGACTACACTTAGCACGTGCAGCAAGCCGTTAAACCGCTAGGTGGCCCTAGCGGCGGAGTGTTGTCTTCGGAGGGTTTACCAGAGGTGAACCCACAAAACATTTACTCCGGACTCTAGCTATCTACGCAAAACCTTGGAAGGCACTAAAGAATCTCCTTGTTTGGCATACTCTCGTTGACTACAGGAGGAAGTACCCTGATGCGAAATTCCAATTGTTATACACGAGTTTGCACTCAAGCATACTAAAATTCATATAAGTGACAGAGCTCTACTCAGATAGTTTCCGTACATCATAACCGGAGTCAACCAATCACATGGAAAGATTAATAAGATGGAGGGAGAGAAAAACATAGATGGTTTTGATGTTGACTAAGGTGAACCTATCCTAATGGACTGAGATACCAGTCTAACTAATATCAACACAACTGGCATATACAAGGGAACCAACGGGTGATAATCCTAACTCTAGGTCAACACAACTGGCATATACAAGGTCTCAAGTGGTCGACTTTGTTGAATTTATTCCGGTTGGTCTGATGGTCTGGTCTCATTTTTTTTTTGTATCTCAATCTCTCTATTTCACCCAATCACTTATAAGAAAATAAAAACAGAAGGTGAAAAGGATTGAACGAGATATGGCGAAACTACCATGTTCTTTTTTTTTTAAATTCTAACACCTGAGCTCTGTGCTTTTATGAATAGACTCTTTAGATGTTTCCATCTAATCAGATTGGTTCCTCAACTCCTATAACCAAGATGCTTCCATTGACTTAGATTGGTTAGTGTCATCCTTAATAAACATAAATTTCTAGGCTCTGGAGTTTATTTATTGAAACTAAAAAGTTTCTCCCATACCCCCAAACTTAAATCCAACATTGTCCTCAATGTTCTAAAGATAAAATTAAAAGCATATGAACAAGGAGAAACTGTTACCATTTGAAGCAAAAGAGTTAAGGAAAGATATTACCGTATTGCATGAGATTGGATTACCTCCCAAGAAATTTCTAAGTTTAAAGTCTTCAGCCAGACATCGGAAGGAATTAGTCACCTCATAGAACCATATAGAAGTAACTTGAACAACTGCGGGTCATCTGAATCAAAAAGTGTTACCCAAAGGAAAAGGAAATTACAGCAGACCATGAAGATACCGAACATACCCTTGTCTAATTTTTTAATTAAGACAACTATATCTAGTTGTGGTTCAGGTTCAGGTTCTATAAAAGGGTCTAGATAAAATGTTTTCAAGGGCCGAATTTCCTCAAAGATAAGATCCTGAAGGTCAGGTTGAAGAGTCTGTAAATACTTATTAGGGACTCAGAATCACATAACAACAACCTGAATAATTGGGGATCCTCTAAGTCAATCATATTTTACTCACACAGTTGACCACAGTAGTGGTCATTCTTAAGCAAATGTGTCGACCCTAATCTCCTAAAGTAAGTAGGTTTAGTCTCAAAACTCAATAATTGACACATTTCAAATTCAAACGTTCCCACAATTGGAATAAAAGTTTTTGGTGGGAAAACAAAATCAATCTGGGTATCATATCCTGGGTAAACCACATCAACCAGAGGATGGGTTTCTAACAACTGAACTTCTTCCTGGACATTATTAGGTTCGGGAGACCTAGTATGACGGTAATCTGTCACAATGGTTGAGGCACATATATCAAGTCCCAAGTGAGGGACCTTTCTAAGAGTTAAAGCACATAGAGAATGATAATCACCCCCAAACTTATAGTTTTCGGTGTCTCTAGAAAGACTAGTCACAACTTTCCTAATTTCTAGGTCATCAGATTCCTGGAAATGGTCAATTGATTCTTTTAAGTCAGGTTCATCCTCACTCATCTCTACGAGTTCACTTTCTTTGTCTAAGACTATTGTTTCTAAATCGCTAGACTCAAAATAAACTCGTTCCTCTAAACCTTCGTCGGCTTCGTGAAAAGGAAAAACTACATCGTCTAAAACGGGGATATTTTTAGTCAAATCCTCGTCCTTTTGAATAGGTGAATAATTATTAAAATTATTTGGATTTGTACTAGAAATAACATTATCATTATAAAGCTCAACCGGAGTAACAAATTCCTGATCACTATGCCTACATATTTCAGATTCTTCATCAATCATATCCTCATCATAATCATCATCATATGAAAATGATCGAACCTCATCTAAACAAGTAGTGTTACCAATTCTAACCTCTTCATCTTGATTATGTGAATAAAAACTATCCTTATTTTCAAGGGTGGTATTGGGAACACTATATTGGAATTTAAGACTATCTTGAGCAAATCTTTCCACAATCCTATTTGTACTTTCAGTAAATTGCTTGAGGGAATCTTCTAGAGACATCTTATTTGTTTGCTCTACGGACTCTTCTGGAAGCGGAATATTATAAGTCTCCTTCATAAATAAGTGAGACTTCTGTGTTGACTCATTGAAACTCTTGAGAGACTCTTCTAGAGAAATATGAGGATCGTTTTGCTCGTATAACCCGGGGGTGTGCGAATAGTAATTGGGCTCACCATGGTATGAGAAACTTTCAATAGGTTGATGTTCCCAATCACTATTCACACTATGGTCAAAGTAGTAATGTCCATTTTGTTCAGTCGGATATTCGTTGTATTGGCTGTTATAATACCAGTTCGACATTCTTAACACAAAATAAAACCCACTGACAGGGGATTCGTGGGTGGATAAAGTCTTACCTCCCGTACCAGACGGGCGATGAACCGTTGAAGTCGACTTAGGCCACCGACTCCAATGTCAGTGTACGAACCTGAGGGGCCGAGACAGTATCGTAACTGCCGTCCTTCCCTGCAGCAGTTTTATTTAATTCACCCTTCCTTAGGGTTTTAAAAATATTAATGTCCAATGTTCCAAAAATAAAGTTCAAAAAGTCCAAAAATAAGAAATTACAAAAATATAAACATATTTACGGTTTCTAAAAATAAAATAAACTATCTATATATAAAAAATCTTCTTCTTCACTCCTTTTGGATTCCTCTTTTGTTTCCTTCTTTGGTTTCGCTTTTGTTTTCAGCACTTTCTCTTTTCCTTTAGCTTACCTCCAAATCTGAAAGCAAACAAAAATATCAAAACGCGTAAAAAAGAAAAAAAATAATAATAATAAAAAAACCTAAAAACAAATCCGCGTCGGCGGCGCCAAAAATTTGATGTAATTTTATATAGTGGTAAATACAGTTGTCGTTCACTCGGACTTGATGAGATTGATTTTAAGAATTAATAAACTAAAATAAAAGAAAAATATATAAAAATTTTGTCACAAGATGAAGAGAGTTACTGGGACTAGGATTTCGTCGAATTCATAACATAGGGTTCAATTTATTTATTCTCAAAAATTAAATCTCAATAAATAAAATTAACATGGACTCTGATTTTGGCAAGGTAGATTCTCAAAAGATTAGTTGTAAATCCTAAGCAGGATGTATCAAAACATTTAAGCTAAGCATACTTCATCAAATTAAATGACAACCAATTAATTCAAATCATATTTAAATTAAAATTAATGCAAAAGTCTTAAAAAGAATTAAATAATTTTACTCATGTATGACACTCGTCTTCCTCCGTCGTCCCAGTGTTTGGGATTATCTCATCACGTCGAAAACACACTTAAAATATTTATTCATGGCTCTAAAAGTGGTTTACAAATGATGAAAATGTGAGAAAATTATTAAAGTAGTGATTTTCTTTTCTCTCCCAAAACTCCCTCCAAATGTGCTCTCTATCTCTCTATTTATATACACAAATACACATCACTCAAATATATTCTTCCATAACTCCAAAATCTTCTTCTTTTTTAATTAAAAATATCTTTAGGAACTTTTCCTTCTCTTTATTTTATACATGTTTTTACTAAACCCATATCTTCTTTAATTCGCAGAATAAAATCCAAGATAAAATCTTCGAATGATATCTTTCTTGTTTAATACAAGATAACTTCCTTTTTCTTCAAAACTTCATGTTTGTAAGGCAAGAAGATATTCTTATCTTAATGATAATAAATCCTTTACCGTTGAAACCAAATTTCCCGCCAATTTTTCTTATCAAATCAAGGAAGAAGATGGAGCCCCCTTAACCAGTAATGGGGTGCGATTAGCAGTTGGCTCCCTGGGGTGCCCCTTATCAGTTAGGTGCCCCTTATCCAAAACTGAGAGTCCGAATAACACGTGTCCTCCGGGTGCCTATACCAACTTTTCGAGACGAATTTTCCAAAAATGTTTATTTTCCAAAAATGCCTACAAACACATAAAACACCATAATAAGTAGAAAATCGAGTACCAACAATACTGAAAATTGAGGACAATTCGGTCACAAAAATGTGTCTATCAAGGAGACAGATTTATTCAATTATATAGACTTTTCTGTGTGAGACAGATTTGTTTATCAAGTCTTCGACTTTGGGTCGTAGCAACTCTTAGTTGTGGGTGAAATCAGCTAAGGGAATCAAGTGCGTAGTATCCTGCTGGGATCAGAGACGTAAGGAGCGCAACTATACCTTGAATCAATGTGAGATTGATTAGGGTTCAACTACAGTCCAGACCTTTGTTAGTTTGTAGTAGGCTAGTGTATGTAACGGCTTAATATAATGCGGTGTTCAATCAGGATTACGTCCCGGGGTTTTTCTGCATTTGGGGTTTCCTCGTTAACAAAACTTCTGGTGTCTGTGTTATTTCTATTCCGCATTATATTTTGTTATATAATTGAAATATCACAGGTTGTGTGTTGTATTGATCAGTTGTGTAATCCAACCTTTGGTTGTTGACTGGAAATTGATTGATCCTTGGATATTGGTCTTTGGTACCATCCAAGTTTTTATCCTTGTATTTGATAAAGACTCGTAGATTTCTATTTGCTTGAGTAAAGATCAAATCAAGAGATTGAGATATTAACTCCTCGATATACTTTTCTCTAGATTGAGTCTAACTGTCTAGTTGATTCTCTAGAAAGTATATTGGAGTTAGTCCTTACAGATTGTTAATCGAAATATTGTACCCCCGCATTTTCAATTGGAATCAGAGAAGGCAAACACGTTCAAGACCTCAAAAGTATGTGTTTCTAGCGATTTGACTCTATAGACAGAAGTGCTATCTCTATTAACGTACCACCAGTCTTCGATGGCTCTAATTACTTTTGGTGGAAAATTGCTATGCGAGCTTTTCTTCAAGCGCGTGATTTTCAATCATGGGTATATGTTGTTAATGTCTATGATTCTCCCGTTGTTACAGTAGGTAACGTTAATGTTCCAAAAAATATTGGCGAATACGATGCTGCTGAGATACTTACTGCAAAGCAAAACTCTGACGGTTTGAGTGCCATCATACATGCCATTGCCCCAAATCTTCAGCACCATGTGTCAAACTGCACTAGGTCTAAAGATGCATGGGATATCTTAGCAACCGTATTCGAAGGTATACCAGTGAAAAGGAAGCTAGGCTTCAAAACCTTAATTCCGATTGGGAAAACTTCGTATGGCAGATGAAGATTCATTTGATGAGTTTAATCACAAAGTAGCTGAAATTGTTAATACATCTTTTGTATTGGTAAGACTATTCCTGAAAAGGACATTGTGATGAAAATTCTCAGATCGATGCCATCTAGATACAACTCTAAGAAGCATGCCATCGTTGAGGGAAATAACCTTGATACACTTTCCAGAAACACTCTGATAGGATAGTTAAAAATTCTTGACACAAGCAGAACGTTCGAGCTCAATGCTGTAACCAAAACAGGTGTATCCTCTCACTTGTCTTGGGCTGATGAATGTGATAATTCACTATTAATCAGAAAAATCAAGGATTTGATAAAGGGGAAAAATATATGTGATGAATATCCGTCTTCAGTTAATGCTTCTGATGATTCAATAGAAGAAAAAACTACTATGGATGTCTTAGATGAGTCTACTACATAGTCTCTCTCCTCTTCAACTTCTGATTCAGAACTTGAATGTGACACAGAGTTTCTTGAACTCTTAAATAAAGAGATTCTTCAAGAAACCTTCACTTGAAGGCCTCCTTAAAGAGAGTTGAATCATCACTCCAGGCGAAAAACATTGAGATAGAGAATCTTAATGACAAGTTTGTCAGAACCATGTGTCAAAGGAAGAATAGATTAACACTCTCAAGTATGACTGCAAAGATTATCTGGAAGCTCTGATAAAATTGCAGAAATCTTATTTGGTCAGAGATCCTTTGGAAACACTAATGGTTTAGGATTCAAAATCAAAACTCAAAGCTCAAATTTGTGTGTTCCAACTAATGAAGGAACAACGTTTGTTGATTGTTGTGTTAAACAGGAAAAATCACATAAAGACGAAAAGTCCTCGTTGATTTGTTCTTTTTGTGGACATTCGAAGCATGAACAGATCAGTTGTTGAAGATTCAGAAAGAGCAATAAGAGAATCATCAAACTTCAAGAGAACATGCAGAAAATGAATCTGGGTTCAGATAACCAAGCTCCTTTAAAATAATCCAGATCGAGACGAGGTAAGAAATATGTCTACACAAAAAACAGTGAAAAGCCACGAAAAAAATAAGAGGTGTGAACATATGGCTCACTCGGTCACCAACTAATGATGGTGTCGTCCGCATCCTCATTTTTAGCTTGGGAAAAATGAGGTTTACACTAAAAAGTGGCTCAAGTCCTTGTGTTTATAAATCTTTTTCTTTTAATTGTTAAGAAAATATTCTCATAAGAAGATGGAAGGCGGATAACAAATCCTGAAATACTCATTCAATGTCTTTTTAGGGTTTTGAGTTTACAAATCCGTATATGTAATTCTGTGTCCTTTTTTTCTCCTTCCTTATCAATAAGATACATTCCCATGGCTCCTGTAACTAGAGGGATCACAAGACGAGATGCAGTCGAAAAAGTTAATGTGTATCTTTGTGAAGGAATCTCTTCCTCAAGAGTAAAGAAAGTGAAGTCGACAATCAATGAAGAAGGTTCTTCCTCTAACTGTCTCTTGTCTGTTTGTCCTTATGATAATGATTTTAGAGCAATGGTGAAAGATTTCATCAACAAGTGAAATGATTTAAAATCTCAAATCGTTTCCTCTTTAGAAAAGATAAATCACTATGAACAAATGTTGTCTCTAACCAAGAACACCTTGTGTGAACTGAAAAGAAAACTTAGTGAGTTAACTGACATTTCTGAAGATATAGAGGAATTAAATGATCCCATTATCAATAGCTTCTTCAATAATAAGAAAGAATTCTCTGTGGATGCTTTGAGAAAGCTATTATTGTGAGTACACATAGCTATGTCCAACGTTTTCATCTTCATGTTTTTAGGTTTATTTGTTTAAATTCTAAAAAATTGCTTTGGAAGATGATGATTGCAGTATTAATCTTTATGGTTTTATATATTGCAATATGCTATGAGATATGTGTGTTTGCATCCGTGAACTATTATTGTCCCATACGATGTCAAAAGTTATCTCGTTAATATGTCGATATGCATGTATTGATAAAAGAATGAATGAACTTTTGACAAACAAAAGTTAAGCCAATTCTTTGATGGAAGATAGGTTAAAATCTTTTGTTTACAAGGATTATGTCTATTGTATGTCGCTATGCAAATAGTGGTGGAAAATATAATGAATCCTTGTATATTCCGCATATTGATCTTCCCTGATCCATATTTTATGTATATATTGTGTGGCTCCATAAGTATTCTTGTGTGAGCATTTACAACTAAACTAATCATAGATTCATTTGTGATTATTTTGGTTGTGTATTCCGATTAGATTAATCATGGGTTCTCTTGTGGTTAATTTGATTGAGAGTTTTTGGATAACAAAATCATTTTTGGTTGTTAGTGTCCAAAGAAATCCTTATTTTCTTGTAAAAGTAAGGTCGCTCTTGTTGTTCTTTCGGGAATGACATCAAATGGGGGAGAGTTCTTTTGAACTTGCGCTTAATTTCCATATCTTTGTGGGGAGTGCGGCTGTGGAATATTTGAGGAGTTATCTCGTATATTTATAAACTCCGTGATGAATGCATTTAGCTTCGGCTTTATGATTGCATCAAAACAAAGTTGATATGTACTTTTCTTTGGTATTGAAGTGTCTCCATGATAATTTCATTAGGATCCCGTTTTCGTACCTTTGCCAATTTTATTGACAAAAAGGGGGAGAATTAATATGTAGTTCACACTACAAATACATATGGTTTTCGGATTATTATGTAAGGGGGAGTGGTTTTCGTGTTGAGATGAAGTATTGACTAAGGGGGAGTGATACATATCACCATAGTATTTTTGTCGAAGTTGTGATATGAAAACTTTGATGTTGTGTAATAATACTATGACACTGTATAACAATGATCGAGAGCTTTTGTTTTCTCATTGTTATGGCTACGGAATTTCAACAAAGATGATGCTAAACTTACAACCTTTGGAATCATTGGAGTACTTGGAAGTGACGAAGATTTTGAGTAATGTTGAAGAACCAATTAGATCAAGCATGTGGAAGAGAAGCTACAAAGTTTTATCTGTTTTGTAATCCATATGTAATGATAGTTTTTCCACTAAAATTGACAAAGGGGGAGATTGTTACAGCATTGCTCGGTCGAACTCGAATGCGTTGCTATCTCAAGCATGTTTGTCAATATTAGTGATCAAAACTATATGTCTTGATTTCTAGTTTACTTATGACTAAGTCTCGGTCTAGGATACTCAAGTGTAGTTGAAGCTCCAGACTACATGGCGATCATCTTACGAAGACGAAGAACTACTCGAGGAACCGGTGGAACTTCATCCAAATAAAAGGTATGTGGAGACTTGAACTTATCTATCACTCAAAAGTCTATTCTATCTCCTACTCTTGAGATAAAGTCGTATAAGTATGATAGTTTTCATACATACACATTTGCTATTTCGAGTCGAGTTTACTCGCCTATCTTTTTCTCGAAATATGTGTTGGTAAGCTTTCGCTTTAACCATTTTCATCTTTACCCGTGATGAAAGTCATGATGACGTTTCAATCTTGAAAATAGCTTTGATGACAATAGTCGTGAATGACGATTGTAATAACATTATAGAAGAATGTTTCAATGATTGAAATTTAGAGTTGAGATTACCATCTATGGATATAAGCATATAAAGTATGTTCGCACATTAGTGTATAAATCCATGTACCGGAAGCCAAGTGCGTGCATATGTGTGCATGCGGTATTGGGGAAGGAGACAGGTTGAGTACGCGTACCCACGAAAGTTTTCATACCGAAAATTTCTGCTGGAGTTTGTAAGTTTGCAAACTAGTAAACCAGTCACCTTAGGTACGCGTACTCACAGAAGTTTTCGAACCGAAAAATTTAGCTGAGTTTGTAAACTCAAATCCGGTAGCTAAGGTACGCATACCCGTACACGTACTCAAGCTGGTGATATCTCAATTCGGTAGTTCATGAATTTAAAATAATAAATTATAAGGAATGCAATCTTTGCAAACCGTGGCTATATTGTTCATGAATTTTTTTCAAGTGGATCAAAACGATTTTGTTTCAATTGTGTCGATGAATAAAGACCTAAGCAATTGAACAACTCTTCAACTAGTTCTTATGAGTCATTTGAACTAGTTATGAGAAAGATGAATACGGTTAATATGAAAGTGCTCATATGGCTAACCATTGGTTAACTATTTTTGAACCAACTAAGTGTACACGTTTAGGTACGGTTACTCAAACCTAAATGAATACATTTCATTTGTGTGTGTGACAAGCTAAGTTTCAATGTAACAGTTGAAAGATATTAGCTTGGTTGAATCAGGTTTTTCATGTAACGGTGAATATTGAATTCTTTGTTACCAAGGTAACTTAGATTGCAAACCCTTATTTGAAAACTTTATAAAGGAGACATATAGCATCTGGAAAAACTAATCCCCACACCTCTTGTGTGATACTAGTTGGTTTGCTAGAGTCGATTCTCCTTTAACCTTAGGTTTCTTCTCGAGACCCTGTAGGTTAACGACTGAAAGACTTCATTGGGATTGTGAAGCCAGACGAAACTAATTTTCTTGTAGTTGAGCGATCTGATCTTGCCATTTTCTATTGTACGAGTTCGATTAAATAATTGGCTTGAGATTGTATCTCTGATAAGGCAAGATAAAAATAAATCACAAACATGTTCGTCTCATCCTTTGTGATTCCACAATATCTAGTTTCGCTACCGTACGATTTAGATTATTGTGAGGTGATTGATAATACTAGGTTGTTCTTCGGGAATTTAAGTCCGATTTATCAATTAGTTCTTGTTCACCTTGATTTATCAAAATACGGAACAAAAACTCTTGGGTATTTCTGTGGGAGACAGATTTATTCAATTCTATAGACTTTTCTGTGTGAGACAGATTTTTTTATCAAGTCTTCGACTTTGGGTCGTAGGAATTCTTAGTTGTGGGTGATATCATCTAAGGGAATCAAGTGCGTAGTATCCTGATGGGATCAGAGACGTAAGGAGATCAACTGTACCTTGAATCAGTGTGAGATTTATTAGGATTCAACTACAGTACAGACCGAAGTTAGTTTGTAGTAGGCTAGTGTCTGTAGCGGCTTATACTGTGTGGTGTTCAATCTGGACTAGGTCCCGGGGTTTTTCTTCATTTGGGGTTTCCTCGTTAACAAAACTTCTGGTGTCTGTGTTATTTCTATTCCGCATTATATTTTTTTATATAATTGAAATATCACAGATTGTGCGTTGCATCGATCAATTGTGTAATCCAACCTTTGGTTGTTGATTGGAAATTGATTGAACCTTGGATATTGGTCTTTGGTACCATCCAAGTTTTTATCCTTGTATTTTATAAAGACTCGTAGATTTCTATTTGCTTGAGTAAAGATCAAATCAAGAGATTGAGATATTAAATCCTCGATATACTTCTATCTAAATTGAGTCTGACTGTCTAGTTGATTCTCTTGAAAGTATATTGGAGTTAGTCCATACAGATTGCTAATCGAAATATTGGGTGAGGTTGTTGTACCCCTGCATTTTCACAAACAAGGTTCCCGGACTTTAACAGTTAAAATTACATGCATACTAGGTATGCAAACAAGGTTCCCAGACCTGAATCATACCAAAACAGTTTGCGTAATATGTACGCATACTGTGATGTATCCAGACAAAGCTTTTTGTTCTAAACTCCTATTTCAATCATTGAAACATCCTTAGATGACGACAATAGCCGTATCACACAAATAATTAGCTTATTGGTAATGTTCAAGTGATCGAATGATTAATACGAAATTTCCACATGATCATCTTTTGACTTATTATTTAGTTTCCAACAAATAAATTGTTTCCAACTAAACTCGTCAAGAATATGATGAACGTAGCTAAAGCAAAAAGCTTCCAACACATATTTCAAGATATAGATAAGCAAGATAAACTCGGCTCAAAATATTAAATGTGTATAATATAAAAGTATATATATCTATACGACTTAGTCTCATTAGGAGATATAAAGAATATACTTTTGAGTGGTTGATAAGCTTTATATCCACATACCTTTTGTTAATGAAGTTCCATCAAACTCTCCTCAGTAGATCTTCGTCTTCAATAGATGAACGTCGTGAAGTCTAAAGCTCAACTGCACATTCTATCCTAATCCGAGACATAACTATAAGTAGAATATAAATCAATACTATAGTTTTGATCAACTGAATTTAACAAGCAAGCTTGAGATAGCAACGCTTGCAAGTTCGACCGAGTAATGCTCTAACACTTTTGTTTCTTTATATGCAGAAGAAGACTGTTAGAGCACTGCTCAGTCGAATTCGCCAGCTTTGCTATCTCAAGCTTGTTTTTCAAGTTTAGTTGCCAAACTATAAGTCTTGATTTCTAGTCTACTTATAGATATGTCTCATATTAGGATATAATGTGTAGTTGAGCTTTAGACTTTACGACGTTCATCGATTGAGGACGAAAAACTACTAAGGGGAGCTTGTGGAACTTCATCAAGAATAGGTATCTGGAGACTTGAACCCATCTATCACTCACAAGTCTATTTCTATTCTATCTCCTATAGAGAAAAAAGTCGTATAGCTATACAAACTTTACTTTATACACATTTGATATTTCAAGCTGAGTTTAAATCGCTTACATATATCTCGAAATATGTGTTGGTAAACTTTCGATTTAGCCAAGTTCATCTTTTATTCTTGACGAAAGTCAAAATATGATCATGTGAAAATCGTCTGGTAACATCTTACATGATTTTTGTGAGACAGTCATTTGATGTGGACTCGGAATGTTGCATATTGATCTATTGATCACTTGGAAAAATTTCTTTAATAGTTTGTGTGAGACAGCTATTCCCGTCTTCTAAGAATGTTTCAATGCTTAAAATGGAGTTTAGAACAATTAACCATTGATTGGATATAACACAGTAAGCTAACTGTTGCAAGGTACTCCAAGTCCGGGAACCATAGTATGCATACCCGTATGCGTACTGGTTTAAAAGTTGAAGTCTGGGAACTTAGTATGCATACTCGTATGCGTACTGGCTTAACAGTTCAAGTCCGGGAATTTATAATGCGTACTCGTTTGCGTACTAATTCATCTGAATTCGGTCGTGAACGACAGTATGCGTACCCGTTCGCATACTGGGGGACAGACCAAGTCCGGAACTCTAAGTATGCGTACCCGTTTGCATATTTGAGTGGGTTAAGTTCTAAAATCGGTTTGTTCATGAACAAATACATTTATATAATAAGGAATACAATCTTTTGCAAACCGTGAGTATAATGTTCATGAATTGATTCGAGTGAATCAAAATCGATTTTGCTTCAATTGTGTCTTGTATACTTCTATGAGAATATAAACAATTGAACAACTCTATAACTAGTTTCATTTGAGTCATTTGAACTAGTTGTGATAAACATAAACAAGGTTTATATGAAAGTGTTCATATGGATAACTTCGGTTAACTATTATTGAGCCAACCAAGTGTACATGTTTAGGTACGGTTACCCATATTTAAATGAAGGGACATTTCATATGTGTATAACAAGCTAAGTTCAATCAACAGTTGAAAGATATTAGCTTGAATCTAATCAGGTTTTCATCTAACGGTGAATGTTGAATGCTTTAGTTACCAAGGTAGCATTGATTGCAAACCCTGATTTGAAGACTATATAAGGGAGAATTCTAGCAACTGGGAAACATAATCCCCACATCCCATGTGTGATGTAGTTGCAACTAGAGTCGGTTCTCCTTTAACTTAGGTTTTTCTAAAACCATTATAGGTTGACGATTTAAAGACTTCATTGGGATTCTAAAGCCAGACCCAATTATTTTCTTTATAGTTGCGTGTTCTGATCTTACTTTATTCTATCATATTGAGTACTATATTCTCTAAGATTTGCTCGAGATTCAATCTCCGACATGTAAGATAAAAAGTAGTCACATACATCGTCGTCTCATCGTTTGTGATTCCACAATATCTTGTTCTGCTACCATACGGTTAAGATCATTGTGAGGTGATTGACATTACTAGGCTGTTCTTCGGGAATATAAGTCTGTTGTAACAATTGGTTCCTATTCACTTTGATTTATCAAAATATGGAACAAAAACCCGTAGGTATTTTAGTGGGAGAAAGATTTATCTATTCAATAGACTTTTCTATGTGAGACAGATTTTTTTATCAAGTCTTCGACTTTGGGTCGTAGCAACTCTTAGTTGTGGGTGAGATCCGCTAAGGGAATCAAGTGCGTAGAGTCCCGCTGGGATTTAGAAGCGTAAGAAACGCGAATGTACCTTAATCATTGTGAGATTGGTTAGGTCTCAACTACGTTATAGTCCGAAGTTAACTTGTAGTAGGCTAAATTCTGTTGCAGCTTAATAAAGTGTAGAGTTCAAATATGGAGTAGGTCCCGGGATTTTTCTGCATTTGCGGTTTCCTCGTTAACAAAATTTCTGGTGTTTGTGTTATTTCTTTTCCGCATTGTTTTTTCTATATAATTGAAGTATCACAAGTTTTGTGTAGTTCAATCAATTGGTGAATCCAACCATTGGTTGTTGATTGAAATTGATTGATGCTTGGATATTGGTCTTTGGTACCATCCAAGTTATTTCTCATATTAATCCGGCTCACAAATTTTTATCTGTTGGATTGCAGATTGATTTGAGAAATTGAGATATAACTCTTGGATGTATTTTCCTTGATTGAGTCTGACTGTATAGTTGATTCTCTTGGAAATATATTGGAATTAATCCATACAGATTGCCTAAACAAAATATTGGATGCGGATGTTAGACCCCCGCCTTTTCAATTGGTATCAAAGAAGGCAAATACGTTCAAGACCTCATAAGTCTGTGTTTGTAGCAATCCAACTCTCTGGACAGAAACACTATCTCTATAAACGTACCACCAGTCTTAGATGGCTCTAATTATCCATGACTATGATCCTATGGTTGTTGCAGAAGGAGATGTAACTGTTCCGAAGGATATTGGTGCTTATGATCCTGCCGGGATTCTTGTTACAAAGCAAAATTCTGATGGATTAAATGTTATCATTCATGCCATTATCCCAGATCTTCAACACCATGTGACTACGTGCACTAAGTCTAAAGAAGCCTGTGATTATTAATGCATTTTTTGCATGGGTAAGACTATTCCTAAAAAGGATATTGTGATGAAAATTCTCAGATCGTTGCCAGCCAAATACGATTTTAATAAGCATGCCATTTTTGAAGGAAATAACCTTAATACTTTATCCAGAAATACTCTTGTTGGGAAGTTAAAGATCTTTGATCACGAGCATTCATCTAAATCTGGGAAGATTGTTAGAGCACTGCTCGGTCGAAATCGCAAGCGTTGCTATATCAAGCTTGTTTGTCAAGTTTAGTTGCCAAAACTATAAGTCTTAATTTCTAGTCTACTTATAGCTATGTCTCGGACTAGGATAAAATGTGTATTTGAGCTTTGGACTTCGGGACGTTTATCGATTGAAGACGAAGAACTACTAAGGGGAGCTTGTGGAACTTCATCAACAAAAGGTATGTAGAGACTTGAACTCATTTATCACTCAGAAGTCTATTTCTATTCTATCTCCTACTGAGATAAAATTCGTATAGCTATATAGACTTCACTTTATACACATTTGATATTTCGAGCTGAGTTTAAATCGCTTACATATTTCTCGAAATATGTGTTGGTAAGATTTCTCTTTAGCCAAGTTCGTATTTTATTCTTGACGAAAGTCAAAACATGATCATGTGAAAATCGTATGGTAACATCTTACATGATTTGTGTGAGACAGTCATTTGATGTAGACTCGGAATGTTTCGTATTGATCTATTGATCACTTGAAAATTGATTTGAAGCTAATAGTTTGTGTGACACAGCTATTCCCGTCTTCTAAGAATGTTTCAATGATTAAGATGGAGTTTAGAACAATTGACCATTGATTGTATATAACATAGTATGCGTACTTGTATGCTAACTGTTGCAAGTTACTCCAAGTTCGGGAACCATAGTATGCATACCCTTATGCGTACTGGTTTAACAGTTGAAGTCCGGGAACTTAGTTTGCATACCCGTATGCGTACTGGCTTAACAGTTCAAGTCCGAGAACTTAGTATGCGTACCCGTTTGCATACTAATTCAAATGAGTTCGGTCGTGAATGATAGTAGGCGTACCCGTTCGCATACTGGCGGACACACCAAGTCCTGGAATCAAAGTATGCGTACCTGTTTGCATACTTGAGTGGGTTAAGTTCTAAAATCGGTTTGTTCATGAACAAATACATTTATATAATAATTAATGCAATCTTTTTCAAACCATGGCTATAATGTTCATGAATTGATTCGAGTGAATCAAAATCGATTTTCCTTCAATTGTGTCTTCTATACTTCTAAGAGAATATAAACAATTGAACAACTCTATAACTAGTTTCATTTGAGTCTTGAACTAGTTGTGATAACGATGAAAAAGGTTGATATGAAAGTGTTCATATGGCTAACTTCGGTTAACTATTGTTGAGCCAACCAAGTGTACACGTTCAGGTACGGTTACCCATATCTAAATGAAGGCACATTTCATTTGTGTATAACAAGTTACGTTCAATCTAATGGTTGAAAGATATTAGATTGAATCTAATCAGGTTTCATCTAACAATGAATATTGAATGCTTTGTTACCAAGGTAGGATTGATTGCAAACCCTGATTCGAAGTCTATATAAGGTAGAACTCTAGCAACTGGGAAACCTAATCCCCACACCTCCTATGTGATACTAGTTGCGAGTGTAGTCGATTCCACTTTAACCTAGGTTTTTTTAAAACCATTATAGGTTGACGATTTAAAGACTTCATCGGGATTATGAAGCCAGACCCAACTATTTTCACTATAGTTGCGTGTTATTTTCTTACTTTGTTATATTGTATTGAGTACTATATTCTCTAAGATTTGCTCGAGATTCAATCTCCAATAGGTAAGATAAAAAGTGGTCACAAACATCTTCGTCTCATTGTTTGTGATTCCACAATATCTTGTTCCGCTACCATACGCTTAACATCATTGTGAGGTGATTGATATTGCTAGGCTGTTCTTTGGGAATATAAGTACGGTGTATCAATTGGTTTTTGTTCACCTTGATTTATCAAAAGATGGAACACAAACTCGTAGGTATTTCTGTGGGAGACGGATTTATCTATTCAATAGACTTTTCTTTGTTAGACATATTTTATTTTCAAGTCTTCGACTTTGGGTCGTAGCAACTCTTAGTTGTGGGTGAGATCAGCTAAGGAAATCAAGTGCGTAGAGTCCTTCTAATATTCAGAGGCGTAAGGAACGCGACTATACCTTAATCACTCTGAGATTGATTAGGTCTCAACTACATTCTAGTCCAAAGTTAACTTGTAGTAGGCTAGAGTCTGTAGCGGATTAATACAATATGGTGTTCAAATATGGACTAGGTCCCGAGGTTTTTGTGCATTTGCGGTTTCCTCATTAACAAAATTTCTGGTGTCTGTGTTATTTCTTTTCCGCATTATATTTTCTATATAATTGAAATATCACAGTTTTTTCGTAGTTCAATCAATTGGTGAGTCCAACCTTTGGTTGTTGATTGAAATTGATTGACGCTTAGATATTGGTTTATTGGTACCATCCAAGTTATTTCTCATATTAATCCGGCTCACAAATTTCTATCTGTTCAATTGCAGATTGATTTGAGAATTCGAGATATAACTCTTGGATGTATTTTCCTTGATTGAGTCTGACTGTCCAGTTGATTCTCTTGGAAATATGTTGGAGTTATTCCATACAAATTTCCTAAACTAAATATTGGGTGTGGTTGTTAGAACCCCGCTTTTTCAAAGACATTCACATGGTTTGACTGAAGAGCAATGGATACAAGGTTACAATCTAGACAAGAATTCTACAAATTATTTATTCTTAAAGAAGAAAAATGGATATCCATAGCAAGAGTCACACACATGCATAAACATGATGACAACACCATGTATTTTCACAGGCTAGCAACATAAAGAAGAAGAAAAAGCTTTATTGGTGCAACTAAAGTAAATGGTGTTATGATTTATGATAGTGAACAGATTAAAGATGGTATTATGAAGTTTTTCCAAGGCACCTTTCATCTTCAATCTGCAAGAATCGTCTCTATGGAATATGTGAATTTCAACAGAAATACTGAAGAAGTTAAGTCTTGGATTGAGAGTGAAATTTCCGAAGAAGAATGTTTGGCTGCAATGAAGAGATTGGGTCAATTAAAGGCACCAGGGCCAGATGGTTTTCCTATAAGCTTTTATGTTCTTGTTTGGACATTATTAAGAATAATTTGATGTTGGTTACCAAGGAATTGCAGTAAAAGAATTTTTCGGATTGGAGGCTTAAAAACCCCGTTATAGCTCTCATTCCTAAGAAAGACTCCATTGAGGAGATAAAAGACTTAAGACCAATAAGTCTTGTTCATGGAGTATACAAAATTATCTCTAAAAATCTTAGCTGCAGATACAAAACTCTTCTACCAGATATCATTTCCTCTCATCAGACTTCTTGCATAAAGAAGAGACAGATCTTGGATGGAGTTCTTGTTGCCAATGAAATCATTGATTCAAGAATAAGATGTGGAAAATCAGGTTTGCTTGTGAAGGTGGATTATGAGAAGGCTTTTGACCATGTCAATTGGTAGTTTCTTGATGAAATTTTATCTTTTAAAGGCTTTGGAGATAATTGGAGGAGCTGGGTGAAGTGTTGTGTGGAGTATGTTAGATTTTCAATCTTAATAAATGGCTCTTATGCTGGCTAGTTCAAGTAAAAAAAGGGATTAGAGGGAGACCATATCTCTCCCTTTCTATTTCTTTTGGTGGGTGAAGATCTCTCTTTTATGATTAAAAAAGCTCAACAACATGGTTTGATTTCAGATATTAAGGTTGCAGAAGGTGGTACTCTCATTAGTTTGCAAATGACACTTTAATATTTATTGATGCTGACATTGAACAGATTAAACACTTATTACTTCTTCTTTCTTTTGAGCAGTTGACAGGACTCGAGATAAATTTTGCAAAAAATGAGATTTTTGGTATTGGGTTTTCCGGTGATCTTCTACAGTTTTATTCAATTCTGGTACGCTACATAGGTTCTTTTCCAACTACATATCGGGGACTTCCTCTTGGTGATAAGAGTGGTGGAGTAGCAAAGTGGGATAAAGTATTTGATAATTGTAAAAAATATCTTGGAGGATGGCAGAAATCTATTCTTAATAGAGCAGTTAAAATCACCCTTATAAATAGTGTCCTTGCAAGTCTTCATGTGTACTATATATCCCTATTTGTTATGCCTGCATCAGTTGCAAAGAAACTTTAAAAACTTATGAGAGATTTCCTTTGGAATGATAAAGGAAAACATAAATTGTATTTAGTCAAATAGCCTGCTGTCAGTAAGAGGAGAAAATTTGGTGGTTTGCGTGTTAAAAGTTTGAGAAAGATGAATAAAACACTTTTATCTAAGTGGCAGTGGAGATTTTATACAGAGAAAACAACTTTATGGAGAGGTATTATTTATGAAAATATGGCATTGAAGATTTAAACTGGTTTTCCAAAACTTGAACTATTACTTATGGTAGGTATCTTTGGATGGGTATTATGATGCACAATTCATTTTTTAGAAGTCACATAAGATTCAAAGTTAATTCTGGTAGTGGTATCAGGTTTTGGATGGAAAATTGGCTAACTAAGGAACCTTTTCATTCTAAATATCCAAATCTCTTTGTTGTTTCTAGAGCAAAGCATCAAACCGTGTCTGAAGTGTTTGGTGATGTTGATGAGTATTGGAATTTTTCAATTCCAATAAGACTAAATATTCAAAGAGACTTATGTCAGTTTTTTCTCAATAGTAATGAAGATGATATTATTGTTTGGTCCATTAGCAATAAGGGGGTGTTCTCTGTTAAATCTACTTATGATGCACTAGTTAGCTGCACATTTTCAAGTACATCTAAGGTAAGAAACTTCCTCCAAAAATTTCTTTCTTCTTATGGACTATAGCTCATAAAAGCTTACATACCAGAGATACGCTTATACGAAGAGGTATTGAAGTTACACAAACTTGTTCTTTTTGCAGCCAACATAAAACAATTACACATATCTTCATACATTGCAAGTTTGGAGAGAAAATTTGATCTTATTTCAAAGAAAAGATGAAATGGAATTTTTTTATGCCTGATGATATTTTCAAAATGATCTTGTCTTGGAGAACTCATCTTCCGACTAATCAACAAATGCAGATTTGGCACATGATCTCTGTAGTAATAGTCTGGAGCATATGGAATGAAAGGAACGCTAGAGTTTGAAAAATAAGGCAAGTTCTGTGATTGCAGTTCAACTAAAGATGAAGTATGCTCTTTTTACATAGTGTCTGGTCTTCAAATATTTTGAATCTGAAAATGCGGGGGTCTAACAACCACACCCAACAATTCGTTTGCCAATATGAGAGGACTTGCTCCAATACACTTTCTAGAGAATCAACTAGACAGTCAGACTCAATATAGAATTAATTATATCAAAGACTTTAATATCTCAAACTCTTAATTCAATCCGCAATCAGCAAATAGAAATCTGCGAGCTCGATTGAATATAAGAGGAATTACTTTAACGGTACCAAAGACCAATTTCCAAGTGTCAATCAATGTAAATCAAAAACCAAAGGTTGGATATTCTAATTGATTGATCTTAACGCACAACCTGTGATATTTCAATTATATAACAAAATATAATGCGGAAAAGAAATAACACAGGCACCAGAATTTTTTTAACGAGTAAACCGCAAATGCAGAGAAACCCCGGGACCTAGTCCAGATTGAACACCACACTGTATTAAGCCGCTACAGACACTATCCTACTACCAATTAACTTCGGACTGGACTGCAGTTGAACCCTAATCAATCTCACACTGATTCAAGGTAAAGTTGCGCTCCTTACGTCTCTGATCCCAGCAGGATATTACGCACTTGATTCCCTTAGCTGATCTCACCCACAACCAAGAGTTTCTACGACTCAAAGTCGAAGACTTGATAGACAAATCTGTCTCACACAGAAAAGTCTATAGGATTGAATAAATCTGTCTCCCACAGAAACGCCCAAGAATTTTTGTTCCGTCTTTTGATAAATCAAGGTGAACAGGAACCAATTGATAAACCATTCTTATATTCCCGAAGAACAGCCTAGTATTATTAATCACCTCACAATAAACTTAATCGACTAGCGAAACAAGTTATTGTGGAATCACAAACGATGAGACAAAGGTGTTTGTGATTACTTTTCTATCTTGGGTATTGTAGATACAATCTCAATACAATTTTATAATCGCACTCAATCACGATAGAAACAACGAGATCAGATCACACAACTACAAAGAGAATAGTTGGGTTTGGCTTCATAATCCCAATGAAGTCTTCAAGTCGTTAACCTACAGGGTCTCTAGAAGAAACCTAAGGTTAAAGGAGAATCAACTCTAGTTATGCAACTAGTAGCACACAGGAGGTGTTGGGTATAGGTTTCCCAGTTGCTAGAGTTATCCTTTATATAATTTTTAAATCAGGGTTTGCAATCCAAGTTACCTTGGTAACAAAGCATTCAATATTCACCGTTAGATGAAAAACCTGATTCAACCAAGCTAATATCTTTCAACCGTTAGATCGAGCTTAGCTTGTTACACACAAATGAAATGTACCCTCATTTAGGTGTATGTAACCATACCCAAACGTGTACACCATGTTGGTTCACAAATAGTTAACCTAGGTTAGCCATATGATTACTCTCATATCAACCTTATTCATCTTAACCATAACTAGTTCAAATGACTCAAATGAAACTAGTTAAAGAGTTGTTCAATTTATATATTCTCATGGATTTATACAAGAACATAGTTGAAGCAAAATCGGTTTATTCACTCGAATCAATACATGAACATTATAGCCACGGTTTGCAAAGATTGTATTCCTCATTGATAAATGTTTTAGGTTCATGTACGAACGATTTTAGAAAGTAACCACTTAAGTATGCGTACGAGTATGCGTACTTAAGTAACCGGATTTGAGTTTGTTTTAGTTTTCAAACTCAGTAGAAATTTACGGACGTGAAATTTCCGCCAGTATGCGTACGGGTACGCGTACTTTAGGTAACCGGATGAGTTTGGTTTTGGTTTTCAAACTCAGCAGAAATTTACGGACGTGAACTTCCGCCAGTATGCGTACGGGTACGCATACTTACCCAGTCTCCTACAACCTTTTTGTATACACACAAGTATGCATGCTTTAGGCTCCCGGTTTTGGACTTATACACTAATGTGCGAACACATTATGCTTATATCCAAAGATGGTTACAAGATTCTAAACTATTTATTTCAATCATTGAAACATTCTTCTATAATGACAGTAGCCGTTTTCACACACCATTAGCATCAAAGCAATTTTCAAGATATTGAAATAATCATTATCGAACCATTCCAAGTCTTACACCAAATGATTGTATCACACAAACCATGTAAGATGTTACTCGGCAATTTTCTCATGATATAAGATGAACTTGGTCGAAGCGAAAGCTTACCAACACATATTTCGAGAAATATGTAAGCGAGATATACTCAGCTCGAAATCTCAAATGTGTATAGAGAAAACTATATCGTAACACGACTTATGTCTCAATATAGGAGATATAGTAGAAATAGACTTTCCAAGTGATAGATGAATTTAAGTCTCTACATAAATTTTGTCGATGAAGTTCCACAAGCTCTCCTTAGTAGTTCTTCATCTTCAAGTGATAAGCGCCGTGAAGTCTAAGCTCAACTACACAAACTATGTCCTAGTCTGAGACATCTATAAATAAGCTAGAAATCAAGACTTATAGTTTTGATCACTAACATTGACAAACATGCTTGAGATAGCAACACATGCGATTTCGAACGAGCAGTGCTCTAACAGAATCTCCTACTTTAATGATGTAATGGAAAGATGGCCTATTTGACTTTCTTTAGCTTTAGAAGTAGTCTGTTACTTCTATAGCTTCTTTCTTTTCCTTTTCTCTCATGTCTTTGTAACTTCCTGAGGGTGGTACAAGCCTTTTGTATCCTCTCCATTTTGATTTATGAATTCTTCTTTACCGATAAAAAAATTCATTTTTTAACGAAAATGCTATATAGTTCCCCAAAAAGATCATGTGAAAGAGTGCAGTCGGGACACTAATGCCTATTATCCTAATAATACAATGGCTCCTCAAACCACCGTTGGATCTCGTTACGTGAATTATTGTGATTAGTTTAAAATTGTTCTTTTCACTATTACATGATGATGATGACAAGTACCTACATGAGATGGGCCTATATTTTGGTTTCTTTCAAACAATGCGAATGAAATCAGCAATATAAGAGCTAAACACAATCTTTTCCCAAAGATGTAATTCTAGTTGATGGAACGACTAACCATGTACTATGTACATTGTTACAAAGATTATTTTTTTTGATAACTAAAGAATTTTATTGAAAATAACTTAACCAGTATCAACAAAGTTATTTAGCATAGTTTCAGTATGTCTAATGTCAATACTGAACTCTTTAATGGATAAATTATCCTTCCTAATCTTCTATGAAACTGAGTCTTCTAACTGATTAAAATTTCGACTGACATAACTGACATTAACAGAAGTAAAAGACTCAAAGAGAAGTTTTATGTCTCTTAAGAGTTTCCCTATTCTCCCATCTAAAAAGTGATGAGTTATTCTTGATGGAGTTGACAACCACTTCAACATCTGCAAGGAGGTGTACTTTATCTAGATCCATAGCTTTGGCCCATGTTAATCCTTCCAGCATTGCCAAGCATTCTCCAGCCTCAGCATCAGTTATTCGAGTTGCATAGGTTCCTTTGAACCCTGTACATTCACCTGTAGCATTGTATAAAGCAATTACCGTACCACACTCACTAGTATCTATGTCAAAAGATGCAACAACATGAATTCTAAATGCAGTCATATCTACCGAATTACTATTTTGCGGATTATCAAGTGCATGCTTATCATGAGATGTAACTGAGAAAACTGAGGGAGATATATCATCTAGTCTATCATGCACAGAATGATTGAAACTCAGTAACTGATACTGAATTATAGAAGAAGTAGTGAAAGTATGTAAAGTTTTTTCCTGAAATACTCAATCACATCGTTTTTTCCAGATTATCCAGCATCCCACCATTAAGAGCTCTCTCCAACTCTCCTGGCTTCAGGGAATTCAAAACATTGTTACAAAGCTTGCTAGGAAACTTAAAATCTTTAAACAATGGTTCGATAACTTCCCCATTATTGATTTTGTTTTTTGTAAAATATAGAACTACAAATAGACGTTGCCAAATTTGAAAGAATGAGTAGCGTTAGGTTTAGGAAGGTCCGGGATATGCTTTCATTTGCTATATGGTGGACAATTTGGAATGAGAAAAATGGGAGATTGTATGGAGAGAGAAGAAGGATCTGGGATCAACTAACTATTTCCGTTAAATGCACTATGTTTAATTGGACTTCTTCTATCAATTTGTTTGATGGTTTTTCTCTTAGTACTCTTATTTGTAATTGGGAAGCTGTTGTTAGCAGTAACAACAGTTAGCTGTTTTTCTTTGCTTACTGCCTCTTTAGATGTCACTACGTTGGTGACATTTACTGTTTTAATGAAATTTGCCATTTTCTTGTCAATTTTTTTTCTCCCCCATGCGTCGCCCAAAAGAAAAACGAAAAAAGAAAAAAAAAAAGAATTATGGGCTTTGGAAGCCTCTGGCAACATGTGGCCCACCCCAATGCAAGGTATTGTCCGCATTGGGCCAGGGCAGGTGCGGACTAAAATATTGTCAGTCTTGTCACCTTATCATAGAGGTTCTTCTTGTAATTTAAATCGGTCAAGCGGTAAAAAAGGAATCAAAAGAAAATTCCCACCATACTTCAAAAAACAGATTTTCGAAGGAAAAAACAAACTATAAAAACAAAACAACAAAAAATGTTTTGCCATTTTGCATACAAGCTAGGGAACAAACACTCAAATACCGTCAAATGCAACTAATTGCTTAATTTAAAATCCTAATTCGTCATACATATGCACCTTTCTGACCATATCCATGCATGCATTGACAGTCTCTAAAGCTGGCCGTAATTAACAATAATCATTTTCCTTGAGACTTTGTCCTTCTTCATTAAATTGTATTCTTCTTAATTAGATTCTTCTTTGTCTATAATCCGGCTTCGAAATATCCGAAAACAACGAAAAAAAACTCTTGAAAAATGACACCTTGCTTGTACCAGTTGTTCTCTAGCTAATTCCTCATAAATAGCTTACTTGTGGTTTCATGTAATGAAAGCTTAGTAATCTTAATATCCAAGGAAACATTATGAAGTGGGGATGCTTTTGTTATTGCAGTCCTGTCGACGAGGATAAAGAACAACCCTCCGTAATCAAGGTGAGCAACAACACAAAAGAGCATCCATGGGAGGTTTACTCTCTAAAGGAGCTATTACAAGCTACAAACAATTTTCACGAAGATCATAAAATCGGCGAGGGAGGTTTCGGAAGTGTTTATTGGGGTAGAACAAGTAAAGGTGACGAGGTAATCATTGACTAAATTTCTTTAAGCAAATTGTGTGTTTAAAGTTTGGTAGATTTTCAATTATTGATAGATGATTATGAAACGGTTAACAGATTGCGGTGAAACGGCTAAAGGCCGTGACAATGAAAGCAGAAATGGAATTTGCAGTTGAAGTAGAAATACTTGGAAGCGTTAGACACAAGAATCTGTTGGGTTTAAGAGGATTTTATGTTGGAGGCGACGAAAGGCTTATAGTTTACAATTTCATGCCAAATCATAGCTTAATCACTCATTTGCACGGCCATCTTGCCGCTGATGTGTTATTGGATTGGCCTAGAAGAATGAACATCGTGCTCGGATCCGCAGAGGGATTAGTGTAAGTACTCAGTTACACCTGCATGCTGATCCTATTTTAAAGACTAACACTAAAAGAAACCACCAATTTCATTTTGTAGGTATTTGCATCATGAGGCCAACCCGCACATAATACACAGGGATATCAAGGCAAGTAATGTGCTGCTTGATGCAAAATTTCAAGCAAAAGTTGCTGATTTTGGTTTCAACCAGAGTAAAAGGTACGTTGGGATACTTAGCTCCGGAATATGCAATGTGGGGAAAAGTATCGGAAAGTTGTGATGTTTATAGTTTCGGAATTCTACTTCTTGAGATCATTAGTGGTAAAAAGCCTCTTGAGAAACTCCCCGGCGGGATAAAGCGCGATATCATTCAATGGGTTACTCCTTATGTTGAAAAAGCAAATTACGATGACATTGTTGATCCAAGATTGAAGGGTAAATTTAATAAAGAAGAGCTGAAGAATGCAGTTGAGATTGCTCTTCGTTGCACGGCTAAACCGGAGAAGCGGTCGAGTATGATTGAAGTTGTTGACTGGTTAAAGAACGGTATTATTAGAAGAAAGAAGTTATGCAAGTAAAAGATTGTCTGGATGTCAGTGAAGATCAGTATACAATTGAAGATTATGAAGATGAAGAAGAG
Organism: Papaver somniferum; assembly: GCF_003573695.1. Classification (NCBI taxonomy): domain Eukaryota; kingdom Viridiplantae; phylum Streptophyta; class Magnoliopsida; order Ranunculales; family Papaveraceae; genus Papaver; species Papaver somniferum. The sequence goes on from NC_039365.1 coordinate 24,143,805, forward strand.
GATGAAGATACTGATTATTAAAGATTCCAATCAAGAGCTAAAAGAAATTGGGATGAACTGAAAATTAGATATTGATATGCGGATTTGGGTGCCTTTGTATCGTGCGTGTAATTATAACACAAAATTGGTTAAAAAGACCAAAACCAATAATTCCTGGATGAAAAGGACACTTAGATTTTGATACTGTTTAAATGGACAAAAATGTAAAAATAGACAGAATGTAAACAGTTTCATCCTGCCAATTTTCAAATACTTTTTCTTATTTTTTAATTTACAAAGGATGCATCCAGTTTCATCCTAACTATTTTTTAAGTTTAAGCAAGGATGAATCCAGTTTTATCCTTGCTAATCTTTTTTTGTCCATTTCATCCATACTAATTTTTACTCGTCCATTTGAACCATGATTTAAAAATATTTGGACAAATGACCCATTTTCCGTAATTATAATATAACAAGAATAAACACTTGTGTGTAACAAAGTATATGCTGTAATGTAGATGGCCCTGGTTTGAACTTTGAGTCATGTTGTTCTACATCTTAAAAAGGTCGATGCTGTTGCGAAATAGATATAGATGGAGAATCTATTTGCAACTTCTATTGGTATATCGTCTCTGACTATTAAGAGTATGGTTCCAGCCGTTTAGCCGCCTTTCGGCACAAGTCGCACAACATTATATACTGTAAAATAAATGAAAGACCTGAGTTGTAGTTGCACTAACTTTAAGGTTTCTTATGTGTTCTTTAAGGTTTGCTGGACTTGCACTGCATTTAATCGAGCAAAAACAGGATTTAATCTTTTGATAAGTAAAACGACGGCAAATGACATGAAGCATCTAGTCAGAATAAAACAAACAAACAAACAGAGAAAACGAATCAACCATTAACAATGGCATCTGGTTATGAAATCTAAACAATGCTAGGCCGGCCGGACGTAATAATTATGAGAGTTTATATTTGATATTCCCTTTTTCGGCCTCATCTGAAACGTCATATGTGAAATTGTCCGAAATGAATCATAAACTACACTAGGCCGGCTGGACGCGCCTGGCCATAATTAGTGACATGCAACACCAATTAATATGTGACCATGATAGACCAAGAACAGTAGAGAAGTATATTTTCTATCAATAAGACAATCAGGTTCCTTTCAATTAAATTAAGTTTTATTATGTCCTATGAACAACTTTTTGGAACTGCTTATATACTCACGCACTTAACCACTTAATAACCACTTTTCCGTTATTTATTTGTTTGGCGTATGACGGTGGATGCTAAGTGTAGCTAGTACCATTATATTGTCGAGAACGAGTTTTAAAAAGTCTATAGAATAATGTATTTTGATTCCACTTTTTCTTTTATCATAAATGTCATGAATTTAAAGAATATAAATAATATACTTGGATCATTTCCAATAAATTGTGGTGTGTATCCTACGTGGGTGGTGCAGGTAGACATTCTTATAGAATATAAGCTCAAAAATTTCCTATAACTTAAGGAATTTGAAAAATCTCCGATAATAGATGTTTTGTAATCCATTTAGATTTATCTAATTGGTTGACATATTTCCTTTACGTTATTTTTTATTTCTGTTGGTTTAACTTTATTTTAATTAGTCGAGATATGTGACTAGGATTTATCACATCCTCCAGAAGAACCTCTGAAACTATAGGATGGACTAGAGGATGTGGTAATAACTAATTAACTCACTATGTCATCCTCACACCCTCCTTCACATCTCCGTTGGAGAAGTTTATTTTATAAAAAGTTGAAAAATCCTATGTGATCTATAATATAGGAATTTGAGAAACTCCCGCTGGAGATGCTCTTAGTAGTGTCAGACTACAACATTTAGGTAACGAGTGAAATAAACTATTTACCAATAATGTGAAATAAAATGTTTACCAATAATAAAATGGTATAAAAAAAATTAAACTGACCGTATTTATTACTTAAGAAATTCGATCATAATACGACGTCCGTATAAATTTCATATGTGTAAACTAGAATTTTTTATTTTCCAAAATTACAACTAGTAAACTTCGGTATTATCTTAGTCTCACTCACATATAAAACAATTATGATATTAGGTCGTTAGGAAGGACAATGAAACTGGTATAATTTTGTTTAATGTGATCGGTTTAAAACTTTAGGGATAAGAATCCTAGGTGAGTATTCAACAAAAACCTGATTTTAAATTTTTGTCTCAAGTAACAAGCATCAAATTCTTCGAATATGAGATAAATTTTTAGGGTTGGACATTGTTTTGCAGATTTGAAACAAGCATGTGGATCTCCGAATTCAAAAGGTTTTGAAATTTCAAGTTGTTTGATTCTTAATTTTGGTTTCATAACTATTTTTCTGATTTTTTTTGTATTAATATCTCAATTGTTAGTGGTTTTGAAAAATAATGTTTCTTCTTCCTATTATTCTTTTTATGATAAACATTCTTTTTTGTTTATTCATGATATTCTTCGTTATGTTTGTTCGTGATATTGTAAGTTTACGTTGAAACTAGGTTTGGTTTCTACTAATTTTGATAAATCAATTAATGTCAACCCATTGTTTTGTTGGAGATATGGTTAGTTATTGTTGAAACAATGTTTGGTTTCAATCATTTTTTCGAGTATTTGTCGACAAAATGAATGATTTTGGTGACACAATTATTTTTGTTGAGATAAGTTTTAGTTTTAATTGTTCTTGTAGTGTATTTGTCGACGAAACCAATGACACTGACGATGCGATTAGTTTTTGTAGAAACAAGGTGTGGCTTCAATTATTTTTGTAGAGTATTTCTCGATGAAGACAACATTGTTGGATTTATGCTTAGTATCCGAAACCATGTATTGTTTCGTCTGATTATTTGAACTTTTCGGCGAAACCAATGTTCTTGGTATTTTATGTTTAAACTTGAAACCATCCTCGGTTTCGACTAATTTTGTCGAGTTTTTATCGTCTGAACCATTTTTGTTGATGAGATAATAAGTTTATGTCGAAAGGAAAAAAAAAGACTGCCCCTTAATTGATTCGGTCATACTAGATATTTTTGTTTTTTTTGATAGGCTAAAGCCGGACCTAGACCCTTACCCAAATCCATTTAGTTGGACTAGTCCTACTGGTAGACAACCATCACCACACTACAAATGGAATAATATCCTATATTTGTTTCTCGATCCTCCACTGAACATAAAACATTCCTCTCTGTTCTTTCCTTTAAAGTTTAGCGTGGAAACAATTTTATATATACATCTTCCAGCACGTAAGACTGGTGCGACTAGTTTTGTTTTGGCTCTAGGGTTAGTTTCCCTACGTGCCATACTAATTTATGGATCCAGAAGGAATCCATAGCGATTGCGTAGTGGCGTAAGCCGTAGGTCGATTGAATCCATTGGTCCTAAGGCAAAAATCTCTTGAGTTGCACATTGCAAGTTGTCAGATTATTATTATTATTTACTGATTACTTTTAATCAATGAGATGACTTTTTTGTTGTTGCAGGGAATGGTGGAGGAAGCTAAAGTGGACGCTTTTAATTTTCCAGTATACGCAACCAAACCACAAGAATCGAAGAAATTGGTAGAAAGAAATGGGTGTTTTAATATAGAGAAAATTATAAATATACTTCCTCGGGAAAATAAAATGAAGCCTCCTGCACAAACAATGAGTGACCATATAATAGCTGCTGTCGAAGGGGTTATAAAGTCACACTTTGGATTTAACGAGCATAATCTTGATCACCTTTTCCAACATCTGGATCCCAAAAGAATTGAAGAAACTTTTGCAAGTTTGCCAACATCTATTGGGAAAAATACTATGTTGTTCGTTCTTATGAAACACAAATAGTAGCCATGTTCGCTTACTGCTTCGTCCCCATTATGGTTACGTCCGCATCAGGTTGTGGTGCACTTGCGCAGGGGTTTTGAAAGATAAATCAACCATCTTTGTTCTTTACAACCGGAAGTTCTTGGGATATATATATATTTAAAAACATAGTTTTGTAATATTATATATATCAAATTAAGAGAAATAGTGTGATGGGATTATTTTCTCCCACATTGTAGACTTGAGTTTGCAAAATTAAGGTTTCACCTCATCACACTCTTCCTATTTGCCACCATTTCTAAAGTAATTTTACTTTCTAACGAGGTAATTTGCTTTATCTCCCCTGACAATATCGCAAATTTGAGTTACCTCAGATTAAACCTCCTTTCGTTACATATTCCGTCAAAGACAAGTTAGCTGAGTCACCTGCTTTGTACATGTGGACCAAAATATATGCGCGGATTTTTTTTACCAAAAATACCCTCATCTTGTAAATGAGATATGTTTGATTCTCTAATTTGACAGTCTAAAGATATAAGAACGCCATCGTCATCTTCTTCGCTGCCTACACCATTACGACACTTATAAACAGATAGTATGAGTCTCAAGGAAATCATCACAGAAAATCCAAAGGAGCGGGAGCGGTATGAGTCTGATGACCGCCAATGCCATTAGACCTGCAGCATAATGTATTCCAAAGGTATATTCCAAGTATATAAACAGACAATTTGTCTCAAAGCATGCATCAATCATCACATGATGTATTTTATGGAAAATCAAAATACTGGTGTAAAGAAGAACCTCTAACTTGATTTAGGGTTACCTTTTTTTTGTACTGATTATTTCACTTTAAAGTTAGGTATGTATATATTTGATTGAAAGCAGTATTTTTTTTTGATGGTTTTCAGTAACCTTTCAATTTGGGGTTCTAATTTGGTTTTTAGTTTGCTATTTCTGAAATCGAGTGAATCGATTTGAAAATTTGGTTGAGTTTTGTTGATATCCGTGGTTACAATAAATATTGGGTTTTATCTGAGTTTTAATTTTGCATCAAGGGTATCAATTTGAGGGGTTAGATCTGGGTTTGAAGTTGAGACGAAGACGGAGTTTGTGTTCGAATTTATAGGAATTCAGGTGAAATTGGATGACGACATAACATTCAACAGAAAGCTTACTCACGTTTAATTTGTTTAATTTGTGTGTTGGATAGATGGGATTTTAGAGGTTTTAGAGTGCAGGAAGGATTTAAATTGGTGATTGAAAACTCGAAAGAAGAAGACAGAGATTTAGAAGATGAGGATATTTGCGGTAGGGAAGCTCCACGTGTATATTTTGGTCCGCATTGTAAAGATGGTGACTCAGCTAACTTGTCTTGGACGAAATACGTAGTAAAATGAGGTTTCACTAATTTAATCTATGTAGGGGAGGTAACTCAAATTAGTGATATTGTCAGGGGAGATAACATAAATTATCCCCTTTTTAGTTCTACTTTTTATTATTTATCATAGTAATTATCACCACTCTTATTTGTTTTTTTGTCCATTAATCTTTATTTTCATCCTTAAAAAAGAACGCACAATTGGAGAATTGTTGTTTTAATCGGGGGATACGATAAAAAAATAAAATAGGTAAACTAGGGGAACCCCTATCCATATAATTTATCTAATTCTTAATTTTCCCCTCATTAGTCATACTTAATAGTTAATTATAATTAGTTAAATTAATAAATAGGTATGGTAATGATTTATATGAAATCAGGGGTTTTGAGATCGGTTGTGCTAGACACACCGTGATTTTTTCACGGTGATATCACCGACAAATAGAAACCTCTGGGACCCACTAGGAAATATATAGGGGGTGGGATTTTGATTTACGGTGGGCCCCTCCATTTCTGTGTCACGCGGTGATATTACCGCGAAAAAATCACGGTGAATCTAGACTTATCGTTTTGAAATTACATAGCAAGGTTCAAAAGCTAATGCTAAGTACTCATAATAGACACGTAGCCGTTTGAACCAGCTCTAATCTTAAATTATGAGCTCAAAATAAAAAAAAAACGTCAAAATTTACAAATAACCCAGAAATCCAGAATCATCATAGTCTTCTCAGAAACAACATGGCCTTCATCATGAAGATCATGCCGACTTGACTGCTCAAATAGTGTCGGCACCAGTCAACTGTAATGTTAAGGATCGATCAAGAGAAAGGAGAGCATAAACGCGGAAGCATAAAAGACTACATTAATAATTATCTTGATGTTGCTTTCTCATTAATATTCAAGCTATTTATACAATCACAAAACTTGATTCTCAAGACATACCTAATGTAACTCTCAAAATATCTCCTAAATATAGACTCTCCTATATTATTTCCTATTACCCTCCCTCAAGATGGAGCATGTAGATCACGAATGCCCATCTTGGACAAAAGAAATTTAAACTTAGCTTTTGCTAACACTTAAAAAGAATCTTCCAACTTCGGTCCTCATCATAGTTTTTGGACATTTCGGTCCCCTTCGTAGTTTAAGGACGTTTCGTCCCCTTCGTAGTTTAGGGACATTTCGGTCCTCTTTGGAAGTTTAAGGACATTACGGTCCCAATAGAAGTTTAAGGACATTACGGTCCCCTTCGTAGTTTGGGGACATTACGGTCCCCTTCGTAGTTTAAGGACGTTTCGTCCCCTTCGTAGTTTAGGGACATTTCGGTCCTCTTCGGAAGTTTAAGGACATTGCGGTCCTCTTCGTAGTTTAGGGACATTTCGGTCATTTTCGGAAGTTTAAGGACATTACGGTCCTCTTCGATTTCTTGGGTAGAATACTTCTGTACTCCTTAGAATTTAACCCATTTTTGTTATTCTCTACAACTCATAGGATTTTAACCTACTATTGTTGTTCTTTCTCTCATCACATCTTGGTGACTTTTTTTTTTTTTTGTTCTTCTTCACAACATTTTTGTTGTTTCTTCTTCTATTCTTCTTTGTTCCAGTCACGCTTTTGTTGCGAAAACTGTTACACTTCTTTGGTTTTCAAGATTCTCTCACAATCTTTCTTCTCGTCACGCTTCTGCCACAAGCTGTAACTATTGCTTCTTGTTATTTGCTGTTACAAATTTTCCACGCTATCAGATTTCGCAACAGATTTGCAACGCTGTGACATAATTGTCACACTGTTTGTAGGCATTTAAACAAACACCTTCTCTTCACTTTTTAACCGAATTAGGAAACAGACACACAAATTCCTAAACCATCTCTGGAAATCAAGCAAACTCGACCAAGCTCTTCTCCTTCTTTCTCGGTCTCTAACTCCGTTCACATCTCAACGTTTCGTCGCTTCCAACCGATACAGGCTCCTCCATTCTTCTCTGCTAACAATCAACTTTTCCTTCCCTAGCCATTCATCACGAAAATCATCCAAACGAAAAACAACCATGGCTAGCTGTAACATGTTTCTTCACTTATTCCTAGTTCTCTCTTCTCTTTCTCTGTCTACAACGACCATTTGAACCACACTAGCAGACTCGTGATACTTCTGTCTCTGTATCTAACTCGAATAAAATGCAGCCAACTTTTTAACTCAAGGCAGCTTTTCACAGCGCGTCCCATGCTTCACCATCGCTGCAATATAAATCATCTGCAGCTCCATATTCTTTTCTGTCAATTCTGTCCATCATTCACCGAGAATTCCTTTATCTCTTCTGCTTCTCAGCTTGTTCTATCAATCAATGTCGCCAACACAGATACAACTCCATTATCCATATGCTCGAGTTCTGTCCTTAATATGGCAGCAACCGTCAAGTTCTTTTCGCAGTGACTGCTGCAACTTCAAGTTTCTTCACAACAACTCCATCAACTAGTAACCAAACTTTCTTTTCTTCTTTCTTTTCAGCTTGTAAATCGAACTCTAAACCTTTTCTCTTTCTTTTTAGGGTTCCAACTTGGACCCGAAACTCCACGGACTTTGACCTCTAACCCAAACCATCTGGGCTGCGGTTTCTTTTCATTAGACCCTGTGGTAACTTGCGAAGCCTGGATTTGGCCTTGCGGGAAACACAAGTCACGTACAGTAGTAACCTTGCTTTCATGATATCATCTTCCTTCATCTGGAAATCAGTTTCTCCCTGTTTAACTCGTGCTCGATGAAGTTCCGCTGGAGACAGCTTTATTTGATCCCGCAGTAGATTTCTTAACAGTTTCAATATCTGCACCAACACGTCTGGCAGCGTTAACAGCTTTCTCACCTTTCTTAGCAGCGGATGTTGGTGCCTTCTTGCAAATCACAACTGGTTCTCAATCTTGTGTGAATCCTGACATCTTTCTTATTCTTCTTTGGGAGTTTGTATCTAGGGTTTCTTCGTTTTGTTTTAGTAGACGGAGCTTTGTGTTTGTTGATAAGCAGCAGTATCTCGTCTACCATGTTTTCTCGGCATTAATAATATGACCTAAACTCTATTTTCATCATGAATACAAACGACTTCAAGTTTCTACTTCTTCACCTGGCTTCTCGGCTTCAAACTTGTCACAATAACCACCCAATATTTTCAGACATCTTTTGTTACCTCCGAACCCTAACAACTAACAAAAATCGAACAAAGATTCTTTTCTCCCTATTTTTAGGGCTTGCATATTCTTTACCAAAACACGGCTGATTATTATTATTATTATTATTTCTTCTTCTTCTTCGGTTCTTCTTTTTATGACTTGCAAACTCTCTGATTTCTCTTCCTCTCCTCTCTCCCTCTCACCTTGGAAGCATAAAAGACTACATTGATAATAATCTTGGTGTTGCTTTCTGATTAATATTCAAGCTATTTATACAATCACAAGACTTGATTCTCAAGACATACCTAATGTAACTCTCAAAATATCTCCTAAATATAGACTCTCCTATATTATTTCCTAATATGTAAAGTCTTCTTCTGAGCCTATATCCGTGTCTCATGGGCTGTTGATGACGAAAACAATTGGAGAGGGACTTGATGGTTGCTTTCATTGTGATCAAAGATGAAACAAGGGTATAAGAACTAATGCCATTGATCGATGGTGCTTGATCATGGCGGTTGATGGTGAAGTTGAATAAGAGGGTAAAAATCAAAATCGGTAGAAAATTAATAATATAGTAAAAAATTAATGGACCGAAACTAATTAACATCATTTATCATTAAAAGATTCAAAGTTGTTTAGAAACTGTGGCAACCTGAGGTTGATGAGCAAGGACACTCCTGGTACTGGTGCTGCACACATAACCATAAGCTCTAAGAGTTAGATGTAGCACAATCAATAAAAATCCAACAACACTGACCATAATCCATCTTACCAGAGAATTGTTGTGATCCTGGACAAACGTGGCAGCCATATTATTATCTCAAGTGTCTCCGGTTGATGCCAGTCTATGTACTTAAAAGAGAAGAAATCTGGAAGTAAGAGAGCTGGAGTAATGATCAAAACTAACATATATGGTTCACTCATTCATTCAATCCTCCTTCCCTCCAAATTTGGAAAAAAAAATTGTTTAGCCATGACGACACACTATTTCCGGCATTGAAGTTTAGGTATCGAGCATGCCGATAGATTGTCTACACCGCCTCCATGGTATGATTGTGAACAAAACATTACCGATAAGTGTTATAAATTGTCCAGAACTTTAAGTTGTTTTCTCATGTTCTTCCGGTGTTGATTTTTATTTGTCGAGCACGCGGACACTAATATGCCGACATAGTTACTTATTATTTGTATTCCCAACTTCAAATGTCAGCATTGTAGGATATTTATAGAGCATGATCGCACCACTTTCCGGCTTACTCTATCTGTTTCAAAAAGACCGTCCTCTATTCCATTTCTGTCAGTTTCAAAATTGTGTCCAGTTTCTGTTTATAGACGTATTTTTTCAATGAACTTTCTATCATACCCTTTAATTTTTTATGTTCATAAACGCATATTAACGGGACCTAATCTAAAATATTAAAGAAATTTGTACAATTAAGGAAATAAATATATCATGCATTCTTTTTAAAAGACACTATATTTGGCTCCAAAAATTAAATTTCCTAAAGAGTTCATACTCCATATATTTGATATCTTTTGATTTTCATATTTTATTTCCTATTTACAATCCTCTTTATACAATTCCAGGTAGTTTTTTAATACTTTCATTTTTATTAACATAAAATAGGTAAGGATAGTGAAGTAAATTATTATGGTCTCCTTAATATTTTGACAAAGTCAAAGCGGACAGTTTTTTTGAAACGGAGGGAGTAGTTCTTTTAGGATTTTCGGTGCCGGTCAAATTTATTAAACATACAGACACCCTCCAATAATCTTTCAAACATACGCCAGGACCCTACAACTTCGTAAGACAACATATTTTCCACTGGCCACCACCAAAAGTATTCCTCCCGCATATATCAATCCCCATGTAGACATCATATTTCCTCCCACCAGTAGCTTCAGCTGAAAGCTTGGACAGTGTTCCTGCAAATTGATTAAAGAAAGAATAAACAGTGGTTGCAAAGAATAAATACAGAAAACTGACGAAGTTGCAAAGAAGTTCTTTTTTTTTCCAGTTTGGATAAAAACACAACAATATGTGAGGTCTGCCCTTAGTCGCAATCTATTTTTGATACACGAACACGATGTTGCTTGATCTTCCTCGTTGTGAGCTTTGGCGTCTTCATTTTATTTGGTCACACGAGCATTTGCTTCTTTATTCTTACCCCACAGAAGAATATATAAACCAACAATAATGAGAATCGATCTAACAACACTACACAATTCGATTCCAACACACAAATTCAAGTATTAGATTGTCATAAACATAGATTTTCCAAATAGTATTATGGTATCTGCAAAAAAAATATGTTACCTTCCAAGATGAAGTGATAAATTGCCCGACCACATATAAAAGATCATGCACATAACATAACTTGGCTGATTGATAGAACATAATTTAGTCGATGAAGTATTTCAGCTCAAAATAAGGCATTAAGAGAGAGAAAAGAAAAAAGATCATGCCAAAAAAAATAAACGGTTGTCCAACTACCAAGTCAGGTCCCAGATTATTGATTTATCACCATTTCTGGGTGAAATAAATTGTTTTGATAATACATCTAAAAGATTAAGAGTAAACAGTGTGAAAAAATTGTTTTGATCATGCACAGTGTGAGTTTTAGTAATGAATCATGTAATGTAAAAGCTTATATGCTAAATGACTATTAATATTAAGAGTACTAGCTTATATGCTAAATGACTATTATCACACGGTCTCATCGTGTACGATCTGTCACCCTAAACATGTTAAAGTCAAACAATATGCACAAAAAGAAAACGAACTCGGGTAATAATAATGGTCATGTTTTTCCTTTGAAACTTCCGTTGGCCTCCACTTTGCAACGGTCTAATCAATTGACCGGTTGCGCTCAGGTGCGCAATTTCGGCTTAAAAATCTTAGTCAGCTGAAGTCTACAAGAAAGGCGATACGATCTTAGCCAAGAATGGGTATTCATTGATGGACTGCATCAATGGCGCACTGAATATGGAATCACACCAAAGTAAAATATGTGATGAATTAGCTATTTGGAGATTTGATGCGAAATCAGACATGTTAGAATGCAAATGTATTATAATTCAAAACACAACAAACAAATTTATTACACTGAAGACCCCAACAAAGTACAACCACATATGTGTTGGATTTATATTGCATCATAATGCAGAAACATCAAAACAAAAAGGAAATGAAATTCCATTAGTGAACATATATCTACAACCTATGAAAATTGCAGTCGGCTGTGATTTGCAGAAATAAACATAATTGAAACTCACAATAAAAATCAAATAACAGTTTGGTGAATGAGGGGATGTCAGGTACATACGTTATAAACGATGTAACACTGAATGAATGCGGTTAGCTAGGAACATGGTATATTTAGAGGGGATAGTAGAGCTATCTTTGAGATAAGCACTAAGATTTTTAGTAATATGGAGCGACATAAGCTGGTGGTGGTGGAGATGGGTAGGCATATTTTGGAGTATACTTTGGTGCTTCGTATTTGGGAACGACGTAAGCTGGTGGTGGTGGAGATGCGTAGACGTATTTAGGTGTATACTTTGGTGCTTCGTACTTGGGAGCGACGTAAGCTGGTGGTGGTGGAGATGCATAGATGTATTTAGGGGTGTACTTTGGTGCTTCATATATGGGAGCGACGTAAGCTGGTGGTGGTGGAGATGCGTAGACGTATTTAGGGGTGTACTTTGGTGCTTCGTACTTGGGAGCGACGTAAGCCGGTGGTGGTGGAGATGAGTAGACGTATTTAGGGGTGTACTTTGGTGCAACGTACTTGGGAGCGGCGTAAGCCGGTGGTGGTGGAGATGCGTAGACGTACTTAGGGGTGTACTTTGGTGCTTCGTACTTGGGAGCGGCATAAGCCGGTGGTGGTGGAGACGCGTAGACGTACTTAGGGGTGTACACTGGTGCTTCGTACTTGGGAGCGGCGTAAGCCGGTGGTGGTGGAGATGCGTAGACGTACTTAGGGGTGTACACTGGTGCTTCGTACTTGGGAGCGGCGTAAGCCGGTGGTGGTGGAGATGCGTAGACGTACTTGGGGATGTACACTGGTGCTTCGTACTTGGGGATGTACACTGGTGCTTCGTACTTGGGAGCGACGTGAGCCGGTGGGGTGGAGAAGCGTAGACGTACTTAGGGGTGTACACTGGTGCTTCGTACTTGGGAGCGACGTAAGCCGGTGTGGTGGAGAAGCGTAGACGTACTTAGGGGTGTACACTGGTGCTTCGTATTTTGGAGCGACGTAAGCCGGTGGTGGTGGAGATGCGTAGACGTACTTAGGGGTGTACACTGGTGCTTCGTATTTGGGAGCGACGTAAGCCGGTGGTGGTGGAGAAGCGTAGACGTACTTAGGGGTGTACACTGGTGCTTCGTACTTGGGAGCGACGTAAGCCGGTGGTGGTGGAGATGCATAGACGTATTTAGGGGTGTACACTGGTGCTTCGTACTTGGGAGCGACGTAAGACAGTGGTGGTGGAGACGCGTAGACGTATTTAGGGGTGTACTTTGGTGCTTCGTACTTGGGTGCTTCGTATTTTGGTGCTTCGTATTTGGGTGCTTCGTATTTAGGTGCTTTGTATTTTGGTGCTTCGTATTTAGGTGCTTCGTATTTAGGAGTGTACTTTGGTGCTTCGTATTTGGGAGCGATGTAAGCCCGTGGTGATGGAGACGCGTAGACGTATTTTGGAGCTTCGTATTTTGGAAGATATGCTTCTAAAGTAACCTCCACAACTGGTTTCTTGTATGGAGTTTCCTTGTAGTTGGGTGTATAAGGCTCGTATTCAGCTAGTGCAACATTGATTAGAACAAATAATGTTAAAGCATGGACTAGGCATTCTGAGATCCTTGCCATGTTGATTGATAGGTGAAGGCAAGGAAGAAAGAATACCTAACAAGTTGTTGTTTGTAGAGATTATGATGAAGAGAGAGGCTTCTGAACCCAATTATATAGTGCAACACTTGATTACGTTTTCTTCTCTTAATAATGCTCAGTTGTGTACCACTAAATGTATAACACAAGTCGAGGCACGCACCATCTTCGGGTGATCAATGATTGAAATTGAACATGGACGCATTCTTGTACGCGTTGGGATGTTTGTCAACTATAGATCGTGCAGACTTGCAAATATTATAGTGTCTCTTAGTGGTCATTCATCTTCTGTTTTTGTTGTGTAATTTAACTTGCCAGAACAAACTGATGGAAGAAAAGGATTTGTAAGTTCACAAAATTGGTTAAAAAGATCAAAACCAACAATTCCTGGGTAAAATGGACAGTTAGATTTTGATACTGTTTAAATGGATAAAAATGTAAAAATAGGTAGGATGTAACCAGTTTCATCGTGCCCATTTTCAAATATTTTTTCTTATTTTTAGATTTACACAGGATGCATCCTTACTATTTTTTTTTTGGCCATTTCACCCAAACTACTTTTTACTCGTTCATTTGAACCGTGATTTAAAAATATTTGGACAAATAACACATTTTCCGTTGTAAGTTTTGGTGTTTGGGGAAACATCGAAACGTATTAAACTTTATCAAGCCCAAAACATTAAAATTTGTAAAAATTTGGATTAAAAAAAATCTTTTTTATAAGAAAATTTTAAACTTGTACTCCCTCCGTTCTCTTTTAATAGGCCAGTTTTGTTTTTAGCGAAATTTAAGAAAATTAAGAGAACTAATCATTGAAAGTGGTCCTCATGACACTTGTCAATAAAAGAAGTGAAGTGAAATGGTCCCCATGACACTTGTTAGCAAAAGAAGTAAAGTGAAGTGGTCCACATGACACTTGTCATCAAAAGAAGTTAAGAGAAAAGTGGTCCCAAAAAATTAAAATAACATTTGACTTTCCCAATTAGGAAACTCGCCTATTTTTTGAAATTTTTATTTATAGAAACTGGCCTATTAAAAAAGAACGGAGGGAGTATATATGATATGATCAGCAAACAACCTTATTGCATGCTGCTTATAGAAATTGATGTCTAAGAAAATTTTAAAGGTGAGAGATTGAAGTCTCTAGTTTCCTCACTTGTGCTTTAGGGCCATTTAGTTTGTTTATACTGGTGCGCTTGAGAGGCCCATGTGTTTTTTCCCATTTTCTTCCTTGATTCAATAATCATCTTACGAAATGTCAATAAAAAGACGTGAAATTTAAGCCAAACGTATGTAGAGACTTGAGCTGGCTGTCCGGAAAAATGTACATTTTTATAGTGCAATTGGGATTAGTTAGGAAAAATCAAACCTAAATAGTAGGCTTAAGCCAGCCCAGCCCAAGTCAAATCAATTTGTTTTCAAGCCATCCCAACATTCATTTTCTAGTTCCGCCACTGAACCAAACAAAGTTGGGGAAACATAAGAAGCTCAAACCATAAGAAGAAGCATTCGAATATGAAGTGCAGGAAATTTAAAAGACTGAAAATGAATACTTTCGACCACTATTTTCACTCTTTGTTCCACATTAGTGACTTGTTTGTTTAATAAATCTTTGTAAGCTTCTGTACACCACAAAAATTCTACGTGGAAGTCCTCGAGGCGGACTGATCAAACGTCTTGCACCCTTGTCAAACACAAACTGCATCGAAGCCACCTCCCACTATTTGGAAATTTTCCATAATTTCATTTCCCAAATTTGGTCGCCATGGAGTCTGAAGCTCAACTACACTAATTTGTCCTAAACCGAGGCTTAGCTATAAGTAGTCTAGAAATCAAGACATATAGTTTTGACAACTAAACTTAACAAACATGCTTGAGATAGCAACGCATGCGAGTTCGACCGAGCAGTGCTCTAACAAAGGAGATGAGTCACATCTTCCTTTTCATTATCGATATTTTCACAACCAGATTTCTTGAAGGTATTATCAAGATGAACACTTTCCTTAGAAATCATTCTACTCAAGGCTTTCAGAAGTTGTGCTTGAGATCTAGTTTGAGAATACATCCTTTTGTATAAGTTCTCAGACACGTTGAGTACAAATACTTGAAATACCTTTAACACATTCCAAACATAGATATCATCCTTAAATAAATAATTCTGACTGGATTTGAAAAGATTTTCGCATCTAATGTGTTACAGAAACACAATATTCTCCAAAGATATTATCTCCAAAATCGGTATCAAGAGATACTTCAAAATAACCACTCAAATACTCTGTACACAATTTGATGTAAGACAACCTTTCTACACATAAGAATGATTAAAGTATACTTAAGGTAGATTGTATATTCTCTCTATATTGAATAAGAGATGTTCGTAGGATTCTGATTGTCCAAGTATATGTGCTTCCTTATATCCGGAGATTGGGCAACATAATAATGCACATTCTAATGCGATTAAGCATTAGGATGAGGAACTTCCTCATCAAATGCTTTTAAAGGAGATTCTTCCTCCTTTTTCTTAGGAGCATTATTGTGTCCCTTTTCTTGGGTTTTTATCCCATCCTCTAGGTTAAGAAAATTGCGAGATGCAATATCCTTAATTACATCTTGTGCCAAGGATGGTATGTTCTTTAAACTTGAACCCGTCTGATCTAGATCTGCCAGTCGGCAATATGCTAATGTCTCCTGTTCAAGACATTCTATACGCCCTCTTAAGGTATTCATTCCTTGTTGGAAGTCCTTTTCTAAACATTCTTTTAGATATACCTCTTGACATGTTACACTAAGAAGTTTCTCAATAAGGACCTTATTCCTTATCTGTGAATGCTCCAGCAAATGAGTAAGAATTTTACACTCTGTAGTCTGATGATGAACTTCCTTGCACAAGGCCTGTTTTTGTTCCATATAATCTTCCAGATTATTTTGAAGACTGAGTGTTTCTCGCTTTCCTTCACATATTCTTACATTTAGTTGAACAGTAAGTTCTTTAACATCATCTAGACTGTCAATGATCTTTCCATTTTCTGAATATTTTTCAACATGTTTGAAAAATCTTTCCAACATGTTTGAAAAATCTTTCCAACATGTTTGAAAAATCTTTCCAACATCTTTCGAAATTCAGAACTTGGGCAGACTAGTGAATCGAATCTCTTTTCAGAAGATTTGTCACTAGGAATTGGAATAGAATCCAAAACATTTTTCTTGAGTTTCGAACTCATTCTTTTTTTATCAGTAACCTGACTCCCAATAAAGTCAATAGTCAAAGACTTTTTCTTTGATTTACGAAAAAACTTTCGAGACCAATTTCCATTGGTTTTCCTTGAGATCTTATTCTCATTATCTTGGCATACATTAACTGAATCACTCATTAGATTCATTCTTATAGGTTGGATCGCACCAAACACAGATCTTTTCGTGTTGCCTGCTCTGATACCAATCGAAAAGGCGAGGGTACCCAAATATATCTCAAGCTAAAACTTTTCCTACCTATAAGTTCTTTCTCCGAAAGTGATTGTATATGGATTGAGTCGAGACAATACAACTAATCGGTTCACACTTCGTGTGATCGTCTATGGATACGAGATCGAGGCAATACAACAACGAAGTATGTTACTTGATAAAAAGGTTCGGACTTAACCAAACACAATAGGATTCACTTATCAAGTAAATGGGAATTAACGTTTGCGTAATTTACTTTAATTATAATAAACAATTATAATGCGGAAATATAAAGTAAATGACACAACAAGATTTTTTTAACAGCGAAACTGCAAATGCAGAAAAACCCCGGGACCTTGTCCAGAATTGAATACTCTCAGGATTAAGCCGCTACACAAAATTACACCTAACTTCGTATAGTTGAGACCAAGCAACTAAACCTATAGTTCACCTAGTTCCGTCTGTATTCCCACGCCTCCAATTTATAAATAAGTCACGTACTTGGAACAATTCCTTTAGTTCATATTCCAAATAGTAAAGGAACAACAAATCTGTTTGGTATCAACTCTCTTCAACCAAGTGAAATGAGTCAGACAAAGGCTCTTATGTTTATCTTAACATAAACTCCTTCGTCAGGTCCTTAGATCTATCTTATGTTCAATTACCGAAGTAATCGTTTAATATTAATCCAACAACACTATTAATCCAAAGAATTGTGTTGATGCCGATATACTCAATTAATCAATCCAATCTATCACAGGATAAACCAATTATTAATTGGATCCTCTTTTACCGGAAAAAGTATTGTGCACACCAAAGATTATGAACCCCACAAATCATAAATCTTCAATAACTTCTTCGTCCTCAAATATTCCTAGATCTTCAATAATAACCTGCACACAATCACTTGAATCTCTTGTGATCAATCACGCACAGAACAGAGTCTGTTAACAATGGATTATCACAAGATCTTCTTTAGAACTAACAACAGTTTAAAGATCCCTGTCGAAACTCTGAACTAGTTTGAGTGAATCTTATATCAGAAGAAAAGATTCTCAATCATAAACAAACTAGGTGCAATAAAAGTTCAACCACCGTTAGTCAATCAAATAAATAAAAAAAAAAGATAAACCGCAATTATCTAGTTTCCCATCAATGGTACACGCTAGAGCTTCTCAATCCCAAAGAAGACTTTAAACTAAGCGGCCGTAAGAGATTTCACCTAATTAGGTTACTCTCCTCTCTGAATAGGCGGCTACACCAGTAACAACACAACAAAGAGGAAGCTTGTTGTTACGAAGGATTAGTTTGCTAGAAAGGAAAACTTCAAGTATTTATAGACAAGGAAGTTTGGACACCAAGGAATTTTCAAAACCTAAAATATTCTCAAGATATTCATTAAAGCACAAATTCGGTTTTCATAATTCCTGGAAATGCTCTGTCCAAAAATAATGATCGAAATCTCTCGGAAAATCTCTAATTAGGAAATGCACATTAATAATTCTTATTTTCTTACAAAATAAAATTAATAACCTTAATTAAAATATTCTTAACTTATTTATGTTTCGATCCTGGGATTCTCTTCCCTTAGCTACTAAGGAATAACTTTGAACAATTAAAGAAATAAACATTCACAACACGTGTTCAAAGTATGTCGACATCCTTACTTTGTAAGTTTTATTTCACACTTACAACCTTGAAACCGATTTGCCACACTTCCAAACAAGTTTAGAATTGGTTCATCTGACTTTCAAGAACTATGTGATTGGTCAAATATCATTCAATCACAATCATGGGTTTAACGGTTTTACCAAAACAAGTTTCGGTTCTACCCTCCATGTGAGTAATGCGCATAGTCACTCTAGCTTTCCAAAATTCGGTTGACTAGGTACTAGGATCGGTTCCCCACATATATATGGTATCTAACTCATATGTGTTTCATATGTCCATAGGATCGGTTCCCCTTTGCCTAAAAACGTGTTGCACATGTTCATAGGATCGGTTCCCCTTTCTGCTATAAACCTTGGTGCACCTCATACAAGGGTCGGTTACCCTTTTTGATGTATTGTACCTCTTACTAGGATAGGTTCCCCTTTCCCAAATTTGGTCAGACATAAAATCACAAACCCGATCATACCATCTCAAGTGATTACTTAAGATCGGTTTCACTAATAAAAGTCATACCAATACATAAGTCCGGCCTTTGTGAATAGTTCTACCAAGAACACAACAAGTCGTGAACGGTTATACTCAATCACACATATTGGTTGTTCATAAGATATGCAATGAATAACAAAACCAATAACTCCTGGCGATTTCCTTTTCGATTCACAAACAAGTTTATGAACTTACTTCCTTAGAACACATGTAAAACATTGTTCCCTAGGATGAAATCCTCACCTTATACCCATACATAATCACAATATCATTCAAATAATTATGGTAATGTCTTATCTACAAAGTTTAATGGTTAAGCAATAAACCTCGTATTGTATTCCTTAATACTATGTCTATCTAGAGTTCAAATATGCTTCACAGTTTTGTTTTCAATATACACGACTTGAAAGATACGTTAGGGAATGAAACAGCTCAAGTCAAATATCACTAACCTCAAGTGGAAGGATGATTGTTGTCGATGTATCTCCTTGCTTCTTCACATCTTCAAGTCTTCGCAATACTTGTAATGTCTCATTATCCTAATATTTTCAAGCTAACCTATACGAAGTTGACTCTAGTACATAATCAAGCGTCTCTTAACATGAGTTTTGATTCACTAAAATATGACAACCAAACTTGACATTCCAACCCTTGGTGGGTTCAACCGAGCAATGCTCTAACAAACAAAGAAACCGCCAATGCAGAAAAACCCCGGGACCTAGTCCATATTGAATACACACTGTATTAAGCCGCTACAGACACTAACCTACTAAAATCTAACTTCGGTCTGAATGTAGTTGAACCCCAATCAATATCACACTGATCCAAGGTGCAGTTATGCTCTTACGTCTCTGATCCCAACAGGATACTTCGCACTTGATTCCCTTAGCTGATCTCACCCACAACTAAGAGTTGCTACGACCCAAAGTCGAAGACTTTAATAAACAAATTTGTATCACACAAAAAAGTATAGGGTAATAGATAAATCTGTCTCCCACAAAAATACCTACAAGTTTTGTTTCGTCTTTTGATAAATCAAGGTGAACATGAACAAATTGATAATCCAGACTTATATTCCCGAAGAACAGCTCAGTATTATCAATCACCTCACAATAATCTTAATCGACGCGGCGAAATAAGATATTGTGGAATCACAAACGATGAGACGAAGATGTTTGTGATTACTTTTATATCTTGGCTATCGAAGATATCAATCTTAAGCCAATCTTTGTGATTGTACTCGTACGATAGAAACTGCAAGATCAGATCACACAACTACGAGAAAGTAGTATCGGTCTGGCTTCACAATCCCAATGAAGTCTTTAAGTCGTTAACCTGGTTTTCAAGAATAAACCTAAGGTTAAAGGAGAATAGACTCTGGCTTATACAACTAGTATCACACGTAAGGTATGGGGATTAGGTTTCCCAGTTGCTAGAGTTCTCCCTTATTTAGTCTTTCAAATCAGGGTTTGCAATCAATGTTAGCTTGGTAACAAAGCATTCAATATTCACCGTTAGATTAAAACCTGATTTGATTCAAGCTAATATCTTTCAACCGTTAGATAGAAAACTTAGCTTGTTACACACAAATGAAATGCACGATTTTAGGTTTGTGTAACCGTACCCAAACATGTACATTTTTTGGTTCAACAACAGTTAACCAAATGGTTAGTCATATGAGCACTTTCATATTAACCATATTCTTCTTCACCAAAACTAGTTCAAATGAATCAAATGAACTAGTTAGAGAGTTGTTCAGTTGCTTAGATCTTATAGAAATATACAAGACACAATCGAAACATAAACGATTTGATTTAATCGAATCGATTCATGAACTTTATAGCCACGGTTTGCAAAATTGCATTCCTTAGTTTATATAACTATAAGTTCACAAATAATCGTCTTTAGAAATAACCAACTCAAGTACGCGGACTTAAGTTCCTGGAAGAAGTTTACAAACTCCAGCAGATTTTCTCGGGTCGAGAACCTCCGACAGTTCGTGGACTGGGTTCGCGGACTGAGTTCGCGGACTCTTGTTCCGGTTTTCCTGATCAACAAAGTATGCATACTTTGTTTCAAGGAATAAAGACTTATACATATATGTTTACCACACAATGCTTATATCCAACATTGGTTATATATTCTAAACTCTCATTTCAATCATTGAAACATTCTTAGAGGACGTTATATAGTTGTTATTCACAAACCATTTTTCGTCAAAGCCATTTTCAAGTGATTGACACATATCATGACTTTATTCACTAGGTAAAGATGAACTTGGCCAAAGCAAAAGATTACCAACACATATTTAGAGAAACAGATAAGCGAGATAAACTCGGCTCGAAATAGCAAATGTGTATAATCAAAGTCTATATAGAAAAACGACTTTTGTCTCAAGATAGGAGATAGAGTAAATAGACTTTTGAGTGATAGATAAGTTCAAGTCTCCACACACATTTTAGTCGATGAAGTTCCATAAGTTTCTTGAGTAGTTCTTCGTCTTGTATGATGATCGCCATGGAGTTCTTGAGCTCAACTACACATTTTATCCTATTCTGAGACTTAGCTATAGTAGACTAGAAATCAAGACTTATAGTTTTGATCACTAACATTGACAAACATGCTTGTGATAGCAGCGCATGCGAGTTCGACCGAGAAGTGCTCTAACAGGTGAGATCAACTAAGGGAATCAAGTGTGCAAAGTCCTGATGGGATTCAGAGACGTAAGGAACGCGATTGTACCTTAATCAATGTGAGATTGGTTATGGGTCAACTACATTACAGTCCGAAGTTAACTTCTAGTAGGCTAGAGTATGTAGCGTCTTAATACAATGTGATGTTCAAATATGGACTAGGACCCGGGGTTTCTCTGCATTTGCCGTTTCATTGTTAACAAAACTTATGGCGTCTGTGTCATTTCTTTTCCGTAGTATATTTTCTATATAATTGAAATATCACAAGTTGTGCGTAGTTCAATCAAGGTAAATCCAACCTTTGGTTATTGATTGGAATTTATTGACACTTGAACATTGGTCTTTCATACCGTTCAAGTTGTTTCTCATAATAATCAGGCTCACGGATTTCTATCTGTTTGATTTGCTGATTACATTGAGAAAAAAAGATATAACTCTTGGATGTATTTTTCTTGATCGAGTCTGACTGTCTAGTTGATTCTCTTGGAATATATTGGAGTTAGTCCATAAATATTTCCTAAATGAAATATTGGGTGTGGTTGTTAGACCCCCGCTTTTTCAAATATAATGCAGAAAAAGAAATAACACAGACATCAGAAGTTTTGTTAACGAGGAAACTGCAAATGCTAAAAAACCACGGGACCTAGTCCAGATTGAACACCACACTATAATAAACTGCTACAAACACTAGACAACTACCAATTAACTTTACTCTGTAATGTAGTTGAGACCTAAAAGGAAATCCACCAATTAAGGTACAGTCGCGCTCCTTACACCTCTTGAATTTCGCAAGACTTTGCGCAATTGATTCCCTTAGCTGATGTCACCCACAACATAAAGTTGCTTAAATCTCAATTGATAAATTTAAACCAAATATTCCTCCCATTGATTAAGCCTATAATTGATTTCCTGATTTACAATCTAAACAGATGATCAGATCAAATGATAAACCCAGGTGATGTAAATCGATTGAAACTTAGACAAAAGTCTGGCTATCCTCAAAATCCGGACTTATGCAACCCGAAGTGCAACCTAGATTATTATTCACCTCACAAGTATAAAACTTGCGGAACCAATAAAGTAAGAGACGAAGAGACTCTGTTGATTAATATCTATCTTGATTATTGAAACAAGCTCTACAAACAATCAAGATCAGGATACTCAAGTTATCAAGATAAAATATAACTGGATCTGGCTTCACGAATCCATGTGAAGTCTTTATAGTCGCTAAACCCTAAAAGGGTTTCTGAAGAGGACGACTCTAGATACAACCAGGACACACCAAAAAGTAGTGCCGGGATTCAAATATTCAAGTTGCCAAGAGTTCCTCTTATATAAACTTCAAAGCGTAAGTTGCTTGATGTTTAAGCTAAGATAACTTTGGAACTAGGGAAAAAATATCCACCGTTAGATGAAAAAATTGAATCTTAATCACATATACAAGATATACACTATGGTTAGGTAAACCTTAACCGAGCCGTTTATAAAGACTATGTTCAACAGGGTTAGCCGAAACTAGCCGATTTGAACTTAAAAGCTTAACACTCAGATCAATTGAGTCTAGTGTTAATTAGATAAAATATCAAATACAAATTACTTCATAGAAATAATTTAATTGCAATTGAATCATGATCGACATAGTTTGTAAATGTACAAGGTACAATTAATTGAACCGTTCGTGAATCGGCTGAGTCACAGTACTCAGTCCGGTTTGAAAAATCATATGCAATTACCGAGTTTCAGAGTCAATAGAACTTTTCAGTTCATAAACCGGTTTGCACACTTATGCAATTACCAAGTTACGGACTCTTACGCACATAACTTTTCAGTTCACGTATCGGTCTGCAAACTTTGACCCAAATCAAAGTTCCTGAGTCCACAGAACATTTTAGTTCATGCATCGATTTGCAAATGCTTAGACCTTTGCTAGTTCCGGAGTTCATAAAAAATTCAACTCGAGTACTGGTTTGGGGTACTAAACTGGTTCTAGAACATAGAACTGTTTTCATTCGCATATCGGTTTGATTAGTTTAACCCGGTTCCCTTACCACAATTCCACAATTTTTGTATACGTGTAGTTACCTAAAATCGGTGATAGGATAAAGTGGGATTTTAGATTTGTTGGATCTATCCCTACTGATAACTCTAAAGACGTTTTTAGATAAGTATGGATGTCGATTTGAGATTTTGCAAGATTCTGTTGAGTCTCCAGGAGTTCTCCTTGGTCTTTACCTAACGGTTTCAAGAATTAGCAATAGATTTTTATGAAAATAGGTTACTATGGAGTTTTGTTATGCAGGAAGAGATCCATGTGATCCGGGACGCACTAACCTATTCACTAAGGTCAAACTTGAAAGAGAGTGAAAGTGCTGGTAGGGATAACTCTCTCGGCTAAGCCTGTAATGGATTTATAGAGACTGAATCAATGGAATATTTTTATGTTTGGATTCGTGGAATCGTCTTCCTTCCTAAGAAACCATGGTTAGTATCTGCAACTGAGCGAACAACCTCCCACTGTGGTCGCCAAAATGTAGTTACCTAAAATCGGTGAAAGGCTAAAGTGTGATTATAGGGTTTATGAAAGTGAGTTACGTGAGGTTGAGCACGAATAGTCTTCGACGATACCACACACAATGGCCGTTCAAAGGCTGCTTCATTCACAAGAGAGGTTAGGGCTGGTCTCAGAGATGGAAGCAGATAAAGAGAGATAAGAGAATTCTAGGGTTTGAAGAAGAATTGCTCTGAGAGTTTTTTGAGAAAGTTGTTTTTAGCTTAGAGAAACAGGGGACCTATTTATAGCTGAATTCTCTAATCTTAGGTCGTTGAAGATAAGGATTTCTTGTCGTGTCGTGCGAAGCAAGTCTCCCGTCTCTTCACTAGTGGAAAATTAGGTTTTCTTGACCCACATCCGAGACTAGAGATGGAAAACGTGCGGGCCGGGGCTGGCTTGTGACCAACCCGCGAGTTACGGGTTAATACAAGCCTAAGCTTGCGGGTTGAAATTCTTCACGGGTGGTCATTTCTCCAACCCGCTCCCGTCCCGGGTAAAGCTTGCGGGTTCACGGGATCTCACGGGTTAGCTGGTTTTTGTTGAGTCAACTCGCCATAAATAGATTTCTGGGCTATTTCCGGCCACATTCAGGCAATGTAAAGCTCCTTCCCAACCTAAGTACTTAATTTAACATTCATCATTTCATCTAATTCATTTGATATTTCGATTCAAAAACTCAAAATTGCAAAACTAAACTACTTTTGCATTTAAAGGATTGAAGGAACACAAATACTAGTCATTAGTAGTTTAATACTTTAGTTACAGTACTTCATCAGTTCATGATGATATTTTCAACAAAATATCCCCTGCCATTCTTGAAAGTACCGGAAATCGTTGTTCATGGTTCTTCCAATAGTTTAGGATGTCGAGTGGTGAATTTAGACAACCCCTGTACGACTCGCCAAGATATTCATCTAACTCTGACAAGTCAGTAAGTACATCACCACCACGTTCCTGTGTTGCAACATATTCCTGCATGAAACAACCTAGAAGTGAGTGAACTATGAATATATGAGTCTTAAAATTCTTAGAAACAAGCTAACACCATCACATACTACATCCACAGTTGACAGTAATTCAAAAGACAAACAATATTCTACTACAAGGTTTTTAAGATGAAAAGAAATAATTCAAAAGACTAAAATCTTCGCAATATAACTGCGCACCACTAACATAAATTAGAGTTAAGTAAGCTTTAAAATTACCTGAAAAAATCACTCCCTTCTTCGGCAGCAGAATTCCCACCATTTTGAATACCCAAATTCTGAGTTGCACAACTATTGGAAGCTCTTGAACTTGACAAGGTATAATACTCATTAAAAAGTGCTGTCATACTACTACGCACTTTATTAAATTCACGTTCTAATTCTCTCACCTCAGGATACAACTTGGAGTAAGTAAATTTCACAAAATTCATTTTCGATCTAGGATCTAACACAACTGCCATAGCCAATATAGGACTCAACTCCTTCCAATAACTATCAAATTTTGCTTGCATCTCTTTTACCATGTTCCTAATGAATTCAATATCATTTCTACTTTCTTTCTTTAGTAACACCTGAACTTGACAAATTCTTTCAAAATACAGATTGGAAGTAGGATACTTACACCTGATCAGATGATGATTGTGTACAGACTACAAAAAGAATGAAAATTATCATAAAAGATAAAGAAGTCAAACTTTATTTGATTTAAATTTACAAAATGTACTTACAGACTTAGGGGACATCCACTTATCCAAACTTCTTAAAGCAAAATTTAAAGATTTCACTAGAACTCTAATCTACAAGACAAAAAGGATAAAAGTACAGCACTGGTTTAAATGTAGAAAAATGCTGGTAATATGAATGATACTTCGAAAAAGAACAACTGAATTTTAATTGTACTAAATGAATCAAAAACTGTACTAAAATTGTACTAAAATTTTAATTTTAATTTTATATAAAACAACATAAAAAATCCAAGCAAAAATACCCTTTTTTTACCGAGCATGAAATTAAGAAAATATCTATTCAAGAAGTGTTTACCGATCTTCAGTTCTTCACAATCACAACCGTACTAAGAATATTAAAGATTTCTTGGGATTCCTATGTAAAACCCTAGATTCCTAGAAGAAGAAAATAAAGAAGAAAACAAATAAGAAAATCTGATTACCTGCTAGCCTTTAAT
The DNA here is from genome assembly GCF_003573695.1 of Papaver somniferum. Classification (NCBI taxonomy): domain Eukaryota; kingdom Viridiplantae; phylum Streptophyta; class Magnoliopsida; order Ranunculales; family Papaveraceae; genus Papaver; species Papaver somniferum. The sequence goes on from NC_039365.1 coordinate 24,170,058, forward strand.
CTTTAGATCAAAGTACTACCTGCCTTTGATGGACGACGACTTTTTCCGGTAACTGTTCAGTAATCAGATTTTTCAATTTGTTGTTCTGTAAAGTTCTGTCCGTCAGGAGGTTAGATTTTTTACAAAGTTTGTGAAGGCCTAGTTTTGTATTTTGGTGAAGATCTAGGTAGTTGTAGGAAACTATGTTACAAAGTTCTGTCCGTCAGGAGACTCAGCAGGGAAGAAGATAAAAAGAGGAAGAAGAAGATGAAGGCCTAGGGTTTTTTCGATTTTATATGAGGGTTGATGGAACTGGATATTGTGACACGTAACAACTAATTGTGTGTTGTGTCATTGTGTTTGTGTGACACGCGGCCTAGTGAACTGAGCCGGGTTACCCACGGGTTTCACGGGATAGGACGGGCCAACCCGTTTCTTCACGATCCACTAATTATACAACCCGCGCCCGTCTTGTTTAGTTACGATCCGGGACGGGTGCAAGTTTTCACGGGACGGGACGGGCCAACCCGCGGGTTTTGGCTCGGATTGCCAGCTCTATCCGAGACCCTCACTAATGGTAGTTAGACCATTGACCAAACATAGCGGTCTCTGATATGGTAAAAAAAAATCTGAGAGCTTAATAAGCCGTCTGTGAATAAGAAAATTTATTTACCATCTTACCCTTAAGCACCTACTAATTCAACAACCTTTGATCTGCGATGAAGAATTGATGATTTTCTGAGCTGGAACATTGCACGGTCAAGATTTGTTTAATCCTGTAATAGGAACTTCGGGATTATCGGCCCTTACATATCTCTCTCCTCACTTATCTTCTTCGCACTCTCTCTCCTCCCTTATCTCTTCACATATCTCCGCAGCAAAACCCCCCCTTCTCTATCAACACCACCACACGAACTAGCAGAAACTCAATTAACCATGAATTTGTTCATCTAAAACCTAATAGAAATTCGATCCACCTTCCACATCTCTGGATTTTGTGCAATTAGGGTTCAATTTTACAAGCAAAATCATCTAAGTTGGGGTTTCAGTTCAATTTTATCATTGGGTTTTAATCTTTTTTTCGTTTATTCGTTGATTTCAGGTTGATCTCTCAATTCAGTGTAGTTAGGGTTTGATTTTACAAAAAAAATCTGGTAAGTTGGGGTTTCAGTTTAATTTTTTCCTGTTTTATTTGTTTTTTATCAGTGGGTTTTAATATTTTTTCGTTTATTCGTTGATTTCAGTTTGATCTCTCAATTCAGTGTAGTTAGATTTTGATTTTACAAACGAAATCTGGTAAGTTAGGGTTTCAGTTTAATTTTTTCCTGTTTTCTTTGTTTTTTTATCATTGGTTTTTAATCTTTTTTCATTTATTCGTTGATTTCAGGTTGATCTCTGAATTCAATGTAGTCAGGTGTTGATTTTATAAACATCAGGTACAGTTGATGTCAAATGATAACCGATTTGGTTTAGACAGTTGATTAGGATACGATAATTGTTTTGCTGGTTAGGTTTTGCTGTTGGTGATGAATGATGGTAGGATTTGTTTGGTAGAAAGTCTTGTCGCATTTTTTATGTGAGTTGATAACTTGATGGTAGTAAGATATTTGTATTTCTTCCTTAGATTGATTGTTCTGTAGCTTCGGATTATGGCATGTGGAATTGTGTTCTTTGATTAGAAAGCTGTATTATATGATAGAAAAATTCGTTGAGTGGAGTGATTGTATGCGTAATTGAGACTCCTTTTAAGTTCTTTGGTGTAGATTTTTCTTACAAGCATCTAAGTATGTATGGTAGCTTTAGATTGCATAATGCCAAGTTGACTAGGTTTTTGAGTTCCATTTGACTTGACTTGATTATGACTTGACTTGATTTCAATTTGACTTGACTTTGATGCGGTCGAATTATTTCAGATTCAGCCATTTCAGCAAATCTGAAACTATATATTTTTTTAATATTATAATTTAAATCTGAGACTCACGGCTGAAGGTCTGTACCTCGGTACCCTTAAAATCGGTCGTTATTCTGAAACCCACGGCTAAGGGTCGTACAAAAAAAGACGCTTTATCAGCGACCCCATCGGAGACGGTTAAAACTAGTCATATAACTCGTATATATGACTTGTCCTGACGGTCGCGGAACTTCTGTTTTCCACTAGAGAGATAAACTAGGTTGAGTTTATCTCATTATTCCACCGCCTTTACTCTCTTCTACGGTGAGAAATAGGCCGTTATTTCTCACACGTGCCATAGACCGCCGGACCAAAACCCTAATTGTTATCCCCTCATATATGTGAAGCTGAGTCATCCTTTGTGATGATGTGTTGAAAGAGAAATATTCTCTTTAGACGAGTTGGCCAAGATATAGAGTTATTCTCTGATTTGTAAGAATGACTAGGATGAGTCACGTGAAAAGACATGCAATTCCTCATGAATCGTGTGCAGAGCGTGAGAAGAGCTGAGGTTGAGATCCCTATTTCCATGGGCGGTCACATATGTTATGTGGAGACCGTATTATTTCTTTTGGGTCCCTTTGTTGAGCATGCAGAGCTCAAGAGAGCTTATCCACGTATTTGGATAGACATTTATAGTTCAGGCTCAATTTACTAGCTGTGAGTGTGTTTGAGAGGCTGAGAAATATGCTTGAGCCCTAGTAAGGCGTGTGCCTATTATGGGGAATATTCGGCCCTGTCTGAGATTTCCCGAGAGATTTGAATCTCTTTGATATTTTATGGAGAGATGTGAATCTCTCCGGGATTTTAAGAGGAGATGTGAATCTCTTTAAGATTTTGTGGAGAGATATGAATCTCTCCGGGATTTTGAGAGGAGATGTGAATCTCTTTGAGATTTTGTGGAGAGATGTGAATCTCTCTCCGGGATTTTGAGAAGAGACGTGAATCTCTTTGAGATTTTGGAGAGAGATGTGAATCTCTCCGAGATTTTGTGGAGAGATGTGAATTTCTTCAGGTTTGGAGGAGAGATGTGAATCTCTCCGAGTTTTTGAGAAGAGATGTGAATATCTCCGGGATTTTGCAGAGAGATGTGAATCTCTCCGGGATTCTGAGAAGAGATGTGAATCTCTCCGAGATTTTGCGAAGAGATGTGAATCTCTCCGAATTTTTGAGAAGAGATGTGATCTCTCCGGGATTTTGCTGAGAGATTTGACGCTAATTCAGCTCAGTATGCCAACGACATTGAAACTTTTCTCCAAGTTCGTGCTAAAGAGGTCGTCAGTGGAGGCTTATTGCTGCTAACTGTTCCAGCCATCCCAGATGAAGCCCCATCTAATCAATTAACTATGGGGTCACTTTTTGATGTTCTGGGATCTTGTCTCATGGACATGGCTAAGATGGTAAGCGCTTATTTCATTCTCTTCACCAGACCTATCGAGCTCAACCGCCAATATGGAAATATTTCTTAAATTGCTTATATTCATTTTTCAGGGAATAGTGGAAGAAGCTAAGGTAGACTCATTCAATGTGCCAGTGTACTCGACAACACCACAAGAAATAAAGAAATTGATAGAGAGAAATGGGTGTTTTAATATAGAGAGAATAGTAGATATTCTTCCTCAAGAAAATAAGTTAAAGGAGTTTTCTGCACAAACATATAGTGACCATACGAGAGCTGTTATGGAAGTGGTTATAAAGTTACATTTCGGGTGTAACGAGCATACAATCGATCACCTTTTCCAACATCTATATCCCAAGAAATTTGAAGATACTCTTGCAAATTTGATGCAGTCTATGGGGAAAACTATTGTGTTGTTCATTATTCTCAAACGCAAATGACAGGCTTGATCACCGGTTCTCCTCGTGCTGGTGTAATGTTTTTTACACGGTAGTCGTTTGTTGAGGGATTCTGGTTGTGTGTGTTTGTTTTCGGGCTTTAAACTGCTTATTCAGGTCTGGTGTTTGTTTGTGTGCACTGTAGTAGTGCTGTTGATGCAATGTTATGGCACATGCCGATGTAAATATATAACGTGCATGCGAAGTAATAATGTGTGAGGTGATAATCAATGTTTTTGGCATGCGTAGTCTAACAAGTTGATTTTTGCTTGAATCCCCTAAATCTTTGTCTTCGGAATGCCAAAAAAATGACAAGACGGTCATTATTTATGACATTGCAACCAAAAATCTATCTCTGTGAATCCAAACTTAGTTCGTATTACAAAATCTATTTTGTGATTGAAAGCCGATAAAACACAGAAAACGCCCTGTTGCCCCTCGTTTATCTCATGACTGAAACTTGCATAGTCCAAAACCTCATATGATAACAACTCTCATTGGCGTGCTCTCAATTGCTCGGTAACCAAAATCTTCGTGAGAGATATCCAATAATTAACTAATCGGAAAATGGGTCATTTGTCCAAATATTTTTAAAACATGGTTCAAATGGACGAGTAAAAATTAATATGGGTGAAATGGACATTAAAAAAATAGCAAGAATGAAACTGGACTCATCCTGATGTAAATTAAAAATAAAAAAAAGTATTTGAAAATGGATAGGATGAAATTGTTTACATCCAGACTATTTTTACATTTTTGTCCATTTAAACAGTATTAAAATCTAAATGTCCTTTTCACCCAGAAATTGTTGATTTTGGTCTTTTTAACCAATTTTGTGTTAACTAATTATCTTTGCTCGGTAACCAAAATCTTCGTGAGAGATATCCAATAATTAACTAATTATCTTTGACTAAAGATTATTGACCTCTTTTCAACTCTTTTATCAATCCAAATCGTCTCTAAGAATAAAAAACAATTACTAACAATTAACTTATAATAATTGTGTAAAAATAAGAAAAAACTTATAATAATAACAAAAACAATTAACTACAGTATATATTTTGTTTTGACTAGACAAAAATCATTGACCTCCTTTCGACCACTCCATTAGTCATTTACCAGCATGGGCGTATCATGAATAGTTAGGGTGATTGACCATCGAGTAAAATCGAGAATGTTGCAAAAGGTATCCCACGATATGCATAATATGATAGAGGTAAAGTTAATTCACCTGTCATGTCTTCGCCACATCAGTCTTCGCCATATCCATTTCAGAGATGATACACACCGATGGTGTGTACGACGATGTGCACCGTGAAGAAATCGAAGGGCTATTAGGATAGTCCTGGGGAGATTTATAGAGGAGTGGGATAAAAGGTGGGGTCCATCACTTTTTTTTCTCTCACACCAAAATCACGATGCACATCACAGTATACCTTTTCGGTACACCAAACATTCTGGTATCCATTTAGCCTTTGACCTATTTATCACCCTCTACATATCCAGTTAAAATGAACATAATTTGAAATGGATAACATCATCATCAACTATATATGTTATAAATAAATTGTTAAAAATTAATGATCGAAATAAAAATTAGTAGATGGTGAAGTTTGAGTCCAAATTTGTGCACCCCTCATAAATCGTGATGCACATTCCGACCGCTATTATTGGCCAAAATCACTGGGCCAGTTTCTGAATTTTTGTTTCACTTTTTATTTTTTATTATAAAATTCATTTAAAGTCAGGAGAAAAACAAATTAAACTCTACATGTCTCCATTAACGCTTTCTCTCTCTTCAGATCACATGTTCAGTCACTGTTGGTTCTCTTTCGAAGTTTGGGACTATTTTATTAAGTCTTTCAAAATTTCATGGCAGTTGCCGGGTACGTTGCTTCAAATTTTATAATGCTTGGAAGTCTAATGTTCTTCATGGAAAATGAAGAAAAGTCGGGCAGATAATCCATTATGCTATTTGTTGTATCATCTGGAATGAAAGGAATAGTAGAGTCTTTGGTGCAAGGAAGAAAAGTGTGGCGAAGGTAATTGACCATGTTAAATATACTGTTGTTTTAATTATTTATTTTTTTGACAAGAAAAGGGCAAATTTAATTAAAAGTTAACATTCATCAAAGAGATGAAAGTTAAGAAAAATACAAAGGAGTCTCAACACATTAGTTGTTCCCAATTATAGCTTCTCAATTACAAATAAAAGTACTCAAAGAGATCCATTCAAATAACTTAGAACCCAATGACCAATTATAAAGCGTATACTTGACCGCTATAATCAACTGCTCAATACTTCTCTTTTTATTGTTAAACACCCTGTTATTACTCTCTCTCCAAATTGTCCACCAGATTGCGAAAGGTAAAATTTCCTAAAATCTCTTATCATATTTCTGTTCTTCTTAACCGACCATTTCCATAAATTGAATTTTATAGTTTCCGAGAATACACATTTAACCCCAAAGTTGTCTAAGAAGTATTGCCAAACCTTCCTTGTTTCATTACAATGAAGAAATAAATGACCCTGGTTTTCTATCTCTTCGTTACACAAATGGCAAGTTGGTGAATTAACCTTTCCATCTTGATGCAAAAACTCCAAAGTTGGTGCTCCATTGTAACATAAACACCAAACTATGAAAGAAACTTTAGGGATTTTTAGGTTCCAAATTTGTTAATGAGGGAAAACTAAAAACCCATTAATCTCTTATAAGGTGTAACAACTGGCCACTAAGAACTTAGTAGCAAAGTTCGATTTCCGGTCATCTTCCTCCTCATTATTGTGAACTGATGTGGTAAAATATTCAAGTAAATGCAGCATATTAGCAATCTCTCCAACTTCATGCTTATTTAAATTTCTCTTGAAGCTGAAATTCCAAACCCCATTTGCTGAAATCATGTTCTTAACAGTAACTTTCTTTTGCTTGGAAAGATTATAAATAGAACTGGATCTATCTTTTAAGACGAAATCACCATCCCACTTATCAGACCAAAACTGGACAGAAACACCATTCTTCAAGATAAAAGTTGTGTTTTGTTGCAGATAATTCCTTGCTTTAAGAATGCCTGCCCAAAGGCTATGACCAACAGTCTTAGAGTAGGTATTAGGAAAGAAAGAATTTACATTACCTCCAAACTTCTCATGCACTATCTTCCTTCATAAAGCATCTTCTCACTTCCATATCTCCAAATCCACTTGCAGTGCAAGGCTTCATTCACAATCTTCAATTTTTTGATCCCAATACCACCTTGAGATTTAGGCACAGATGCTTTTTTTCCTAGAAACCTAGCTCCTTTTCTAAGTTGCCTTGAAAGATCACCATAAGAAATTTCTCATTATATTCTCAATCTCTTTGGCCATTGATGCTAGCATCTGAAACATTGAGAGATATTGTTGTTTTATGGTCTTGTGAACTAGACACTTTCAGGTTTACTGATCCCAGTCTCATTTGGAGTAACTGGGATCGTCTGATGCTTGTGTAATTTTCCTTTATGCTTTGTAAAGGTTTTTCTTAATATAACCTTCTTCTTCGGAAAAATAAATAAATAAATAAACACTCTCTCTCTCTCATCTCTTCTCATCACATCCGTCTACCACTATCACCGTGGCCGTCATTGAATCATCACGAAGAAGAACTTGGATTTCAAAAACAATATTCGGAGATTTAGTCATATTGGTCAAGACATTTAGTTTCGGTAGGAAAATAACACCTAAAAGGTGAGATAATGTGAAAACAACCGTATTGCTTTGGCAATTATATCCAATGCAATATATGTTGCTTTGGCAACTACAATATCTCCAGAGGTTACTCGTCTTACAAAAGTATTTTGCGGCCATGAGATTACCTTGTTCAAAAATGGTCCAAGGATATAAACTTTGTAACAATATTCTTATTATATGTGTTCTTGGCCAATTGTAGACTGACTTATAGTCCATAGACTCCATACTCCATAGTTGATTTCAACGCTACAAATAATTTTAACCTTTAATTTATCCTTCTTTTTCTTTGTACTGATCCGAAACGTCATGTAAAGTTGTCCGGTATGATTTTAAATATATACCAAGCCGGCTGGCCGTAGCAATCAACATGTAAACAATAAAAGTAGTTTTATACTGTACGCGATGATGGTTGACAAAAAAGAGCAGAAAAGAAAATTTCGTTTATCATTTAGACAGTTTGTTTCCTTTCAATTTATGTTCCTGTGTTCCATGAAATTATTAAAAAAAAACACAAAAATGGTTAAAAAGGTCAAAATCAACAATTCCTGGGTGAAAAGGACACTTAAATTTTGATATTGTTTAAATGGACAAAGATGAAAAAAAAATAGCCAAGGATGTAAACAGTTTCATCCTACCCATATTCAAATACTTTTTCTTATTTTTAATTTACATCAGGATGCATCCAGTTTCATCCTCGCCATTTTTTAAGTTAAAGTCAGGATGAATCCAGTTTCATCCTTATTATTTTTTTGGTGTCCATTTCACTCATACTAATTTTTACTCGTCCATTTGAACCATGTTTTAAACATATTTGAACAAATGACCCATTTTCGGTTATTAAAAACGCGTGTATACCAGCAAATTTTTGCAGACCATCGGAAGCATATACAAACAAAAGATGGAAGCGTATCCAATGAATGGTGGAAATGGTCCAAATAGCTATCCCAATAACTCATTTCTTCAGGTAACGGTTGTTAGAGATGTGTATCCGAATTTCGGTGAATTTGATTTCTTTTTTATGCTTTGTTTTTTTGGCAGAGATTTTTTGTTGATTGGTCTAAATCAATGATTGATGAGGCAATTGCAGATTACCTTGACATCCAAATTTCCCCACCATCAAACACTTTTAGGATAGCAGATTTGGGTTGCTCTGCGGGGCCAAATACCTTCATTGCCATGCAAAACATGATAGAAGCTACTGATCGTAAATACCACGAATCCGAAGGACTAAGTGGTTTAGCACCTGAATATCATGTCTATTTTAATGACCATGCATCAAATGATTTCAAAACCCTTTTTGTAACTCTCCACCGGAGAAAACTTACTTCGCCGCCGGTGTACCGGGTTCTTTTCACACCCGTTTATTTCCTAAGGGTAGTCTTCATGTAGTTCATTCTTCGCTTTCAATTCAATGGTTGTCTAAAGTACCAAAAGAAGTGTTAGATATTGATTCTCCTGCTTATAATAAAGGTAGAATCCACTATACGAATGCTAGAGATGAAGTGTTTGAAGCTTATTCAGCTCAATATGCCAAGGACATTGAAGCTTTTCTTCATGCTCGTGCTGAAGAGGTCGTCTGTGGGGGCTTAGTGGTTCTCATTGTTCCGGCCGTCCCAGATGAGAGTCCACCTTCTCAATTACACACACAATCTATGTTTGATATTTTGGGATCTTGTCTCATGGACATGGCCAAGACGGTAAGAGCTTCTTTTCTTTTTCCTCAACTTGCCTGTATATACATGGTACAGAGACAACTACAGATTCTACACATTAACAATTTATTATTACTTCTAATCAGTGGGATGAACAAATTTTGCAGGGAATAATGGAAGAAGCAGAAGTGGACTCTTTTAACTTGCCAGCATACTCAACAACATCACGAGAATTAAAGAATTTGGCAGAGAGAAATGCGTGTTTTAATATAGAGAGAATCGTGGATATTCTTCCTCGAGAAAATAAAATGAGACCTTCTGCACAAACATTGAGTGACCATTTCAAAGCTGCCCTCGAAGGGGTTATACAATCACACTTTGAATTCGACGAGCATGTTCTTGATCACCTTTTCCAACATTTATATCCCAAAAAAATTGAAGATACTTTTGCAAGTTTGACCACGTATATGGAGAAAACTACTACGTTGTTCGTTATTCTCAAACGCAAATAACAAGCTATTTTGTTTACTGGGGTGATCACCATCTCTTTGAAGTTTTTGAGGAGGGTGCAAGATTTTATAGTTTGTTGTGAATTTCTGGCTGGTTGTGCGTTTGTGTATGTATAACTAATCTAGTCGGGCTTCTTGTTTAAAGCAATCGAAACAAAAAAATACAGCATATGAGTAATGTAATCGGTAATAACCCTTCCTCCGGCATGGCAAGTTCTAGTAATTTGATTTACTTTTTAACCTGAGTCTCCTAAATTTCTATGTAATCATTGTGCATTACACAAGAAGATAAAAAAAAGCGTTTCAGAGGTCAGATGTGTCGTATTTGAGCCAAAATCTAGTCCATGTCCCGAATTCTGCTTGACCAAAAATCTATCATTGTGATATATCCAAAATTTCACCCAAAATCTTCATTGTCACCTAAGCCGCAAGCTCAAAAATGTTTTGAATTAGCCGGTTGATCGGGTGGAAATAGATAAATTTAAGATTCATTCATTTTTGATATTACAAGCGACATTCTTTTACTCAACAATAGGCTAGAAAGAGTTGGTTTCTTTAAGTTTGTAAAACTTAGAACAGAATCAATCGTTCCATCTGTTAATTCACGGCAAAGTTGGAGCTTGAACGGATGGCGTCAAATTTACTAATCCAAAATGGCTTGGGTTATAAACAAATTTTTTTATTATCCACACTAGCGCCGGCATCGTGTTCACTAGTTTTAACTAACATGTAATAAGTAACATGTAATAACAAACTATGCTAGTTGGCCATAATGACTGACATGTAATAACTAACATGTAAAAAGTCCTGTGAAATTGGCCCTAATATAACTGACATGTAACAATGAACAGTTAATATGTGACGATGGTTGTACAAAAAGCGTAGAGATTTTTTTTTTATTATCAATTGGATTCCTTTCTATTTGCATTCTTGTGTTCTATGAAACATATACAGATAACAAATGGAAGTGGTAACCTCAATGACACTCTCTACTACACTACTGGAACGCTCGATCAATTCAACTTCTCAGTGTTTCCCGACCTTGTCTCTCTCAATCTCAATCTCAATAATCTGGTTGGTGATATCCCAACTCAAATTGGGTCTCTTCCAAAACTTGCTTATCTTGATCTGGGAAGTAACAACTTCACTGGAAACTTATAGAATCTGATCGAGCTCGAGTTAGAATGTTATTAATGGCTCAATTCCATCAAGCATAGGAAACTTAACTATGCTTGAACGCATGACCTTCTACAGCAACCAACTCAGTGGAGTGCTTCCTCGAGAAATAGGTAACATGGAAAGCTTGAAGATTTTTTCCATGTACAACAACACATTGCAAGGAGAACTTGGAAATCCTTAATCTCGCAAATAACAACTTCACTGGTAGTATACCAGAAGAGTTCGGTCCCAGATCGCTAAAAAATGCAAGCTTCTCTTCCAACAATTTCACTGGAAAGCTTCCTCCAAACATTTGCGTAGGAGGGAACCTCGTACACTTGACAGCCAACAAAAATAATCTAAACGGACCAATTCCTGAAAGCTTCAGAAACTGCACAAAATTATCCAGAGTCCGGCTAGGCAACCTTCTTGAAGGAGACACCACAAATGCATTTGGAGTTTACCCACTTCTGGAATTCATTGACTTGAGTAGAAATCAGTTGCCGGGTGAACTGTCACCGAACTGGGGATTTTGCACCCAGCTTGGGTACTTCAGAATATCGGAGAACATGATATCAGGTGAAATTCCACCAGTTATGGCAAGCTTGAAATCTCTGGAAGATATTAGCCTTTCTTCAAATAAGTTGTCAGGTCATATTCCAGTGGTATGTTTAATCCTGATTCAGTTATAATCAATATTAATTTGAGCAGAAATCAATTCTCAGATAAGATACCCATAGAAATTGGGAAATTAGCACGTCTGCAAATTTTGGATTTGTCTGTAAACAACCTCAGTGAGCCTTTACCTGGGGAAATTGGAGACTGCCAAGACATAATATCTTTGAAACTCAATAATAACAAGTTAAATGGACCAATTCTGCACCAGGTTGGGAATCTGGGGGCTTTGCAGTCTAATCTTGATCTCAGTCAAAACGAACTCAATGGAGAGATATCACCTCAGCTTGGGACTTTAAGAAATTTGGAGAGCTTGAAACTCTCTAACAACAAGCTATCTGGTTCAATACCCTCTTCTCTACAGGGTATGCTTAGTCTTACATCTATTGATCTTTCAAATAACAAACTCGAGGGTCCAGTTCCAGATGTGAACGCATTCGAAAAAGATCCTGTCAAAGCCTTAGGTGGTAATCAAGATCTGTGCAGCAATGAGTTGAAGACTTTGAGTCCTTGTAGTGGTACACCATCATCCAATAACCGCAGCAAAACCAATAAATGGAAATTGATTATTGCAGTGGTTGTTCCGGTTGCCGTATCACTGGTTCTTCTGATTCTGTTTCGAATTTTCTGCTGCCACCGTAACCACAAAGTTGACTTCGATGAGAAAAACCTAGATTCAGGTGGTGATAGATTATGCTCGGTATGGTTCAAGGATATTGTAAAGGCAACAGAGAATTTCAATAAAAAGTACTGCATAGGCAAAGGTGGACAAGGAAGTTTATACAAAGCAACACTTCAAAATGACAGAATTCTTGCTGTAAAGCACTTCCATGAAACATCATCATCATCTACCCACTACAAGCGTTTCGAGTCTGAAGTACGTGCAATGACAGACATATGTCACCGAAATATTGTGAAAATGTACAATTTCTCTTCGACGAATGGCTGCGTGTTCTTGGTATATGAATACGTGGAGAGGGGTAGTTTGGAAAATGTGTTGTATAACGAGATAGAGGCAAAGATGTTGGACTGGTCAATGAGGATAAAAATTATCAAAGGTGTGGCGCATGCCTAATTTTACTTGCACCATGACTGCACCTCGCCAATTGTGCACCGAGACATAACCGGAAGTAACATTTTACTGAACCCGGAATATGAAGCTAAGGTCTCAGATTTCGGGACAGCAAGGTTGCTAAAACCAGATGCGTCTAACTGGACAGTAACAGTCGGCTCCTATGGATACATCGCTCCAGGTACATTTATTCTTCTTCATTTATATAAATAACTTCGTTGATGCTTACTTGCTTCTGGCAAATCCCAGTTATTCTTCACATAAACCTTTCTGTGTCCGAATCTGGATGCCAGAATAGTATTTCTAGTCATTACATTAAAAACATAAAGGTGTCTGCAATCATACAGAGCCAACAATAAATAGTGTAAGATTGAGTTTCGAGAAATAAAAGAACAGAACGTTGGAAGTACAGACTAGATTTTAGAGATTTCTTGGTTTATGAAGACATGCTAAGCTTTAGTTAACCTGAAAATAGCGAGTTGAACTTGAATATTTTGCTATGAAATAGATGGTTAAACTCTTAGATACTTGCTAAAAATTTCCTAATTCGTTAAGCTGATTGATGTCAAGTTTATTCCATTAAATTAATTCCTCTTTTACTGTTTCCAGAGCTTGCATCTACAACGAAGGTGACAGAGAAATGTGACGTATACAGTTTCGGAGTTGTTGCATTGGAACTCTTATTCGGGAAACACCCTGGAGAATTCCTTTTGCACCTACTATCTCAAGGACATGATCTATTTCTAGTTGATGCATTAGACAAGCGCCTAACTCTCCCAACTGGAGTAATTCCAGATGAATTGTTGCCAACTGTAACCCTTGCTTTGGCATGTACACGTACATCTCCAAATTCTAGACCGACGATTTATTAATTTTGTAAGTCGTGAGCTGACAGCAAATACAGTTCTTCCTATAGATGAAAATTTTCACTTGCTCACATTGCAGAAACTGCTGAAGGTTTTGTAATTGAACTATGACAATTTATTAGTAACATTTTCACTTCCTTCAATGTAATCTTCTTTTCATTTTTCACATTCTCTTCTTTTCTTTGGAGGTGAGGTCTCTGTCCCCCTCCTTCTTTGATTAATAAAGCCTCCTAGCGAGTTTTTCGCAAAAGATAAACTACAAGATCAACCCAATCCTCCTAAATATTGTTAACTTGATTCACTTCACTACCATTCTAATACATGGGTCACCCCCAAAATTTATCAGACTACATCATGGGTCTTTTGTTCCAGAAGCAAATACTAACCCTATTCAGAAACCGTTTACAAATAGCAAAACAAAAAAAAAACAAAAAAAAGGGATCAAAATACTTACCGATTCTCCTTGCCCTTTCGTCAAACATCTGCAAAGCACTTCATAAATGTTAAATAAAAATTTAGGCTAATCTGAGTGAAGAAACTATTAGGTGTGGTGATGAGAGAAATTTCCAACATCAGGTGAGGAGGACTTTCGAATTACAGGAACTGAATTTCGCAAACATTGCCACTGCCCACGAGAAAGGGAGAAATTGAGGGAGAAATGGGTTTTTGAGTAGAAAGAGAAAATTGGCTATTCTTCCTCCAGAAAATAACCCAAAAAGGTTTTCTGCACAAATAGAATTGATTACACTTCAGATGTAACGAGCATCTTATTGAAGAAATTCTCGCCGTTTTGCCCAAGTCCATGGGAAAGCTTTTGTATTGTGCGTTATTCTCAAACGCAAATGAAATCTTGTTTATTTTTACTAGTTTTCTTTTCTTTCTTGTTTTTTTGTACTTCTCGAGGTAGTATATAACGTTTTATGTTCGAGGGGTTCAGATTGACTGTGTGTGTGTTTCTGGGCCTTCAAAGGGTTTCCAAGGTGGTTGTCTCCTGACGTGGCCACTTAGAACGCCATAATTGAACAGACGGGAAAAAAAGCCCAGCTAAATTGGGACCTACGGTGATTTGGGCCCTATGGATTTTTTTCCACTCCGTAGAGAATGATAAGGGGTACATAAGTTTGATGAAACTATCATTTTACCCTCTATGAAATTTTAATACTACCAATTTTTCCTCATTAAATCCTAATAATAAAAAAAAAACAAAAAAAAAATCAAACGAAAACATTGTTGATAGTCACCAAATTCACTAAAATAGGTAATTTTTCGTTTTAGCTCGAATCATGTATTTTTTTATTAACCCAATCCCCTAGAGTAGGTTTCAATAACATGTAATCACTCAAACAATCCAATTTTTTTAAATCAAAGTTTTTTGGGTTTATAATAATCGGTCTACGTCAATGCACTTGTAAACCGATTTAATTTAGAAACAGTTGTTGTTTATGCCCGCAAAGACCGATTGTCCAGGATGGCATTCTGGTCGGAGGAAATTGAACCAGAATCGGTCTACGTTAATGCCCACATAGCTCGATTCTGGTATGGAAGAGATAATTATTTTCCTGTGTTTTTTTCTGTTAGAATCGGTTTGCACGGTACATATATAAAAACCAATTCCTGTTTTGCAATGTTAGGAATCGGTTTTTATATATGTATCGTGTAAACCGATTCTGGTTAACCAAAAAAAAATTTAGTTAATACTTGATCATAAAATGAGTATGAAATGATACTCGATTTCATTTCGATTAAAAATGAAAATGAAAATGATTCTATATGATTTTACCCGATTTGAAAATGAGTATAACTTTATACTCGAATTGAATTGAAAACGAGTATAACTTTATACTCGAATTGAAAATAAGTACCACTTCTTAAACGATTTGAAACTGAGTATGAAGTCATACTCATTCTTAACTCGGGTATAAAATGAATTTTAATTTTATTTGATGTTTAAAATTACATAATTCACAGATAAAAAGAAAAAATTTACCCACAATCGGTTGATTTTCATGTCCATATAAACCGATTCTGAATAGATGCAAGTTTCAAAAAATCTTTGTATGTTTTTGAGGTTACAATCGGTTGATACCAATTGCAACATATACCAAATCTGAGTTGGTGTTCTTCAAAAAAATTCAAATTTTCAAATTTTTTCATGTTCAGATGATTCATTAACACAAATTAATTTCACATCTAACATGATATTTTACTACTAACCACCTGAATTAATACTAATTAATCGGAAGTAAATAAGTCATTAAAAAAATAGTTGGTTAAGGGGCTTTTCATTTTACTTCAAAATATCACTTTTTTATCACGTAGTGATAGGCCCAAATTAATCCTTATAGGCCACAATTTAACCAGGAAATAAAGAAGGATGCTGATTGCTGAGACGTAATTTCTGAATTAAAAAGAAAAAAAGGCGAAAAAGGAACAACGACACCACTGACTTGGGACAGCCTTGGTCTTCCACTGACGACAACACTTGCCGATTATTGACAAATACGAGTAGTCAATTAGATGCTTTTCAAATTGCACTATTGTGCAAGTGTTCCCGGATATTATTCGAATGGGTTATATACGCACACAGTCACAGATCCTTGGAAACATATTCAGAGCAAGATGGATGTGGCACCCTCGAAGACGCTCTCAGGGTCAGCTACTACTGAAGCAATTCCAATGAATGGTGGAGATGGTCGTAATAGTTATGCCAATAACTCTTCTCTTCAGGTATGAACTTCTTAATGATTATTAGCGTTGCATGATAAATTCGTCTTGCTAACCAATTTTGACGAGTTTTAGTTTTTTTTTTCCTTTTTGGTTGGGGGGCAGAGATTTGTGGTTGATAGGTCCAAATCGATGATCGATGAGGCAATTGCAAATTATCTTGACATCGGAATTTGCCCATCATCAGACACTTTTAGGATAGCAGATTTGGGTTGCTCCGTAGGACCAAATACGTTCATTGCGATGCAAAACATAATCGAAGCTATTGATCTTAAATACCGCAAATATGGTTCATCCCCTGAATATCATGTCTATTTCAATGATCATGCATCAAATGATTTCAACACTCTTTTTGTATCCCTTCCACCTGAAAAGCGTTACTTCGCTGCCGGTGTGCCGGGTTCATTTCACACCCGTTTGTTTCCGAAGGGCTCTCTTCATGTAGCTCACTCTTCGACTTCGCTTCAATGGTTGTCTCAAGTACCGAAAGAAGTGTTGGATATTAACTCTCCTGCTTATAACAGAGGGAGAATCCATTATCCCAATGCCAAACATCAAGTGGTTGAAGCTTATTCAGCTCAGTATACCAAGGACATGGACGCTTTTCTTTATGCTCGTGCAGAAGAGGTCGTCTGCGGTGGCTTAGTAGTTCTGATTGTTCCGGTCGTTCCAGATGAGACCTCACCTTCTCAATCACGCGTGGAGTCTCTTTATGATATATTGGGATCTTGTCTCCTGGACATGGTTAAGACGGTAAGAGCTTATTTGTTTGTTTTTTTTTTTTTGGTCAATACAAATAAAGGTTTTAAAAAGTCATGTGCATCATTTTTTAACACGGTCAGTGGTCGTCACAACACCAATTTTCTTTTTCCAACTCCGGTATAATTATAATTGCGAATTATCACTATTCTTTTTTTCTTTCGACGGCTAAATTACCACTAAAACTACTAATAGTTCATGGTGGTTTTGAAAAGTCACCGATTGATATACTCAATGCCAGCGAGTGTTGTTAAGGTGAATGCTAACAGCATGTTCGGATACCATTTCAGAAATTGTTTTCTAACTTCTGTAAACAAAAAAGTCATAAATTAAGTTCTTTTTCGACTATAGGAAATTAGTTTGGCGACACAATTTCAAAATGACGTCTAGAAGCAAAATATTTAACTTTTTGTTTCTGATTTTTTGACGTCTATAAGTAAAAATACTTCTACTTCTAGCCTATTTGGATGTTACACCAGAAGTTGCTTTTTTAGAAACAGAAAAGTCAGAAGATAGTTTGCGTAGCACATGAGAAGTTGTTCTTTTGACTTTTAAAAGTCAAAAAGCCAGAAATCAGTTTGGGTATTGAATTTCAAAACGACTTTTAGAAATCGAAAAATTAACTTTTTTTTGTAAAGCAAAATAGTTTTGCTTATGGCTTCTGCTTCTGGTATCCAAACGCGTTATTCGTGCACATAGTTTCAGAATGACTTCTAAGAGCAAAAAAAGGTTAACATTTTGCTTCTGACTTTTAATTCTGGCGAAACAGAAGAACTTTTGCTTCTGATATCCACAAAGGCTATAACACCTCCATATCGCTGAAAAAGAGTTTGAAAGGCATATAATAATGCAGTTCTATTTGAGCGTGTTTTTCCTTCCCCTTAATGATAAATGCTTATTTATGCTAACTATCAACAGAACTACATGAGTTTGAATTAAGGTAAAGTAATCCAGTTAGAGCAAGTTTTATGTCAAATTCGTCATTTGGATTCAACAATCATATCATCGTTCAAATTATCAACTATTTTTATCAAATTATGAAAAAAATCAGAACAAAAAGAGAACACATATTAACTTACCTCTCTTTGGATTGTCAATCAAAATACGAAATTGAAATATGTAGAAATTCATTACCAACCCAGGAACAAACTCTCTGAAGCAATTGAATTGATTAGATTCATGATGGCGAGAAATTAAGAGGGGGTAGTTCCAGGAGTTCGGTCAAACGGTGGGGTTCAAATTTTAAAGTGTGGCATGAATAAAATTGGAATTCCAGGA
The DNA here is from genome assembly GCF_003573695.1 of Papaver somniferum. Lineage (NCBI taxonomy): Eukaryota > Viridiplantae > Streptophyta > Magnoliopsida > Ranunculales > Papaveraceae > Papaver > Papaver somniferum. The sequence goes on from NC_039365.1 coordinate 24,188,241, forward strand.
ACTGAAACTATATCCTTCAGTGAAAAATCAAATGACATCTTCTCCGTGGAAGTTGAAACTACATCCTTTCAAATCCACCCGTTGATTATACTGACATTTCCATTTTTTTTTCTTTCAAGCAATATTTAAAAGAAGAAGAGTGGGGGAGGGGGGTTAGTTTTTTTTTCTTTTTTTTTTCTTTTGGAGAATAAGAAGAAGAGTGGAGTGTTTGAGTGATTTTGAGAAGAGAACAGGGATAGGAGAGTCCCTTGGTTTTCTGTGTATAAAACCAAAAAAAAAAAAAAACGCTAATCTGATTAGCATTGAACGTTGCCCAAATTCGGGTTGGACGGTTGACCAAGTCATCCGCTATTCATATCGCTGTTTTTTGGCGTGATTCTATTTAATGTTAAATGCTGTTCTGTTTAGCGTTCCTATGTTCCCACCATAAGACTTGATCTTCCATGAACAAATCCAAATGCTAAGATGGCATGGAAGATGGAATTCTTCCACCATGTGACTTGATTTTAGTAGTGTGAAACTAATACATTTTGGAAACAGTAAAACTGTAAAAAACTATGAATTCCAAACATAACCGAGAATAGTTGGTGTGATACACTAGTAGACGGTAACGTGTTATTAGAGAAATATTTGTGTTGTGTCTTCTATTTATAATCTTTGTCTAAAAACGTAAAATATGCAAGTCTAAATTGTTTAATGGTTCTAAACCTGGCTATAAACAACTATTTTCTAAGGACATACACTTTTATTCAAAAATGTCAAGTGACTTGGAGCATGATCGGATAGGGTGACAGCGGCTAGTCACTTCCCATCCATTGTCAAACTTTCTATGAAAGATGTGGTTTTGGCAATGAATGGAAAATCGCGTGTTGCCAGGAATTAAGTGAGTTTTCGATTTGGATTACTGACTTTTTTTTTTTGACCAAAGACGAAATTTTATTAAAAGCCTAAAAAGATACAACTTGGAAACAAAGTCCTGACTCTTTACAACCAGCTACTAGAGATCCAGGAAAACAAGACAGACTAGAACAAGGAAAAAACAGACTCAATAACTATGACAACCCTTAAGGTTATTCTGAACTAGACTCTCATAGATTATGCTTGCAGGATCCTCCCACCAAATTTGAGAGTGTATACTAGTTTTAGAAAACTTAGCAAGCTTATCAGCTACTTGATTATAAACCTTCTTTGAAAAAGAAACTACACTAGACTCTAAATTGCTAAGTAAAGACTGAAATTCTTGAAGGAGATGTTGATCTTCCCATTTAAAGTTATTAAAATCCCCATTGCATCAATTAACCACATCCAAGTTATACCCTTCAATAATCACTTGTTTATAACCTAACTTCTTGATCCAATTAAGAGCTTGCAAGAGAACTAACGCTCCGGATTGATTGATATCCCTTGCTACTGCTGAGTAGTCCATTTCCCCCACAAATTTTCTTGTATGATCACGCAAAATTAGAGCAAGACCAACATTAGTATTTTTACCCTTAATTGATGCATCTATATTTAACTTTAACCAATTTTTTATGGGGGTTTTTCCCAATGATATGAATGTTTTGTATCTGAGAGATTAACTAAATGCCCTGAATGAGAAAATAGATGCATGTAATTTCCAATCCTGTGGATGATGCTGGATGGATTATGCAATTTATTTTCAAAAAAAAATTCACATCTGGCTTTCTAGATGTGCCAGAGAGTACAAGCAGCAAGAGGAGCCATATTTCTTTCCTGAGCTTCCAAAGAGTTATTATTGCCGAACCAGGAAGTAATCCATTTTATAAGATTATTAGCAGCTTTTAAAGATTGTAAAAGTGCAGCAGAGATTCCAAACCAAATAACTTCAGCAAACTGACACTGCATAAGAATATGTGTACTTGATTCTTCATATAGTTGACACATTGGACATAATTGATGCATAATATCTCTTTTACTGAATAATCTTTGGTTGACTGGAAATATATCTTGACAGCATTTCCACAAGAAAATTTGAACCTTATGTGGAACTTCCAAATGCCACAATCTTAACCATCCCTTACCCTCCATATGATGTAGATTAGAAGCTCCCTTATTATACTTAGTGAGTTCATTATATGTAGATTTAGTAGTGAAAGCTCCACAAGTAGTAAGTGACCATCTTAACTTGTCTTGTCCTTGTTTAGGAATTCTAATTGAGGTAATCTCTTGAAGCTGCTCAGAAGAGAAGTATTGGCTTAAAAGTTGAGTATTCCAAGTTTTACCATCTACTTGCATTAACTCAGCAACCTTCATATCTGTTTTCAAATTATTCTTGTTAATTCTATCACCTTCATGCTGACTCAAATTAGGGAGCCAATTATGCTGAAATGCCTTGACAGAATTACCATCTCCAATTTCCCAAATATAATGTTGTTTAACTACTTGCAGCCCATACTGAATACTTTGCCATACCCATGATGAATTCTTTTTAGAAGCATCTTCAGTGAGTAAATCTTTATTCTTCACATAAATAGCTTTTAGGACCTTCACCCACTCAGTTTGAGGTTGAGTAAGCAATCTCCAAGATAACTTAGTGAAAAAGCGGGGGTCTAACAACACCACCCAATGTTTCGCTTAGCAATCTGTATGGACCAACTCCAATATACTTTGCTAGAGAATCAACTAGATAGTCAGACTCAATCTATATTAAAGTATATCGAGGATTTAATATATCTATCTTGTTTTTATTTACTCGAGCTAACAGAAATTAGCGAGTCCTTAATCAAACTGAAGGAATAACTTGGATGGTACCAAAGACCAATATCCAAGGATCAATCAATGACAATCAACAACCAAAGGTTGGATTGCTCTAATTGATGATCTAACGCACAACCTGTATTATTTCAATTATAAAGATAAAACAACATAATGCGGAAATTGAAATAACACAGACACCAGAAATTTTGTTAACGAGGAAACCACAAATGCAGAAAAACCCCGGGACCTAGTCTAGATTGAACACACACTTTATTAAGCCGCTACAGTCACTAGCCTACTCCAAGCTAACTTCGGAATGGACTGTAGTTGAACCCCAATCAGTCTCCCATTGATCCAAGGTATAGTTGTACTCCCTACGCCTATGATCCCAGCAGGATATTGCGCACTTGATTCCCTTAGATGATCTCACCCACAACTAAGAGTTGCTACGACCCAAAGTCGAAGACTTGACAATAAACAAATCTGTCTCACCCAAACAAGTCTATCAAAGGATCAATCTGTCTCCCACAGATAAACCCTAAGAAGTTTTGTTCCGTATTTTGATAATAATCAAGGTGAACATGAACCAATTGATAGTCCAGTCTTATATTCCCGAAGAACATCCTAGAGTAATCAATCACCTCACAACAATCTTAATCGTATGGTATCGAAACAAGATGTTGCGGAATCACAAACAATGAGACGAAGATGTTTGTGATTACTTTTTATATCTTGCCTATTGAAGATATCAATCTCAAGCCAATCAATCTGATTGTACTCGTACGATAGAAGATGCAAGATCAGATCACACAACTACGATAAAAGTAGTATCGGTCTGGCTTCACAATCCCAATGAAGTCCTTAAGTCGTTAACCTAGTTTTAGAAGAAGAAAACCAAAGGTTAAAGGAGAACCGACTCTAATATGCAAACTAGTATCACACGTGAGGTGTGGGGATTATTTTTGCACAGATACTAGAGTTTTCCTTATATAGTCTTTCAAATCATGGTTTGCAATTAAGTTACCTTTGTAACAAAGAAATCAATATCCACCGTTAGATGAAAACCTGATTTAGATTCAAGCTAGTATTTCTCAACCGTTAGATCGAAAACTTAGCTTGTTACACACACTTGACAATGCACGCTTCTAGGTTTGTTAACCGTACCCAAACATATGCACTTGTTGGTTCAACAATAGTTAACCAAATGGTTAGCCATATGAGCATTCCATATCAACCACGTTCTTCTTCACCATAACTAGTTCAAATGAGTTCAAATCAACTAGTTAGATAGTTGTTCAATTGCAAGGAAATATCATGTACTACACAAGACATAATTGAAGCAAAGATGATTTGATTCACTCGAATCGGTTCATGAACTTTTATAGCCACGGTTTACAAACTGCATTCTTTAGTCTTTTTAAGTTTAAGTTAAGAAATCAACTTCAGATATATAAACTTCTCAAGTTCGCAGACTAAGTTCGCGGACTTAAGTTACCGGGCAGAGTATACAAACTCCAGCAAAATTTCTCGGGTATGAGAACTTCGCCAGTTCGTGGACTGGGTTCGCGGACTTAGTTTCACGCAAATAGGTTTTCAACTCCAGCAGAAATTCTCGGGTTTGAGAACTTCGGAAGTTCACGGACTGAGTTAGCGGACTTGGCTTACGCAATTCTTCTGGTTCTCTTGATCACAAAGATCGCAAACTTTGGTTCAAGGAATATGACTTATACATAAATGTGTTTCCACAACACTGCTTATGTCCACCATTGGTTATGTAATCTGAACTCTCATTTCAATGATTGAAACATTCTTAGAGGACGTTACACAGTTGTTACACAATTTCTCTTCAAAGCAATTTTCAAGATGATTGAAATATATCATGACTTTCGTCACATGGTAAAGATAAACTTGGTTAAAGTGAAGAGCTTACCAACTCATATTTCGAGATATAGATAGGCGAGGTATACTCGGCTCGAAATACCAAATGTGTATTATCAAAGTATATATATCTAGCATACGACTTCTTGTCTCAAATAGTAGGAGATAGAGTAGATAGACTTTTGAGTGATAGATAAGTTCAAGTCTTCACATACCTTTTTGTCGATAAGTTCCACCGGTTCCTTGAGTAGTTCTTCTACTTGTATGATGAATCGCCATGAAGTCCTTCAGCTCAACTACACTTTCTATCCTAGTCCGAGACTTAGCTATAATAGACTAGAAATCAAGACTTATAATTTTGATCACTAACATTGACAAACATGCTTGAGATAGCAACACATGAGAGTTCGACCGAGCAATGCTCTAACAATCTCCCCCTTTGTCAATTTTAGTGACAAAACTATCAATATATATGGAATACAAAAAAGATAAAGAAACTTTAGTAGCTCCTATTTCACATGTCAAATCTTCAACATTCCTCAAAATCTTCGTCACTTCCAAGTACTCCAATGATCCCAAAGGTTGTAAGTTTAGCATCACCACTGTTGAAGATCAGTAGCTATAATAATAAGAAAACATAGTTCTCGATCATTGTTATACAGTGTCATAGTATTATTACACAACATCAAAGTTCAATTGTATCACAACTTCAACAATAATACTATGGTGATATGTATCACTCCCCCTTAGTCAATACTCCATCTCACATGGAAACCACTCCCCCTTATATAATGATCCGAAAACGATATGTATTTGTACTGTAAACTACATATTAATTCTCCCCTTTTTTGTCAATTAAATTGGCAAAGGTACAAGAACGGGATCATAATGAAATTTCCGAGAGAGACATTTCATGACAAAAGAAAAAGAAAAAAAAAATACATACCAACTAATTTAGATGCAATCATAAAGCCGAAGCTAAATGCATTCATCAAGGAGTTTAAATATACAAGATAACCCCTCTAAAATTCCACAGCCGCACACCCTTCAAGATATGACCACTAAGCACAAGTTCAAAAGAACTCTCCCCCATTTTATGTCATTCCCGAAGGAACAACAAGAGCGACCTTAATTTCGAAAGAAAAGAAGGATTTTTTATTGGACACAAAAAACCATGAGAATGATTTCCTATATCCAAAAACTCAATCAAAATAATCACAAGTAAACCCATAATTAATTTAATCGGAATACGCAATCAAATCAAACACAAAAAGTGATTAATTCAATTGATTATGCTCAACATAAGAGTATGGAGACACGAAAATACTCAACTAGATTAATTACAAGAGAACTCATAGTTAATCTAATTGTAATACACAACCAAACTAATCACAAAAGTAATCAATTTAATTGTCATTTGTTTTGCTCGACATAAGAAAACTTATGGAGCAATAACTAAATAACCAAACAAGATGATTAATTTAGTTCAATATGCTCGACACAACATCTCTCACGGAACAACAAGTAAGCTAAAAAATCAACTTGGTTGTATAGTGCTCAACATAAGATATATTACGGAGCCTCACAGTAATACATAAAATATGGATCAGGGATTATCAATACTGCGGAATACACAAGAATTCATTATATTTTCCATCACTATTTGTATAACGATATTTAATAGACATAATCCTTGAAAACAAAAGATTTTAACCTATCTTCCATCAAATATTTGACAATATAGGCTTAACTTTTGTATTTGTCAAAAGTCCATTCATCCTTTTATCAATACGTGAATACTGATCACGAACGACTTTACTTTTGACAAAGTATGGGACGGACATAGTTCACGGACGTAAACACCAATATCCCATAAAAAATTTCAATATAAAAAATCATAAAGATTAATACTGCAAAACATCATCCTCAAAAAGTTTTTAGAATTTAAACCAATAGACCTAAAAAAGAACAAGAAGATGAAAAATAATAGTTATGTGTAGTCACAATCATTGCTATTCAAAGCACTAGTTACTCTTCCAACTAAACCAAAAAGAAGACATACTAGGAAACAATATCTTTGCGAAACTCTTTATCATTCCCGAACTCCTTGTCGTCAACATCCATTGGAACATAAGGTTCGTGGAGATAGGAGTTAATATCAACAAACTGTCTTGGCTGATGATGTCAAACCAGGGCTTTCTGAATTTCGAAAGATCTTAAAACGCAAGACTTTATTTCACGAATCTCCTTTCTTGCTTCCTTCAACTCATCAAGAACATCAGATTACTTCTGAGAGTTAGAAGGAACAGCTCTTGGCTTTCTTGCATTCCTCCTTTTTCTTTTTAAGGAAGGAGTTACTGGAGATTTCTCTTTTTCCTTGATTGATGGCTTAACAATCATGTTGACATCTTTTCCATCCAACGACATGATGCTTAGAGAACAGTTATAAACAACTGGTTTTTTTTGAGTGGAATTCACAATCTCAACAAGCAGTCTTAAGATATAAAAGATATCAGAGAGGAAAAGGGAATGTAGAGTTCGCAACCTTTAAGCAGGTTCGTGGAAGTCCAACTCTAAAACCTATAAAGAATAGAATTATCGATAATAACCCTTTATTTGATAGACAGGAAAAAAACAAACCTAAGAAAAAAAAACTTTCCTAAAGCCTGGGTGGTACACAATCTTATCTCTTTTGATCAGGCACGTGAGACAAGATTTACCAAACAACACAATTAATTTGTGCTGTTATGAACGACAATTTGTCCATCATTTTCCTCTTGAGAGGAATCCTATGACTTCTGTCTATCAAAGCGATTTGACCATACCTTCTTCTGTAATGGTCTTATTTTGTCTTTGGAAACCAACTTCTTAGACGAAGATAAAACCCTACATACCTCAGCAGTTTTCTGGGCAAGTTAAGCTTCCTTGCCAATCGATTTGCTCTTCGTTGAAGTTTGTTGGCGTGCCTACCTTGATGTTTGTACTTGTAACATCTTGATAGTTCATGACCCTTCTGAGAACAAAACGAGCACGTCAATCTTGGATAGTATTCAGGCATCTGTGGTGTGAAAGCATCTAGACACATAGTAGATCCTGAAACAACATACAGAGTTTTCAAAGGATGGGTCAATTGATTCTTCCAGCTTGATTGGATTCTCTTCTTCACCGAAACCATCAAGGTTGATATATGTGTTGATACATTTATCAAAATCAATGTTTTCACATAGAAGACCAACACTTGATTTCTTATCTTCATCAGAATCATAGATCTCATACATCTCATCAAGTGTTACAGCAAGACCTTTGTTCCCATTGTATTTTCTACGATTTGGGCACTTGTTTGGAAAATGACCAAAACCTTTACACTTAAAGAAATGTGGCATATCCTCGTCATCAGCCTCGTCAGTATCTCTGTTTTGAAGAGGAACGCAATTGTGAGGTTTACCTGATGACCTGGGTTTATTTCTTGAAAACCGTTTACTTCTCTTCAATAGAAGATCCCTAAACTGTCTTGTGATCAAGGAGACTGATTTATCAAGATCTTCATCCGAAAAATCACCCTATGACTGATCATCCTCAGATACATAAAAACTTTTACTTTTATCAAGTAATTTAGTGTTCTTTTGTGCTTTGAAGGCAACATCCTTTCCGATTTTGCATGTATGCTCATGATCAAAGATCTTTAACTTTCCAACCAAAGTATATCTGGAAATATTATCAAGGTTATTTCCCTCAACGATGGCATGCTTCTTAGACTCGTATCTAGATGGCAGCGATCTGAGAATTTTCATCACAATGTCCTTTTCAGGAATAGTCTTACCCAATGCAAAATATGCATTAACAATTTCAGACACTCTGTGATTAAACTCATCAAATGTGTCTTCATTTTCCATAAGAAGGTTCTCCCAATCAGAATTAAGGTTTTAAAGCCTAGATTCATTTTTACTGGAGTTATCTTCAAATACGGTTTCTAAGATATCCCAAGCATCTTTAGACCTAGTGCAATTTGACACATGGTGCTGAAAATTTAGGGTAATGGGATGTATGATGGCATTCAAACCGTCGGAATTTTTCTTTGCAGCAAGTATCTCGGCAGGACTATATTCACCAATATTCTTGGGAACGTTTACATCTCCAACTGCCACAACGGGAGCATCATAGCCATTAACAACATATACCCATGATTGAAAATCACGCGCTTGAATAAAAGCTCGCATAATTTTTTTCCACCATAAGTAATTAGAGCCATCGAAGACTGGTGGTACGTTAATAGAGATAGCAACTCCGTCCATAGAGTCAGATCGCTACAAATACAGACTTGTAAGGTCTTAAACGTGTTTGCCTGCTCTGATACCAATTGAAAACGCGGGGTCTAACAACACCACCCAATATTTCGTGTAGCAATCTGTATGGACTAACTCCAATATACTTTGCTAGAGAATCAACTAGATAGTCAGAATCAATCTATATTAAAGTATACGAGGTGTTAATATCTCTCTCTTGTTTTGATTTACTCGAGCTAACAGAAATCAACGAGTCCTTAATCAAATACATGGATTAACTTGGATGGTACTAAAGACCAATATCCAAGGATCAATCAATGACAATCAACAACCAAAGTTTGGATTACTCTAATTGATGATCTAACGCAAAACCTGTATTATTTCAATTATAAAGATAAAACAATATATGTGAAAATTGAAACAACACAGACACCGGAAATTTTGTTAACGAGGAAACCGCAAAATAAAGGTAGTATCGGTCTGGCTTCACAATCCCAATGAAGTCTTTAAGTCGTTAACCTGGTTTTAGAAGAAGAAACCCAAAGGTAAAAGGAGAATCGACTCTAGCACGCAAACTAGTATCACACGTTAGGTGTGGGGATTAGTTTTGCACAATACTAGATGTCTCCTTTATATAGTATTTCAAATCAGGGTTTGCAATCAATGTTAGCTTAGTAACAAAGCATTCAACATTCACCATTAGATGAAAACCTGATTTAGATTCAAGCTAATATTTCTCAATCGTTGGATCGAAAACTTATATTGTTATACACACTTGACAATACACGCTTCTAGGTTTGTTAACCGTACCCAAACGTATGCACTTGTTGGTTCAACAACAGTTAACCAAATGGTTAGCCATATGAACATTTCATATGAACGATGTTCTTCTTCACCATAACTAGTTCGAATGACTTCAAATGAACTAGTTAGAGAGTTGTTCAATTGCAAGAAAATCTCATGTACTACACAAGACACAATTAAAGCAAAGATGATTTGATTCACTCGAATCGGTTCATGAACTTTTATAGCCACGGTTTGCAAACTGCATTCCTTAGTCTTTTTAAGTTTAAGTTCAAAAATCATCTTCAGAAATATAACCTTCTCAAGTTCGCAGACTAGGTTCGCGGACTTAAGTTACCGGGCAGAGTTTACAAACTCCAGTAGAAATTCTCGAGTATGAGAACTTCGCCGATTCGCGAACTGAGTTCGCGGACTTAGTTTCACGCAAATAGTTTGTCAACTCCAGCAGAAATTCTCGGGTTTGAGAACTTCGGCAGTTCGCGGACTGAGTTAGCGGACTTGGCTTACGCCATTCTTCCGGTTCTCTTGATCACAAAGTTCGTAAACTTTGGTTCAAGGAATATGACTTATACATAAATGTGTTTGATTTATCTTAAAGAACTTGGTAAACTTTGTTGTTGCAGATAGAAGACCATCTTTTAGGATTGAAACCTTTGTTCTTCTAATGATTCCAAAAGTATTTCCTTTGAATTCGATTTATCTTCTTGTGGGTTTTTTTTGGAAGCATAAAAATTCCCATTTGATACTGAACAATGGTGCTTAAAGTGGATTGAATCTGAACTGCTCTTCCTGTTTGATTTATTAACTTTCCTTGCCATCCTGGTAATTTGTACTGCATTTTTTTTATAGAAGCATCAAAACATTTATCTCTGCTTCTAGGAATAATAAGATTAATACCCAAATATGTTTCATTTAAGTCTAACTCTTTCATATTCAGTGTTCTAATAATTTCTGCACAGAATTCTTTATTCATATGCTTACAGAAGAAAACACTTGATTTAGCCAGATTAACCATTTTCCCTGAAGCAGAAGTAAACTTGTTAATTATATGCATAAGATTAGAGATAGATTTTTTTGTTACCCTTAGTAAGGAGAATGCAGTCATCTGCAAAAAATAGATGAGAAATTTCAGGACAAGGTACATTAGGTTTGATAGGATCTAACAACTTCTTCTTGGTTGCATTTATGATTAATCTGCCAAAGCCCTCCATGCACAGAATGAATAAATAGGGAGAGATAGCATCATCTTGTCGAAGTCCTATTGTAGGGAAAATTGGCTCCATAGGAACTTCATTCATAATAAGGAAATTGAAGCAGTAGTGACACAATAATTTATTAATTGACACCATTTTCCAGAAAACCCCAACTGAAGCATCATTTGATTTAAAAAAGACCATTCCATTGGATTACTGACTATGAAACTTGCCCTTGTACAGTTCCCTTTAAAGTCTAACGTGGCAATAGTTTGGAAGACGGATCTCCATCCTAGTTCTTTTAGGGTGTGTTTGGCATGGATGGAGTTAACAGTGGAGTTCGGTCAAACAGTGGGGTTCAAATTTTAAAGTGTGGCATGAATAAAATTGGAATTCCAGGAACTGAAACTATATCCTTCAGTGGAAAATCAAATGACGCCTTCTCCGTGGAAGTTGAAACTTCATCCTTTCAAATCCACTCGTTGATTATACTAACATTTCCATTTTTTTTTTAATTTTAAGCAATATTTAATTTCTTACCATTACAAATTTACTTTGGTAACAAATATGATGTTCACAGTAATCTAATTTTTTTGAAATACTTTACTATTACTCTAACAATACAGTAGAAACTCTATAAATTAATGTTGTTGGGACCACCAAAAATTGTCAATTAAGCGAGATATTAATTAACCAATAAATTAATAATTATTAACTTATATACTAATTAATATCTTATTAACTTATAGAAAAATTTATTATCAAATAATTATTTTCTAAATACCGTAGAATATTAAATTCTTCAAAGCACCCTTCAGTCTCTCACTTTGTTTAATTATAAACTTCGATCAACATATAACATAAGTTTAGATAATTCAGATCAACAATTAGATGGTGAGTTCACTCAAGTCTTGCAAATTTGATCAAAACGATGGTTATCGCAATTCAATGAATGTCAAAATGTCCTGATATCCGGAAGAAAATGAAGTTACGCAACTGTTGACTAATAAAGATAAGAAAGAAGATGATGAAGGTTCTACAAGAGATCCTCCTTCAGGAAACGAGGTTGTTAAAGCGGCAAGCAGATTAAATAATTTTTTGGTGAGTTATGAGAAAACACCACCAGAAATTCTTACAATGATAACAAAACTTAGGGATAAAATTCAATATGATATTGATTTTAACAAAAACCAGAAGACAATTGAATCATTTTAAAAAAAAAATTCATAAGTCATTAACGTCTTGCAAATATATAATGAATTATTAATTGATATATCATATGGGGACTACATAAGTAATCAAAAAAGTATTATTTAATAATTTTACCGAATTATTAATCTGGCACGTTGTTCTCGACTCGGGACCGACTAAAAATATTATTTAAAAGAGTTTATTAAATAATCGAGTATTAACTAAAGGAATTTATACTGTATTATCTAAATAATATTTGGTTAGTAATTTTTATTGTTAATATAATCATTTTATATCAGTTTTTGCAAATATTTATATATATATACATATAATTTTTTTCTTTCATATCAAAAATAAAAATAATATTTTTTTTAATAAAAATAAATTAGTATTATTGATAAATTATTAAATTTAAATTAAAAAAATTACTTTTATTCAAAATACCTAAATTGGTTTTTATTAAAATTACAGTTATTTAAACAAATTTCTGAATTAATTTTTTATTCAAATATCAAAATTGCTTTTTACTAAAACTGCATTTACATAAAAATGTTAATTAATAATATTATATTCATTAATCTATTCGTATTTTATAACAAAAATGCTACACACCCTCTTTTCAACCTCCCTATTCACCTCCCTCCAATCTAAATCACATATCTGAGTTTAGATTCACATTCAAGTTCAAGTAGGGTTCACCATTCTTCAGATGGGGGTTAAGATTGAAGAGAGGTGAATAGGGAAATGAAAAAGAGGGAGTTGAACAACACTGCCATTTTTATAAGTGGAAACTAATTTAAGGTTATATAAAAATAATAAAATATAATTTTTTAAAAGGTTTATTGATTTTCGAAATAAACTTGCCACCAAATTTATATTAATCTAATAAATATTTTAGATAAACAGACATTTACAGGGGTTAGTCAAATGAGATTTCAAATGACTTTCAGAGAGTTCTCAAATCCATTGTTAGTCTATTGAGACTTTTGATGAGTCTCATAATGTCTCTTGTTATTGGTTAGAGACTTTTTTTAAGTCATTTAAATTTTATGGAACTCCATGTTATTGGATTAATATTTCATAGGAGTCACTCCAACATCCCTGTTATTTGAACCGGAACTGAAAGTCATTGATTTATTGTTTTCAGAGATTTGGAGAGATTTTTTTAGGAAAATAGGCATGGTTGAAATCTCTCCTCAAGAGGTGATATTTCTGGAGACTTGAAACTTCAGTAATATTTGTTTTTGAGTAGGACCAATTTGTTTGTGTGTTTGTTGGTTGGTTTGAAATGATGAATAAGTAATAGGCCATTTGCGGAGTAAACCAACGACGAGATTGCTTAGAAAATATAATGAATGTGGAATGAGTGAAATGAAAATGAAAACATAAGCATAGGCAACAACGAGATTTATTTTGACAATGAATACGTATTTTACCAGGTATTCATGGTAGTTTTATTTAGATTGTAACGTGCATAATAAAGTAATTGGTAGATGATTTGAATATTTGATTAGATATTATACATTTTTTTGTCTCTACAAATCACAGAGACTCTTTACGAATATCATTTTTTTATCTCTACAAGTTACAAAGACTCTCTAATATACTTTCAAAGAATCATTATAATTCTCTATATTAAAGAATCTCCGGGAGTCACTCAAATATAAAATCTATAAAAGTCTATATAAATCTCAATTGACTATCTCCCTGTTAAAGTATTAAAATCATATAATTATCAATTACAGTCTTAATCATGCCAAAAACATAATTATCAAAGTCCTTCCACACCAAACGCAGCCTAATTCCCTGCTATTTTATAGACCCACAACCGGTTCGGCAACCAGACGTGATGTTGATATGGCATAAACAGGATTAAGGACCAAAAGAAACCGGTCACGAAAGTTCTATTTTTTATCCTTTTGACCAGACAACACGGAAATCGAACCCCAAACCTATAATTGAGGAGTTCAACCCCAGGCCGACCAGGCTAATCTGCTTTGGCTCCATTGGTGAAAGTTGCCGCAGGTATGAACATCGGTACATGCATGGGGCAGAGACATTATCAAATTATTACCTCACTATTTCCCACTGAAAACACTTACCCTCAATCATCAAATGACACTTTGGCCGAGTGGTTAAGGCGTGTGCCTGCTAAGTACATGGGGTCTCCCCGCGAGAGTTCGAATCTCGCGGGTGTCGCTTTTTTCTTCTCTTTTACATCATCAGATAATCTCGTCGTTTTTGTCTTGTTTTCTTCTCTTTTACATTAGATAACGAGAATTATTATTATGAATTACTACCAATATTGCTTTTTCTCTTTATTTGAAATATATAGCTTTGTCCCCTATTTTCTGTTTTATTTTTCTTTTAATAAAATTCTCCTTAAGCTTTGCCAAAAAAAAAAGAAAAGAAAAAAGAACTTTTGAAAGAGAGAATTATATTGCCTCTACTCAATTGGACAAACAAATTTTGCAGGGACTAGTGGAAGAAGCAAAAGTAGACTCTTTCAATGTGCCAGAATACTCAACAGCACCACAAGGATTGAAGAAATTGGTAGAGACAAATGGGTGCTTTAATATAGAGAGAATAGTGGATATTCTTCCCGAAGAAAATAAAATCAGACCTCCTGCACAAATACTCAGTGGACATATAAGAGCTGCAGTTGAAGGGGTTATAAAATCACATTTTGGATGCGACGACCATATAATTGATCACCTTTTCCAGCATCTCTATCCCAAAAAAATTAAAGATACCTTTGCAAGTTTGACGACGGCCATGGAGAAAAAAACTATGTTGTTTGTTCTTCTCAAACGCAAATGATCGATCTTCGTTCACCAACTTGATCCTCATACCAACCTTTTTTCCTTTCTTCTGTTTGTACTTGTTGAGGTGGGTGTAAGGTTTAAATAGTTGTTTGTTAGGAAATTCTGCATTTCTGCTTGATTGTGTGCTTGTTGGGCTTTTGGACTTTCCTTTCCGAATCGGGTGTTTGTTTGCGTACTACTGCTTTAAAGTTTGTCAATGAAAACTAAAGTAATAATCCAAATAAAATTGAACATAAATTTTGCTGCATATGAACAATGTAACAGAATAACAATGCAACCAGATTTTAAAAAAAAAAAAATTAACGTGTTGAGGGGCTATGGCCCATAGATATGCGGCCCAACTAGGTAATTAGGGTTTTTCCATGGTTGTATATTAAGGGTACCCTGCTATGTAATATGGTTGTTGCCTATCAATACAATCCCTCTTGCCGTTTCTCATTCTCTTGGTTTTTTCTCTGTTTTTCCCTTAAAAACGTTATCATGCACGAGCTCTTCCCTGCCGCTAAAGAATTTTATTTTTTTTGGGTTCTCATCAATCAAAGGAGATTTTTTTTATTAACAATGAGAGGCCCACAAAAGAAAATTTAAGGATTTTGATTTACATCAAGACAGTTATGCGATATCGTCAAAGCTAAGTTGGATTTATTTTCTCCCGTTTTTCTTTGGGTTGATTGAACTGTATTGTATTGTATTTTTTTTACCCCATTATAGCTATTAAATATATGATGGTCGATGGTTTGATTATAAATCTATGATGGATTGATCGGATTGTATTCTACATATACTAATTTGTATATACGTGTGTAATCTTATGAAAGAAAATATGTTCGCTTTCCGAGATCCCGTCTGTTCGCGTTCACAAGAAAAAACAGAAATCTGTTCCAAAAAATAAAACTAGTCATAAAAATTCTAGGTGACCAAACTTGTGGTACAAAAACCCCACTTAAATGTTGGGATTCATTAAAACTTCATCTTAAACTAAATTGATACAAAAACCCCAAATTTTAAAAAATTGATACAAAAACCTAAATTTCAAAATTGGTTTCATCAAATTTTGAGATGAAACCAAAAATTGGTATCGTCAAATTCTATGAGGTTTCATCAAATTTTGGTTTCATCAAAATGTTTTTTTTTTGGGTTTTGTGTTACTTTTATTTCGACGGATTTTTTGTGGATGGATAGTGACACCTTTGGGGTTATAACTCGCGGACTGTCGAAAAAAAGAAAAGCAATTGTTTTGTTCATCTAGGAAAAGAAGAGGAAAGGAGCCCCCGTCCCATCCCCTGTCCTGTTCCCGGTCCTGTCCAATCTCTTTTCCTGTTCCGGGTGGTATCTAGTCCCAGTCCCTGTCCCGTTCCGGGTGGTATCCTGTCCAACCCAGATCCGGTCCCCTTCCCAGGTCCAATTTGGTCCAGCGGATCCGGTTCAGTCGATCCGGTTCAGTTTTGGTCCGGCCAAACTGGTTCAGTATCGGTCCAGCCAACCCAGCCCAGTTACTTTCCCGGGTTAGCCCTATCATGTTCTCTCCGTTCTTGTATCCGCCGACGGTGCATGTTTGAGTGGGTTCCGGTTCTGCATGTATATGGATGGA
Source organism: Papaver somniferum (assembly GCF_003573695.1). Classification (NCBI taxonomy): domain Eukaryota; kingdom Viridiplantae; phylum Streptophyta; class Magnoliopsida; order Ranunculales; family Papaveraceae; genus Papaver; species Papaver somniferum. The sequence goes on from NC_039365.1 coordinate 24,204,724, forward strand.
ACCAAAGACTGGACTTGAGGTATGTAACTAATGTTAATGTGGGTTTTAACATTAAATACTTGTTGGGCTTATTTATTTATTTTTAGAACATGCATAGTTCTGTTTTTTTTCCCTTTAAGATAAGTCCACATCATATAAACGGTCAATTTAAATTATGACTGTTGATCTCATATATTAAGAATTTTGGTTAATGTTATTTAGTTCTCTTGAATATGATATTGGTTATATATATTTTAATGATGTTTTTTTTTTGTTCAATTGGTTGTACCAACTCAATTCAATTCCAATGTATTCATTTGGGGCTTAGAAGTACTTGAGCATCATTATTGGATACTTGATATTTTTCCGTGAATGTTCTGTGGGATGTAATCCACTTGCTAGCATAGTGAAATATGTGCAGAGGGACATATGTATCATGAGACAAAGATGTACTTTTGTCTTTGGTAGTAATAACGCCAACACACAAGTATCAACCGAAAATGGGATCAACTAAAATGTAATTCTAGCTCCCATCATAAACGAAAGAGTTGGAAATGCACCTGGTCATAGGTGTTGGTATATACAATGTAGTGTGTGTATCATAGTAGCAACCAATTTTCATATCAACTTTAATGGCAACAAGAAATTTTCCTAGCCAATTGACTATCTTATTCAGTTGAACTAGATCCAATGCCGTACTTATGGAATGAAAACACAACACATAAATACTCTAAAGAACTTGAGATGTATTCTCTAATGTACTTGAGTTGAATCCCATTTTTGTTACGTAATAAGACCACACCAGTTATTAAAACTCTCAAGACCCAAATGTCTAACTAATAGTTGTTTTTCTTCCACTAATTTAAGGAATATACATTAGTTGCTGAACTAATTCCTTATAACGTAACTACGATGATTGGATCATCGAATGAAGCACTGCTCAAAATTTTGTTGCCAAGATGGAACAAAGACTAAAAGTCGCATAATCTCTGTATGTACTAAAGGTTAATCCCACCTTGTTAGGTGCAAAAGGTATTCCTTCGTGAACTATTACCTACCTTTTTGGAAACTTACAATGAGAACGAAGTTGATTGCATCTATAAATTATGGAAGGAATATGGAAGGGTGTTCCTGCTTGAATCCATTTTAACCCCAACAATGAACTGATTGGGATTGATTTATAAAGACTTTGACATAACCATAAGGCACATTGGTTGTAACACGATGTTCCGTTTTGAAAGTACTAACACGGGCATCACTTCATTTGAGTGTACAAAACAATGTACTAGTAGAATACGAAGTTATGACATCTACCATAATTAGTGATTTCTAAATTTACTAGATTTCCACTGCCTCTCCCCATTATGCTTTAAAGTAAGAAAGCACACCACTCATCTTACAGAGTCTTTCTTTAGTAAAACATGATTGAGACCATCCTGTTTTACTTAGATGCAAATGGTAAATAACTCATTCTTCAAAGAAATAAAGTGTTTTTAGTGAACATATATCCATGCAGAATGCGGATCATTCAAGTGATTTATGGCTCTGGTGGATGATTCGACGCACTGAATCAGTTATTGTTCACAACAAACGATGCGTTTAATTTTTGTGAAACTCCTAGCATATATTACACAATGCAAAGTGCAAAGGCTCACCACCCTTTTTAATGCTAGAGAATTTACATCAAAAGTACTTGATGGTTATTGCATGTTTATTAGGATCAATGTAGAGCATCTTATACCCCATGGTATCGCAAAGGCTATCATCAAAGGTTACAGATGGTACCTAAGGAATGGTTATGTGTACAAACCTACCTTTAAGTTCTTTGGGAATATGCAATATTACACGCGTCTTCACTTATTCGTCTTATACCCACAATTGGCCAACCATTCTTTGCTTACCAGTTGGTAACTGGATATAAGCATGACATTTTGTGTTCTTACGCATTTTTGGTTGCCCTATATGTGCCATTACGACCCCACATCGTACTATGATGGGCCATCAAAATGATTAAGTGACTATGTTGGACAAGAATTTCCAACAATTATCCGCATTTTTGAACCTTTTGACAGGCGACCTCTCAACCGCTGATTTGTGGAAAGTCAATTTACTAGGATAGTCTTCCCGTCATTAGGGGGAGACATGAAAAAGTATTTTCCGAGGTAACGATAGGGAATATCGTGGTGTGTTCCCATTTTGTCTCATACAAACTCCTATACTCCACAAATGGAAATGTGAAGTGAAAAAAGGATTATCGATTTTCGGAATGTACAATCGTATCGCTAAACTGACGAGATCACACATACCAACTGCAAACGTTCTTGTAAGGTTAAAAATACTTAGTAAAGGATATGCACCGTAAATTAAGGTGTTACAGCTACACTTGATGGAAGTGTGGTTGAGGCTGTGGCTCCATTAAAAAAGATGGAGAGACCACTAGGTTCGATCAGTGCTCACCTAGAAAGAAAATAGGTGAGTTAGGAACAAACTAACTATATCATCTGAAATCATCTCATAAGATTGTCTCTGAATATGTCCATGAATCAAACGGGAGGACTCTCCGAAGTTTTAAATGATTCTAGAGAACAATGAAATCCTGACGGATTGTGAGAATACACATGAGTCAATGGAAAGATCATGCGTGCACAGTGATGATATAATCCATAAATAGTTGCACCACAAGTAGAGCAAAATGAGATCGAACCATGCTTTATTTTGATTATTTTCAATTAAAGAACATATTTGGCCTAAGCAATCCAGGTAGAACTTAGTTCCTTGACAAATATATGGGTATTTGGCGTGGTAATGCTAACCAACCAAGTGTAAAGCCTGTGGGACATGTGGTAATTTGTCACAAAGTATAGTGAGAAGAATGAGGTTTTAAAGTTGTTGATGGTGGCTTTTAGCTTAGGGTCAAAATCGTAAAACTGTACATCAGACATGACGTCATTATGACCATTAGCACATTTATTGAATCAATCAGCATTCCTACGTAAGAATTACCAAGGTACCTTTTTTTTTACATGGGTCATGTTCCACGGCAGAACCCTTAACACTGACTGACATCATTTATGCCAAACCCTAATTCTCGTGCTACCACGCCAAGGCGTGCCAACCATGCCAGCCGCACCACCGCTCCAAGGCATGCAAACCATGCCAGCTGCACCACTGCGCCAATGGCATGCCATGCCAGCCGCACCTCCGCGCCAAGGCATGCCAACCATGCCATCCGCACCACTGCGCCAATGGCATGCCATGCCAGCCGCACCTCTGCGCCAAGGCATGCCAACCATGCCAGCCGCACCACATGTGCCAATGACATGCCAACCACCTTGCTGCGCCATACCATGCCGGCCTTCCCTATGCGGCTACCAAAAAGAAGGAGTGCGATGATCAACGACCACACTTCCATATTAGATGCAAATCTTAGCCGTCCAAGGTCGCCAAACAACGCATGGTAACCTTTGGCCCAACGCCAAATCCCTAGTTTGGACGCGCCTAAACCACGCCAAGGCATGCCGACCATGCCACATGTGCCAATGGCATGCCGCGCCATCCACCTTGCCGCGCCTAAGCCATCCCATGCCGACCTTCCCTTCACGACTGCCAAAACGAAGGCGTGCGACAATCAACGACCACCCTTCCATCTTAGATGCAAATCTCAGCCGTCCAAGGTCACCAACCAACGCATGGTAACCTTTGGACCAACGCCAAAACCCTAGTTTGGCCGCGCCTAAACCACGCAAAGGCATGCCGACCATGCCATGTGCCAATGGCATGCCGCGCCATCCACCTTGCCGCGCCTAAGCCATGCCGGCCTTCCCTTCGCGGCTACCAAAATGAAGGCGTGCGACAATCAATGGCCACCCTTCCATCTTAGATGCAAATCTCAGCCGTCCAAGGTCACCAACCAACGAATGGTAACCTTTGGCCCATTGCCAAAACCCTAGTTTGTATGTGCCTAAACCACGCCAAGGCATTCCGACCATGCCACATGTGCTAATGGCATGCCGCGCCATCCACCTTGCCGCGCCTAAGCCATGCCATGCCGGCCTTCCCTTCATGGCTGCCAAAACGAAGGTGTCCGACAATCAACGACCACCCTTCCATCTTAGATGAAAATCTCAGTCGTCCAAGGTCACCAACCAACGCATGGTAACCTTTGGCCCAACGCCAAAACCCTAGTTTGGCCGCGCCTATACCACGCCAAGGCATGCCGACCATGCCACATGTGCCAATGGCATGCCACGTCATCCACCTTGACGCGCCTAAGTCGTGCCATGCCGTCCTTCCCTTCACGGATGCCAAAACGAAAGCGTGCGACAATCAATGGCCACCCTTCCATCTTAGATGAAAATATCAACCGTCCAAGGTCACCAACCAACGCATGGTAACCTTTGGCCCAAAACCCTAGTTTTGGTCACGCCCAAACCGCGCCAAGGAATGATGGCCATGCCACATGTGCCAATGGCATGCCAGCCACCTTGTCGCGCCATACCATGCCGGCCTTCCCTATGCGGTTACCAAAACAAAAGCTTGCGACGATAAACGTCCATCCTTCCATCTAAGATGCAAATCTTAGTCGTCCATGGTCGCCAACCAACGCATGGTAACCTTTGGCCCAAAACCCTAGTTTTGGTCACGCCCAAACCGCGCCAAGGCATGCCGGCCATGCCACATGTGCCAATGGCATGCCAGCCACATGTGCCATGCCGACCTTTCTTATGTGGTTACCAAAACAAAGGCTGGCGACGATCAACGGCCATCCTTTCATCTAAGATGCAAATCTTATCCGTCCAAGGTCGCCAACCAACGCATGGTAACCTTTGACACAATGCCAAAACCTTTGTTTTGGCCACGCCCAAACCGCGCCAAGGCATGCCATCCATGCCACATGTGCCAATGGCATGCCAACCACCTTGTCGCGCCATACCATGCCGGCCTTCCTTATGTGGCTACCAAAACAAAGGCTTGCGAAGATCAACGACCACTTTTCCATCTAAGCCGTCCAAGGTTACCAGCTAACGCATGGCAACCTTTGTCCCGACGCCAAGCCCTAGTTTGGTCGCGCCCAAATAAAACCAAAACCCTAACTTTTGGCCGCTCCTAAACTAGGCCATATTAAAGCCGTACCGGCCATGCTTTCATGCCACTGTCTCTCAAACGAAGGGTTGCAATAATCTACGGCTACCCTTCCTCTCAAGATGCAAAATCTCGACCGTCGAAGGTCACCACCGAGCCGGCAAGTCTCCCAAGCTCAACTTGCCGAAAAATAACATGCTACATGTTTTCCACGAAAACACTCGAGACATCAACACATGTCACAAACTGGGGGATGCTCATTGGGTATTGGTTTGGCGGTTTACAGCGTGCGGCGTACACTACGCTCGTTATAAGATAGTGTCATAAGAATGAGGAGGTTAGTAAATACAGGGAGTAATGGTGAAACGCTTTCTTTTATGGAGCATCAATTCCAGGCGTTACCGGTTACCACTTCCTCCCATTTACTCATCTGTTTTACATTTCTTACGAGACCAGAGTACGTTTCACTTCGACTTGTATAAATAGGTCTTACCTATTTACACCGTACGACAAGTTCATGTCAGAAGGATACAACACTCAGAAAATATTTTCTGGCTTTCCATCTGTAATCTTCTCACTTTCTGATACAAGTCGTGAAACAACTACTCTTCCAGAATCAACTATTCTGGTCTCAACACTCTCTTCACTTCCCTCCCCAAAACCAACCCTTCTCCTTCACTTTGTGACCGAAGCAAGTCTCGAACGGCCATTTGTTAGTTTAGGCCGGATTTGTACAGATTGATATCTCGAATCTAAAGTACTCCCTTGCAGTACGTTGTTTAGGGTTTAAACCCGTTTCTCACCCACACACCCGAAATCATCAAAATCAGCAGAAATCGTTTTCACTATCAAACAATTGGCGACCATAGTGGGAGGTTGATCTTTCGGTCACGATGTCAATTTTCAATCCTTGATCTCATACCTCGACCCAGATGCCAGGAAAGTAAAATCAAACGATCCGTTTAGGAATCTATGACTCAGCTACTAGGCGGCTCGATTACCAGTCGTGACACGGCAAGGGACGACTGGGACTTCCGAGGGGCTAGAATCAAACGATTTTCCCAGGGATCGGCAACACGACAAGGAATAACTGGGGACTTTCCACAGTCACGGCGATGTTTCCCACAAAACTTGGTCTTACATCCGGGAGATTCCTTTTTCTCCAGAAGATCCAAAAACCGAGTAAGTCTTGCCTAGACAAAATATGTGGTTTACTACTTCAGGTTTTCACGGGAATGATGAAACCAATAGCCATGTTATGTTTTATCTCATGCTCTCTGTTGACAAGCAATGCTCACGATTCAGTGGCTTTCCTGGGATGTTTGCACCATTCGCAATCGTAACCAAAAAGCATCGTTATTCTAAAAACAATTCGTTCCAAATAAAAATCCAAAACCCTCAAGGTAATATTTGTCTGTCAAACCAAAAATCCAGGAAATCAAAACCGTAAACTAGGCATTTCATTTGCCTTTAAAAAAAAACCCTAAAATAAGAAGTTCAGAAGACAGAAATGCATTCAAGGAAAGTTTTTCAACAATGGCTTGCTCTTCTTGGAAAAAGCCTCTTTCGTGCTTCTGAGAGACGCCCTCTTCAACTTCAGCTTCCTGGACAACTTTTCGACTTCCGCTTCCTGCTTCATCACCATATCCACAGAAGGACCTTCGACTGTTTCGGCCAACAACTTTTCAACCTCAGACAAACCTTCAACGAACTAAGGAACATTGAACTCGAAATTTACACACGTGTCACGATGGAACCTCCAGCCCGAGACTACATCCTCAGAAACAGTATTACCAGTCACATGCACATGTCTTCAATCGAAGACAAAGCTTCCTCCACACGCTTAACCAAAGCAAATCAACTAGTAATTTTCTTGGTCGTGGCGATATTTCCGTAGCTTTCCCATATCCTGGTGTATAATGCCGCGTGTTTGGCTGGAACACTAAATCCCCCGGCCAACACATGATCCCGATGAGGAACCGGATATAGAGGGTTGAAAGTGGCGCCCGCAACTGCATCATCAACCGACAAGGGATTCCTAACGACAATTGCACCTGCGTCCACTGGAGTACTCTCCATTGTCTGAGTCACAACGACGTTTTCATCTCGATCAACATCCATTTCAAGGTCGCCCGATGCGGCTGTCACAGTTGGAGACAAAGTTGTATCTCCGCCAGTCTCCGTCTTAGGGCCATCTTCAGAAATGGATTCCCCCTATGATATCACAGATTAGATATTTTCCAAAGAGAAAGGAAAAGAGGAAAGAAGAAAAAACATGTGGGAGACTCACTAATTCTCTTTCAGACCGACTAGAGGAAGATTCAATACTATTGTCGGAAGAACTACTCTCGCCATCACTGGACTCTGAACTTTCATCCTTCTCGGGTTCCCAATCACCATGGATAGGCTCAGCACCACCACCCTCCATCTCGAGAAACGATGTTTTCTGACTACTTGCAAGTTTGGTAAAGGTGTTCACGCTGCTGAGACCCTGGGAAAGATACAAATACGGATACTCAGAAAAGAAACAAGGATATACGTGATCCAACTAAAATCAAGATAAAAAGCATAGTACCCGCATATTAGACGAACTGAAAGTCGGTAGGGCTGTCGAATCTGACTGGAAACCGTCTGCACGTCTTTTAGACCTTCTCTCCTTCACTTGGGGACTATCTACATTCGGGCTAACGGATTTTCTCTTGGTCGAAGAAGGATCCCTCAACAGTGGGTGCTCCGCTAAAACCGCAGGAGAAGGCTTACCGCGACGGTTTTCTACCACATCATTCACGAATCCATGGATAGCGAGAAACTCATCCTGCAAAAATATGTTATATTTGGAGGTTGTTGATGGATTTCGTTCCGCCGAGCGGAAAAGGGAGACTTTTACCCGACACAAGAACACCAGCATCGAGAACAGTTGGAAACAAGTCTTATGGAATAACCGGCTGACGAACGAGTGGGACCCCTTGGTCAAAACCCATATGCCGAGCCGCCCTATTGATATTGTAAGAAACTGCTTTGCAAAATCCTCGAAATAAAGACGGCACATGACCGGGCGTGCAGCTTCGCATGAACACCATCTCTCCAAAACTCATATCCTCTTTATCAGAAGACAAAGACATGCTCGGAGAAGGAGAAAAGGTATTGATCTGAGTTATGGACGCATGCACCGGAGCCCATGGAAGAAAATTGACCATGTGCGAGTTGTCAAGAAATCCAACCAGGTTCAGACCAATCTTTGGGAGCCTATTCGACCAGCGCAGTATCCTAGAACCATCCCAAGACTCGGGAAGTACAACCAACGGTTTTGGAGCATACCTTTCGAAGTGCTCCTACAACCATGCTTGGAGAAAGGCGGCATGAATATACGAATCCACTTTCATGTAGCCATTTGAAGCGCACATGTCCGCGACCAGATGATCCAAGTGTGTATACAGAGAACCAAGAAATAAGCTTCCAATAGGGAGAACGACACCTTTTACCAATTTTATGGCTAACTTGATAAGTTCATGTCTTATCTCCTTCTTACTAGAGCCGTCATCGAAAATATCTCTGGATAACCAAAGAGCCAAGAACGCTGCGACATGAAGTGTACTTTTTTTCTTATTTGGCTCCAACTCACAAGGAAACCATTGAGACACCCACCAGCCATAGAAGTACCTCGTCTCGTTTTATTTCCGAACGAATCCTTTTGATTTCGCGACCAGAGCGGCGCACATTTCTTCTTCATCTGCAGACAACTTGACATCGAGGTTTCCTATTACGGGAAGGTTCAGCAAGACGTCCACGCTCTCTAAAGAGATAGTCATTTCATCCCACCTTCATATGGCCGTGTGAGTGTCCGGACACCATCTGAAAATAAAAGCAACCAAGCCTGGAATATCTTTCCTAATTTGAAGCACTGCGGAAGCCGCGGCAGCATCAATAATCTGCGGCTTGGTCAAACTGGATTTTACACATTCCTGGCTCACCATGAATCACATCCATTTCTCAAAGGGACACAACATACTCACACAGATTTTAAAGTCAATGAGAGAAGCAGAATACTCTTTCCTTTGAAGACAAAACCTTATTACACCTCCAGGCCGAACTGACCGGGCCTCTCCTTCACTTTTCGGACCAGTCAGAAGAATCCACACATACTTGGGATGATTTTTCCTAATTGTGGCAGATGTTGTAAAGAACTCATCGTCTATGTTTAGCTTGGAATTACCAACATCTTTCGGTACGGAAGAACTTTTCTCAAATGAAATCCTAACGAAATTCTCTCACGCTACTTTCACCTTCGAAATAACTACAATGGAACAATACGAAGAGATATTATTAGGGAAAGTCCATGGAAATTATTTTATCAGACACAAGAGATCCATCCTGGACGCAAACCAATTTTTTGCAAAGTCATAATGCGCATGAGCAAAGAAATAGGGACTCACAGACAGTTACCAGCTCATTACTACGGTATTCACGCCTAAATGTTACTACAAGTTCACGCAAAGCATATTTACGACTAGGATTCATACCAACACAAAAGAACAATATTTTTACAAGTTCATGAAAAGGTACGTCTACAGCTAGGGTTTGCACTAACACAAGAAAACAAGAAAAACAAGTTAAAGAGGAAGTGCTGGAAGACATACCTGGGATTCGCTCATCCGCTTTACTGTTACCACACGGCCAAAATAAAAATAAATATATAAAGGTGTGATATAAAAGGAGAGGTCGGCCCCCTTTTATAGGCGTGGTACTTGGGAGTTTGAATAAGGAAAGGACTTCCTATTTGAGTCAAGTAAGGAAAAGAGGCAACCAGACCCGCGAAGACTAATCACCATGCCAAGCCGTCAGTGCATGCTTTTCCTCACCAAACCGCGCCATTTCCTTGGCCCCACCATGCCAAGCCGTCCGCACCATGCATTGGCCCCACCACGCCAAGCCGTCCACATGCTTTGCCTCACCAAACCGCGCCTTTCCTTGGCCCTACCATGCCAAGCCGTCCGCGCCATTGCCTTGGCCTCACCATGCCAAGCCATCCGCACAATTACCTTAGCCCCACCATGCCAAGCCGTCCGCTCCATGACTTGCCGCGCCAACACCAACAACAACAACTCGCCAATCCAGCGTCATGATGTTCCCTAACCCATCCAAGGTGATACATGGCCAGACTAAGCCGATGATCTTCATCTCAGCACTTCACGGTTTACACCTCAAATAGAATCTACGCAAGGCCGCCAAACATTAGGATCATGAACTCTCCTTACCTCTCGAAAAAGGTTATTCGGACTTTCTTGACCATCTTTTCACGACCTGTCATTTCTATTTTTGTCCTCGCCTGTCACCATCTTATGCTTACCTCGCAACAATGCTCCTGTTCCGAGATAAGCAGTGGACTTAATGTTGGTGGTGGTTTTTATCTTAGGGTCAAAACCGTAAAAATGAACGTATGACATGACGTCACTATGACCATTAACACGTTTATTGAATCAATCAGCATGCCTACATAAGAATTATCGGGGTACCCTTTTTTTTTACATAGGTCATGTTCCACGGAAGAACCCTAAACACCGACTGACATCATCTATGCCAAACCCTAATTATCATGCTACCGCGCCAAGGCATGCCAACCATGCCATCCGCACTACTGCGCCAATGGCATGCCATGCCGGCAGCACCTCCGCGCCAAGTCATGCCAACCATGCCAGCCGCATCACTGCGCCAATGGCATGCCATGCCCGCCGCACCTCCGCGCCAAGGCATGCCAACTGATGAGTGCCAAATATTGTATTTATCTATCCCTTTTTGTTGGCATTTAACTCATCTTTTATGCATTAATTCTACATTTTATCCCATATTCTGTATTTTCATTGTTTTCAAGAATAAATATTTTTCTTACTTAATTTTGCATTTTTAGGTAATAAATAAAGTTCGGATGAGTCGCGGAGCGAAAAGAGCAGAAAAGTAGTGAAAAGCCGGGAGAAATTACGCAAGGAAGCCGCGAAGAATGGTGCGCACAACCTCATTTTCTACACACAAAAGCGCCTCCGTTCTCAGCCATCAGATCAGTTCTCAGAAGCATCCGACGGTCGCTCCTGCATAGGGCATCAAAATCTGAAGTCTCTGCCAAGCACCACAGCGCTGAAATTCCAAGCCTTCAGATTAGATGGTAGTTGAATCCAACGGTCGCTCCATTGCTGTGCATCAAAGTTTGATGTCTCCGCCTAACACTACAACACCTAACTCCATCTGGCATCGTTGATTTCGTTGTATCAAAAAATCTAGCGGTCGCTACAAGCTTCACTCCGCATCACCGTCTGATTCACCTACCAGCTTCGCATCTCGCGGCCCATATCACGAAACATCAAGACTAGATGGATTCGCTCAACACTCTATCACCCGAGCCCTACCACCTAACCAAACAACCCCCTTCTCCCATTCTATCGAACCCATCTACCACCATCACCCCCCTCTCTGCAGAACCACCTCCTTCCCTGCCGCACCACCATCATCACCACCACTCCTGCAACAGCCACCAAACCACCAACTCTCCACAACAACCACAACCCATCACTACTATCATCACCCCTATCACCTATTACTCTATTTCAACAACTCCACCATCCTCTTCACTGTTAGGATTGGATTTGGTGAATTAGATTGATAGATGAAGCAATTGGAGGCGTGGATAGCAGCAGGAGCGTCAGAGGAAGAATGGGTCGTCGCACATGGGAGGAATTGTGCCATAAAATTAGGTAATTTGCAAAACCTAATTTCACTGAATTTGGGGAAAACCCTAATGATGTAATTGGGTATAAATTGGGACTATGGGTTGTGTTAGAAACTATGCTTGGAATAGCCAGCATCCAGGACTTTCATGTCCTGTTAATTGTTATGTTTGTGTTTATTGTTAATGTTTGTGTTAATTGTTATGTATGTTTGGACTAGCCTACATCCAGGACTCTCATGTCCTGTTAATTTTCAATTTACAAGCTCAATTACAGTTCACTTGTTATGCTTAATGTTTTTAGTTCAATTTGCTGCTTGTTTAATGTTCATGTTCTGTTAATTTCTGTTTAGTGTGATGTTTCTGTTAATGTTTTTATTTTCATCTCCTGTTAACATGTGTCCTGTTTAGGTGTTGTTCATTGTTAGTTCAGTTAGTTCTGTTAAATGGAGTGTTAGATTAAACTTTGCTGCATAGTGTTAATTGAGTAGTGGGGAGAAACTAGTGCTCACTAGTGACAATGAGCAAGCTAGCTCTCTTCCCACTCTAAAAGAGTGCCTTAGTTTAGCTCCATGTTAGCTTAACCATCTCCCCTGCCTTAGGCTAATTGCCTTTGTGTCATTTTCTCTTTGCTCCATTTTGTTTTGTTTTTGCTGTTTAGTTCTTCCATTGCTTTGCATTATTTGTTTCCCCTGCTGCTATTTCTTTTCCTGTTAATTGCTTCCTTTTTTTTCTCTTGGCCTTGTGCTGCTGTGCAGCACTTGTTGCTGCTACTTCTTTTCTTGTTACTGCACTTGGCTTGCTGCAACTCTGTTGCTGCTGCCTTCCTTGGCCTTGCTGTGCAGCTCTTGTTCTGTTGCTGCTACCCTGCCACTTCTTCTCCTGCCAAGCCAAGTCCAGTTCCTGCTGCTGCTGCTGCTGTGCAGACTTGCTACTCCTGCAGCCAAGCAAAGGCCAATCCAACTGAGCCCAATTCACTTCAGTGAAGCCTAAGGCCCAGTCCTCAGTAACCAAGCCCAGTTTCTAAAACCAAAAGCCCAGAGCACAACTTGGGCTCATCAGAAGACCAAAACCAAAGCCCAATTTCATTAAGGCCAAAGCCTAGTGTATTGATAGGTTAGAGCTAAAGCCCAATTCAATTAATTGTGGGCTTAACCCAAAAACCTGAACTCACTGTAAGGTCCAAGGCCAACTGAGTCCAAAGTCCAACTGAGCCCAAGCTCAGTTCCTTTTATTGTGAACAAACCCATTAGTACTTTAAGCCCAACAGTCCCAAAAGGCTTCTAAGCCCAAAGCAAATCTAGGAACCCAATTAGCTAAATCACTTCCAAAACACACCCGATCTCTGTGGATCGACCCGTACTTGCACGAGCTACAACCGACGACCGTGCACTTGCGGTATTACTGTAGGCCCCCGTTTTCTTGCGCTTAATTTTATACACCCCTTCGGGCCTACCAAGTTTTTGGCGCCGCTGCCGGGGATTGGTGCTGTGTTTTCTTGTTGTTTTATTAGCTATTTTTGCATTTCACTGCATAGCATTTGCATCTGCATCTGCTTCACTTCATTTGCTGTTGGACCTGCTGTTCTGAACCTGTTTTCCTCTGCTGGGACGCCACCAAGGAAAAGAACCAAAGCCCAACTGGGTTTTTGCAACAATATCAGAGCAGCTGGGTTGTGCTTAAAAGGTAACCCATTTAAGAGAACCCGAATTGTGGGCTTCCAATTTTTTAATTGTGGGCTTGTAATATTAAAGCCAATTTTTGGGCTTCTCTTATTTTCTGTTGGGTTTGTAATAATTTATTTGTGGGCCTGTTTGTTTAATTTGTGGGCTTGTTTAAATTCTTTCATTGGACTTGTATTTTGGACTCTGGGTTTAAACCCAGCTGAGCTTGTAACCGATTGTGGGCTTGCTTCCACTCAAGAGTGGACCTCGAAACCAAAGTTTTAAAACAAACGTCGGGCCTTAACCAACTGGGCCAAATTAAACTTTCAAAATTAAAACTTAGTGTTTCGTGGGCCGCAGCCTTCCTTCCATTAGAGGACCAACAGTGGGCGTGCTCCCATTTCAAAAACCAAATTTTATTTTCTTTCTTAAAAAAAAAAAAAAAAAAAAAAAAAAAAAAAAACTCTATTTTTTTCCCTGTTTTAAAAAAAAAAAAAAAAATTAACTTTATTTTTTTCCTGTTCAAAAAAAAAAAAAAAAAAAAAAATTCTTTTGCTCCCAATTTTTAAAACCAAATTTCTACTTTGCTCCCATTTTTAAACCAAATTTTCTCTTTCGTTTTCCCATCAAAACCAAAATTTTTCTTTTTCCCAACAAAACCAAATTTTTCCCAAAAAGTCCAATCCCATTAAAAACCAAATTTTCTTAGTTAAAATTCCTTTTGTATATATTTTGTGCTCATCCATTGTGACTCCGAATATGTTGGAGTTTTGCCTTGGATAACGGAGTTTTAATTCTGCTTTCGCCGAAATCGGGTATTCTCTCTCCTTTTACTCTACTCAGCATGTCCCTTTCCATATGTTGCATTTTAATCCTTTCCATATTTTGAAACATTGAGGACAATGTTTAGTTTAGGTTTGGGGGTATAGAGTAGATACTTTGATAATTTGCTATAATTGAAAACGAACTCCTTCTTCTTTTTGAAAAAATTGAAAAATTCCAAAAAAAATTGAAAAATCAAAATTCAAAAAAATTAAAAAAATGAAAAAAATCATAAAAATGGAGCTCATTTACCTTGAAATGTTGACTCTTGTGCAAATATGTATTTTTATTAGGAGTCTTAGTCTAGATATTTAGGCACCCTAATTCTAGCACAATTCACATAGTGATAAGAAATTTGCACGCGCACGATCTACCAATACATGTATGGCCTCGATCTTCAAGGTGTTGGATAGGAAGTTACGATTGCCAATCACTTTAGAATACTGAACGAAACTTGACTAGCTTGTTCTTTGGTTGGTTGGGATAGAAGGTGGAGGTTACATTAAGAAAGACAACCATCGAATTTAACTGGGTGCATCAAAAAGGGCTACCTCTTGCAAAGTGTCATGTAATTTTTGTTTCCTTTTGTATATGTATCAAAAGTGTTTCTTTGTTCTTAAAAAAAAAAAAAAAAAAAAAAAAAAAAAAAAAAACGATGTATATATTCAGAAAAAATATCAGAAAAATACAAAAAAAAAAAAAAAAAAAAAAAATCAAGTATTTATCAATTCCATCATCTCTTGTTCCAAAAATAAAAGAGAATTGTCAATGTAAATAAGAGTCATGTAAATAGTCATTTTGTTGTTTTATTGTTGTAAGCAAGGAGGGTGTATGCCATTGATGTACAACGCGAGTAATTGTGAAATACCTCCAACTCATTCACAATTCTCGTAAAGTCCGGACAGCTAGCTAGATTTCGACCTCAGTTCTTAGCCTGAGAAACTATCTCTTGGTGATTAGTAGTCATAACTTCAGATCTTTCTTTACACATGTGTAGATACACTTTACACTCTTATCACATGTCTTTATTTGTTATCAGTGCTAGGATTGTGCCTTCGATAGCTAGATTGACATCTCCATTTTGCTGTGAGCTTAAACTGTTTTGCACATGTCACATTTGATGGAATATGAGCTTATATTTTGTCCTTAGGTTTTGTAGGCACACCTCTGGTAAACCTTCACGAGACTTCAACTCGTCCACTAGGGACACTTAGTGGTTTAAAAGGCTTAGTGCATACGCTAAATGCATTCGAAAGACCAGCGACAGTGGTATAGTTAGGATTTCCTTAGTTTTGTTTTACTTGAGGACAAGTAAAATTCAGGTTTGGGGGTATTTGATGAGTGCCAAATATTGTATTTATCTATCCCTTTTTGTTGGCATTTAACTCATCTTTTATGCATTAATTCTACATTTTATCCCATATTCTGTATTTTCATTGTTTTCAAGAATAAATATTTTTCTTACTTAATTTTGCATTTTTAGGTAATAAATAAAGTTCGGATGAGTCGCGGAGCGAAAAGAGCAGAAAAGTAGTGAAAAGCCGGGAGAAATTACGCAAGGAAGCCGCGAAGAATGGTGCGCACAACCTCATTTTCTACACACAAAAGCGCCTCCGTTCTCAGCCATCAGATCAGTTCTCAGAAGCATCCGACGGTCGCTCCTGCATAGGGCATCAAAATCTGAAGTCTCTGCCAAGCACCACAGCGCTGAAATTCCAAGCCTTCAGATTAGATGGTAGTTGAATCCAACGGTCGCTCCATTGCTGTGCATCAAAGTTTGATATCTCCGCCTAACACTACAACACCTAACTCCATCTGGCATCGTTGATTTCGTTGTATCAAAAATCTAGCGGTCGCTACAAGCTTCACTCCGCATCACCGTCTGATTCACCTACCAGCTTCGCATCTCGCGGCCCATCTCACGAAACATCAAGACTAGATGGATTCGCTCAACACTCTATCACCCGAGCCCTACCACCTAACCAAACAACCCCCTTCTCCCATTCTATCGAACCCATCTACCACCATCACCCCCCTCTCTGCAGAACCACCTCCTTCCCTGCCGCACCACCATCATCACCACCACTCCTGCAACAGCCACCAAACCACCAACTCTCCACAACAACCACAACCCATCACTACTATCATCACCCCTATCACCTATTACTCTATTTCAACAACTCCACCATCCTCTTCACTGTTAGGATTGGATTTGGTGAATTAGATTGATAGATGAAGCAATTGGAGGCGTGGATAGCAGCAGGAGCGTCAGAGGAAGAATGGGTCGTCGCACATGGGAGGAATGTGCCATAAAATTAGGTAATTTGCAAAACCTAATTTCACTGAATTTGGGGGAAAATTGGGGAAAACCCTAATGATGTAATTGGGTATAAATTGGGACTATGGGTTGTGTTAGAAACTATGCTTGGAATAG
This sequence comes from Papaver somniferum, assembly GCF_003573695.1. Taxonomy (NCBI): domain Eukaryota; kingdom Viridiplantae; phylum Streptophyta; class Magnoliopsida; order Ranunculales; family Papaveraceae; genus Papaver; species Papaver somniferum. Next base: position 24,221,420 of record NC_039365.1, read on the forward strand.
CCAGCATCCAGGACTTTCATGTCCTGTTAATTGTTATGTTTGTGTTTTTGTTAATGTTTGTGTTAATTGTTATGTATGTTTGGACTAGCCTACATCCAGGACTCTCATGTCCTGTTAATTTTCAATTTACAAGCACAATTACAGTTCACTTGTTATGCTTAATGTTTTTAGTTCAATTTGCTGCTTGTTTAATGTTCATGTTCTGTTAATTTCTGTTTAGTGTGATGTTTCTGTTAATGTTTTTATTTTCATCTCCTGTTAACATGTGTCCTGTTTAGGTGTTGTTCATTGTTAGTTCAGTTAGTTCTGTTAAATGGAGTGTTAGATTAAACTTTGCTGCATAGTGTTAATTGAGTAGTGGGGAGAAACTAGTGCTCACTAGTGACAATGAGCAAGCTAGCTCTCTTCCCACTCTAAAAGAGTGCCTTAGTTTAGCTCCATGTTAGCTTAACCATCTCCCCTGCCTTAGGCTAATTGCCTTTGTGTCATTTTCTCTTTGCTCCATTTTGTTTTGTTTTTGCTGTTTAGTTCTTCCATTGCTTTGCATTATTTGTTTCCCCTGCTGCTATTTCTTTTCCTGTTAATTGCTTCCTTTTTTTTCTCTTGGCCTTGTGCTGCTGTGCAGCACTTGTGCTGCTGCTACTTCTTTTCTTGTTACTGCACTTGGCTTGCTGCAACTCTGTTGCTGCTGCCTTCCTTGGCCTTGCTGTGCAGCTCTTGTTCTGTTGCTGCTACCCTGCCACTTCTTCTCCTGCCAAGCCAAGTCCAGTTCCTGCTGCTGCTGCTGCTGTGCAGACTTGCTACTCCTGCAGCCAAGCAAAGGCCAATCCAACTGAGCCCAATTCACTTCAGTGAAGCCTAAGGCCCAGTCCTCAGTAACCAAGCCCAGTTTCTAAAACCAAAAGCCCAGAGCACAACTTGGGCTCATCAGAAGACCAAAACCAAAGCCCAATTTCATTAAGGCCAAAGCCTAGTGTATTGATAGGTTAGAGCTAAAGCCCAATTCAATTAATTGTGGGCTTAACCCAAAAACCTGAACTCACTGTAAGGTCCAAGGCCAACTGAGTCCAAAGTCCAACTGAGCCCAAGCTCAGTTCCTTTATTGTGAACAAACCCATTAGTACTTTAAGCCCAACAGTCCCAAAAGGCTTCTAAGCCCAAAGCAAATCTAGGAACCCAATTAGCTAAATCACTTCCAAAACACACCCGATCTCTGTGGATCGACCCGTACTTGCACGAGCTACAACCGACGACCGTGCACTTGCGGTATTACTGTAGGCCCCCGTTTTCTTGCGCTTAATTTTATACACCCCTTCGGGCCTACCAAGTTTTTGGCGCCGCTGCCGGGGATTGGTGCTGTGTTTTCTTGTTGTTTTATTAGCTATTTTGCATTTCACTGCATAGCATTTGCATCTGCATCTGCTTCACTTCATTTGCTGTTGGACCTGCTGTTCTGAACCTGTTTTCCTCTGCTGGGACGCCACCAAGGAAAAGAACCAAAGCCCAACTGGGTTTTTGCAACAATATCAGAGCAGCTGGGTTGTGCTTAAAAGGTAACCCATTTAAGAGAACCCGAATTGTGGGCTTCCAATTTTTTAATTGTGGGCTTGTAATATTAAAGCCAATTTTTGGGCTTCTCTTATTTTCTGTTGGGTTTGTAATAATTATTTGTGGGCCTGTTTGTTTAATTTGTGGGCTTGTTTAAATTCTTTCATTGGACTTGTATTTTGGACTCTGGGTTTAAACCCAGCTGAGCTTGTAACCGATTGTGGGCTTGCTTCCACTCAAGAGTGGACCTCGAAACCAAGTTTTAAAACAAACGTCGGGCCTTAACCAACTGGGCCAAATTAAACTTTCAAAATTAAAACTTAGTGTTCGTGGGCCGCAGCCTTCCTTCCATTAGAGGACCAACAGTGGGCGTGCTCCCTTTCAAAAACCAAATTTTATTTCTTTCTTAAAAAAAAAAAAAAAAAAAAAAAAAAAAAAACTCTATTTTTTCCCTGTTTTTTTTTAAAAAAAAAAAAAAAAAAAAAAAATTCTTTTGCTCCCAATTTTAAACCAAATTTCTACTTTGCTCCCATTTAAACCAAATTTTCTCTTTCGTTTTCCCATCAAAACCAAAATTTTTTTTTTCCCAACAAAACCAAATTTTTCCCAAAAGTCCAATCCCATTAAAAAACCAAATTTTCTTAGTTAAAATTCCTTTTGTATATATTTGTGCTCATCCATTGTGACTCCGAATATGTTGGAGTTTTGCCTTGGATAACGGAGTTTTAATTCTGCTTTCGCCGAAATCGGGTATTCTCTCTCCTTTTACTCTACTCAGCATGTCCCTTTCCATATGTTGCATTTTAATCCTTTCCATATTTGAAACATTGAGGACAATGTTTAGTTTAGGTTTGGGGGTATAGAGTAGATACTTTGATAATTTGCTATAATTGAAACGAACTCCTTCTTCTTTTTGAAAAATTGAAAAATTCCAAAAAAAATTGAAAAATCAAAATTCAAAAAAATTAAAAAAATGAAAAAAATCATAAAAATGGAGCTCATTTACCTTGAAATGTTGACTCTTGTGCAAATATGTATTTTATTAGGAGTCTTAGTCTAGATATTTAGGCACCCTAATTCTAGCACAATTCACATAGTGATAAGAAATTTGCACGCGCACGATCTACCAATAATGTATGGCCTCGATCTTCAAGGTGTTGGATAGGAAGTTACGATTGCCAATCACTTTAGAATACTGAACGAAACTTGACTAGCTTGTTCTTTGGTTGGTTGGGATAGAAGGTGGAGGTTACATTAAGAAAGACAACCATCGAATTTAACTGGGTGCATCAAAAAGGGCTACCTCTTGCAAAGTGTCATGTAATTTTTGTTTCCTTTTGTATATGTATCAAAAGTGTTTCTTTGTTCTTAAAAAAAAAAAAAAAAAAAAAAAAAAAAAAAAAAAAACGATGTATATATTCAGAAAAAATATCAGAAAAATACAAAAAAAAAAAAAAAAAAAAAAAAAAATCAAGTATTTATCAATTCCATCATCTCTTGTTCCAAAAATAAAAGAGAATTGTCAATGTAAATAAGAGTCATGTAAATAGTCATTTTGTTGTTTTATTGTTGTAAGCAAGGAGGGTGTATGCCATTGATGTACAACGCGAGTAATTGTGAAATACCTCCAACTCATTCACAATTCTCGTAAAGTCCGGACAGCTAGCTAGATTTCGACCTCAGTCTTAGCCTGAGAAACTATCTCTTGGTGATTAGTAGTCATAACTTCAGATCTTCTTTACACATGTGTAGATACATTTACACTCTTATCACATGCTTTATTTGTTATCAGTGCTAGGATTGTGCCTTCGATAGCTAGATTGACATCTCCATTTGCTGTGAGCTTAAACTGTTTTGCACATGTCACATTTGATGGAATATGAGCTTATATTTTGTCCTTAGGTTTTGTAGGCACACCTCTGGTAAACCTTCACGAGACTTCAACTCGTCCACTAGGGACACTTAGTGGTTTAAAAGGCTTAGTGCATACGCTAAATGCATTCGAAAGACCAGCGACAGTGGTATAGTTAGATTTCCTTAGTTTTGTTTTACTTGAGGACAAGTAAAATTCAGGTTTGGGGTATTTGATGAGTGCCAAATATTGTATTATCTATCCCTTTTTGTTGGCATTTAACTCATCTTTTATGCATTAATTCTACATTTTATCCCCATATTCTGTATTTTCATTGTTTTCAAGAATAAATATTTTTCTTACTTAATTTTGCATTTTTAGGTAATAAATAAAGTTCGGAGAGTCGCGGAGCGAAAAGAGCAGAAAAGTAGTGAAAAGCCGGGAGAAATTACGCAAGGAAGCCGCGAAGAATGGTGCGCACAACCTCTTTTTCTACACACAAAGCGCCTCCGTTCTCAGCCATCAGATCAGTTTCAGAAGCATCCGACGGTCGCTCCTGCATAGGGCATCAAAATCTGAAGTCTCTGCCAAGCACCACGCGCTGAAATTCCAAGCCTTCAGATTAGATGGTAGTTGAATCCACGTCGCTCCATTGCTGTGCATCAAAGTTTGATATCTCCGCCTACAACACTACAACACCTAACTCCATCTGGCATCGTTGATTTCGTTGTATCAAAAAATCTAGCGGTCGCTACAAGCTTCACTCCGCATCACCGTCTGATTCACCTACCAGCTTCGCATCTCGCGGCCCATATCACGAACATCAAGACTAGATGGATTCGCTCAACACTCTATCACCCGGCCCTACCACCTAACCAAACAACCCCCTTCTCCCATTCTATCGAACCCATCTACCACCATCACCCCCCTCTCTGCAGAACCACCTCCTTCCCTGCCGCACCACCATCATCACCACCACTCCTGCAACAGCCACCAAACCACCAACTCTCCACAACAACCACAACCCATCACTACTATCATCACCCCTATCACCTATTACTCTATTTCAACAACTCCACCATCCTCTTCACTGTTAGGATTGGATTTGGTGAATTAGATTGATAGATGAAGCAATTGGAGGCGTGGATAGCAGCAGGAGCGTCAGAGGAAGAATGGGTCGTCGCACATGGGAGGAATTGTGCCATAAAATTAGGTAATTTGCAAAACCTAATTTCACTGAATTTGGGGGAAAATTGGGGAAAACCCTAATGATGTAATTGGGTATAAATTGGGACTATGGGTTGTGTTAGAAACTATGCTTGGAATAGCCAGCATCCAGGACTTTCATGTCCTGTTAATTGTTATGTTTGTGTTTATTGTTAATGTTTGTGTTAATTGTTATGTATGTTTGGACTAGCCTACATCCAGGACTCTCATGTCCTGTTAATTTTCAATTTACAAGCTCAATTACAGTTCACTTGTTATGCTTAATGTTTTTAGTTCAATTTGCTGCTTGTTTAATGTTCATGTTCTGTTAATTTCTGTTTAGTGTGATGTTTCTGTTAATGTTTTTATTTTCATCTCCTGTTAACATGTGTCCTGTTTAGGTGTTGTTCATTGTTAGTTCAGTTAGTTCTGTTAAATGGAGTGTTAGATTAAACTTTGCTGCATAGTGTTAATTGAGTAGTGGGGAGAAACTAGTGCTCACTAGTGACAATGAGCAAGCTAGCTCTCTTCCCACTCTAAAAGAGTGCCTTAGTTTAGCTCCATGTTAGCTTAACCATCTCCCCTGCCTTAGGCTAATTGCCTTTGTGTCATTTTCTCTTTGCTCCATTTTGTTTTGTTTTTGCTGTTTAGTTCTTCCATTGCTTTGCATTATTTGTTTCCCCTGCTGCTATTTCTTTTCCTGTTAATTGCTTCCTTTTTTTTCTCTTGGCCTTGTGCTGCTGTGCAGCACTTGTGTTGCTGCTACTTCTTTTCTTGTTACTGCACTTGGCTTGCTGCAACTCTGTTGCTGCTGCCTTCCTTGGCCTTGCTGTGCAGCTCTTGTTCTGTTGCTGCTACCCTGCCACTTCTTCTCCTGCCAAGCCAAGTCCAGTTCCTGCTGCTGCTGCTGCTGTGCAGACTTGCTACTCCTGCAGCCAAGCAAAGGCCAATCCAACTGAGCCCAATTCACTTCAGTGAAGCCTAAGGCCCAGTCCTCAGTAACCAAGCCCAGTTTCTAAAACCAAAAGCCCAGAGCACAACCAGCTAACGCATGGCAACCTTTGGCCCGATGCCAAGCCCAAGTTTGGTCGCGCCCAAATAAAGCCAAAACCCTAACTTTTTGACGCGCCAAAACTAGGCCATATTAAAGACGTACCGGCCATGATTTCACGCCACTAGATACCAAACGAAGGGTTGCAATAATCAACGACTACCCTTCCTCTCAAGATGCAAAATCTCGACCCTTGAAAGTCATCACGGAGCCGGCAAGTCTCCCAAGCTCAATTTGCCGAACAACAACATGCTACATGTTTTCCAAGAAAACACTCGAGACATCAACACATGTCACAAACTGGGGGATGCTCATTGGGTATTGGTTCGGCGGTTTACAGCGTGCGGCGTACACTACGCCCGTTATAAGACAGTTTCATAAGGATGAGGCGGTTAGTAAATACAGGGAGTAATGGTGAAACGCTTTCTTTTATGGAACATCAATTTCAGGCATTACCGGTTACCACCTCCTCCCATTTACTCATCCGTTTTTTATTTCTTACGAGACCAGAGTACGTTTCACTTCGACTTGTATAAATAGGTCTTACCTATTTCCACCGAATGACAAGTTCAGGTCAGGAGGATACAACACTCAGAAAATATTTGCTAGATTTCCATCTGTTAGCTTCACACTTTCTGATACAAGTCGTGAAACAACTACTCTTCCAGAATCAACTATTCTGGTCTCAACACTCTCTTCGCTTCCCTCCCCAAAACCAACCCTTCTCCTTCACTTTGTGACTGAAGCATGTCTAGAACGGCCATTTCTTGGTTTATACCGGATTTGTACAGATTGATCTCTCGAATCTAAAGTACTCCCTTGCAGTACATTGTTTAGGGTTTAAACCCGTTTCTCACCCACACACCCGAAATTACCAAAATCAGTAGAAATCGTTTTCACCCTCAAACAAAAGTATAAAGAATCACCTTGTGGTGTGAGGTTTCTCACAAACCCCTGGATCGCTTATTCTTTTGAACATCATAATGTTCATTTAATTAGTTTGCTTGGTAGTTTTCAAAAGAACTTGAAACAAAGTAGATGTGGTTATATCTCTAGATATTAAGACTCAAAGATATTTGCAAAAGTGCATGATGGACTTTTTCTTCCCAATTCGAATGACTCTATAAACCATGGAGTGTGTTTGCAGTTACACTAGAACACTCACTTATTGATTTAAACAATCAGGCGGATGTAAATATACCCGTTTAAGTGACTATATGATTGGGAAGGGATAAACAAGTAAGGTTTTGTGCCATACGTATTAAATAAGTTCCTGATTCAGAATTATAGCTATCTATGTCGACGGTATGGACATGATAAGTACTCTTAATGAAATAAGAGATCTTACAAGCTATTTAAAATCTGAATTTGAGATGAAAATCCTGGGAAATCTCAATCTTATCTATGTTCTGAACTAGAAGACCGAGCTTGTGGTATATTATTCCACCAGTTTGCATATTCCATTATCAGGCAATTTAACAAGTATATGCATCCTGCTAGCACTCCCATGATTATTCGAGTTTCAAATGTACATAAATGACCAATTCGTCTAAAGGAAGATGACGAAATTGTGTCGGAAGATGAACTTTCCTTATCTAAGTATAATGGACGCATTATTGTACTTAGCATAATATACTCGATCAAATGTTACATCCTCAATGAACTTGCTAGATAAATATAGCTCAGCGCCAACGCAACGTCATTGGAATGTTATAGTGAATGTAATCATGTACTTAAAGGTAACCACTGACATAAACTTGTATTATCCCCACAAACACATAAAAAGGAATGCTAACGAAAGTGCAATCCAAAGGTTGTTTATTATGAAAGAAAAATAATCTCTTCTCCAACGAAAGTAATAAGGGGGAGATATGGTAGACTATTTTCTAATTCATTACTGATATTCAGTTTCGAAAAGTACATGACTAAAAGAACTGTCTAGAACAACTCTGAAAGTAATCAGGGGGAGATGCCGACATCAGGGGGAGGATCCAAGGATATGATGTCGACATATTTTACTTCGAAATTGAAGTTGTGTTATACTATTTTTCCCTTCGATCGAGAATAGTTTTTCCCAAAGGGTTTTGTTACTCGAAAAGGTTTTTAGCGAGACAACACTAAAAACATCAAGTATGTTAAACGTCTAAGACATAAAGATCGTGTTGATATTACTGAAAATTTCTGAATCAAAGAAATGAAACGTGATAGTATGTTAAGAAACGTAACTTCCAGAATTAACAACATGGTCTTATAAACATTCAAGTCACCAAAGTAAAGTGTGATAAACTCCTTTTGACTACATTAGACTAATGAAAATTGTCTGACATCAGGGGGGGGGGGGGATCTAATGGTGTGTTGAACTATTTTCCTTCACCGAGGTTACATTTTCCTACAGGGTTTTGTTACTCGGCAAGGTTTTTAATGAGACAACAACAAACACCGGGAATGTAATTTCCCAGCTAATTAAGGATATTGTCTTTCCCACGAGGATTTTCCGCCTTAGAATTTGTGAAACATCTAGTCAACTTCAACGGATCACCTTTACTTGCATCTGTCAGGTTGTACTCTTTTCCCTTCATCAAGGTTTATCCCACTGGGTTTTCCTTGTCAAGGTTTTAATGAGGCAACATATACGCATCCAACTATGTTCTAGGTTTTATTAATATTGTACTCTTTTCTTTAGTTCAGGTTTTGTCCCTATGGGTTTTCCTGACAAAGTTTTAGCGAGGCATTTAACTTAGATCATCGATCTTTGAAGATCGTATTGCATGTGATGAACTACATGTAAAGTACGTGAGAACATGTGAAGTACTACATGTGAAGAATTTTACCAAGATTTTATCCTACTGAGTTTTTCTTTGTCAAGGTTTTAATGAGGCAATTGATTTCGTCACAAGTCACCAAGGAGAGGACGACCTTTGAAGAACTACATTCGAAGCACTATATGTGAAGCACTGCGTATGAAGTTCTATTGGACCGCATAAGGGGAAGTGTTGTAGGAGCTATGACCCATATATGTGCGGCCCAACTAAGTAGTTAGGGTTTTCCCATGGTTGTATATAAAGGATACTATGCTATGTAATATGACTTCTGCCTATCAATACAATCCCTCTTCCCATTTCTCATTTTCTTGGTCTTCTCTTAGTTTTTCCCCTAAAGATATTGATTGTTTTGTACATAGTGTGAGAGCTAAACACATTTCACATACATATTTGTCGTTGTTGACCCAAAAATCTACCATCACTGCGACTATAATCTAATTAGAAAAGTTTACCTTCAATAAAATACTACAACCGTAATCTAATTCGCAGCCACCATATGCACTGAAAAATTTTAAAATCAAAATTTTAATATATCATGTAATAGTGATTGAGCAGTATCAGTACACTAAAAACTCTACATAAATTATTAAAGTAACTAAAAAAAACGTCTTTGAATTGGCTAAAAAATCACTTAAAATCGGACAACTCAGCTGATTTAATCGCTTGGACTCGGAATTGGCTTGGAGTTGAAAATCGCCGAGGTCATTTAGCAAGTAGCCACTAATCGTTCGGAACTCGGCCTTAGAGACCATTTTTTAGAAGAAGAATTTCATATATTAGAGAATTTACAAAGGGTCTACCAGAGATAAAAAAAATAAAAGAAAAAGACTACTCTATAAAGAAAAAGATTCTCAATTTGAAACAGAGTTTGCAAAATTAAGATGAACTCTAGACCCTTTGGCAACAGTCTATGACAGAACTAAGGATTTCGCTTCGTCGGCCAAGTCAATATCAACCTTAAACTCATAGTTCTTCTCAAAAGTTCAACAGTTCCGTTCTTTCAATAATGTACAGATTATAGCATCCGGAATCAAATCTCATATGACCCTTCCATGAGAAAATAACTAAGAGTAAAACCAACAAATTTCCAAATCTTTAAACAACTTTAGAAATACCCACGACCAATTAGTATTAGGATTCAACATGTACTAGACCTTACGAGCAATCTTGCAATGCAAGAAAAGATGATCCTGAGATTCTTCACCATTCCCACAGAGAACACAAGAGTTATATATATGTATCCCTTTCTGATAAATAATATCAATCGTAGTAAGCTTGTTGTGAATTAAAAACCACATTACAAAGGTGATCTTAGGGGGAATAGCTGATTTACAGATGAAAGAACTTGGAAAATTATCCAGCAATTAACTTAGAGTAAAAAGACTTCAGTAAAAAAATACCAGAGTTATCAGACCATCTTCTATTGTCTATCATATCATTAACAGTAGGTGGGGAGGAACAAATAACCACAACCAATTCAATTAGAAGATCAGCTTCAACATCATTGAGAAGACGCTTAATATTTAAATTTCCAAATTTCGTTATCAGAGATTATGTCTACAATTTTTCAGTATTTGTTTCTTACCAGCTTGAAAATATTGACATTACCTACCCAACAATCAAACCAGAAAGAGATTCGCTTTCTGGAATGAATATTTAGGGTTGAGTTAAAACTGATCGGTGAGCTGGTGTCTGCAAAACTTTTCCAGCAAGATATACCAAAGGCGTCGATATTCCCAGGTACCCAATACGACTGAGTATCACCATGTTTATCTGCAATGATTAGGCGCCATAATTGAGTTTTTTCAATTCCAAATCTCCAGCACCATTTAGCCAGCATACACACATTCATGATGGAAATATTTAAAACTTCAAGTCCTCCTCTTTTTTTTAGAAGCCACGATCATCTTCCAATTAATTAGATGTGAAATTTTAGAACCAACATTATGTTCCCAAAGGAAATACGGCCCTCATCGTCCTCTTTGCTTAATGATAGACATTAATTGGTGCCTTAAATAAATGGAAGTGATAGAGTGACATTGAAGCTAAAATGATTTCAGCAAAGCTAACTTCCCAACTTCTGTTAATGTTCATTGTCTCTAGGTAGATAGCCTAAAATCAAAATTCTCAATAATTGGATTTCATATATAGACTTGGAATTTGATTTAGCATCAAGAGGCATCCCTAAATACTTGAAAGGAAGCATATTTGTTGCGCAACCAAATTTATCTGCCCACATATTCAGATTAGGGATATCACTTATAGCTACAAGTTTGTTTTTAGAGGTGTTCAATTTCAAACCAGATATGTATTCAAATTAATGTAGTGCCGAGAATAAATTAAGAAGTTCCTCATTTTTATCATCAAGAAAGAAGATAGTATCATCTGCATAATATAGATGATTTACTACAACACTTATAGTTGAAACAGAAAAGCGGAAGAACAAGTTAAGTTGAATTGGTCTATCAAAATACCTGGAAAACCCTTCATAGAAATGTTGAAGAGTAATGGTTAGATTGGACAACCTTGCATGATACCTCTACTACTTTTAAAAGAAACCAAATGGGAAACCATTGACGAGAACTGAGAAGGAAGAAGTAGAGTAACAAAACCTCAACCACTTACACATTTTTTAACTGAAACCCATTTTAATCTTCACGGATTCAAGATAATACCATATCAAAAGCTTTTTCAAGATAAATCTTGCAAATGATTCCAGGTTTACGTGATATGATTCTTGAATCTACAAGATCATTGGTGATTAGAATGCCATCAGCAATCTGCCTGCCTTCAATATAAGCATTTTGAATTGGTGATATAGTAAATATCACCAGTTTCATTCTTGAAGCTAGAACTTTGCAATGATTTTGTATACTCTAGTTAGGAGGCAAATAGGTCTATAATCTCTTATATTTTCAATACGATCCTTTTTGGGATAAGAGTGATAAAATTGGAATTGTGTCTATTATCAATACAACCAGAAGAATAAAATTCTTCAATAGTACTCACTGCATCTTATTTTATGAACTTCCAACATTTCGAAGAAAAAAAAACATTGTCGGATACCCATCAGGTCCAGGAAGCAGGAGCCTTGTCATTACTTAGTTCTTATATAACATGCTAAACTTCTTCTTCTATGAAATTGGCCTCTAAAATAGTGGATTCAACTTCATTGATACTATCAAAAATAATGTCGTCCAAATCAGGTGTGATGACTTCATCCTCAGCAAATAACTCATTGTAGAAACCGACAATGTGATCTTGTAACTTGCGTCTATCATCTACCAACTCATAACCAATATACAACTGCATAATTCTATTATATCTCCTTTAAAACAAAATATTTATGTCTCTCTCTCGTAGCCATTTAGTGTTTGATTTAATCCTCCAAGCAGCATTTACCAATATTATCTTAAGTTACTCTTTCAAACTCAGGTTTATTTTGATATTTTCTTGAATTTTCTCTTCAATTAGAATATTATCTTCAGCAAAACAATCAATATCTTGAATATCTGAGAACATAAGATTGAGTTTAGTATTAACATGATCAAAAACATGCTTATTCCATACCTTCATTTTCTATTTCAAACCCTTGAGTTTCAACCATAAGATTGTACTTAGTGTACATGCAAAACAAAATGACTGCCACTATTCTTCTAAAATTGTAGAATATCATTCCCCAGAAACCACATTATTTCAAACATAAAGGGGCTAGGACTCTAGGATAGATCAAAAATATCTAAGTATTAAGGAAAGTGTAATACTTTCCAAGACCGTAGTGGTCAGTCTATGGAAAGTATTGTCCATGTAAGTCATTAATGTGAGACTGATAAGGTAAGTGATATTTTAGGAAAGTGTGGTCATATACTAGGAAAGGATTGTCCATGTAAGTCATGATTTTGAGACTTATAAGGAAAGTCTCAAATCCGTGTCTTAGGAAAGTTTTGAGTCTCAAGTTATCGGTCATGTATAAATATCTATAGAACTACTATGAATAAAATTAAGAAAGGAATTTACCAAAGTTTTAACATGGCATCACGAGCCGGTTGAAAACTGAAAAAAAAAAAAAAATCGTTGAGAATGGGTGGAGATGGAGAATCAAGCAAAGACAAGAATATAGATTATGATACGCAAAAGAAGAATCCAGTATATCACCTAGGATTTGCGAATGGAAGAGGTGGTAGAGGACAAGGAACGTGCAATCAGGTTCGAGCACATAATCTAAATATATCAGAGACAAAGCAGTCAAATGGTCCATATTCCTCAGACGGCTCAGATTTGATGGGAGTAACCGCAACACAACTCAGACAGGTGCTTGAGTTTTTGAATGCAAAGAAAAATACGTCCCAACTTCAAGGTAAGCAAACTAAACCGAATTGGATTATTGACACGGGAGCTACAAATCATGTCACGTGTAGAAGAAATGACATGATTGATGTGAAAGATATTGTGGAGTGTACTGTTGGACTCCCAGATGGAAAATATGCACAATCTGAGAAAATAGGGACTATTATTCTGCAGGGCGGTTTGAGACTTAATAATGTGCTTTATGTGCCTCAAATAACTTGTAACCTAATTTCAGTCACACAACTTATTGATGAATTAATGTGTACGGTACAATGTACTAACAGTTTATGTCTTATACATGACCGGTTGACGAGGAAGGTGATTGGAATGGGTGAACGACAAGGTGGACTGTATATTTTCTGTGGTGTGCCTCGAGTTGAAGTTATGGCAGTCAGTGGAGAATCATACGAGCTGTGGCATCGACGAATGGGACATCCATCAGAAAAAGTATTGCAAAGGTTGCCGGGTGTGAGTAGATTGAAGAAGCATAATGAAGTTTGTGATATTTGCCCAAGAGAGAAACAACATAGGAGTAGCTTTACTAGTAGTCTAAGTAAATCCAGTTGTATTTTTGAGTTGATTCATATAGATTTCTGGGGTCCTTATAGGGCTACATCGTCTTGTGGAGCACAATATTTTTTAACAATAGTAGATGATTTTTCAAGAGGTGTGTGGATTCATTTACTTCCAAATAAAACGGCAGTTGAACGAACGTTTCTTGATTTCATTGCTCTTGTGAAATGACAATTTGATAAAGATATCAAAGTTGTTAGAAGTGATAATGGTACCGAGTTTAATTCATTACGTGGATATTTTAAGACTAATGGGATAGTTTTTGAAACATCGCGTGTAGGCACTCCGCAACAAAATGGAAGAGTGGAGAGAAAGCATCAACATATATTGAATGTGGCAAGGGCTTTGAGATTTCAAGCCAACTTGCCAATACGGTTTTGGGGAGAATGCGCATTGACAGCTGCGTATTTGATTAATCGTACTCCTACACCTATTCTGGAAAATAAAACGCCGTATGAAATATTGTTTGGAAAGCAACCTCCGTATAATCAGTTGAAAGTGTTTGGATGTCTGTGTTATGTGCATGATCAAAGTAATAAAGGTGATAAATTTGCAAGTAGAGGAAGGAGGTGTGTTTTTCTTGGATATCCGTTTGGTAAAAAGGCATGGCAAGTATATGACTTGGATGAAAGAAAATTTCTTGTGTCAAGAGACGTCCAGTTTTGTGAGAATAGTTTCCCATATAAGAATGAAACATCTGTGTTGCAGCAGCCAACAGTTTCGACTCGCAACGAGAGTGTTCAGCCTGGTCATGATTTTGAGACCGAGGTGACTGGTGTATCAGCTGAGACTGATCAGCTGAATCCAGCGTTTGACTGGAGTGATGAAGAAGACGTAACAGCGACAACAGGAGAAAGTGTGGCAGTACCAGGCGTAACTGCGACAGCAGGAGACGCTGTAGGCATACCGGGCGTAACTGTGACACAAGGAGAAGGTGTAGCAGTTCAAGATGTGACTGCAACGGAAGAAGAACGTGTAGCACTTCAAGAGAGATCTGACATTATGAGTCCGGGCAATGATGTTGCAGTAGAAGGTGATATGGGTAAAAGAAAGCGTACGAAAATTCCATCGAGTAGGCTTAAGGGATTTGTGACGCACACCACTCGAGAAAACAGTCCATCTCATCTTCATTCATCACAATCATCCTCCTCAGGTACACCGTATCCTTTGACATATTATGTTAGTTGTGATAAATTTTCTAGACCGTATAAGAAATTTCTTGCAGCTATAACTGCGAGTTCTGCACCTCGCAACTTTAAAGAAGCAATGAAACATCCAGGATGGAGGAAAGCCATGGAGGAAGAAATACGAGCACTAGAAGAACAAGATACCTGGGTTTTGTAAGAATTACCGGAGGGCAAGAGAGCACTAGGAAGTAAATGGATATATACAGAAAAGTATGATGAAAATGGGAATTTGGTTCGTTTAAAAGCAAGATTGGTGATATTTGGAAATCATCAGGTGGAAGGCTTAGATTACAAAGAGACCTTTGCACCTGTAGCAAAAATGACAACAGTGCGCACTTTTCTAGCTGTTGTAGCTGTTAAAAATTGGGAAGTACATCAGATGGATGTGCACAATGCATTTCTACATGGAGATTTGGAGGAAGAGGTGTATATGAAAATACCACCTGGATTTGCGAGAGGTAATCCTAATATGGTATGTAGAATGAAGAAATCATTGTATGGTTTGAAACAGGCTCCACGTTGTTGGTTCGCAAAACTATCAACAGCTTTGAAGAATTATGGTTTTCGGCAATCTTATTCAAACTATTCTCTCTTCACTATGATCAAAGGAAAGATGCAGCTTAATGTTTTGGTGTATGTGGATGATTTGATTGTTGCAGGAGATAATATAGTGGAGCTAAATAAATTTAAAACATATTTGGGACAGTGTTTCAAGATGAAAGATTTGGGAAAATTAAAATATTTTCTGGGCTTGGAGATAGCTCGCAGTAAGCAAGGCATTTATGTTTGTCAAAGGAAATATGCATTGGACATTATTATGGAGACGTGGTTATTGGGAGCAAAACCAGCAGAGTTTCCAATGGAAACTAATCATCGTCTAGCTTTGGCAACAGGGCCGTTGCTGATTGATGCAGAAAGGTATCGACGACTGATTGGAAGATTGATTTATCTGGCTATGACTAGACCAGATCTAGCTTATTCTGTGCATATTTTGTCACAGTTTATGAAGCATCCAAGACAAGAACATTGGGAAGCTGCACTTCGGGTAGTTAGATATTTGAAAAAGAATCCTGGGCAAGGAATTTTGTTGCGCTCTGATAGTAGTCTAAGTTTAAAAGGCTGGTGTGATTCAGATTGGGCAAGCTGTCCTTTGACTAGACGATCGTTGACAGGATGGTTTGTGCTTCTTGGAGATTCACCAGTGTCTTGGAAGACCAAAAAGCAGTACACAGTTTCTCGGAGTTCAGCTGAAGCAGAATACAGATCTATGGCTGCAGCTACTTGTGAATTGAAGTGGTTGAAGCAATTACTAGGTGATTTGGGAGTTTGTCATACACAGGGAATGAGTCTTCTTTGTGATAGTCAGTCGGCATTGTATATTGCTCAGAATCCCGTTTTTCACGAAAGAACTAAACATATAGAAGTGGATTGTCATCTCATTAGGGATGCGATAGTACAGAAAATTATTTCTCCCTCTTATACGCCTACGGGGTTGCAGTTGGCGGATATCTTCACCAAATCATTAGGACAAGTTCAGTTTCAAGGTCTTTTATCCAAGATGGGCATTTGTGACCTGCATGCTCCGTCTTGAGGGGGGGTATTAAGGAAAGTGTAATACTTTCCAAGACCGTAGTGGTCAGTCTATGGAAAGTATTGTCCATGTAAGTCATTAATGTGAGACTGATAAGGTAAGTGATATTTTAGGAAAGTGTGGTCATATACTAGGAAAGGATTGTCCATGTAAGTCATGATTTTGAGACTTATAAGGAAAGTCTCAAATCCGTGTCTTAGGAAAGTTTTGAGTCTCAAGTTATCGGTCATGTATAAATATCTATAGAACTAATATGAATAAAATTAAGAAAGGAATTTACCAAAGTTTAAACACTAAGAGAAGGGGAATGCCATCTGAGGTGGGTCTGGATTTTGCATTTTAGGGAACAAAATGGAAGTGAGATTCAATAGAGTGAGAAATAAGGAATCTGTCAAATCTACACATGACATGGTTTGATTGACCATTTGACCATGTGAATCTAGCACCTTTCAGAGGTAAACTAGAAGATCGTAAAATGAATTTAGAGAATTGTTTCATACTTCTGGACAATTTAATGCAATTTTTCTTCTCGGCATATGTTTTCACATTATTGTAATCTCCACCTAAGCACCAAGGTAGATCCCAGTAATTGCAGACATTGTCTAATTTAAATTTAATCCAAAAATCAGCTTTATCGACTGGGTTATTTGATCCATACATATTTATGAGAACCCATTCAAAACCATCTTAAAGACCGATTTCAACTACTTTGGACCCATATGTGCTTACATAAGTCTTCTAAACTTACTTGCGAAAGTAGGCTTTAGCTTCGATCTTCTTGTCTCTCTTATACATCTTGGACCTGCTTACATCGAGCTCTTTACCCTTTCAGATGTTTACGCGACCGAGGAGTCCATGACTGAGAAAAGTGAATCAATTGTGTTGGATGGCACAGACGAAGTCTTATATACCGAAATTAATTTCTTGGCCAACACACTACTCAATAACCTAAAATCTATTGTGTAACCCATAATCATTGTGACTAAGAGAATTTGCATTATCACCCACAATGGGAACATTAACCAAATGACATGAGTTATATTATAACCCAGAATTTCCCCAAGTTGTATCATGATCCAAAACGTATCATTGTGACCCAAATTAATTTTTGTTTGTATCATGACTCGAGTTAGTTAAATGACTCGAAATTTGTTATGTGACCCGCATCTATCATGTAATATGAATTTAGACCACTATCCAAAATCTCAGGATTCGTGATAAAAATTTGTAAAGTGACTAAGAGTATACATCGAGTGGTGTTGAATCTAGAGAAGTCCCGCGGAATCCTAACCTATCAAATCAGTTTTCTCAATAGTGTATTAATCTCAATGAGAAAATAAGGAGAAGAATTATTTTTCTGTGGAAAAAAAAAAGATAAATTTATGATTTTTCTTTTTTAAAGAAAAATCTTTTAAATTAAGTTTGGTGAAAATTTCGTTTTAAACTCAAAAATTATTCTTCATTTATTTCAAATATAAAAGAAGAAAAAGACCAAACCTCAAAGTCAAGAGGCCACTAATCTTCGGTTGTGCAGAGGCAAACTCAGGAATGGTCTCTATGCTGCGGCAATTCGCACCCTCACTTCAAGTGGAGTTGCACCTAACACCAAAAGTACCTTGAAAGAACTTCAGAATAAACATCCGTTTGCATCTCCACCACAGATTTCGTCCACCCCAATTTTACAAGAGGCTATGGCAGCTTCTACCGATCTTGTTTTGGGTCGACTTAAGAGCTTCCCTAAGGGAACTTCCTGTGGGAGAGATGGGTTCAGGGCGCAACATCTTTTAGATGTCATTAGTGGCTCCGCAGCTGCCATTTCGGAAGAGGTACTTTTAGCCATCACAGAGGTAGTTAACCTTTGGCTTTCGGGCTTGTGTCCACCTGTTTTAGGGGACTTTGTATCAAGTGCACCTCTTACTCCCTTGATGAAGCCAGATGGGGGCTTGCATCCTATTGCCGTGGGTACAATATGGAGAAGACTTGTCTCCAAGCGCCGAAACGCACATTGGTAAGGAAATCAATGCTTATTTAGGGGATTATCAGTTTGGAGTAGGTGCCAAATGTGGTGGAGAGGCGATCCTACATGTTTTTAACCGTATGATAGAGGAAAAAGGCGATTCGAACAATCTCTTCATGTTATTGGTATATTTCTCGAATGCATTTAATTTCATTGACCGGTCATCCATGCTTTCCGAGGTACGTAAATTGTGCCCTTAGATTTCTCGATGGGTTGGATTCTGTTACGCGTCTCCCGCACGTTTATATTACATGGATCATGTTCTCGCCTTTTTTCAGGGTGTACACCAAGGTGATCCTTTAGGGCCTTTGTTGTTTGCTCTTACCCCTCACCCCTTGGTTCAAAAAATTGTCGTGCAATGTGAGTTAGAACTGCAAGCCTGGTACTTGGATGATGGTACTTTGATTGGTGATACTTTAATGGTTGCAAAGGCTTTGAAGATTATTCAAGATTATGGGGTTGAAAGGGGCTTGCATTTGAATACAGCCAAGACGGAATTGTTTTGGCCCTCTCCAGACACTAGAGCTCAGGTTCCAGGTGTTTTCCCTACTAATGTCAGTAGGCCAACTAAGGGAGTGAAACTTTTGGGTGGTCCGATCAGTCTTGAAAATCAATTCAACAAATATTTGGTTGTTAATAGGGTGCATAAGACTATATGGCTCTCATCGATGCTGTGTAAAAGTTAGAAGACCCTCAATGTGAATTGTTTTTGTTTCGAAATTGCACCGGTGTATCGAGACTTTATTTCACTTTGAGAACAACTAGACCTGATTTATTACAGGAAGCTCAAGATTTATTTGATGCTCGTCTGTTTCAATTCCTTAGACACATCATCACTAGAGAGGGCCCTGGCTTTGTACTCCTTCAACAAAGGCTTTCTACCTTACCTTTCAAACGTGGCATTCTAGGTGTGTATACTATGCAGGATACCAAACATTATTGTTTTCTTGCTTCTTATATACATACCCTATAGTTGCAGTCCACGATTTTGAGGAATACTGGTGTCAGTGGTAGTGGCCCAGCTCTTCAGCGAACTTTGGACTCCTTCAACTTACTGTGTGCTGCTGTTTCTCCTATTTACTCAAGTAATTTTGCCACCCATTCCATGAACTCCTTGGCAACTATTTACTTTGATGCAGTGAAGGAAAACATACCCACCAGTCATGTTATGATGGAGCGTGATTCGGTTCTATGGCAATGCAACCAAACAAAACATGCCTGGGATTTTCTGATGGCGATTCCAATTGATGGGCTTAATCAACATATTGGAGCTAGGCAGTTCAGTGCAATTCTCCGATACAAACTTGGGATCCCTCTTTTCGAAGTAGATGGCGCTTGTCCCTTTTGCAACAGAGATATGGATGTTTTTGGTGATCACGCCCTGCATTGTGCGAATGAAGTTGGGCTTAAATTCATACATGATTTGGTGAGAGATACTATTGCGGACATGTGTTACTGTGGGGCGTGCCAGCTAGGAAGGAAGTTGACTTGGGACTTCTTGCGAATAATGGCACTGCTTTGAGACCGGATGACATACTTGTGCATAACTGGGAGAATGGACGTGATGTGTGCTTGGACGTGAATGGTGTTTCTCCTTTTACAGGTGGTGGAGTTCGTACTTTTTCCTCAGGCCTTGCCATTAAGAATGTTGTTACTCGCAAGAATATTAAATACTTAGAAAAGTGCACGCCTCATGGTTATGGTTTTGGGACACTTGCTTTTACCACCTTAGGTGAATTAAGTGAAGGTACTATAGACTTTATGAAACGCCTGCACAACTATATTGCTAGCCACGATGCCAATGTTCGGGTCGGAGAATTTCTTTTTCATAGGTTAGGTGTAGTTATTCAAAAAGGTGTAGGAGCTCAGCTTGTTGCTAGGCTTCCGACCAATTTCTTACCGGGAGATAGTCTTTCTGAGTTGTAATATTGAGAATATAAAAATAATTGACTAGAACAGAATGCATAGACCCTATTAGTAAAGCTCATGTATAACAGACTCGTTGATAAATTTTTCCTTAAACCATGTCAACTTTTGGTTGGAGTTGAAAATAAAATTTTAAATTAATATTAAAATTTGAATAAATATATTATCTTAGGTGATGTTTTCTTTTTCTTCTTTTTTTCCACGAGCATGATATTTATTATTATCTTAGGTGATGGTGATACGATACATATTGTTTCAGAAGTGCTCCACACAAAAACAAAAACAACAAAAAATAAAAAAACAGCAAAAAAAAACAAATAAAAATAATGAACAACTCTTAATATCATCCAAATCAAATTAACATTCAACTCCCTGACTTATTTTTAATCCTCAAAAAAAAACCATAAATCAATATTTTAAATATTGATTATTTTTTCTATATAAATTACCTACATCCCAAGTTCCCAACAATAATTCAAGCTGTGCTCAGCTGAGGCCAAATCTTCCTCTCATTTCTTTTTCTCGCTGAAACCTAGATGGAAGCAAAATCACAAAGATCCTAAAGCATCTTTAAAAAGGGGCCAAAAACATTGACAAAAGCAATAAATCCAACACTACGTGGCACATTATAGACTTGAAGAGATTGATATTACACCAACAACTAAAATAATAAAACAGTCTAGATCTTGAGACAACAACATTATGCTGATTAAAGCAAGTACTACTGCAACATAGATCTCATAAAAACACAAAAACATACTATGTTTTGTTTTCTGATATTAGAAAGAGAAATGTGAGATAAAAGTGAAAGATGGGGTCGCAGCCTGCACGCAGCAGCAGCAGGCATTGAATTTTGAAGCAAGGACAGCGTGGGCCTAGTTAGTAAGTTCGCGAATCATTCGCGAATTTTTCCGTATCACGAATTTTACCGTCTTATTCGCGTACGTTTGCAACTCCGAACCCAAGTCGCGTATTATGTGGCATTCCCGGATTATTCGCGAACCGTTCACGAATTTTACGTATCCCGAATGATACGTCCTCTTAATTCGCCATAAATTCTTTAGCTTTTACTTTTCAAAGACTCCACTTTTTGGGCTTTACTGCCTCCCGAACATACACGACCGGATATTAAAAGTGTTGTAATTTTTATGAAACAAAAACGACTGAAGAGATTTGAAGGTGAAGGTGAGAGAGATCTCAAACTCACTAACCAAGCATCTAAACCACCATACGACGTCCTTTTGGATAACTAATGTTGTATATATTATTAATATCATCATATTAAGTTTATTTTTTCTTTAAATAACTCACACATATGCATAAAAATTGGTCTATGACCTTATAAATACAAATTATTTGTTATATATAGATACCGAATTTTCAGACCCGAACTCACATTTATAAATCGAATTATACACGTACGTATGCCGTTCCGAATTACTGACGAATCACGTCCCGTTGACCGAATTTTGGACCGAATCTGGATTTTACAAAACCGTATAATACTCGTACGTTTGCCGTTCCGTACGTTTGCCGAATCCCGAATTGCTAACTAGGAGCGTGGGTGCATTATCAGTAAAGTTGGCGGGCGGGTGCTGCATACTTTTTATATTTGGTTGGTTCTCTAACCTCTGTACCACTGCTTCTTTTGTCTCTGCCCTAACAAACAAAGACATTGTGAAGCCGACTGAATTTTTCATTGAAGACCTCCACAGACTAATCTAGATCCTAATCTATCATCTGTCATTATCTCTAGCTCTCTCTAGATATATGAGTTGTGTTCTGTATTGATGGATCCAATACATACATAAGACTACTTTTTCTTCTTTTTGGTTTTTTTTCTTGGCTACCACTATACTAATAAACCCCTTCAAAGTAGAAAGTGATAATCAGAGATTGATAAATTTTGGAGCCGAATTTCTCAGTATTCAGTACAATCATTACTTCTACTAACTAGTGTGTAGCTCAAGGCTGAACCCTAATCATGATGATATTGCATTTCTTTCCTCTACCTTCTCCTTTTTCTCATTGTTGTACTTTTCTTCTTCTTCCTATCAATTCAAACAAACAACAACAAATACTACTTTACCTTTTAATCCACAACCATGGACTGCTCTTCTTTCTTTTAATTGTGAGTGCTTTACTTCTCTATTTTCTGTCAAAAATCTTCTTTTGGGTTTTGAGTGAAATAATATGGGTGATAAAATTAGAGAAGAGGGAGTCATAACCAAGATTCAAGATGATTTGGTTGAAGAATCATCAAATGAAGTACTTCCACAACAACAACAACACTCTATTGTTGTGAACACATCTTCATTGATATCAACAGAATCTCTTTATATTGCTCCTCCTCCTAATGTTTTAGTAGTTGGAGGAGGAAGTGGTTCATCAACAACATCATCACAATTTGAGCACCATCAAGATGAAACAGTAAATCCAAAAAGACCCAAGTTTGGAGCTGGTCAGTGGAAGAAAATCATACCATCACCACATCAACAAAGACAACAACAGCAACAACACCATCCAAAAATGTTTTCATCACCAAGCCCAAATGATCATCAAAAAACCCTAGCTGTTGAGGTACCAACAAGTACACCACATACTACACAAACTAGTACTTCATCTACACCACCAACAACAGCAACTTCATCTCCAATATCTCCATCTCAGGAAACAAACAAACCATTTCAAATTAGAAAAGGAAAGTTTGTGAGTCCAGTTTGGAAACCTAATGAAATGCTTTGGCTAGCTAAAGCTTGGAGAGCTCAATATCAAGATAATGATAGTAATCAAGATGACATTGTTTCTATCTCTACTTCTTCTAATACCACCACCACTGGTAGAGGTAAAACCAGATCAGAAAAAGATAGAGAAGTAGCTGAGTTTTTAAACAGAAATGGTGTCAATAGAGATGCAAAAACCTCAGGTACTAAATGGGATAATATGTTAGGTGAGTTCAGAAAAGTATATGAATGGGAAAAAACTAGTAATGAAAAAGAAATTAATGTTGGAAATACTAAGAGTTATTTCAGATTATCACCTTATGAAAGAAAGCTTCATAAATTACCTGCTTCGTTCGATGAAGATGTTTTTTATGAACTTTCTCAGTTTATGGGGATTAGGGTTAGAATTACTTCTTCTACTACTTCATCTCCTCATCAAAACAGATCATTATTAGTTTCTAATATTAATGATCCAGCAGCATCTCTTCCTGAAACAACAGCAGGATTTCCTTCATTGCCTCAGCCACCATTACCTCATTCATTCAAAGAAGAAGATTCTGCAGGTAACATGTTTATGTTTATGGAAACATTACTATTCACATGCATAATTGCTAGAGTTCAGTTTGATAAATGTTTTGATTTTTATATATTTTTTAGTTTTTATAAGTTGGATGGGACTATTTGTGCTGAAATTTCAGGGAGACTAAACAAACAAGGCATGGAGAGTAGAGGCAATGAAGTGATTACCTATGGAGGTCCATCATCGTCGACTTCGACGTCTAGAGAGTTTCGGCGAATTGGAAGAATAAGAATGACATGGGAAGAATCAGTAAATTTATGGGCAGAAGAACAAGAAGGAGATCATCATCATCAGCAGCAACAAAGAGGGGGAGGAGTAACTGCTGGAAGAGTTAAACTACAAGGATTAGGTTTCTTGAATGCAAATGAACTAACATTTTTTGATGAGACTATGGCTGGTTGCACCATGGAAGCTTATCAAGAAGGACCTCTAAAAGGTTTCTCAATTGATAGATTTATTTGTGGTCAACAAGTCAAAGTCTTTGGTAGAAGAAGTAATTCTTCCTCTAATCCTTCTTCTGGTAAGCTTTTTAAATTGTCTTAATTCATATCCTTCATTTTTATCTTTTTGGAATTTGTTCTTATATTGTCATGACTTTTAGGTCTGTCTGATAGATTTCAGCTTGGAGTGACTGAAAAATCCAATAATATCAGATGTAAGTGTGTTGTTGAACTGTCTACTTATGATTTTATGGTTAATTACACCTTCATATATATGAGTCCTAGACTTCATGTCTTGTTACTAGATATAGGTTCAGGCTTTATGCATTGCAATTAATAATCAAAGATCAAACCCAGAGTTTAGTTTCTTTCAATGTGTGCACCAATTGATATATCTAGTTCAAATCTCCTGGACACTGACAAACATTAGAATTCTTGCAAGTAAACTTTTACATGCATACTTGATACTGCTATAAACTTATGTCCGTCCACCACTGGTTATAAACTCGTTTGTCACTACCATCTCCAGCTGTTGAAGAATTATAGTTGTTTCAAATGGTTACTGTGTGCTTGTTGATGGGTCTTTTAGTTTCGGAAGTTATCATGAATTACATGTTGTGAAATTTGTTATCAGCAAAAGTTATTCTCAAGTGCCTGACATTTAAATTTGTCAACTATTTCACAGCAATTCCGCCATGGGAATACCAGGATCCAAGTGAGTACTACATCGGCTGTTTAAAGGTTCCACCAACATCTCTACCGAGTTTATTTGAACTCTCATGGCATTTACAAGAACCACCATCGGAGGAATTACGTTTTCCTTTGCGTAAAGATGTATACCGAGACTTACCTCAAGGCAAGGAGTTATTCTTCACAACAACAGCAGAACCGCTAGATTGTAGAGCTATTACTTTCGATATTCTGAGCCCGATAGTCCGATCAAACCTAAGTATAAGCGTTTCTACTGCAACAAGTAGAGACTCGTTTATATCTTTATGGGACGATTGCATTAATCGAGTTGTCTCAAAATTCTGCTCCCAAGAAATGGTTGTTGTTCGGAAACCATGCTTTAGTTCTTCCTCATCGAATGAATGTTTGCAGGATCAGTGGCCAAATGTAACAGGTTTTACTCGAAATTTTTGTCTATGGAGAGGAGAAGAAATCGATAAACTTCGTGAAGGTAACTTGGATCCATCTTCTTCAATAATAGAGAAAATACTATGGACTTATACAGACCTTCCATACATATTAGGATATTATGCAATTGGATATTCAATAACCTTTTGTGCATTAAGTCGATCACAAGACCGTGTTATCCGAACAGATCTCTACTCAGTAGATCTCTCAACACCAGCTGATAGACTAAAATCACTAATCCCGTGTTGGAGAATTGCTGGCTTACTTACATTATTAGCGGAACGTTGCTTCAACAGCGACAACATCAGCAGAGGTTTACCTTACAGCGACTTCGAACAGAAAGATATAGGAGGAGGGAACTTGATTGAAATGACACCCAACACTGTCAAACGTTCGTTTTCAAGTCGAAGAAAGTTCACTGCAGTCAAAGAAATCTACGACTTCCTCAACCGAAGAATCCCACACGCAGAATACATTTTTATGTCGTCAGAGAAAGATTTGGCGATAACATATAAACCAAGAGGATGCAAATCAAAACCCATAAACATAGAACAACTTGTTGAATCACTGAAGTTTGTAACAAAAGCTTTAGTAGCGTTACACGATTTATCATTCATGCATAGAGATTTAAGTTGGGAAAAAGTGATGAAAAGATCAGATAGGGAGAATGAATGGTTTGTGTCAGGGTTTGAAGAAGCTGTTGGTGCACCACAAATATATCCAAGTGGAGGAGTAATGGTAGGAGCAAGACATGCACCAGAGATGGGCAGAGGTTTGCATGGAGTGAAAGTTGATGTTTGGGGTGTTGGAATGTTGGTTAAGACAAGTGGGTTAGGTGTTCCATTGTTGTTGAGGGAGTTGCAGAATAGATGTTTGGATCAAAACCCTGAACTACGCCCTACTTCTGCTGATTGTTACCATCATTTGTTGCAACTGCAATCTTCTCTCTGTGTTGCACCAGGAGGTTTTTGAAATACTACTGATTTTTTTTGTCTTTCTTTTCTTACAGTAGGATTTATGTGATTATGTCTATCCCGGCACAAAAATGGTCTGACACAATTGATACTATCTAGTAAATTATGACAAACTCCCCTTAAAGAAAGAAGTTATCTGGGAACATAGAAGTAGTTTGTAAATTTACGGTTTCACTAATAGTGATTTTCAAATTGTTATCTTGGTCCTGTTGATGTTTGATTTCATTCCTCCATTTGAAAAAATGCCTCATGGTAATACCTAATCGGGTTGTCTGGGGTACAGACTGGTAGGCGCTTTTTTGTCGTATTGATTAGGAGTGCTCAATCTTAAAGCTATGAATCAAGCAATGTTGAGCAAATTGTGTTGAAAAGAATCACTTGTGGGATAGAGTCATAAAGGAGAAACATGGATCTAATTCTTCGTATTGGTTACCTGATATTGTAAAGACTGCTCATGTAGTCTCTTGCTGGCGCACTATTGCAGAGAACAGTCACCTTGTTTCAGCAAATTGGACAAAGAAGGCTAAGGTAGAGAACAGTCACCTTGTAGGTGACTATTGCAGAGAACAGTGACCTACATTCTGGTACCTTAGTTTCTTTTTGGCACCACAAGTGGATTGGAGACGTTAATCTAAGCAAATGTAAAATTAAGGCTAGTATATCTTCTCATTCAATCAGAAAAAAAAAAGAAGGCTAAATTGTGAAGCTTGTAAGCAATGGTTCTAAAAAGCCACAGAGATAAAGCAGACCAGGCTTAACCCCCTTTCTAACAAAATTGATCCCAAATGTAAAATTTACACTCAAAACACAGATGTCTAAGAATGCGAGGGGAAAGGATTTGACCAATTTGACCCTTCAACTTCTTTTCACAACACCATCTCATTAACCTTCAACTTCTTTTCACAACACCATTACTATTGACCAATTTGACCCTGTAGAAATGGAAAGTAAAATCAAGGCTCAAAATTCTTAAAATCAGGTGTTGGATTTGGGTTAAACATAAATTCAAAAGCATCTTTAAATCAATGTGGAAATGGATTAGATTATCAATACCTTATTAGAAAATTGCAGAGGAATTGTCATCAAACACAGAGGATGAATCTGCTAACAGGGTAGATGAGACCTGAAACACAAACAAGACAGATTGTAACAAAATACTGAGAAAACCAAGAAATGGGTCTCCATTTGATTTCAACACTTGAGCTTTTCATCCTTTTAGCAGCATTTTGATGATGAGGATCTTTTGATAGATCAAAACTAGCTCCTTTCATCCTTAATTCTTGAATACATCTAGTAAGTGTTCTATTATCAGATCTTTGCCTCTGTAATTCTCTTGACACTTTCCAGTACCTGTAAAGTTTCATTTGTACTAAACAAATAATAACCATGGAAGTAAATAAAGATACAAATGAAGGTAACCACCATTTCTTACAATAATGATGATCATGAGAAGAACAATTGATAGAAGATGTGTAAACAAGTGTAAGAAAAAAACCAATAGAAAAGTAAAAACAACAACATAATTGAAAGATTTCTGATTTAAGGTTATCCATTCTAGTTTCTTTCGTACTGATTCTACGCCCAAACATATCCTCTTCTCTTTGCCAAAGTTTTAAGAGTAAAAGATGGCCTGGGCTTTGAGAGATTTCCATCAATGGGTGTTGTTGAATCACTGACATTGTGTTGTTATTGATGAAACCAGTTGCAGATTTTCACCTTCTTCGTCTACTGGGATTTCAACAACAACATGTGTATCCTTTACTTCAGCCATTAGAAAGAAAATACTGAATCAGAAAGTAAGCTGTAAAAGAAGAAGAAAAAGATGGTGGGAAAGAATATATGTGCACTTGAGATTTGTGGAGAGATTAGAAAATTAGATAGCTTTGTTGAACGAAAATGGAGGAAGATACCAGGTATTTGAAGTCATCTCTCTGAATCTGCTAACGGTCATATTTTAGGATTTGCCTAAGATGGGGACGGGGTGCATACTTATGCGACCATTCCTCCGTACGTGAGACGTTAACTTCTAAAAATCCGTTAAAACGGATTTTCAATTGTATTTCTAAAATTAGAGCTGGCAAACCAGCCGAAAACCCGCAAGTTGACCCGGCTTGGCCCATGAAAACCCGCACCCGGCCCGTCTGGTTCCTAAACAAGCCGGGCACGGGTTGGAGAAATATCGGCTTGTGAGAAAACGGGTTAATCCGTCCCGGCTCGTAAACCCGCGGGTAAACCCGTTAACCCGTACAAAAATTATATATATAAAGATTTATAATCCTAACCCTAGTTCTTCTTTTTTCTTCACTCTCTGTCTCTCGGTTGCGGTAGCAGCAACCTTTCTTCTTCTTTTCTTCTTCTTCTTTTTCTTTTCTTCACCACACCATCAACTTTCGTCCGATCAAAAAGTTACATATTTGCTTTTGTTGATAAGAAGATTGAACAAAGAAAACATTGGTTGATTAAACAAGCACCAGCTGATTAAGGTTTTGTTCATGCACAACACCCTTTTAATTTTTGCTTTTGTTTCAGATTAATATTCTGATTATTTCAAATGAATTTCTTTAGCTTGGGTTTGATAATTTTTCTCATAAACTCTCTTTAAAAATTTCTTTTAGGTTGACGATTTTATACGAAATTAAATTTTGTTTGAAATCATATAACTTTGGTATTTAACTCTTGCTCACTGAACTATATATGTATGGGTTTGAATGGTAGGAATGAGATTTTTCAAAGATTAAACCCTTTTTGCAGTGATTGTTGTCACATTTTCCTTGCAAAATTAAACTTTGTATCGTGTTCCTGAACTTTCCCATGACTTAGTTTGCGAAAATGATTCATTGAACCGTCATTTTGAATTCCAGTATTATCTAAAGAATGAAGGATTGAAATTGTTTCATAGATTTTCTTACATTACTTTTCCACTGAGTTTTCAAATAAAATGTGTATGAACTTGTTTTTCTTGTTTAAACTATGGGGTTTATTCATTGTAGGGCCATTTGATATCTTTTTAAAAAAATCCCTGTTGATCAGCAAGCTATCTAACATTGTGTTGTCATTCATGCACTACTTGGTCTAAGCTTTATAATTTTCTTAATCAAGCACCAGCTGCTGCTGAGATGTGTTAGATGTGTTCTTGTAAAGTTATCTACTAATTCTAAAAGGGGTTGGTGAATGATTCTTTTATGTTTCCCGACTAACTAATTTTTTTTATTTTGTATATAGGTTGGCTCAACTGAGGGCAGAGTTGGTGTCCATCATTTGGATTTGGATGATTTGGATGATTCTCAGCAAGAGAAAAACTTCACCTTCAAATGTATAGAATTCTTGCTGCGATTGAAGCAACGATGGGTTGAGCTGAAAATGGACTGATTAGATGTATGTTAGGTGTTATAGGGAAGGATTTGGAAGGATTTGTGTTTGCTTATTGTAATACTTGTGTTTAATCTTTGTAATTTGTCCTAAATTAACTTAATTAAAATTTGATTTGATTTTTAATCTAACAAGCCGGGTAACCCGTGAACCCGCAAGCTTTACCCGTTACGGGCACGGGTTGAAGAAATGACTACCCATGAAGAATATCAACCCGCGGATTTTGGCCCGTATTAACCCGAACCCGTGTAACCCGTAACAAGCCAGCCCCGGCCCGCCCGTTTGCCATCTCTATCTAAAATATTTTACTATCCTAATTCTCTAAATTACAGGGGTTAGTCAAATGAGAATTTAAATAGCTTTTGGAGAGTTTGTAAATCTAATGTTAATCCATAGAGATTTTTTTTGCAGAATCTCATAATATATATTGTCATTGGTTAGAGACTTTATAAAATCATTTAAATTCTCTGAAACTCCGTGTTATTGGATTAAGATTTCATAAGAGTCATATAACACCCCTGTTATATTCAAATGAGAATCGAAATTCATTGGTTTGATGTTTTCAGAGATTTGGAGAGACATTTTTAGGAAAAATTAGGCATGTTAGAAATCTCTCCTGAAAAGGTGATATTTTGGGAGACTTGGAAACTTTGGTGAATATTTGTTTTGAAGGTAGGACCAAATTTTTTCTCTATTTTTGTTTGAGCCGACGACCAAGTAACGGGTCATTTGTGCAGTAAACCAGTGGCGAGATAGCATAGTAATGTGGGATAAGTTTGTTTTGTGGTAAAACCTGATTCTGTTGTTTTTGGTAAATTTGGGGTGTGTTGATGAGAAACGAATTCAAACCCAAAACAAATACACTGCACGGGATTACTTTTAGATTCGAGAGATCAATCTGTAAGACACTGGCCTAAACCAAGAAATGGTCGTTCCAGATTCAATTCGGTCACAAAGTGAAGGACAAGGGTTGATCTTAGGGAGGGAAGCGAAGAAGGTGTTTGAGATCAGAATGTTGAATTATGAAGGTGTGGTTGTTTTATGACTTGTATCAGAAAATGGTTTATGTCTACTTGTATGTTGATAACACTTGTCTCTTGTCGAAATAGGTTGAATTCCTATTTATAGAAGTCATGTTCGAGCACCCTTGATCTCGTAAGAAGTGGAGGTGCATGATTAAGCAGTGGAGAAGTGTAGTTGTGTAAAAGGTGGTGATCACCACGTTTACGAGGAAAAATGGTCACACTTTCACCCACTACTCTCATTGTTGTTAACCGTCTGTTATTCCCTGACACGTTCTCGTAATGGGCACGTTGCACGCCGCACGTTGTAAACCGCCAGACCAATACCCCAGTGAGCATTCCCCAGTTTGTGAAAATGGGTCAAGTCATGAGACTTGCCGTTAAAAACAGCACATGGTGCTTTTAGGTCAACATTATTTGTAGAAATAATATTTACAAAACATCGTTTACAATCGATGTATACAAAGCATCATTGTTTCAAAGCTCGTCTAAGTCAGTCGCGGAACTTAGCGTCTTAAAAGGAGCGTGACCGTTCTATTTCAAGGAGTTGGTGGGAGCTACGCACGCATCCCAAGGAGTTTCCGGTCAGGCCCTATAGGAGAGTGGCGACTGGTAGCCATTCTAAAATCCTATCGGTCGATCCAGTTTAGATCTGGACCGCTTAAATCGGCTAGCCAAGTTGAGTGGTTGAGATGATTTGCGGCAGTTAATGACTGCTGTTAAAGTAGCACGAATGGCCACTTTTGGGTGATCGCTCGGAGGCCACATGAGCAAGTTGTGGCTTAGCCGATCGCTCCTCACGGAAGAGGGGTGGCCGGTGATCACAATGTCACCCTGTTGGCCATCTAGAATCCGATCTAAGTCGTTCGACTAAGCTGGCAAAGATGGACGAACGCGATTGATTTACGGCAGTCACATAATGCCGTTTGTTCGATTTAGGGTTTAGAAGTCGTGTGGCCAACCCTGTTTGGCTAATTGAATCAAAGCGCTGGGAGCTTATTTGTACAGGTCGTTCGGCCATTGCACAGACGGGCCACTCGTGAGCACGTTGACATCTCCTGATCCAAATAAAATTAAATCTAATCCACTCGATTCGGATGGCGAAGATGGATGGTCATGATCTATTTGCGACAATAGTGTGTTTCCGCAAAGTATTTTTAGGGTTTTCAAACAGCTCGTTCACCCTACTTTGGGACGGCGATTTGATGTGCTCTGGTCTTGCTATGAGCAAGTCGATCGACCAAGTGTGGAGTTGGGTCGACGCTGAACATGTTAGCACTTCTTTAATCATTCTAAGGAAGATCTAAGCCGTCCAACTAGGCTAGATAAGTTGGATGGTTGTGATGTTTCTGAGACCGTTTTGGCCTGTCTTAGATCGTTTGAGCTCTCTTCTTCAACAGCGCGATCACGCATGTTTGGGCTTAGAGTTCGATGACGTTAGAGTGTGCTAGGTGGAGTCCGACCAGTTGGGGTATTAGTAGGCCCGCCGATGGTCATCCTGGTGATCGCCTAGTTCCTCTAGAGTAGAATAAGCCTATTGAATTTTGTGCCAAATCGTACGGCCTTGATCATTTTTTAATACTGATATGGACAGTCTAGATTTCCCTTAAAGAATTTAAACGCGTATCGCGCTAACTTTCAATTAAAAGGTGTGTGAACACGCTGATCTCTTTGTCAGAGGGTGATGTAGCCTATGTGAGTGTTTTCATGCAGGTCTCAATATTGACACTTTGGGAGATTTATGCTACTCCGTTGCGAGTGAACATTAATCATCATGTCATGTCAATATTGAGAGTTCAGATGAGAACATAGCATAGGAAAACACTAGGCAGGATCCGACAATAGTGAGTAATGCAACTAGGAGCTTAAATACTCATTAGGCTCTATACTAGTGAACAATTCATCTAGGAGCTTGAATTTCAATATAATGTGAAGAGAGACATGGGAACTCATCAGATTCTGATATATTCTCCAAATTCCTTGTGAAATATAGATATATCAAGGTCTACTACTTCTGATGTCGGGTCAGGTAGACAGACTTTTACAGTTTTCGCCCTAAGCTAAAAACCACCATCAACATTAAGTCCCCTGCTTAGAACGTAACCGTGACATTGTTGTGGGGTGTGCACTTGATGGTGACAGACGAAAAATAAAATTGAAAAGACGAGCAGGTAGATATTACCAGGGAAATCCAAATCGACCTTCAGCAGCGAGATCATGCGGCCAGTGGCTTTCGTAGTAGCGTGTTGCTAGCTCATCTATGGAGTATGGGTGCGGTGCGCTCAGTCATCCATTCCCGTTCATGGAGCAAGAAGGAATCCTTCGTCTGTTAAAACTCTAGAAACTTCATTTGTATGAGAAAGGGTATCGACCCTCTTCTGTCTTTGTTGCTCGTCTAGATCCATGATTTCGTCTGCAGCGGCCGGATCCTCTTCAACATTTTCAGCAACTCGATCATAAGCGTGCCAATCGTCAGCGGCAAAGTAAGTTCATCTTTTCTTCGTATCTTAGATGTGAGTCTAATATCCATGGGTGGTTGATCAAACTTGGATATTTAGCTCGGTGTGAATGACTTTCTTTGTTAGCGGCGTTAGAGCGAGCGTCGATGGAAACAAAGCAATCTCCAATAGTTATAACCAGCAGCAAGGCGATCCAGGAGAACTCAAGGTAGGTGCTCTTTTCTATTTTGTGCATGTAGCCATCCAACAGTACCACCGATCTTCTCCAGAATGTGTAATAAGGTTCTGACTCTAGAAGAATGAGTATCTAACCTCTCCAGTGGGTTTCGAAATTTACCAAACTCCATTGCTCCCAATTGCAAGAGGCCTTGACTTATGTTGCTTAGTGTCTGGACTGCTAAGTTACAATTGAAATGTTCTTTAAACTCTTGAGCATTGACTGGCACGAAATTGTATTTATTATGACTCTTTAGCTCATAGACTTATTCTTTCCATTATGATTATGATGATGACATGCTTGGATAGCTTGTATGGGAAAGATCTTCCGGAGGCGTTGAGTGAAGTATATGAGATGAGAGGCGTTACGTTTCCGACGTGTTGCTATCAAGTCTTCAAGGAATTCATTCCAAGCGAAATCCTTTGAATCATCTTCTGAATCTTGGATTGTTATATGGAATGGGATGCGATGAGAAGTCCCCAGTTACACTTCTATCTGGTCACCAGAGCTATATTGTTGAGTCGGCTTGGGAATACGATGCGGTCTTGTAAGGAGATGTAGATGTGTACAAGATCCGATGGCGTGGACGGATACGTGAAAATATCTTGGAGTCTTTGATGCATTGTACGGCTTCATGTTGAGAACTTTCTGCGGCTCGTAAATCTTTGACAGTGATGATGCTATATAAGAAATAACTTGGTTGAGGGACGTGAAGGCATCCCGTGCTGGCAGTCCCCAGGTGTAATTATCCTGAGCCTATTGTCTTTTGAAAGACGTACTTCCATTGCATTTGCTGGTAAGGTGGTTGACGAATTGATGAAGGCGACAATCTTTTGGATTCGTCATTTGTTGATCAGAGTCGTGTTTGATAGATCTGTATTGTATCCAAACTTTTGGCAGCTCATGCACCCCTTCCATAGGAAATTGGAAATCTAGAAACACCGATTTCGATTTTGTTGGCGATGTGGCAGAAATGATTCAGTTGGTCTGTGTGGATTGATGAGGTGTTGAAACGGCTTCGGCCTCTGAAGAGAGCGTTGAAGCGGCTTCGGGAGAGAGAGTGTTGAAGCGGATTCTTCGGGAGAGAGCATTGAAGCGGCTTTAGGAGAGAGAGTGCATTGAAACGGCTTCAAGAGAAAGCGTTGAAAAGGCTTCAGGAGAGAGAGCGTTGAAGCGTCTTCTTTTGAAGAGAGAGCGTTGAAGCGGCTTCAGGAGAGAGTCTTCTTTTGGATAGAGAGCGTTGAAGCGGCTTCTTGAGAGAGCAGGCATTAAAACGGCTTCTGGAGAGAGCGTTGAAGCAGATTCATGAAACAGCGTTGAAGCGGCTTCAGGAGAGAGAGCGTTGAAGCGGCTTCAGGAGAGAGAGCGTTGAAGCGGCTTAAAGACAGAGCGTGCGTTGAAGCAGCTTCTGGAGAGAGCGTTGAAGCGGATTCTTTTGGAGAGAGATTTGAAGCGGCTTTAGGAGAGAGCGTCCGTTGAAGCGGCTTATGGAGAGAGATTTGAAGCGGATTCAGAAGAGAGCGTTGAAGCGGCTTCAGGAGAGAGCGTTGAAGCGGCTTCAGGAGACAGAGTGTTGGAGCGACTTCTTCTGGAGAGAGCGTTGGAGCGGCTTCCTCTAGAGAGAGCGTTGAAGCGACTTCAGCAGAGAGCGCGCGTTGAAGCAGCTTCTTCTGGAGAGAGTGTTGAAGCGGCTTCAGGAGAGAGCGTGCGTTGAAGCGGCTTCTAGAGAGAGCGCTGAAGCGGCTTTAGGAGAGAGCATTGAAGCGGCTTCTGGAGAGAGCATGCATTAAAACGGCCTCTGGAGAGAGCGTTGAAGCATATTCAGGAAAGAGCGTTGAAGCGGCTTCAGGAGAGAGAGCATTGAAGCGGCTTCTTATGGAGAGAGCGTTGAAGCGGCTTAAAGACAGAGCGTGCATTGAAGAAGATTCTGGAGAGAGCGTTAAAGCGGCTTCTTTTGGAGAGAGATTTGAAGCGGCTTTAGGAGAGAGCGTCCGTTGAAGCGTCTTATGGAGAGAGCGTTGAAGCGGCTTCAGGAGAGAGAGCGTTGGAGCGACTTCTTCTGGAGAGAGCGCTGGAGCGGCTTCCTCTGGAGAGAGCGTTGAAGCGACTTCAGGAGAGAGCATGCGTTGAAGAAGCTTCTTCTGGAGAGAGTATTGAAGCGGCTTCAAGAGAGAGCGTGCGCTGAAGCGGCCTATAGAGAGAGCGCTGAAGCGGCTTCATGAGAGAGCGTTGAAGCGGCTTCAGGAGAGAGAGAATTGAAGCGGCTTCTTCTTGAGAGAGCGTTGAAGCGGCTTCCTATGGAGAGAGCGTTGAAGCGGCTTCAGGAGAGAGTGTGCGTTGAAGCGGCTTCTTCTGGAGAGAGCGTTGAAGCGGCTTCAGGAGAGAGCGTGCGTTGAAGCGGCTTCTGGAGGGCTTCTTCTAGAGAGAGCGTGGAAGCGGTTTTAGGATAGAACTCCAGTGAGGGCGCCCTTAACCCTTGATTTCGAAAAATGAGTTCTTCTCATTCTTCTGAGGCGATACGATATGGCAGATGGGAAGACGACACAGAAATAGTCCTGGACGGCAAGTCGTGTTTTCTCCTCATGGGAAAGAATATTGTTCCTATTGTAACATCTCAACGCATGCAACAGTGATTCGAAATAAGGGAGATAACAATAATGGTTAAGGATTCGACCAACCTTCATTTTGATTTTCCCTTGAAAATTACATGCTTCTTGATTGACCGTCTCTCTTGTGTTGAAGAAGTCCTTGACTGACGGCGAAGGAATTTCATGTTGAGCCTCAATCCCCAGTTTACATGGTTCTATCATGTATGGTCGATGGGTTGACCATGATGAGGGTATCACCCTCTTGCATCCATGTTGAAGGCTATGTACAAAACAAGTTGGCTGGAGCTTGGATGGATACGATCAAGATCCTTGATATAGACGAGTTATGACTACATGCACAAACCTTGGCAGTGACAAGTGGTGGTTACGGCCATGAATCTTGGAAGGAAAGAGCGACAGCTACGAGCACGGACCTTGGTCAGCCACGACCATGAATATGGACGGGCTTTGATAAATCACATATGTGAGTTTATTCTTCCTTCTTTATATTTGGTGAAGCAAATCCTCCCTGATTCCCTGCGTGCGAAAACTCGCCTATTGTTGCTTGTATGAATGCTCCATCACGGGCTGTCCAGTTTCGTGGATGAAGTCCTCAGAAACTATGCAACTCCTGACCGGAAGAGGATCTCTGTGCACTCCTTTAGCGCTTAGTTGAAGTTCTCCAGCATCCACCTTCTCATTGAAAATGCGCTTCAATTTATTGCAATCGCTGGTGAGGTGATGGACGAACCTATGGTAATGGAAATATTTTGGATTTGCCATTTCTTCTTCGGTTGGAGGACGTCTGGTAGGAGGTAGCTTGATGACGCCATCTTGAATCCACGCTTCTAGGATTTCGATTACCTCTTCAATTGTACACGGTAAAATTAGAGAAGCCTCTCCAGTTTCTTGTTGTTGTGCAGGCGTCTTAGTCGCAACTTTCCAGGTTTGAGTTGTCTGTTGCACTAGTGCCGCACGTTTGGGTTGTTGATAGTCGTTCCCCAGAATCATTCTCTTTCCACCCTGACTAGCGATTGTATGGAGGTTGGATCTTTTATTAGAAGGACGCTTGCTTTCCTGAACATCTTTATGAGTTTCTTCATTATGGGACGGTTCGGATCGACTGAGTAAAGCAGCAGCGGATCTCTTAGCAGCTTCTAATGCAATATGGGAATTGATATTTTCCAGGAAGGACGCACATAGTGAAATCACCTTTTCATTGCAAGGACTCTGATGAGAACGTGATAAATCCCATGAGTCCTGTTTCTGAGTTTGAGGAAACATCTCTTGATCTTCATGAGAAGACACGTTAGGTTGGTGGTTTCCTTTCCATTCGACGTGACCATAGGCTTCATCTTCCTCACCAGGAATAGGAATATGAATCTTGGAAGAAGGACTACTATCATCAGTATTGATCCAAAATGAATTGTTGGTGGCGTTTCCTTCAGAATAAATGCACGTTGGTTCCTTTGATAGTTTATCCGTGAGGACTTTCAAAAGCGCAAATACTTCGTCCTGCGTCTTGATAATAGTAGCTTGATTCCTAACAATATCATTCAGGATTTTCATCAAATGGTGAATAGTTGTTAAATATTGAGACTTCATAGCCTCGACGAGGGTTTTGAATGAAAGAATGGATTCAGGAATAACATGTGAAGTATTATCAGTGCTGGGAGAAGTAAAATTGAGATTGAGGGTTTCTGAACCATTCCTAAGATCAACCATATTGAGAAATTTAGGAAATTGAAAACAGGATAGGGGAAATGATTTTTTGCAACCGAGAGATCAATCTCCCACTGTGGTCGCCAGTTGTTTTGGGGTAAAAACTGATTCTATTATTTTTGGTAAATTTGGAGTGTGTTAATGAGAAACGAATGCGAACCCTAAACAAATGCATTGCACGGGAGTACTTTTAGATTCGAAAGATTAATCTGTAAGACTCTGACCTAAACTAAGAAATGGTCGTACCAGATTCAATTCGGTCACAAAGTGAAGGAGAGTGTTGATCTTAGGGAGGGAAGCGAAGAAGGTGTTTGGGATCAGAATGTTGAATTATGAAGGTGTAGTTGTTTTATGACTTGTATCATAAAATATTTTTTGTCTACTCGTGTGTTGATAACACTTGTCTCTTGTCGAAATAGGTTGAATTCCTATTTATAGAAGTCATATTCGAGCACCCTTGATCTCGTAGGAAGTGGAGGTGCATGATTAAGCAGTGGAGAAGTGGAGTTGTGTAAAAGGTGGTGATCACCACGTTTACAAGAAAAAACGGTCACACTTTCACCCACTACTCTCATTGTTGTTAATCGTCCGTTCTTCCCTGACACGTTCTCGTAATGGGCGCGTTGCACACCGCACGCTGTAAACCGCCATACCAATACTCCAGTGAGCATCCCCCAGTTTGTGACATGTTTGATGTCTCGAGTAAATGGGTCAAGTCATGAGACTTGCCGTTAAAAGCTGCACATGGTGTGTTTAGGTCAAATTATTTGTAGAAATAATATTTACAAAACATCGTTTACAATCGATGTATATAAAGCATCATTGTTTCCAAGATCGTCTAAGTCAGTCGCGGAACTTAGCGTCTTAAAAAGAGCGTAACTGTTCTCTTTCAGGGAGTTGGCAGGAGCTACGCACGCATCCCAATGAGTGGACGGTCAGGCCCTATAGGAGAGTAGCGACTGGTAGCCATTCTAAAATCCTATCGGTCGATCCAGTTTAGATC
Source organism: Papaver somniferum (assembly GCF_003573695.1). Classification (NCBI taxonomy): domain Eukaryota; kingdom Viridiplantae; phylum Streptophyta; class Magnoliopsida; order Ranunculales; family Papaveraceae; genus Papaver; species Papaver somniferum. Next base: position 24,259,774 of record NC_039365.1, read on the forward strand.
TGGACCGCTCAAATCGGCTAGCCAAGTTGAGTGGCTAAGATGATTTGCGGCAGTTTATGACCGCTGTTGAAGTAGCGCGAATGGCCACTTTTGGTTGATCGCTCGGAGGCCACATGAGCAAGCTGTAGCTTGAACGATCGCTCTTCACGGAAGAGGGGTGGCCGGTGATCACAATATCACCCTGTTGTCCATCTAGAATCCTATTTAAGCCGTTCGACTAAGCTGGCAAAGATGGACGAACGCGATTGATTTGCGGCAGTTGCATAACGCCGTTTGTTCGACTTAGGGTTTAGAAGCCGTGTGGCCAACCCTATTTTGGCTAATCGAATCAAAGCGTTGGGCGCTTATTTGAACAGGCCGTCGGCCATGTGCAAAGACGGGCCACTCGTGAGCAGCTGACATCTCCTGGTCTATCTAAAATTAGATCTAAGAAACTCGATTCGGCTGGCGAAGATGGGTGGTCATGATTGATTTGTGACAGTAGTGTGTTTCCGCAAAGCATTTTTAGGGTTTCCAAACAGCGCGTTCACCCTACTTTGGGCCGACGATTTGATGCGCTCTGGTCTTGCTATGAGCAAGTCGATCGACCAATTGTGGAGTTGGGTCGACGGTGAACACGTTAGCACTTCTTTAATCATTCGAAGGAAGATCTAAGTTGTCAATCTAGGATATCTAAGTTGTCCAACTAGGCTATCTAAGTTGGACGGCCGTAATTGTTGGATCTTACTTGATGAGAGAAGAGACCAAATTGTTGGGGAATGTAACCATAAAGTTCCTGGAAGGAAAAGTGGTTTTAAGGATAGTATGATAAGTGGAATTAAACCACCATTCAGCCAAGATAGCCATTGATTCCATTTGGTGGGTCTGTAACTAGTCATCTCAAATAAGATTCTAAACATGCATTGACTCTCTCAGTCTGCCCATCAGTTTGTGGATGGTAAGCTGAGCTCATGCGCAATGTTGTGCCCATCCTAGTAAACAATTCTTGCCAAAAATTGCTGAGAAATATACTATCTCTATCAGATACTATGGTAGCTGGTAACCCATGCAATTTGTAAATGTTATCAAGAAATACCTTGGCCACTGAAGCAGCTGTGAATGGGTGGCTAAGTGGAAAGAAATGGTTGTACTTGGTGAATCTATACACCACTACCATGATGACTTCTATACCTTCTTATTTTGGAAGCCCATTAATGAAGTCCATTGAGATGTGTTGTCAAGCTTGGTCTGGAATTGGAAATGGTTGTAACAAGCCTCCAGGTGAAGCATTTGAATGTCTGTGTTGTTGGCAGATGTCACATTCTTTGATATACTGCAACAAGTCTCTCTTCATACCCACTCAATGGAAGTAGGTCTTGGCTCTTTGATAGCTAGCTTGAGTGCCAGAGTGTCCACCCACAGAAGAAGAATGGACTGCAGCCATCACTTGTTGTCCCATTGTACCATTGGAGCCAATGTATACTCTATGCTTATATCTGATAATTCCTTGTAGAATAGTATGAGGACTTATGCTTGTAGGTGAAATGGTGAGTTGTTGAATGAGTTCAGATGCTAGAAGATCTGATGTGTAACTAGCTTGCACCTCACCAAACCAAGTAGGTTGAAGTTGGGATAAGAGCTGGCATGCAGTTGAAGATGAAGAAGAGACCCTTGATAAGGCATCAACAACTTTATTCTCCACACCTCTCTTGTAGATAACAGTGTAATTATATCCAAGCAACTTAGAAAGCCATTTTTGATGCACCATAGTATGAAGCCTCTGCTCCATGAAATACTTCAGACTTTGATGATCTGTATAAATAGTGAAGTGGTTATCCAATAAATAAGGTCTCCATTTTGAGACATCCATCACTATAGAAAGTAACTCCTTCTCATAGGTTGACATAGAGAGAAACCTTGTACCCATTTCCTTGCTGAAATAAGCAATGGGTCTCTTGTTCTGCATTAAGATAACTCCTACACCTGTGTCACATGCATCAGTCTCTACCTCAAATGGAAAAGTGAAATCAGGAAGCACAAGGACTGGTGTTGTGGTGATAGCTTGCTTTAGTGCCTCAAATGCATTTTGAGCAACATCACTCCAATGGAAATTATCCTTCTTCAACAACTCTGTCAGAGGTTTGCTGATAATTCCATAACCTTGTAAAAAATTTCTATAGTAACCAGTGAGACCAAGGAATCCTCTAAGTTCTTTTAGATTAGTTGGTCTTGGCCATTTGAGCATACATGCAATCTTAGTTAGATCAGCTGTGACTCCTTCTCCAGTTATGATATGGCCAAGGTACTCAACTTTAGGTTGTCCAAAGGTGCACTTACTGAGCTTAGAAAAAAGTTGGTGTTGTTGCAGGGTCTTGAGAGTAATTTCCAGGTGCTCCAAATGTGAATTCATGTCAGGGATATACACAAAAATATCGTCAAAGAATACTAAAATGAATTTCCTCAGATGTGGATGAAAAACATCATTCATCAAGGATTCAAAGGATGCAGGTGCATTGGTTAAGCCAAATGGCATCACCAGAAACTCATAATGTCCCTGATGTGTCTTAAAGGCAGTTTTGTAGATATCAGGAGGAAAAACTCGAATTTGGTGATACCCAGCTCGTAAATCTATTTTGGAGAATACTTTAGAACCAAACAGCTCATCCAAGAGTTCTTATATTATAGGGATAGGGTATTTATCCTTAATGGGGTTTCATTCAGTTTTCTATAATCTACGCAGAACCCCCAACTACCATCTTTCTTTTTGAAAAGTAATATTGGAGAAGAAAAAGGGCTTCGACTAGGCTGAATCACACCAGTTCTAAGCATCTCCTGCACCAACTGTTCAACCACCTCTTTCTGAATGTAGGGTATGCGATAGGGTCTCTGATTTGGGGTGGTGGTGAGGGGTTTCAAGGGAATATGGTGATCATGTGTTCTAGATGGTGGAAGTTTTTTTGGTTCCTGAAACACAGAGTCGTATTTTTGGAGTAAAGTTAAAATGGGTTATGGTGTAATTGTTTGCTCTTCGCAAGAAGTAATAACGAAAAGTCGACCAGCCATGCCCTCCTTTGTTTTTCTTAAGCCATTTATGTAGTGGTTTGCCAGACATCATAGAGATTTGAGTTGTAGGTGTGTTACCTTGAAGTTTAATGTGCTTCCCTTCCTTGTCGAATTCCACAGTAAGTTTATTGAAGTCAAAGACCATTGGTCTCATTTCACGCATCCAGTCCACTCCAAGAACCATGTCACAGCCTCCTAGAGTTAAGAGTCGCGTATCGAATTGGAAATTGTACCCCTGCATCTTCCAATTGAAAGAAGGACACTTAACATCACTCAACATATTGTTCCCATTAGCTACTGCTACCAGTAAAGAAGCTGTAAGAACCATCAATCCACCACATCTTGCTGCTGCTGTTGGATCTAAAAAACTGTGTGTACTCCCACTGTCAATCAAAATAGTTAATGATTTTTTCTTGGCTTCTCCTTCTATCCGTATGTTTTTGTGAGAGACATTTCCAGCTAATGCGTGTACTAAGATTTCAACTTCTTCATCTACATTTGGAGACAATGGTGTGTCAAGAGGAGAATCTTCGCCAGATTGTGTGCATTCGTCATCATCAGCATCTAGCATATAAATATGTTGCTTAAAACACTTGTGTCCTGATTGAAACACTTCATCACAATTATAAAAAAGACCCTTTTTCTCTGCGCTTCCTCATTTCAGCATAGGATAGCTTCTTTATTGGTGGTGGAGAACTAACAGGGGTAGGTGAAGTTTTGGTGAAAGTTTTTGTACTGGTGATTGGAGAAGGTATATTCCTTTGAGAATAATTGTTTGGAACATAAAGTGGTGGAGGTCTGAAAGTGTGTTTATTCTTCTTAGAAGCATTTTCAAGGAGTGCCTCTTGCATTCTGGCCAAGTAGACAGCATTAGTAAGTGTCTTGTGTGAGAACATTTGAACATGTAGTCTTAAATCATCCTTAAGGCCACTAATGAAGCTAGAAGTGAAATATTCCTCAGTGAGGTGTGGGTTTTTAGCTAACATCAATGCCTTCAATTCTTCAAAGATCTATTGATAGTTTAGAACAGAACCCAACTGACAGAGTTTGTTAAACTCTCCTACAACATCATCATGACCCAATTCTTGAAATCACATACAAATATCTCTTAAGAAATCTTCCCATGATATAACCTGCTTACCGATTTGATAATCTTGAAATATGGTATCAGCCTTTCCCTCTAAGTACATTGAAGCTAGATTGACCATCTGAGGATCTGACATATTGTGCAGCAAAAAAAAAAAAAATTCTACACTTCCGAATCCATGATCTGGGGTTAGTACCGTCAAATCTTGGAAATTCTATTTCTGGTCTAGGTTGCTGAATTGATTCATATCATGATTATAAATAGTAAATTGATTGAGGTTGTATGACTTTTTCACCCGAATTACTCTGATTAAAGTTTGGTGGAGGTCCCAAAACGCCATCATCGTTGCCAGATTGGTTTTCTCGATTTACGTTTTTTCCACCTGAGACTTCAATGTAATGGTTCATCTGAGATTCAAACGCAGTATTAATTACTTCCATTAATTCAGCCGTCAATTTAACTCGGGTTTCTTTAATTTCAGCAACTGTCTTTAGCACTGCATCATATTTTACTAAAGAATCACTTCGAGACTTGGTAATCTCATCCATCTTCTTGTTGCAATTTGCCTGAGCTTTAGCGAGCTCTTCAATTTTCCTTGTAAGTTCTTCAACAACAGCTTTGTTAGCCATCACAGGTCCAGGTGATAGATGCTCATGATACCAATTTGTAGTGACCTCTACTACAAAGGGATTGAACAAGAAGAGATTAGGGTAGAGATTTGAATGAGATTCAGATGAGAAGGAAGAACAGGAGAGAGAAGAGATAAAAATATATTTTAGAAGAGAGATAATTGGTTCATTAAACTTGTCTAGCATCCAATGCCTGCACGGCTACACAAATATGCCCATTGGATACTAACATGACTAGGATAATTACACCCCATAAAGATAAGGGCACCCAGCTACTACACAAGTGGGCTCAAGATAAAATATAAGTATAGTTGGGATACGACAACGGCATGACCAAGGCTAGAATTTTGCGTCGTGGATAAAATTAGGGCCTGGCGGCATGGACAAGCTAGGATTTGGCGTCGTGGCCAACATTAGGGCTCGGTGGCATTGCCAAGGATAGAGTTTGGCATATTGGTGTTAGACCCAAATATGGCTTCGACAACATTGGCTCCAGTTTCCATATCAAACTTAATGCCTTAGGGAGCATTACTTGGCTTGGTTGGCGTGATAACCTTGGCTAAATTAGGGTTCGACATATCGAAACCCTAATTAGCGCGTGAGGCATGTGGTCGTGGAACAATGTCGTTTTTTGTGCAAACGGAGCCATGGCCACGCCAAAGGAATCATGGAAGAGCCATAACACGGGAATGGCCACAAGAGCAAGGGCGACTATGAGTGGCCATAACATGGAGCCATTTTTACGGTTTCCTGTGTTCCACATGGCTCGTGGCATGTTGTGGGGCACAAAGCGGCCAAATTTGGGACACAACTGGAAATTAGGGTTTTGGTTAATGCGCCTAAAGAAAAGTCGTGCTTCTGACCAGAAAACCCTAATTTAAGCACGCCATGGCGTTGGCCACGAACAAGAAGTAGGTTAGCACGTAGGTGCGCTATTTACGGCACGTTGGCCTGTTTGGCTTGCTGCCACAAAGTGGCACGTTTGGCATGGCGGAGTAGCATGTTGGCATGCCTTTCAGCTCATTGGCGCAACATGGCACGTTTGGCATGTTGGCGCGGTTTTGTAAAGCCAATTGGCTTTGTGACCATCTGGCGCAATTCACCTCTTTTAACACTGTGGCAAGTTTAGAGCAACCTTATTGGTTAATATAAAAGAGGCCGGCCAAGAATGGGTGTGGACACACTTCTAGTGTGTGTGTGGCGTATTTAAAGCGACCTGATTGGTCGATGGGAAAGAAGAGGGTCGGTCAAGCATCATGGGGCGTGGCCATTGGAAAGTGGCGCCGGCTGGCTTATGGCACGACCACACATCCCTTTGTTGTTGCTCCTTTTTTCCGCGGTTCCTCTTTTTTATTTCTTGTTTTTTGATTTTGGGTAGGATTTTGAACCTACTAATCCATGGCGGATCAATTGCCTAGCTTTCCTAGGTTTAGTCTCGACCAGCAAGGTCTGATATACTGCACGGGGCGCAAAACCATAATTTTGCAAATTAATTGGGTTAGGATATTTTTGTGAGTTATCACAAAATTGATTAACATTTTCATAGAGTTCTTTAAATTTATTATCGAAGAGCAGTATGCTTTCATGTTGAGTTCTTTTATGCAAAGACCTTAACCTTGATACTTCGGAAAATTCATGCTACTCTGCTGCGAGTGAACATTAATTGTCATGTCATATCAATATTAAGGGTTCAGTTGAGGAACATAGCATATAAAAGTATTCAGTGAGTCTTATATTAATGAATAATATAGGCAGCGCGCCGAAATTTACAGAACATCTGGGATTGTTGCTACATGCACCATTCTGGGTAAATTTCATGTGAATATATTGAATTGCTCAATAAATGCGCCAGTGAAGAGGTTGAACACTCATCATTATTACATGGCTCTGTCTCTTTGTAGAATGACAGCATATTAAATGCGAGAAATTAACTTTAACCCTGAACCAAAAAACCACCATCAACACTAGTAAAGGGCAAGGCCTGGACAAATTAAGATAAGGACTCGGATTTCACCACTGTTTCCTTCTTGCCCACCTTAGGAACACGTAACCTACATGAACCTAAGCCTTAAAATTTGACTAGAATGAGACCGATAGGGTAACGAGCTTAATAGGAAAGTCGTTTGAAAAATATTAGTTGCTCTATTAAGCATTCTTCGAAGTTCATGATGGTTAATGTAAGTTGAGCGTCCCTCCTTGTAACCCAAGGAAACGTTTGCCGGTGAGGCCTGGGTGTCAAATCTCCATGGAGCTTCCCTTGTCTCTATTCAACTTGCTTTAGTTCAGATCGATTCCAGAGGGGTTTGCTGAAATTGTAACGAATTGCCTTTCGAAAGAATATAAGATGGTCTAGAAACAATCTAAGGGAGACATCATGCTTTTTGTTTACTATATTAAATAGGCTTGTTTTGGTCGAGTCAACCTTGTTTGTGCTTGTTTAGAATTCCCTTGCAGTTAGGATATCGAAATGGTATTACAATAGCCAATACAATGAATATCTGACTGAGCGGCATGAACATTATCCTTTTTATGACCATAGTGTGAATAGTGGTTGGGAACACCAAACTTTTGAAGGTTATGGTCCATATGATGGTGAGCCCAATTACTATACACATACCCACAGGTCATACGAGCAAAAGAATCCATCTATTTCTATAGAAGAGTCTCTCGAGAGTTTCACTGAGTCTACACATAAGTTTCATTTATTTATGAAAGAAACATATAATATTCGGCTTCCAGAAGAGTCCATAGAGAAGTCAACTAAGATGTCTCTAAAAGAGACTCTCAAGCGATTTATTGAAAGTACAAATAGGATTGTTGAAAAATTTGTTCAATATAATATCAATTTCCAATATAGTGTTCCCAATACCACCCTTGAAAATAATGATAGTTTTTATTCACATAATCAAGATGATAAGGTTAGTATTGGAGACACTAATTTAGATGAGGTTCAACCATTTTCATGTTATTATAATGATGATTATGATGAGGATAGTGTTGATGAAGAATCATACATATGTAGGCATAGTGGTCAAGAAATTGTTACTCAACTTGTGCTTCATAATGATAATAATATTTATGGTTCAAATCCCGATAATTTTAATGATTATTCACCTATTCAAAATGACGAGGATTTCACTAGAGATATTAACGTTTTAGACGAGGTAGTATTTTCTTTTGATTAGAAAGCCAATGATGGTTCAGAGGAACGGGTTTATTCTGAGAATATTGTTTTAGAGTCTAGAGATTTAGAAACAATAGTCCTAGACAATGAAGATGAACTCAAAAAAATGAGTAAGAGTGCACTTCCTGACAATAACTTAGAAGAATCAATTGACCATTTCCAGGAATCTGATGATCCAGAAATTAGGGAGATTGTGACTAGTCTATTTAGAGACACCGAAAAATCTAAGTTTGGGGGTGATTATCACCTTCCTAGTGCCTTACCTTTAACTCTCAAAAAGTTCCCTCGCATAGGACTTGAAATTTGGGCCTCAACCATCTTACAAGATTATCTTCATACACGTTTTTCCGAACCTAATGATGTCCAGAAAGAAGCTCAGTTGTTAGAAACCCATCCTCTGGTTGATGTGGTTAACCTAGGCTATGATACCAAGATTGACTTTGTTTTCCCATCAAAAAAAAAAATTCTTCCAATTATGGGATCATATAAGTTTAATATGTGTCAGTTATTAAGTTTTGAGACTAAACCTAATTATTTTTGGAGATTAGGGGTCGACACATATGCTTAAGAATGACCACTACTGTGGTAAACTGTGTGAGTCAAATCTTATTGACTTAGAGGATCCCTGATTATTCAGGTTATGTGATTCTAAGTTCCTAGTTGAGTATTTTCAGACTCTACAACCTGATCTTCAGGATCCTGTCTTTGAGGATATGTTGCCGATGAAAACTTTTTATCTAGACCCTTTTATAGAGCCTGAGCCTGAACCTGAACCACAACTAGATGTAGTTGTCTTCAACAAAAAAATAGATAAGGGTAGGTTCGGTATGTTCTTGGTCATTTACAGTTTTCTCTTCTTGTGGTTAGCACTTTTTGATACAGATGACCCACAGTTATTCCGGATATTGCTATATGATTCTATGAGGTTACTAATTCTTCCAATGTCTGGATGAAGACTTTAAATTTAGCATTTATTGGGAGGTAACCCATGCTTATGCGACATGGCAATATCTTTACTTTCTCTTTTCCTTCAAGTGGTAATAGTTTCTCCTTGTTCATGCTTTTAATTTCATCTTTAGAACATTGAGGACAATGTTAGATTTAAGTTTGGGGGTATGAGAGAAACTTTTAGTTGCATTATAAACTCCAAAGCCTAGAAATTTGTGACAATTTAGGATAGCACTAACCGATCTAAGTGGACGGAAGAATCTTGATTGTATGAGTTGAAGAACCCATATAAGCATCTTGGATGGAAATATCTTAGTTGTAGAGTCTATTCATAAAAACACAGAGCTCAGGTGTTAGAAATAACAGTTTCGCCTTATCTCGTTGAGTCCTTTTCACCTTCTGCTTTTCTTTTATTTTAATAATATGTTTCTCTAAGTGATTTGGCGGGACACACGCATCGAATTGTTACCACTGCTAGTGTGAAATAGAGAGATTGATATACTAAAAAAAAAAAGTTAGACCAGACCATCTGACCAACCGGAATAAATTCAATAAAATCGACCACTGGTTCCCTTGTATATGCCAGCTGAGTTGATTTAGAGTTAAGATTATCGACTACCGGATCCCTTGTATATGCCAGTTGTATTGATATTAGTGAGACTGGTATCTCATTCCATTAGGATAGGTTTGTCTTGGCAGTGGCCTTCCGACACATATGGGAAACACCGTCACTGTAGTCAACATCTAAAACCATCTACGTTTTTCTATATATCCATCTTCTTGATCTATTCATGTGATTAGTTTGACTCCGGATATTGATGTCCATAGTGGGACTATCTGAGTAGAGCTTTGTCACTTATATATGAATTTTAGTATGCTTGAGTGCAAACTCGTGTACATCAATTGGAATTCACATCAGGGTACTTCCTCCTGTAGTCAATGAGAGTATGCCAACCAAGGAGATTCTTTGGTGCTATTCCAAGGTTCTGCATAGATAGCTAGGGTTTGGAATAAAAAGGTTTTGCGGGTACACCTCTTGTAAACCCTCCCGAGATTATAACTCGGCCACTAGGGCCACCTAGGGGTTCAAAGGCCTGTTGCACATGCTAAGTGCAATCGCGATGCCTGTGACATTGAGTTAGGATTTTTATTTTCTAGATCATATTTTCTCGAGGACTAGCAAATAATAAGTTTAGGGGTATTTGATAGAACAGTTTTTTGTCTGAATTGTCCTCAATGTCTATATCGTTAGTGCTCGATTTTTGTACTAATTATGGTATTTTTATGTGTGTATATGTATTTTTTGGAGAAATCAACTCTTACAGAAAAAGTTGTTCGAAAAGTGGTTTTTGTACCCCGGAGGACATTTGCTAAAAGGACCCCTACTTTGGATAAGGGGCACCTCAATTACTAAGGGGCACCTTATTTATTTTTTACACCCCATGGCTATTCACACCCCAGCAGTTGGATAAGGGGCAACCCTTTCTTCTTCATTTGAATTTTGTATTGGCGGGAAAATGTTGCAGCACACGGCCAGATTTAGGGTTCGATTTTTGATCATGCTCTAGGGAGATTCAAGGGCCAAAACTCTTTGGGTTTATCTATTTGATCTAAACAGAGATGGTAGTAGTGTTGGATTCATTCCAGTTGAACCAGGTAATCGGTGAGAAGGAAACAGAGCTGCGTGTTCACGGGAAAATATTATGAAACTACGGGATATTCTGGATTTGGTTAGGAAAGTTTTTGTTGAGATTCAATCGAAGTTTTAGCTTGGTTTGGGCCTGTTAACCACAAACAAGTTTGGTAAGTCTCTTAGATTCGTCAAAATACGGTTGTGTCACCGATTGGAAGAAAACAGAGCATCATATATCCCCATGAGTTATTCTCAGGATTTTCTTTATTCTTGGAAATATTGCACGATGTCAGAGCATGTATATCTTATTTTAGGATGTGTATGAGTATGTTAAGAGTATGTTAGATGGCTACAAACACGTGAGAATCTGTAAAAAAGGGAAGAAATCCCATGACTGGGAGTTAAATATTATCGAGTAAATGAAGAATATATGTAATAATGACGCGTGATTTTGGTGTCTGGTGGAGTATATAAGGTTTGGAGGAGTAATAGAAAGGGGATATAGAGTTTGGGATAGAAAATAGTGAGCACAGAAGGCTGCAGAGAGTTGTGGTCAGAGTTCCCGCACTTCTAGGCGAAGAACAAGACGAAGAATAGATCAATGTTTGAATAAGACTGTCATCTTTTCTTTGTAACAGTCATTCAATTGTGATAGTGGGTTCTGTAACGGCCATAAAGCGTTACGAATCTCTGTTCCATTATAATTCTTAATAAAATCACCTTTTTGAGCAATGAATTATTTTTTTGAGTATGTTTGCATCATGAGAAGCTAAAACCCAACATTTGGACAATGGAGGAAGCTAGATTTCACCACTGGGGTAACTCAATTAATTGTTTATTTTCTATTTGCTTTGATTTTTAATGAATTATGATTTCTACTAACTACTCGTGACTTTGTTTGATGGAGCATGCTTAATTCTAGGAAATTTTGATGCGCCATGCTTATGACCTATGCGTGATATTTTATGAAATCTACTTTGGCAAAGAATAGAGTTGATATTTCCTTTGTTTTGAGCTATAAATGTCTACAATTAATTTCTGAACCCCATGAACATGAAAAACAGTGGATCCTGAGTCCCAGTAAATTCTTCATCTTACTAATATATGGTATATATATTTTCTTATTCTTAGTATTTTCTATACTTAAGCCTAAAATCAATCTCAACAAAGTCCGCGTGAACGACAACCTTCTTACCACTATCTAAAATTCGATCAATTTTTGGCGCTGCTGACGCGGACTTTTTTTTAGATTAGTTTTTAGGTTTTATTTTTATTTTTCCTTTTTTTTGTTCTTTTTTACGCGTTTTGGTATTTTATGTTTGCTTTGAGACTTAGAGCTGAGATAAAGAAAAAGAGAAAAAGTGTTGAAAAGAAAAGCAAAGCCAAAGAAGGAAAGAAAAGAGAAATCCAAAAGGAGCGAATAAGAAGATTTTTGTATATAGTTATTTTATTTTTCAGATTTCATTTATTATTTTTTTTAGATACTATTTCTTTTCATTTTTAGAAACTACAATTAGGAATATATTTATGGAAATTTTTTATTTTTTATTTATTTTTGGACATTGGACTTTATTTTTAAAACCGTAAGGAAGGGTTAGTTTAGATATAAACTGCATCGGGAAGGACGACGGTTACGATACTGTCTCGGCCCCTCGGGTTCGTACACTGACATAGGATTCGGTAGCCTGAGTCGACTTCAACGTTTCATCCCCCGTCTGGAATGGGGGGTAAGAATTCTAAATACCCGCGAATCCCATGTCAACGGGATTGCTGGATGATTTTGTATGCATATATGTTGAGGTCTGAATATGGTATAATTTCTAGTTGTTGGTGGGTAAAAAATGTTTCTGCTGGTTTTGGTCAATTTGGGTGTGTGGATGAGAAACGAGCCTAAACCTTAAAAAAATGCACTGCACAGGAGTACTTTAGATTCGAGAGATCAATCTGTACAATCCTGGCCTAAACCAAGAAATGGCCGTTCCAGGATTGCTTCGGTCACAAAGTGAAGGAGAAGGGTTGGTCTTAGGGAGGGAAGCGAAGAAGGTGTTGAGACCATAATGGTTAATTCTGAAGGTGTGGCTATTTTATGACTTGTATCAGAATGTGGAACTGGCTTGTGGAATGTAAGCTGTCAGTTCTTTGGTGTTTTCTGGATATTGTGTTGTTGTTAACCAAAAACTTGTTGCTTGGTCGAAATAGGTGAAACCTATTTATACAAGTCATAATTGAACGCACCTTGGTCTCGTAGGAAGTGGGAGGCGTTGATTGATGGAGAAGTGGGGTAATGTGTAAATGCTAGAAGCCACGTTCCCACTATGAAGGAAACAGTTTTGTTTACACCCACTACTTCTTGCCTCCACTAACTGCCCTATTTTCCCGACACTTTCTTATGATGGACGTGTTGCACGCCGCACGTTGTAAACCTCCAGACCAATACCCTGATGAGCATCCCCCAATTTGTGACATATTTGATGTCTCGAGTATGGAAAAGTGTAACAGATTTCTTAGTGGGTCTTGTGTACAAGACCTTCCTACTCTGATTAATTGCACGCCAACTAAGTAGCAGATAGCCATGTGTGGCGAGTCAAAGTCAGGAGACTTGCCGCAAGAGAATAGCATGTGATGCTATTAGGCTTGCTGGTCGCCTAAAAATTGCCATAAGCCTGTAAATTCTGTGGTGAATTTGGACGGCTGAGATTGTAATTCATGTGAGAGGGTGGGCATTGATTATGGTCGCATTCCGTTGGCATCTTTTAATAGCATAATAGAGCCATTGGCACGTGCCAGTGACATGGTAGCATGGCCAAAGCTAGGATTTGGCATCGTGGCCAAAATTAGGGCTTGGCGGCATGACCAAAATTAGGGCTTGGCGTCGTGGCCAAAATTAGGGCTTGGGGGCATGGTCAAGGATAAAATTTGGCATATTGGTGTTAGACCCAAATATGGCTTCAACAACATTGGCTCCAGTTTCCATATCAAACTTAATGCCTTAGGGAACATTACTCGGCTTGGTTGGCGTGACAACCTTGGCTAAATTAGGGGTCGGCATATCGAAACCCTAATTAGCGCGAGAGGCATGTGGCCTTGGCACAGTATCGTTTTTTGTGCAAACAGAGCCATGGCCACGCCAAAGGAATCATGGCAGAGCCATAACACGGGGATATCCAAAGGAGAAAGGGAGGCTATGAGTGGCCATAACATGGAGCCACTTTTAGGGTTTCTTGGGTTCCACATGGCTCGTGGCATGTTATGGGGCCCAAAACGACGTAATTTGGGCCACAACTGGAAATTAGGGTTTTGGTTAATGCGCCTAAAGCAAAGTCGTGCTTTTGACTAGAAAACCCTAATTTAAACACGTCATGGCGTTGTCCACGAACATGAGGTAGGTTAGCACGTACGCACGCTATAAGGGAGAAGTCTAGCAACTAGGAAACCTAATCTCCACACCTCCTGTGTGATACTAGTTGCGACTAGAGTCGATTCTCCTTTTACCTACTGTTGATGGTGGTTTTTAGCTTAGGGTTAAAATCGTAAAACCGCACAACTGACATGACGTCACTATGACCATTAGCACATTTATTGAATCGATCAGCATGCCTACGTAAGAATTACCAGGGTACCTTTTTTTTTATGTGTCATGTTCCACGGCAGAACCCTTAACATTGACCGACATCATCTATGACAAACCCTAATTCTCATGCTACCGCGCCAAGGCATGCCAACCATGCCAGCTGCACCACTGTGCCAACGGCAAACCATGCCAGCCACATCTTCGCTCCAATGGCATGCCAACCATGCCAGCTACACCATTATGCCAATGGAAAACCATGCCAGCCACATCTCCGCGCTAAGGCATGCCAACCGTGCCAGCCGCACCACTGTGCCAATGGAAAACCATGCCAGCCACATCTCCACGCTAAGGCATTCCAACCATACCAGCCGCACCACTGTGCAAATGGAAAACCATGCCAGCCACATCTCAACGTCAAGGCATGCCAACCATGCCGGCCGCACCACTGTGCCAATGGAAAACCAAGCCAGCCACATCTCCGCGCCAAGGCATGTCAACCATGCTAGCTTCACCATGTGCCAATGGCATGCCAAACCCTTGGACCCACCATGCCAAGCCAACCGCACCTTTCCTTGTCCCCAACCATGCTAGCCGCACCATGCGCCAATGGCATGTCAAACCCTTGGCCCTACCGCGCCTTTCCTTGGCCCCAACCATGCTAGCCGCACCATGCGCCAATGGCATGCCAAACCCTTGGCCTTGCAATGTCAAGCCAACCGCACCTTGCCTTGGCCCCACCATGCCAAGCCGTCTGTACCAAACCCTTGGTCCCACTATGCCAAGCCATCCACGCCATTGGCCTTGGCCCCACCATGCCGGCCTTCCCCATGCGGCTACCAAAACGAAGGCGTGCGACGATCAACGGCCACCCTTCCATCCTGGATGCAAATCCTAGCGGTCCAAGGTCGCCAAACAACGCATGATATCCTTTGGCCCAAAACCCTAGTTTTGGCCACGCCAAGGCATGCCATTCCACATGTGCCAATGGCATGCCAACTACCTTGCCGCGCCACACCATGCTGCCTTCCCTATGCGGCTACCAAAACGAAGGCGTGCGACGATCAACGACCACCCTTCCATCCTAGATGCAAATCCTAGCCTTCCAAGGTCGCCAAACAATGCCTCGTAACCTTTGGCCCAAAATCCTAGTTTTGACCACGCCAAACCGCACCAAGGCATGTCATGCCACATGTGCCAATGGCATGCCAACCACCTTGCCGCACCACACCATGTCGACCTTCCCTATGCGGCTACCAAAACGAAGGCGTGCGACGATCAACGACCACCCTTCCATCCTGGATGCAAATCCTAGCTGTACAAGGTCGCCAAGCAACGCATGGTAACCTTTGGACCAAAATCCTAGTTTTGGCCACGCCAAACCGCGCCAAGGCATACCATGCCACATGTGCCAATGGAATGCCAACTACCTTTCCGTGCCATACCATGCCGTCCTTCCCCATGCGGCTACCAAAATGAAGGCGTGCGGCGATCATTGACCACCCTTTCATCCTAGATGAAAATCCTTTCCGTCCAAGGTCTCCAAACAACGCATGGTAACCTTTGGCCCAAAACCCTAGTTTTGGCCACGCCAAACCGTGCCAAAGCATGCCATGCCACATGTACCAATGGCATGCCAATCACCTTGCCGTTCCATACCATGCCGACCTTCCCTATACGGCTACCAAAACGAAGGCCTGCAACAATCAACGAACACTTTTTCATCCAAGATGCAGATCTTAGCCGTCCAAGGTAACCAGCTAACGCATGGCAACCTTTGGCCCTAGTTTGGTCGTTCCTAAACAAAGCCAAAACCATAACTTTTGGCCGCGCCTAAACTTGGCCACATTAAAGCCATACTGATCATACTTTCATGCCACTGGCTACCAAACAAAAGGTTGCAATAATCAACGGCTACCTTCCTCTTAAGATGAAAAATCTCGACCGTTGAAGGTCACCCCGAGCCGGAAAGTCTCCCAAGCTCAACTTGCCAGAGAACAAAAACATGCTACATGTTTTCCACGAAAACACTCGAGACATCAACACATGTCACAAGATGGGGGATGCTCATTGGGTATTGATTTGGCGGTTTACAGCGTGCGGCGTACACTACGCTCGTTATAAGAAAGTGTCATAAGGATGAGGTTGTTAGTAAATACAGGGAGTAATGGTGAAACGCTTTCTTTTATGGAACATCAATTCCAAGCGTTACCGGTTACCACCTCCTCTCATTTACTCACCCGTTCTCCATTTCTTAATGAGACCAGAGTACGTTTCACTTCGACTTGTATAAATAGGCATTACCTATTTCCACAGAACAACAAGTTCTGATCAGGAGCATACAACACTCAGAAAATGTTTGCTAGCTTTCCCATCTGTTAGCTTCCCACTTTCTGATACAAGTCACAAAACAACTACTCTTCCAGAATCAACTATTCTGGTCTCAACACTCTCTTCGCTTCCCTCCCCAAAACCAACCTTTCTCCTCCTCTTTGTGACCGAAGCAAGTCTGGAACGGCCATTTATTGGTTTATGTCAGATTTGTACAGATTGATCTCTCGAATCTAAAGTACTCCCTTGCAGTACATTGTTTAGGGTTTAGACTCGTTTCTCACCCACACACTCGAAATTACCGAAATCAGCAGAAACCGTTTTCACCCTCAAACACCTAGGTTTTTCCTAAAACCATTATAGGTAACAACTTAAAAACTTCATTGGGATTCTGAAGCCAGACCTAACTATTTTCTCTGTAGTTGCGTATTATGATCTTACTTTGTTCTATGGTATTGAGTACTATCTTCTCTAATATTTTCTCGAGATTTATCTCCGATATGTAAGATATAAAAAGTAATCACAAAGCTCTTCGTCTCATTCTTTGTGATTCTACAATAACTTGTTCTACTACCATATAGTTAAGTTATTGTGAGGTGATTGATATTTCTAGGTTGTTCTTCGGAAATATAAGACCGGGTTATCAATTGGTTCATGTTCACCTTGATTTATCAAAAGACGGAACAAAAACTTCGTTGGTATTTCTGTCGGAGACATATTTATCTATTCTAATAGACTTTTCTGTGTAAGACAAATTTGTTTATCAAGTCTTCAACTTTGGGGCGTAGCAACTCTTAGTTGTGGGTGAGATCAACTAAGGGAATCGAATGCGTAGAGTATTGCTGGGATTCAGAGGCATAAGGAGTGCGATTGTACCTTAATCAGTGTGAGATTGGTTACGGCTCAACTACATTCCAGTCCAAAGTTAACTTGTAGTTGGCTAGAGTCTGTAGCGGATTAATACAATGTGTTGTTCAAATCTGGACTAGGTCCAGGGGTTTCTCTGCATTTGCGGTTTCCTCGTTAACAAAACTTCTGGTATCTGTGTTATTTCATTTCCACATTATATTTTCTATATAATTGAAATATCACAACTTGTGCGTAGTTCAGTCAATTGGTAAATCCAACCTTTGGTTGTTGAATGAAATTGATTGACGCTTGGATGTTAGTCTTTGGTACTATCCAAGTTATTTCTCATATTAATCTGTTCGATTACAGATTGATTTGAAAAATTGAGATATAACTCTTGGATACACTTTAATTGAGTCTAAATGTCTAGTTGATTCTCTTGGATTGTAGTGGAGTTAGTCCATACATATTTCCTAAACAAAATGTTGGGTGTGGTTGTTAGACCCCCGCATTTTCAATTGGTATCGGAGCAGGCAAACACGATAAACCTAATAAGTTTGTGTTTGCTTGATCCTAAAGATTGTCCCTACGGGAAATCACTTTGGGAAACTTGTTCTGGGCATCTGTGATGCATACCAGAATTCTTCAAAGATTGTTTAGAGTTTATTATTCTCAAGACTGCTGGTCTCTCAAGATAATCTCACATCATCTAGGGCGTTAGAAATCCTAGATGATAGAAAACGATCTAAAGGAAAAATTAATGATTCCTTTAAAAAGGTTAAATGCAGGAAACGTGTGAATAAAATCTCAAGGATATGGAACCTCACTAGACTTCTTATTAATTTTTTGAGGAATACTATCGTGATGGATCAATTGATAATGATCTATTTATGGATTTTGAAAACCTTTTTAAATCTCTGGAACGACTTGTCTTAATTAAGAAAAAGGCTTGTACTGGAAAAAATTCTGATTGGCAACAACTCGGTCAAAATCAATAAAAAGATTTTTACTGGTGGTGTTGCGAGTTCCAGTTGTTGGAAAAATCCTTCTTTTAATCATAAGAAAAAGAAGTCAAAATTGTCAGATAACCCTGAGTATCATCATTACTATGGTTATACTTCTGGTACATTTTATAAAAATCGACCGGAGAAGGTGTAGGAGGTTTCCTCTACTCATCTTGCCTCTTGATAAAAAGATTGGATCCACCCCATTTGTATATAATTTGAAGTGGGGCAAGTAACGGTCTGATTTATTTTGTATTAAGGTTTAGTTTTTGGAATTGATTTTTTCTTTCTTCTTGAGGAAAAACTCTCTCAGTGGATTCCTCCCTCCCACCTGAGATTAATTGATGTTTTGCAGTTATGCACTATGTTCTTCATCACATTAGTTCATATCCGTGTGAAAACCTCTTGGTTCTGGTTTAAAATTGGAATCATATTTCCCTTTACGGGTTACCGAACCAGTATGGGTCAAGGCCTACTACCGGGTTAATTTAAGGGTTCCCGTACACGTACCCTTCATCTTCATATCTTTGTCCGAGTTCGTGAGCAAGAGCGTTTCTAAGGTTCATAGTTTACTCCATTAAATTCCTTTTGGAGGTCAATAAGGGACAAAGGCTTATCATCATTCTCAAGAAGCATGTCAAGTAAGCTTTTCTCTTTTTTATTATTCTCAATTTTAAGGTTCATGGGGAAAATCAATAATGATGATAAGGTTTCTAAGAAGATGTCAAAAAACCATGGTTCTCCTTCTATTAGGAGTATGAACATACCAAGTGACCAAGATTCTATTAGAATTAGATTCATCAATGATTCTAGTAGTAAGATCTTTGAAAAGATTTCTTCTAGTGATTTCATTCTAGAAAAGAAATTGGAATATGGTAGTAAGCAAGACTTGATTTTTTTTTTGAGAAATTTAATATTGGTAACATCTTATGGTCTTGGTGAAGGTTTTGACCCTCTCACAAGAATATTTTATGCTAACATCCATGATGTTAATCTTGATGACTTAGAATTCAAGACTATGATAAATAGGAAAAGGATTCTTGTTGATAGAGAACTCCATATTGGAATAAGTCATATTTTTTTCCGGTCCCGTTTTAAAGAACTTACCTCCATAAAAGAATAATTCACAATAGTATATAGATAATATAGGTCATATCGTACATCAAAGTTTAAGATAAGTAAATTTTTTTAACTAATTTGGATAATCCTTTTACTTTTAGCGGGTGTGATTTTTTTTTTTTTTGCACAACTCGTTCAAATATCTTTGGTCGTATGATTTTATTTGTCAATTTTCCGTATCATTGTGAAATTTCGTGTGAATTGTTTTACATAGCAAACTTCATATATTTAACTAATACATGTGAAATTAAACAAAATTTATGTTTTCTTAGGTATTGCATAGGTCCATTGTGTTGCATCTTCGTTTATTTAACTTCCGTATCATACATGTGAAACTAAATAAAATTCAATTAGTATTGTCTAGGTATATTGTGATGTTTGTTGTGCGTGATTATGTTTTCTCCTAGGTACATATATAGAAATTTTTTATTACTCGCTTCAAGATATACCTCCATATAAGAATAACCTCCATATAACAATAATTTCTTGTAGTCCATAAGAAATTCTTATACAGAGGTTCTACTGTATTCCTTGTTGTGCATTAACTCAAGTTGAGAGACAGATTAGATTGTTGATTTACCTCTTCTTTCATTTCCCTTTTCTTTTTCTTTCATATCGAAGAACTAAAGAAAAAGAGCACCAAATCTGCTAAGCCATCCATATATTCACTGTTTGGTAGGCGTTGTGGCCTTGTGGTGGAGAACTCAATTTGAGAAATAGATTTGTTGTTAATTAATAACCTGTTTTTTCGTTTATTTCTTTCAGACCAACCGAAGAAAAGGAGTACCGAATCTGTTAAGTGGCCATCCATCAGTTCACTGTTTGGTGGGCATTATGGCCTTGTTGTGCATTAACTCAAGTTGAGATATAGATTTGTTTTTGATTTACCTCTTCTTTCATTTTTTTTTTTCCTTTCAGACTAACTAAAGAAAAAGAGCATCAAATTTGCTAAGCGGACATCCATCAAATTCACTGTTTGGTAGGCATTAATTATCCCTTTTTTTTATACAGAAAGAAGTTTATTGAAACTCTTAATCCAAGATTACATTGTTCATCTCAGCAATCACTTGCTGAGATATAAAATTCGGGCATGATGACTGCCATACTTTAGAAATTCTGAATTTTCTGGCATGTTTAGACAGAGAAGCAGCAGGCATTAATTATCCCTTGTTAGCTCAATTGTGAACACACAAGGCATCCGAATGCTCACAATCAATCATCATCATCTAAAGAGATTTGTGATGATGATATCCTAGTGTTGATTTCTTGGCTCAAAACCTTCGGGTTTATCATAGCCTCATCTAACAACTCCATGCGAGGCGTTTGCGCACGGGATATAAGTACAAACAAAGAAAGCAAAACGTACAAGTAAAGAGCCATGGGGTTAATTAAATATAAAGTGCTGAAATGTAAACAAGACCAAGGTTTACGTGGTTCAGCACTAAGGCCTACGTCCACGGGGTTTGTTGTTTTACTATCTTCTTCACGGTTACAAGAATAGTCGAATGACTTTTGGGTTTACATGTTTCTCTCTTCTAAAGGATTAACTTACACTTGCAATCTCTCTCTCTCCTTCCCTTCCTGATTTTTCCGACCCCTTTCCTCTTAGTGGAGACGGGGTATTTATAAGGTTAGAATGTGGGACCCCTCTCTGAAGGCCGTTGGAACCTTATCTTCTTGTGTCTTGTGCCCATCACGCGGAGGTCTTCGTTCCTTACTTGATCCCGCAGATACATCCTCGCTCGTTCCACAGGTTGATCGACACGTACACTGCTCAGAGTGTTTAATGTGGGTAGTTGAGAGGTCTGCTCGTGTCAGACAAGTGTCTTCTGCCCCTGTCACGTCCGTGTCATCTAACTTTCTCTCCACCGTTGATCTTA
This sequence comes from Papaver somniferum, assembly GCF_003573695.1. Taxonomy (NCBI): domain Eukaryota; kingdom Viridiplantae; phylum Streptophyta; class Magnoliopsida; order Ranunculales; family Papaveraceae; genus Papaver; species Papaver somniferum. The sequence goes on from NC_039365.1 coordinate 24,281,048, forward strand.
GCTTCTCTTTTGGGGATGAGATAAAGTAACTCCTCGGGGTTTATTTGGTGTTTCGCAGCGCATCATGTTTTGATGTTTTGGCCTGCATGCTTTCCACGTATCTTTTTCCCTCGCAGTATGTCGTCATTCCTCTATTTCTTAGTTGTTCTGTCTGAGTATCCCCACCCTATCTCCAGTGGGTGGCGTCCCCGAGCTGATATGGCTTCGAAACGAAAGAGCTCGGAAAAAATCTCGTATTAGAGATCTTGTTGACAAAATTAAGAATGAAGCCAAGAAATGGGATGCTCGGGCTGAGGTATGGCGCGCGAGGCATGTTCAGATGGTCGACATGCAAAATCTGTACAATCATGATCGTGCTTTATTTAATGGCACACTGTTGTGGACACGTGATAGTCTGCGGGAAGCCCGTGAGCGTACTTCCTTGCTGGAGTCTAGGATTCAGCTGTTGGAAGAAGAATTACAGAAGGCTCAATCCATTCCTCTTCCAGGAGTTAAGGATAGTATGCTCTGTCTTGTCAGAGAAAGAGATGATGCCCGTGCCGAAGTCTGCGCTCTCAGCAATGCTCTTGCCGCGTCCCGTGCCAGCGTAGCTCGTCAGGCTGAGTCTGAGAGGAATCTTGAAGTGTGTATGTACAGACTTAGCAAAGGGGTCTCAGAGATAAATAAAGAGGTCGACCATCTTCGTCACATGGATTCGATGAAGCAGGTAGAATTAGATGCATGTCAATTTACTCTCACCAACCTTCAACTAGACTATAAGAAATTATCCGCGGAATATGACCATCTTGATGAAGCGTGAGATGCGGTTGTTAATGAGTATGAAGAGGCTTCGGCTTGTGTCGAAGGTATAATCCTATTTCATCGAGTGTGACCGTGTTTTTTCTGCGCTAACTCCGTGGTGTTGTCTTTTTCAGATATCGAGGGACACCTTCGCGTTACAAATGAAAAACTTGAAAAGGCTCAATCTTCCTTAGCGCAGCAGGAAGAACAGACCAATCATTTCAAGAATTTAGCGGCAACCCGCGAGGAGGCCGTTGATGCTGCTTCTAGAGAAGTGAATCGGCTATCTTCGTTATTATCCCAAGCCCAACAGCGAACAACAGTTATTAAGCACAAGGCTCGTTGTCAATTCGCTGAGGAGACGAACAAGATGCTGGAGAGGATAGAACTTGGCCTAAAGAACGAGCATGGTCTCGTGAAGAACTATCCTCGTCGTCCAGTTCCTTCTGCCTTGCCTGGATCCTCGGGACCCTCTTCTGGTGGGAGCGTCCCTTCAAGTCTTCGGAATAATCCTGCCGATGGGGCGCAATCTAGGTAGAGACCGCAGCATTTTGTAGAGCCGCGGCATCATTATCCTTCCCTTTTTGTAATCATGTAAAGAATATTTTGTGATATCCTGTAAAAGGAATATTTTTTGATGTGTATCCTTGAATTGGCCTTTCACTTTTTGTAATCATCCTTTATGAAATGGATCCTTTTCTTGATATACCTGCAATGTTGGTTTGTTTTTATTTTAAGCATTTGTGAAAAAACAAAACAAAGTTTTTAAGTGTTTGGGTGCGATACTGAAGGAAGGTACCTTCGTGATCGTCTTGAGACCTGTCACCCCGCTGGCGAATCCTGGGCCAGAGGATTCCCAGACGGTGGGGGCCGGGGCAACGTTCTAGGATATGGGATTAAAATATTTACACACCCATTCCGTCGACCCGTTGCCTTAAGATTGGTTGGGTATCTCTTTCTGCTGGGTGCCTTCCCCCTGGTCTTACACTTATGGACACTGATGGGGGAGCCCTGAGAGATTGTAGATTAACTACTTTCCCCAATATTGTCGATAGATTCCGCTGACTTGATAATTTGAAAGCTTGTTTGATTGATAAGTTGAGGCCTGCAATTCCTCTTCCAGAGATAGAAACATGTGGAGCGGTCAGGCTCCCTTCTTCTTCTGGTACACTCCAAGCAGATTCAAGTCTGCGTTGCTCCTATGGGAAGTATGGTTTGAGCCACTTAGCATTCCAAGGATGCCGGAGGACCTCGCCTTTTAGATTACGAAGGTAGTAGGAACCGTTACCCGCAACGTCGTGTATTATAAAAGGTCCTCCCCACGTAGGTGCTAATTTTCCCCATTTCTTTTCTTGTTGATACCGTGGGATTGTTCTCAACACATACTGCCCTCTACAAAATTCCGAAGCTTTACCTTTTTGTTGTACTCCCTTGCTAGTCTTCGTTGATAATTTTCCATCTTTTGTAATGCTACTTCCCTTCTTCCTTCCAAGTCGTCCAACCTTTCTAACATCATATCTGTTGTGAGGTTTTTCTCCCAAGCTTCGGTCTTCGTGGTTGGCATGAGGATTTCCGTAGGATGACTGCTTCAGCTCCATAAGTTAGAAGAAACGGGGATTCCCCGGTGGCGGATCTTCGTGTTGTCCTGTATGCCCATAACACATTGTGCAGTTGTTCGCACCATCTTCCCTTATGCTCGTCTAATTGTTTTTTGAGTATAAGGGCGAGGGTCTTGTTGGTAGCTTCCGCTTGTCCGTTGCTTTGAGGGTATATGGGGGTGGACTTGTTCTTTCTTTTTGAAAGTATCGAAGAGCATGTCTATATTTTTCCCCTGTAATTGCTTGCCATTATCAGATACAATTTCAGCGGGTATACCGAATCTGCAAATGATGTTCTGGAATATGAAAGTAAACACATCCACGTCTCTGATCCTGGCCAAGGCCTTAGCCTCCACCCATTTACTGAAGTAGTCCGTGGCTACTATCAAAAATCGTCTTTTCCCTGATCCTTCGATGAAAGGCCCGACGATGTCTACGCCCCATTTTGCAAATGGCCACGGGCTATCGACGGAGTTTAACATTTGCCGGCGCGTGGATTTTTTGCGAAGCGCTGACATTCTTCACATCGTCGGGACATCCTCGCGGCATCCTGTATCATTGTCGGCCAGTAATATCCTTGCGTTTTTGCTTTGTCAGCTAGTGATCTCATGCCGCTATGATTCCCCGCGTCACCATAATGGATATCATTTAGAATTCGATGCCCCTCTTTCCGGGACAAGCAACGTAGTAATGGTCCAAGGAAGGATTTCTTGTACAGGACCCCATCCCGAAGATCATATCTTCCCACTTTGGAGAGTATCTTCCTAGCTTGTTTCTGATCCGCAGGTAAGCTTCCTTTTTCGAGAAAGGCATGGATGTCACCTCCAGTCATCTTCGTTGCTGAAGTCTTCGTTGATTTGCTCTTGACAGGATATCCTCTTCGTCAAAGTCATTATGGATGTCTTCTCCTACCTGGTCTTCGATATTTTCTTCCACTGTATCTTGATTGGTAGCGAAGGAGAATTGAGATGCAATCGAAGGCTCGTATACCCTTGCTATTTTAATAGCTTCGACATTTTTATCCCTCAGCATGGATGATATATATGCTAGGGCATCCGCGTGCCTGAGGTCCCTTCTGCATAAGTGCCGGAACTTAATGTTCGGGATTTGTGATGCCAATGTTTGGACCAAGGCCATGTAAGCTGAGAGGGTGTCATCGTACACATTATACTCGAGCCCTATTTGCCGTATGACAAGCTGCGAATCACTTGTCAGCCTTACATCGGTTACCCCCATCTCTATTATTATACGGAGGGCATGTACGACAGCTTCGTATTCAACAATGTTGTTGGTATGCTCTTTGAATTCCAACCTAAGTGCCTGTATAATCCTTTCTCCGGTTGGGGTGATAATGACAATGCCTATTCCTGCTCCTTCCTTATTTTTGGATCCGTCGACGAAGACTTCCCATTGTCTTTGACTCGCAGGTTCGAGGATATCCATTGGATCCTTGTTTTCTTCCTCGGCTTCTGGTATTCCCTTAATCTCTTCGTCGTTGTCAAGGGGGAGGTCTGCTAAGAAATCCGCCAGAACTTGGGACTTCCGAGAATGTTGAATTTCATGAATGATGTTGAATTGGTCCAGATGGGTGTTCCATTTGGCTATTCGGCCCACTTTTCCCGTGCTTTTGAGGACTGCTTCCAATGGTGCTTTGCATGGGACCCTGACGAGGTGAGTTAGGAAGTAGGTTCTCAGTTTTTGGTAGCCCATACCATGCGAGGATGAGTTGTTCAATCTTAGTATATTTCTTTCCGCAGAATTGAGGGTCTTGCTGACGTAATAGATAGGTTGTTCTATCTTTGTATTGGTTTTGACAATACGCGCTGACTGCGTCCTCTGTTGCTGCTATGTACAGTGCCAAAACCTCGTCAGGTCTGGCTTCTGCAGGATCGGGATTGAGGCTAGGTGTTCTTTGATTTTTTGGAATGCTTCCTCGCATTCACGGTCCATTCGAACCTGCTCCCTTTTTTGAGAATATTGAAGAAATGTTTGCATTTGTCCGAGACCGGCAATAAATCTGCCCAACGCTGCTATGGATCCATTGAGTTTCTGTACTTCCTTTAAATTCTTTGGGGACGGCATCTCTACTATGGCTTGAATCTTTGCTGGGTCTACCTCGATGCCCCTTTTTGTTACCAGATACCCGAGGAATTTCCCCGAGGTGACACCGAAAGTACATTTCTCCGGATTCACTTTCATGTGATGTTGTCTCATTGCTTCGAAGATATTCCTCAGGTCCTGGTGGTGATCTTTACGCAGCTTGCTTTTGACGAGCATGTCGTCAACGTAGACTTCTAGGGTTCCTCCAATCCATGGCTTGAAGATAGCATCGACCATCCTTTGGTATGTTGCCCCTGCGTTTCGAAGTCCGAAAGGCATTCTAGTGTGTAGCAATAAAGGCCATGTGGGGTGTAGAACGCTGTGTGTGGCTGATCTTCTTCTGCCAGGGCTACTTGGTTGTACCAGAATGTCCATCCATGAATGACAGTTCTTCATATCCTTCTACTGCTTCTACCAGCTGGTCTATGCTCGGCAGGGGATAGCTGTCCTTTGGACATGCCTTGTTGAGATTAGTAAAGTCGATGCATATTCTAACCCCTCCATTTTTCTTAGGAACAATGACCATGTTGGAGATCCAGGTAGGATACTTGACTTCCTTGATAAATCCTGCGTCTAGTAGTTTCCGAAGTTCTGTTTCTACTGCCTCATGATACTCTGGAGCTACTTTTCGTATTTTCTGCCTGAACGGGGGCGTGCCCGGTTTGATGCGTAGCTCGTGTTGGATTACTTTTGGGTCAATCCCCGGCATATCTCCTAGCTTCCAGGCGAACACATCCGCGTATTCCTTAAGTAATTTGGTTAAGGAATGTTCCCTTCCTTCGTCCATTATGGTCCCGATTTTGATCATCTTCGGGTTTTCTTCCGTTCCTATGTTGATTTCTTTACGGGCTCCACTGGTGTGAACACAGGCTTCGGGTTTCCGAGGACTGGGACGTTCTTTAATTGCTATTTAGCGTGTTTCTGTTCTTCGCTGGTTGTTGAAGTACTTGTTTCTGTGCTTAGGACATTATCATCTTTCGTCAAGCCCTTCCCTGTAGTTTCCTTGAGGAACAGGTCTATGGCCTTCTCTTTCGCGGTTTCTTGATTTTTTACTCTTCGGATTTTTCGCTGCTCTTCTTGCTCGTTGTTGATATGATCCTGAGTGGCCTGGCACTCTCGCTAGTGATCCGATCTCCCTTGATTTCCATTACTCCCTCAGGTGTTGGAAATCTGAGATATTGGTGGTATGTTGCCGCAACTCCTTTGAGTTTATGTATCCATTTTCGTCCAATAATAGCGTTGTAGGGGGAAGGGGTGTCCACCACACTGAATCGGGTTTCCAGTTTCATGGGCCCTGCGTTAACCTGCAACACGATGTCTCCCAAGGGCTTCGTGGCTGCTCCATTGAATCCGTAGATGGTGTGATAAGAGGTCATTAACTGTTCATCATGGAGCTTCATCCGTTTGAATGCATCGTAAAATAGGACGTTTACGGAGCTTCCCCCGTCTATGAGGATCTTTTTGAGGTTACATCCAGCTACTGGTAGTGTTAGGACCAAGGGATCGTTATGGTCTTCCATATCTTCTTCGATATCCTCGGCATCGAAGATGATAGGAGATTCCATCCATTCTTCGTGTTCGTCCACCACTATCCCATCGACCTTATATAATTCGCAGCGGTCTTCGAATTGCTTCCGTAACCTCTTTCCTATCTGCGCTGTAAGTGAGGGTCCTGTGGCTTCAGAACACGAGATGGTGTTGATTGTTCGGTTTCCTTCCGGAAGTTGGACTGGTTTGGTTCGCTTGGATCTGTCCTCGGTAACATCCTTTCGTACGTAATGTTTGAGCTCTCCCGCATCAATTAATTTTTGGATCATTATTTTAAGGTTCTTGCACTTTTCGGTCTGGTGTCCGTTGAAACATGATATTCACAGTAATCTTTAGACTTCTCGGATCTCGGGGGCTGCTTTCCCTTAGACCATGGCCACTCCAAGTTTTCCCTCCCTTTGATCTCTCGTAGGATACGAGCATAGCTAGCGTTGAGTTTCGTGTAAACTTGATCTTCGAATTTTCGGTCACCTGTCTTCGTTCATCCCTTCGTTCCTTCCTATCTTCGTGAGGTCTCCACTGAGCAACTCCTTTTGGCCCCATTGGTTTGTTCCGCTGAATTGGTGCGGTGAGACCTCTGCGGATATGCCCTCGGGTTTTCCCGTTGAATTTCTTCAAGTCGAGCGTGCTTTTCGATAATTATTCGAAGATCTCCCTCTGTCTTAGGCACGCTCCCATGAATTTCAACAAATAGGGGACTCATTCGGTCTAAGCCCCATTTGTAGCAATTGATGCTTACCACTGGGTCCACGCTCCCTATGGCTTGGCAGATCTTGTGCCATCTGTTAGTGTACTCCCTCGTGGTTTCCTTGTAGCCAATCGCTAGTGAAAAGAGCTTATCCATTCCGGTGTTTACAGTCTTGTTGTACATGTATGTTCTTAAGAATTTCTCTGCGAGTTGGTCGTATGAGTGGATGGAGTTTGGTGGCAGATTATCGAACCATGATAACGCCGATCCCTTCAGGCTTGACGGGAAGTATCTGCAGAGTACGGCGTCGTTCTGACCCCATCTAGCTAAGACACGGTTGTAGTACCGAATATGTGCAGCAGGGTCACTGGATCCATCATAGCATTCGAACGTTGGGACAGGGCATTTCAGTGGAATAGGGGTGTTGGCCAAGCGATGAGTTAAGGGCGTGGAGTTAGCTTCTCTCATGACCTCTTCTAACCTCCCCCCGCCTTGTTTATTTTTTAATTGCCTGATCTCGGCCATCATCTCATCTCGTAGCTCTTCCATCGCGCGGTGGTGCCTTAAATTCTTCTGCCCGTTGCCGTCTGACTCTCCGTCGTCATAATCCGGGTCGGATATGCTACTTCCCCTTGTCGCGTTTTCATTAGCCACTATGACGACTCTACAGTCTCGGTTTGGCTCTGGTGCTTTGGAGTTTGCTTCATCAAGTTGTTGGATGTCTTCGTGCTTAGAGCAATCCGCTCCTTTAAATCTTGATTTTCTCTGGCCAACAAGGCTACAGCATCTGCGTAAACCTGCTGGCTCTTCTTCAGTTCCTCAAGCTCAGCCATCAGTCGATGTGATTGGTTGGACACCTGATTGGGAGTCCCAGCGCGTGCTACTACGGCCATGGTGCCGCCTTCCTCTACGGTCTGCACTAAAGGTGGCAGAGGTTCAGCTTCGGTTGCTGGCATTTCCAAATTAGGGTGAGTGCCCCTCTGTGGTGCTAGATCTGCCGGTATGGTTTGATTTTGATCATTTGTTGGTGGCATTCCAAAAGTTAGAAGGTGCACGGGTTGGAATGTTCTGGATTCATCCACCCTTTCTCTTGGTTGATTAAGTTGATTCATGGCGCAAGTATTGCTAGCCTCTGCAGCCTTCGGGACTACCGCACCGTACTTTATCGCCGCTGCTCTGAGAGCCGCCGCTGCAACTGAATTAGCGTTCATAGGTGAAGTGATTTCCGCAGTATCTTGCCTTTGACTGGTCATTTTAGCTTTGTCTCCTTTCTGCTTGCTTCGGGTGATGACCGGGGTTGTCCTGGGTGTTTCTTTTGACAAAGCTTTGGATTTTCCTGCTTCCTGCGTCTTTTCCATCACGTGTCCTTTTGTTGACAATGAAATCTCGCAGAAACTCGCCTTCTTTACTCACAATACGTTCTTTCTGCATAAGGAATTTCAAACAAAAAACGGGAATATCTGCGTGAATCGGGTTAGCTGGCGAAATATATTCTTCCAGGAGAGGATTAATACGCGCAAGTTACAAAACACGGGTTAAAGTTTTGTTAAAGGAGATCCTTAGTATGAAAACTACGAAAAAACCCCCCAGAGAGACGGGTTCGCACGAGATCTAAAGAAAATTGTAAATCCACGGATTAAAACAATAAATCTTATCGAAGATAAAAGGTGGGTTTTTGAATACAATACAGTTAACAAATGATCTATACGGTCCGAGCTGATAAATCAGAGCAATCATATGCCAATTTAAAATGAAATCACAGGACAAGATAAATCTTTTACCGGGACGAAGTCCCTGTTTCTAGCGCCAAATTGTGAACACTCAAATCACGAAGGCATCCAAATGCGTAGAGTATTGCTGGGATTCAGAGGCGTAAGGAGTGCGATTGTACCTTAATCAGTGTGAGATTGGTTACGGCTCAACTACATTCCAGTCCGAAGTTAACTTGTAGTAGGCTAGAGTCTGTAGCGGATTAATACAATGTGTTGTTCAAATCTGGACTAGGTCCCGGGGTTTCTCTGCATTTGCGGTTTCCTCGTTAACAAAACTTCTGGTATCTGTGTTATTTCATTTCCACATTATATTTTCTATATAATTGAAATATCACAACTTGTGCGTAGTTCAGTCAATTGGTAAATCCAACCTTTGGTTGTTGATTGAAATTGATTGACGCTTGGATGTTAGTCTTTGGTACTATCCAAGTTATTTCTCATATTAATCTGTTCGATTACAGATTGATTTGAAAAATTGAGATATAACTCTTGGATACATTTTCCTTGATTGAGTCTGAATGTCTAGTTGATTCTCTTGGATTGTAGTGGAGTTAGTCCATACATATTTCCTAAACAAAATGTTGGGTGTGGTTGTTAGACCCCCGCGTTTTCAATTGGTATCGGAGCAGGCAAACACGATAAATCTAATAAGTTTGTGTTTGCTTGATCCTAAAGACTGTCCCTACGGGAAATCACTTTGGGAAACTTGTTCTGGGCATCTGTGATGCATACCAGAATTCTTCAAAGATTGTTTAGAGTTTATTATTCTCAAGACTGCTGGTCTCTCAAGATAATCTCACATCATCTAGGGCGTTAGAAATCCTAGATGATAGAAAACGATCTAAAGGAAAAATTAATGATTCCTTTAAAAAGGTTCAATGCAGGAAACGTGTGAATAAAAGCTCAAGGATATGGAACCTCACTAGACTTCTTATTAATTTTTTTGAGGAATACTATCGTGATGGATCAATTGATAATGATCTATTTATGGATTTTGAAAACCTTTTTAAATCTCTGGAACGACTTGTCTTAATTAAGGAAAAGGCTTGTACTGGAAAAAATTCTGATTGGCAACAACTCGGTCAAAATCAATAAAAAGATTTTTACTGGTGGTGTTGCGAGTTCCAGTTGTTAGAAAAATCCTTCTTTTAATCATAAGAAAAAGAAGTCAAAATTGTCAGATAACCCTGAGTATCATCATTACTATGGTTATACTTCTGGTACATTTCATAAAAATCGACCGGAGAAGGTGTAGGAGGTTTCCTCTACTCATCTTGCCTCTTGATAACAAGATTGGCTCCACCCCATTTGTATATAATTTGAAGTGGGGCAAGTAACGGTCTGATTTATTTTGTATTAAGGTTTAGTTTTTGGAATTGATTTTTTCTTTCTTCTTGAGGAAAAACTCTGTCAGTGGATTCCTCCCTCCCACCTGAGATTAATTGATGTTTTGCAGTTATGCACTATGTTCTTCATCACATTAGTTCATATCCGTGTGCAAACCTCTTGGTTCTGGTTTAAAATTGGAATCCTATTTCCCTTTACGGGTTACCGAACCAGTATGGGTCAAGGCCTACTACCGGGTTAATTTAAGGGTTCCCGTACACGTACCCTTCATCTTCATATCTTTGTCCGAGTTCGTGAGCAAGGGCGTTTCTAAGGTTCATAGTTTACTCCATTAAATTCCTTTTGGAGGTCAATAAGGGACAAAGGCTTATCATCATTCTCAAGAAGCATGTCAAGTAAGCTTTTCTCTTTTTTATTATTCTCAATTTTAAGGTTCACGGGGAAAATCAATAATGATGATAAGGTTTCTAAGAAGATGTCAAAAAACCATGGTTCTCCTTCTATTAGGAGTATGAACATACCAAGTGACCAAGATTCTATTAGAATTAGATTCATCAATGATTCTAGTAGTAAGATCTTTGAAAAGATTTCTTCTAGTGATTTCATTCTAGAAAAGAAATTGGAATATGGTAGTAAGCAAGACTTGATTTTTTTTTTGAGAAATTTAATATTGGTAACATCTTATGGTCTTGGTGAAGGTTTTGACCCTCTCACAAGAATATTTTATGCTAACATCCATGATGTTAATCTTGATGACTTAGAATTCAATACTATGATAAATAGGAAAAGGATTCTTGTTGATAGAGAACTCCATATTGGAATAAGTCATATTTTTTTCCGGTCCCGTTTTAAAGAACTTACCTCCATAAAAGAATAATTCACAATAGTATATAGATAATATAGGTCATATCGTACATCAAAGTTTAAGATAAGTAAATTTTTTTAACTAATTTGGATAATCCTTTTACTTTTAGCGGGTGTGATTTTTTTTTTGCACAACTCGTTCAAATATCTTTGATCGTATGATTTTATTTGTCAATTTTCCGTATCATTGTGAAATTTCGTGTGAATTGTTTTACATAGCAAACTTCATATATTTAACTAATACATGTGAAATTAAACAAAATTTATGTTTTCTTAGGTATTGCATAGGTCCATTGTGTTGCATCTTCGTTTATTTAACTTCCGTATCATACATGTAAAACTAAATAAAATTCAATTAGTATTGTCTAGGTATATTGTGATGTTTGTTGTGCGTGATTATGTTTTCTCCTAAGTACATATATAGAAATTTTTTATTACTCGCTTCAAGATATACCTCCATATAAGAATAACCTCCATATAACAATAATTTCTTGTAGTCCATAAGAAATTCTTATACAGAGGTTCTACTGTATTCCTTGTTGTGCATTAACTCAAGTTGAGAGACAGATTAGATTGTTGATTTACCTCTTCTTTCATTTCCCTTTTCTTTTTCTTTCATATCGAAGAACTAAAGAAAAAGAGCACCAAATCTGCCAAGCCATCCATATATTCACTGTTTGGTAGGCGTTGTGGCCTTGTGGTGGAGAACTCAATTTGAGAAATAGATTTGTTGTTAATTAATAACCTGTTTTTTCGTTTATTTCTTTCAGACCAACCGAAGAAAAGGAGTACCGAATCTGTTAAGTGGCCATCCATCAGTTCACTGTTTGGTGGGCATTATGGCCTTGTTGTGCATTAACTCAAGTTGAGATATAGATTTGTTTTTGATTTACCTCTTCTTTCATTTTTTTTTTTTTCCTTTCAGACTAACTAAAGAAAAAGAGCATCAAATTTGCTAAGCGGACATCCATCAAATTCACTGTTTGGTAGGCATTAATTATCCCTTTTTTTATACAGAAAGAAGTTTATTGAAACTCTTAATCCAAGATTACATTGTTCATCTCAGCAATCACTTGCTGAGATATAAAATTCGGGCATGATGACTGCCATACTTTAGAAATTCTGAATTTTCTGGCATTTTTAGACAGAGAAGCAGCAGGCATTAATTATCCCTTGTTAGCTCAATTGTGAACACACAAGGCATCCGAATGCTCACAATCAATCATCATCATCTAAAGAGATTTGTGATGATGATATCCTAGTGTTGATTCTTTGGCTCAAAACCTTCGGGTTTATCATAACCTCATCTAACAACTCCATGCGAGGCGTTTGCGCACGGGATATAAGTACAAACAAAGAAAGCAAAACGTATAAGTAAAGAGCCATGGGGTTAAATAAATATAAAGTGCTGAAATGTAAACAAGACCAAGGTTTACGTGGTTCAGCACTAAGGCCTACGTCCACGGGGTTTGTTGTTTTACTATCTTCTTCACGGTTACAAGAATAGTCGAATGACTTTTGGGTTTACATGTTTCTCTCTTCTAAAGGATTAACTTACACTTGCAATCTCTCTCTCTCCTTCCCTTCCTGATTTTTCCAACCCCTTTCCTCTTAGTGGAGACGGGGTATTTATAAGGTTAGAATGTGGGACCCCTCTCTGAAGGCCGTTGGAACCTTATCTTCTTGTGTCTTGTGCCCATCACGCGGAGGTCTTCGTTCCTTACTTGATCCCGCAGATGCATCCTCGCTCGTTCCATAGGTTGATCGACACGTACACTGCTCAGAGTGTTTAATGTGGGTAGTTGAGAGGTCTGCTCGTGTCAGACAAGTGTCTTCTGCCCCTGTCACGTCCGTGTCAGCTAACTTTCTCTCCACCGTTGATCTTAGCTTCTCTTTTGGGGATGAGATAAAGTAACTCCTCGGGGTTTATTTGGTGTTTCGCAGCGCATCATGTTTTGATGTTTTGGCCTGCATGCTTTCCACGTATCTTTTTATATACACGTGTCTGACAGTGAGGTATATGTGTACACATCAATATTAGGTGAAATTTTGTTTAGTTTAATAGAATGAACCTTTTGCTGGGAGGTTCTTGTGTTAAGACAGAATATGTTGTAAACCTTCTTCTATTGCAGTGTTTTGTGCCCTTATTTTAGGCAAGACTTGTAATATCTCTATTTGTATTTTGTAGTCAATTTATGGAGAATCCGCAAAGAGATTTTAGACCTGGATATGTTTAGAAATAGGTTTACTGTTAATTAATATCTTCTCTTTTTTTTTTTGTCTTTCAGCTGAACTATTGAAAAAGAGCACCAAATCTGCTAAGAGCCCCTCCATCAAATCATTTTTTAGGTAGGCATTAGCCTTTTCATGTATATAACGAGTCCGTTTAAGTTTTTAGGACTTATGCTTTGAACTTACTATTTCATTAATATAAAAAAAATTATTTGTCGAGCAAATATCTGAGACTGAAATATGTTGAGAGTAACTAGAAAATTATTTGTGGTAATAAATATTCATTGTTTCATGTGAAAATAATATTTTTCTTATTTGCAGGACGAAATGTATTTCGACGAGGACACTGGCCGGGTTATTTTGGAGTGGATGAAAAGGCATCCATGGGTTTTCACGGGCATTGTGTTGTTATTGGTCGCGATTGGCCTATCCATTCCGCTATGCATTATTTTCAGAAACAAGATTAAGGGCAGGGATGGAGTGAGGATCTTTCCAGAAGGGGATCCAGTCGTTACTGATGATTGATGAAGTTGTTTAGTTGGAATACATGTAAATAAGTAGTGGATTGTAATATTTCTATTTGTTCAGTTTGTGTAATACGATCTCTATTACAGGCTTGCTAATGGAATTAGGTTTAGATTGTTTTAGAGAGTAATCTGACATTTTCATGCCCTTCTGTTGTTTGATATGATTTAACCATATATAGTTGATTAATTTAACTATGTAGAACTATTACTTCAAAGACATGGCTTTTATACGTCCAGCATTACAGTGGTATATTTGTTCATGTCTCTCCTGTAAATTTCATGAAGATCCTTCTTAGCATACCAGATTTTAGTGGAAATTATCCACACATAAGGAAAACGATTTCAATTGTATAACTAAATCAAATGACTGAAGAAGGTCGTGTTGTTGAGTTTCAAAGATTTTTTATTAGTAAATGGGTATGGCACATAAGGAAAACGATTGTTTTATCATAAGACTCAATCTTTACGGATAATGGTATCACGAATTTAGGAGAAGTTTTGGTTAGCAATATGCTTTAACAATTTGAAATTCCAGACCCCCTTTCATGTACTTTTTTTTGTTACTTTTATGAGGTTTAATGCATGAGAGATATTTCGAGGAGTCATATAATTTGGCTTGCATCTTAGCACTCCATCCCTATCAAAGAAAAGGCCGTGGAAAGTTTGTAATTGCATTTTATAAGTTTTCCGACTACTTTTTCTTTATGTATTGCCCTTTGTTTCTTGTAGGTAATACAAAACAAAATGAGCTTATAGGTACGGTTTAAAACTTTGCTAAGAAGTTTAAGATTACTGTTAGACAGAACCATTTTTGAATTAGTGTTTTGACAATGTATTGGATGTAATGTACTAGTATTAATTGACCAATTTATATTATCAGAAAATCTCTACCAATATAGTGTACCAGTATTTTGGCAATGTATTAGATGTAATGTCCCAGTATCATTTTCAGTATTGACCAATGTATATTAACATTTTTAAGCTCATATCTCCCCTTTTAAGGAGAGCAAGGAATCTTTTCAAAACGTTAACCAATTTTTGTGTCCCACACGTATATTTCATCTCCCGCACGTTTTTTCGCCTTCCACATGTATTTTTGTTAAAACCCGGTCGGGTTTCTAAACACGTGCCGTTGGATTTTATCCATCTCCAACTAAAGACGTTTGATTCAACTACTCTACAAAATTACAAAACTACGCCTTATACATAAACATAAACTATTCGCATTTATTTTCTGTTTCATGGACAGTTTTTCTTCACCCTCAACCCTCACTCTCTTCTAAACAGCTAAAATCCATCCTTCCAACGAATCTTTAGCTACGTTTTTAACAATTTTCGAACATTTAATGACGGAAATGAAGATTTCAATCGGTTTCTTTTTCTTCTCCAATTAGGTATGAAAGCTTTCTAAAATATAAAATCGTTTTGTGTTGTAATTTGAGATTCTAGGATTTTGTAAATTTATGGATTTATTTAATTTCAGTTTATGATTAATTCTGAAGGGTTTTTATTCAAAGAAAATATCAGCATTTAGTGTATAGCATATCTCTCCCCCTATAACGAGAGCAAGGAATCTCTCAAAACATTAACCAATTTTGGTGTCCCGCACGTATATTTCGTCTCACGCACGTTCTTTTCGCCTTAAAACCGGTCGGGTTTCTAAACACGCGTCGTTGGGTTTTATCCATCTCAAATGAAAGACGTTTGATTCAGCTACTCTACGAAATTACAAAGCTACACCCTATACATAAACATAAACTCTTCGCATTTCTTTTCTTTTTCATGGACAGTTCTTCTTCTCCCTCAACCCTCACTCTCTTCTAAACAACTAAAATCCATCCTTCCAACGAATTTTTAGCTACGTTTCTAATAATTTTTGAACATTTAATGACAGAAATAAAGATTTCAATCGGTTGCTTTTTCTTCTTTAATTAGGTATGCAAGTTTTCTAAAATATAAAATCATTTGTATTGTAATTTGAAATTAGGATTTTGTAAATTTATGGATTTATTTGATATCTGTTTATGAATAATTTTGAAGGGTTTTTATTCAAGGACAATATCAACATTTAGTGTATAACATCTCTCTCCCCCTTTTAATGAGAGCAAGGAATCTCTCAAAATGTTAACCAATTTTGGTGTCCCGCATGTATATTTCATCTCCCACATGTTTTTCTCGCCTCCCACACGTATTTTTGTTAAAACCGGCCGGGTTTCTAAACACGCGCCATTGGATTTTATTCATCTCCAACTAAAGACGTTTGATTCAGCTACTCTACAAAATTACAAAGCTACACCTTGCGCATAAACATAAACTATAAGGACTCGAATGACACCTCAAAACATGAGTAGATATACAAGCGAAACCAAGTTTTGAAAGAAAAAGAAAAGATATTTAAGGTTCTTATTGTAGGAGTTCTGAGTATAAGATTATCTACTTCAATTAAGAACACGAGTCAGAAATAACTTTGTCGATATCTCGTCGGATCTCACATAGAACCATTTGTTGGTTGCAAAATCTATCAGCAGATTGCCTTGTGCGCAACCAATTGGCAATGAGTTGGGTTTATTGATTTGGCTTTGGAAAAGTTTGGTTTTGGGCATGTTTGGAGAAGTTGGATCAAGTGGTGCATCTCATATGCTATTCCATTCTTATTAATGGGGAACCCAATAGCATGTTCAAATCTCAAAAGATATTAGACAGGGTGATCCCATCTCACCTTTTCTTTTCATTATTGTTGCAGAAATTCTTTCACTTCTCCTGATAAAGGCTGCGCATGATCTCTGGTTTTAGAGTGGCTCCAAATGGGACGGTTATCAACCACCTTCAATTTGTTGACGATCTCATAGTATTTCTGGATGACTCGGTAGAGCAGGTAAATAACCTAAAAAATGTTCTCTTTGCTTTTGAACTTATTTCTGGTTTAAAGGTAAATTTTAGAAAGAGTGCAGTAGTTGGTATTGGTAGCAGTCATAATGGAGATTTGTGTGCTGAAATCTTTGGATGTGAACTTGCTCAGTTCCCTATTAACTATCTAGGTATTCCACTAGGTAGTAAATCAAAGTGTAAAGCGGTTTGGGATGACATAATACAGAAATTTCATGCTAAATTGGCTACTTGGAAGAAGAGATATTTGTCTAAAGGTCAAAGACTGATATTGATTAATAGTGTGCTGGCAAGTTTTCCAATTTATTACTTATCCATGTTTCATATGCCCGTCTCTGTTTTGAAGGAAATTGAAAAAATTGTTCGATCTTTTTTTTTGGGCTCCACTAATACTGTTAAAAAGAAGAGCTGGGTATCCTGGACAAAAGCTGCTTTGCCAAAGAAGAGAGGTGGAATTGGGATAAAAAAAGCTAAGACTTGTCAACAAACTCTTCATTGCAAGTGGATTTGGAGGTATGGTTCCGAAAAAAAGCTCTTTGGAGGCAATTAATCAATCATAAGTTTGAAGGTAATCCTAATGCTTTTCTTCCAAACTCTTCTTCAAAGCCTATTGGTCATAGCTTGTGGTCTGGGATCTTAAAGGAAAAAGACCATATTTTACAAAATTCAAAATTTCAAATTCAGAGTGGTAATAAGATTTTTTTTTGGAAAGACAAGTGGATTGGGGATAACCCTTTTCAAGTCTCTTTTAAAAGCCTTTTCAAACTCTCAAGTAAGAAGGATGTGACTAATGAAGATGTTATTTCTTCTGAGTCTGCCTGGGATTTCGGCTTTTCAAGAAATTTAAAAGAACATGAACTTGGCGATGTTGTCAGAATGATTCATTTACTTGGAGATCCTTCTAACATTATGGGTGATTCAAATTTAGATGACGAGAGAATTTGGGATGCTGCAGGAGGTGAGTTCTCTGTTGCTAATTGTTATACTTCTTTGGATGTTGATGGACTTCTTATATTCCCTCGTAAGAAATTGTGAAACAGTAAAGTCCCTTTAAAAGTGTCATTTTTTGTTTGGACTTTGTGTTTCAATGGTGCACCCACTCTTGATTTCGAACAAAAAGCCAGTAAAATGTATCATAGCAATTGTTTATTCTGTAATGTGGAGCAAGAGACAAATGTGCATTTATTTTTACATTGCAAGGAGACTGCTAGGTTGTGGAATTATTTTTTCACCAGTTTCGGGATTGATTGGGCTTTTGCTGATTCTGTAATGGCTACTCTTTGGGAATGGCCTCACAAGAAGAGCAACATCATGATGAAAAAGCTTTGGGGAATGTTACCTTTTGCTATTTGGTGGACAATCTGGAGGGAGAGAAATGACAGGTTATATGGGGGTAGAAGCAGGAATTGGGATCAATTAATCATCTCTGTAAAATGTACTTTGTTTAATTGGGCTTTCTCTACTAAACTTTTTGATGATTTTTCTTTAAGTACTCTCATTTGTAATTGGGAAGCTGTTGTCGGCGATAACAACAGTTAAGCCTCTTTGATGTTTTATTGCCTCTTAGTTTGTCACTGTTTTGGTGATATCTAAGTCTTTAATTCAATTTTTCCTTTTCTTTTCAAAAAAAAAAAAAACTTAAATGCCCGGGCTTTTCACAAAAGAGGAATTTTTATGCTCAATTACATATTCACCTTTAGTACTACTTTATAGTAGGTGTCAAAACCTTAGTTTCTCTCACTCGAGGTGATAACCTGTTTTCATTAGTCCTTATATTGGTCATACAAAAATGTTAACTATGTGAGCACTATGCTGTTAATCCAAAATTAGAAGCAAAACAAAATGAGTCACAATCCACGGAGAAGTACTTTAACGGGCTTTTTATAAAAATAGGCCTTTTTTTATGGTAAAACTAAGCCAGTTTTTTTTATTTTTTTACAAAACTAGGCCTTATTTGACTTTATTTGACTAAAAACGATGGATGGAATGTTAAGCTCCACGTGGGCAGTTAACAGGACTTAAAAAGACATATAAGCCCTTTAAAACCGTTACTTGCATCAACGCTATACCTTTCATGTATCTGTGGAGTTGATAGATACTTAAAAATAACCCACCGTGATTTGGTAAGTATTGTCATGTATTTGGTCGTCTTCAATCGCATATATACATTCATGGATGAAGCATCCAAGTCGTGTGACCCAATAATGTGAACTAGAGCCCATGGGAAAGATTTATTTGAGCTGTTGTGTTTCATCCAATAAGGGTCCAATGAGTGCAGCATACAAGCAGGCAGCAACAAGCTTTCCACTTCGCTACGAGTGCTTCTCCGTCACCAGGATATAGAGTCAATGTCATCAGATTCCACATAATACCATCTAGTACTAGCCGCCATCATTACTATTAAAAGTCAGCAGAGTCTCTCACACCCAATCACGCCAGCACCATTCCCTCCCTTCATGTTCTCATTCTTCAAGAAAATGTTCACAGGAAAGTTTGTGCATCCGTCACCTTATATTACCCACAACAACATCACCTTCACGAGCCACAACAGGAGGTACCGATTCTTAATGCGAACCGTCACTACCAGCTCAATTTTTAACACAACCAACACCGTTATCCCATCCTTAAGCTCCCACCAGCTCAAAAATCAACAACATCACCAGCACGCTTAATCCTCATGACACCACCAGCTCGACTTTTGAGAGAAGACATTCAGCATCCATCTACATAATCCCATTACAGATGTTCCTTGAAATGAACTCATCCATAATCAGCAAAATCCAACCAAAATCTATAACAAATCGACCTACCTGTGTTGTTCTGAACCTCTCAAATATTAGTTGAGCCTTCCAAAATAACTCTAGAACCCATGGATAGAGCAGGGGAAAAGACAAGGGACGTGGCTGACTGCTACAAGACTTAACATGTGGTTCAGGATTTTTATCAAACGGTTGTTGTGCAGTCTGATGGTGTTTTTTTGCGCCAAGGAAACACCTTCTGAAGCCTTCAAATTCCCTGCAAACTCAAATCAGATATCAACCCACCATTTCTAATCCATTCAAACTCTATATCATCATCAATCTGCACTACATAGAACTCGAAAATATTCATTGCCAATCTTCACAGTTTACTGCCATTACCAACGACAACAACAAACTTTCTTTCACTAATTTCCTTGCTGAAATCTTCACTATATCTTCCCATAACTTGATGTTCAATCGAATTCAGCAAGAAACTTCAAAAAAAATCTTTTATTTCCACCAAAAATTCAACGGCAGCAATGCTTTTTTCTTCCTTGTTTTCTTTCAAATATAACTCTGTTCAGAATCGCAAAAACTCCTACCCGAATCAGTGAATAACGCAGACCAAAACTCAATATCTTTGATTCAGAATAACTAGAGAAGAGAAGAAAAAAAAATAGAACAAGAAACGATTGGATTCTGCTAGTGTTAATGGTGGTTATCTCGGTGCAATCGAATCATCAAATATCATTGAGATTCTTAGATCTCAGATTATTGTCTATATATTCGCCACGTGTGGCGTCCTAGGAAAATCAAAGCAGTTGGAAATCACCAAGATTTCCATATCTTAGATTAACGTCGCAAAAGAATGCACCTGTTGCAGTATTTCTAGGGCTGTCAACCGATAAATATCCGCCGGATATTAGACAATCCGATAAGGTTAAGGTTAAGAATCATCGGATATCCGATATCCGTTAACATCCGGCAGATATCAAAAATACAAACCGATATCGTTAACGTTAATCTATCGGATAACGGATATTTATCCGTTAAAATCCGATAACGCCTGTCACAGAAGCAAATGCAGAAATGCTGAAAATTTAGGTTGTTCTTCAAGTTTTTTGACAGTCTTTTTTGTTCAGGTGTAAGAAATACAAACCACACAAACACCTCAGTCACATCACACATGAAAAAACAAACAACAACAGAGTCTGCAACTACAAACAAAAAACTACACTCAAACAGGCTAGATCTTCTTTGCTGGTTTCATTTTGCATCAACTTCAGTCGACGACTTCCATATCTGCATTCACAATCACAAAAACCTGGTTAGGGTAGCTCAATACTTGGACACTATATTATCTCATCTACTAGCGTAAGAGATCTAATATGCTTTTACATGTTACAGTTCTATTTACAGCTCTGGAACAAGTGCAATATGGTAGCTCATCTAATGTTACAGTTCTTCATCTAATATGGTAGCTCATCTAATATTAATATGTTACAGTTCTAATATGGAAAAGAATTAAGTAAAGGAAAAGAAACGAAGATTTACCTGCATCAAAGAAGTCTGGAAGCCAATCACTTAAGCATAGCAATGCTTGGACTAAATCTGGACTTAGTGAAGTTCTATGAGTTGTTAGGACCTTTCCACCATCGCTGAACATGGACTCTGACGCCACACTAGTCACTGGCACAGCCAATACATCTCTTGCTATCTTTGCCAGAGTTGGATACTTACAACCATTCATCTTCCACCAAACCAATATATCAAAGTTCATTTCATCTTGAGCTGTTAGAGTTGGAAGAATTGGTTCTGCTAAGTATGTCTCTAACTCAGATTTCTGAACATCATCTTCATCATTTTCCAACACAAAACTAGCATAATCTGTGCTAGATGCACCTGAGCTTCTTACATTCATGCGAGCGACAGAGTTTCTAAAGAAAGCAGGAGCTGCAGTGCTGTTTTGAGATTCATATGCATTGTAAACTTTGAACAAGTCTGTTCTGAATTTCTCATAAAGTTATGCAGCTTTAGCATCTCCAAACATTCTTTTATATGTGTACCTAACCCATTTTGCCTTATACCTAGGATCTAAAACCACTCCAATGCTCATAATCAAGTTACTCTCACTCCAATATCCATTAAACTTTTCTCTCATTTTCGACCCCATTTCTTTGATATAAAAAAACTCACTATCTTCCCAACTGTTGATGCATTTGTAAATTTCATAAACCCCATTATAATACAGATTTGCAGTTGGATACTTAACCCCTGCAAACTGAGTTGAAACAATATTAAAAACCTCTAAAAATTTACATATTTTTATTCCTTGTTCCCACTGCTGTTTAGATGGTAGAATATCGAAATCAGAATCAAACTCACTAAGTCTTTCAAAACCTTCTTGCAGTTTAATTGCATTCTTAAGCATCATGAAAGTGGAGTTCCACCTTGTGTCCACATCTAAACTAACTTCTCCAGACAATGATGACATTCACCCATAAGTACAGCTTCTTCCTCATCTGTCTTCCCTTTTACAAGTTGTACAATGATTCTCCTAGTGAATTCATCCCATGTCGGTGACCTTGTTGTACGCAATTTCTTCAACAAAGCAACAACAAGTGGATGATTTTCATCCGCTACTTATGCTAATCTCTTACTTGAAGAAGGTGTTGAACTTGAAGCAATTGTTGAATATTGAACACTTTGATCTTCTTGTTCTGGTTGTTCGGAATTTGGTTGACTGCCTGAAGTTCCAACTCTGTTGGATGCTTTATGACTTTCAGAAATTCTGAGAACAACATGAATAAAGTATTAGTAAAACACAGAACATGAAAGTCATAAAGCATAGAGCATGTTGTTCAAGAAATAGTAAAACTCTGTTGGATGTTTGTTATCGATTTCAACCAATAATAAAACTCTAATCCTTTACCTAAACTCATACAAGTTATACTCACTCACACAGACACACTGACCTTGGTATTTCCAAACTCCGTGTTTGCAGATCCTGCTGCAGAGTTACAAGCACCAGTCTTCAGCCCTGCAAGCAAGTAAAACATCAGTTTACCTATATATCTCCAATAAATCCAGAAAATACAACAAATCAAACGTTCAAGACAAATTCTATCACAACATAAGATGTTTTAACTTCCCAAAATCTCAAATCGAACTAGAGGTTATATGAAGTTTTAACCCAAAATTAGTTCCACATTACTGAAATTCTAAACAAGATTCAACCCCACATTCCACAAAATACACCCAACATTTAACTGAAGAATCAATAATTGGAACTTAGCATATCATTTCACATGCACAAAATACACCCAACATTCAATTGAAAAGAAACCCTAGCTTACCTTGAGGATTTTCGCACAGCTGATTCAAACAACACAAAAACAAAAACAAAAAAAACTAAATCAGTAATCCCTAATCGAACTATTCAAAATCCAACTATTCAATATCACTTTCAATTACCTAAATCAACAGAGAAACAAAGAAAATAAAAAAAAAACTTACAAAATCATACTCACCAAGA
Organism: Papaver somniferum; assembly: GCF_003573695.1. Lineage (NCBI taxonomy): Eukaryota > Viridiplantae > Streptophyta > Magnoliopsida > Ranunculales > Papaveraceae > Papaver > Papaver somniferum. Next base: position 24,303,666 of record NC_039365.1, read on the forward strand.
TCCACACTGACCTCTGTTCAACTTCTTCAAATCTCCTTATCCCTCCTCGTTTTCTCCTCCAAAAATTCCCACTGCCAAAATACTGATAAAACCCATACACATTCTGAGAAAAACCCTAGAAACCAAATTGGCTTAAAATAAACAAAATCGAACAAAAAACAGCTTAAAATGAAACAAAAAAACTCACAATTGAGAGCCGATTCAGTTTCTATCTTCAAGAAATATACCAGTAGTAGACCTTACTGCTCAAGCTGAATAATGGAGATGATTTTGAAATTCAAAAAAATCTCTCAAATTAAAAAATCCTAGTAATTAAGACAGCCCTACTCCTCCTCTAGAGTCTAGAGTCGAATCGAATAGCGTAATAGAGAAGTCGAAGATCAGAAGATTAGATTAGGTTCTCCCTGTCGGAAGCGGGCAGCATATATCTAGGGGTAGGAAATTACAAGTACACCCCTAGACTATCGGATATCGGATATTAACCTAACGGAAAGGCCTATTCCAATATCGTTATCGTTAAGAGAAAATATCCGATAAAATATCCGATTCCGATATCCTATTTTCGATATGTCGGATAAAATCCTGTAGGATGTCGGATTTCGGAAATGGATATCGGATATCGGTTATCCGTTGCCAGCCCTAAGTATTTCGGTTGCCTCCACCGTACGCACAAAAAGGGCATAATCGTAATCTCTGCCGATTCACGACATCCCCTTGTACGAGATTTGTGCGAGATAATGACTAGTCATCCCGAGAAATTGACTGAGACATCGTATTTGGATGAAATCAGTTTGATTGGTCTATATTTGTAAGAGATAAAAAAAAGTGTCCTAGATTTGAAAAGCACCCCCCAGAACAGACCTATCTTTGTATATATTCCTTAACTTCTTCTTTTTTCGTGTTTTTCTTTCAGATGAACTAAAGGAAAGGAGAAGCAAATCGGTTAAGAAGCCATCCGTAAAATCCCTTTTTGATAGGCATTAATTACAATAGAACCTCTATATTAGAATACTCCATATAAGAATAAAAATCTCTAGTCCCGATTTGGGCCAGTTATATTTAAGAATAAACTCCATATTGGAATAAGTCATATTTTTTTCCAGTCCCGTTTTAAAGAAATTACCTCCATAAAAGAATAATTCACAATAGTATATAGATAATACAAGTCATATTGTACATCAAAGTTTAAGACAAGTAAATTCTTTTAACTAATTTGAAAAATCCTTTTACTTTTAGAAGGTGTGATGTTTTTTTTTTTTGCACGACTCATTCAAATATATTTGATCGTATGATTTTATTTGTCAATTTTCCATATCATTGTGAAAATTCGTGTGGATTGTTTTACATAGAAAACTTCGTATATTTAACTAATACATGTGAAACTAAACAAAATTTAGTTTATTATTGGAATTTGGTGCAGGTATAATTTTCTTATACCATTTGGTGCAGGTATAATTTTCTTATTGGAATTTCATCGATCGCAACACTTCATAATATTTATTTTCCGCACCATGCTCTCTTTTTGTTTCTTGCATATATGGTGTTCAAGATGCTTTGTAACAGTATTATAACATGTTTTTTTCGAATTGTATTCGTACTGCGAGTTAAAAAGCCGGATAATGATACCCGTTTCTTCAATTTGCAGCTGAACCATATGAGAGTATATATCCATGAGTTTGTTTTGATGTTAACAGTGTTGGATGCAATAATCAAAAACAAGGAAAAATCAAATAAGCAAAAGTTATTGATACTTAGCTCCTTTATAATGGAATTGATCGATTTGATGAAACGGACGAGCTCCCCATATCTCCACAACAACAACAAGGCAAAACTTTGGAAAAACAGAGTGAGTTACGTGTTCAACACGTTTCCCTTAAGACATTAGCGCCCGGCTACACTCAAGAGTGATGCTATATCCCTCACAGGACAGATATCTCCAGGATAAAACACCCTACTACACCTACTACTAGCATATGTAGTAGATGCTCAACTTGAGCTTGGCAATCGAAAAAACCATAAAGGAAAATCTCGAACACTTGAGAAAATAATATAAAATGTTTTTCCCTTAGGGGTCCCTCTAAATATAGATCAACCCCTTTCCCATAGATTTTACAAAAGTAGTGAATTTTTTTTTATAATTGACAAATACAACTTAAGAAGAAAAACTCCCCGATGTGGGACTAAAAGGTTTATATAGTTTCTTAAAACTACTAAAAATTGGAAACTCTACAATATGGGACTGATAAGTTTCATTCACAAAAGAAAACAATAAATTATAATTTTTATTAAAACTTTAAAAAATTATTTTTTATTAATCGTTTTCCAACAATACCCCACATGAATAAAAACTCAATAAAACATGAAAACAAGGATAGATCTTGGTAAATCAACATCTCAATCTCACGATCCAAACAGACTGATCGTGCAAGTGTTGAAATCATACTAGTCATTTCTACGTCCTCTCCCTCACACAAAAGTTGTTGACCCCAGGGTCATACTATGGATTGCACAAATCATAATAGTATTGAGAGCTTTCATCTTTAGTTCTCACATGGTGAGACTATAGGTATCTTTCACCAAAGTGAAAAAGCATGAACTAGTGAACCCTTAGTGACCTTTAGGTCCTAAGTTCCAGTAATACCAAAACCATCAAAACGAAAATCACATAAAAAGCGCAGGAAATACCATTTTAGGCAGAGGTGTCCATGAGGTCTTGAACCTTTGCTTAGTGAGATATTACCGGAATTACTTGCTAGAGACAGTGAACTATGTCTTGAACTGCTAGCATTTGATGTAATTCGCGATAACAACCACGGGTGATATCTCCAAGATTGCTGCCAAGCTCGTGCCGTTTTGTCCAATTTGGCCCTGGACATATCCTGTTTCTCAGAATGCTCTAGAGAATCAAAGCTCATATTCTCATAGGAAGCGGCCCACTTCCTCATTCAGATAGGTGAGTTTCCATAAAGAGTGTTACTGCTACACCCCACTTCAATCTTAAATTGAAACTATAGAACTCATTAAGACTTCTTAAAAGTCATCCTTCACATGCAGTCACACTATCACGTCTACACCATAGGGAAGGGACAGAGAATAAAATTCTCTGATAGTGTTTACCTTTACCCACCACAAATTAGTTGTCTCATTCGAAACCTTGATCTTGGGATCTCCAGTCAGCAAGGTTGAGTATCCTTCATGGCAAGTTTAATTTATGAGCTTAAGCCCCTTCCCCTCGATGCATTTCTAACTATCTCTTGGGATAAACCTTTCGTCAAAGGTTGCGCGATATTCTCCTTGGACTTTATCCAATCAATGGAAATAACGCCGATTGAGATTAGTTATTTTCAGCTTTAGCTATTATATCTTGGCTAACACAATGTATAGATATAGCTGGCACAGGCCTATGCCAGAGAGGAATGTCTTCTAAAAAGCATCTTAGGCACTCGGCCCCTCTCGTGCTTTATCTAACTCAATACTCTCAGATTCCATAATGAATTGAGCAATATATGTTTGTTTGTAAATCTTCCAAAAACAAACCCTGATGCTAGAGTGAAACATATCCACTCGTAGACTTAGACTCCTCTGAGTCAACTATCCAGTTTACATCACAAAGTCCCTCAAGGACAGCAAGATACCTTTATAAATCAAATAAAAGGTAATAGAGTATTTTAGGTACCATAATACTCTACTCAGTGCATCTGAATGCTATTGCTCTGGACTACAATTATATCTACTTAACTTACTCACAATATAGGCAATGTCTGGACTCTTACAGTTCATTAAATTCATCAGACATCCTATAACTCTTGAGTATTCAAGTTAAGATACTCCATTACCCTTTTTTTTGAGTCTACAAGAATAATCGTACGGAGTACAAGCAGGCTTACAATCACACTGATTGTATCTCTTAAGCACAAATTCAATAATGAGAATGACTAAGACTACATATGTTAGATTATTTTCTAATCCTCATCCCTAAGATTACATCAACAGGGCCTAAGTCTTTCAAGTCAACGTTCTCATTCAGCGCATGTTTTTAGTGGAATTAATCACATCTATGTTTGTATCAAGTATAAGCATATCATCAACATACAAGCATACAATCACACAGGCATCCTTAACAAGTTACTTGTAAATATACTTGTCAGATTCATTAACTTAAATCCACTACACATTATCACATGATCAAATTTTCCATGTCACTGTTTACGTGCTTATTTTATAAACCATACAAAATTTTGTTCAACTTACAAACTTTGTCATCATAACCTTTCACTACAAAGTCCTCAGGTTGGTCTATGTAAATTTCTTTATCTAATTCACGATTTTAGAAAAGTGTCTTAACATCCATCTGATGTATCTCTAATTTGTTTATGACAGCAATAACAATTAGCATCTCAACGGAAGTAAATCTCGTCACATGTGAATAAGAATCAAGGAAATATACACCTTCTTTTAGTTTATAGCCTTTAGCTACCAACTTAGCCTAATATTTTTCTACAGTTCCATATACCTAATGTTTCCTCTTAAAGACTCATTTACATCTCATGGTCTTACTCTCTGGAGGTAAACTAGAAACCTCCCAATTCAGGTTCCGACGGACTGAGTCCATTTCACTAAATGAAGCTTCTTACCAGAATGGGGTTTCAGTAGATATCAAGGCTTATTTACAAGTCCAGGGCTTAGACTAAGCTAGGCATGTTATGAAGTCGGCTTCATAAGAAGTCTCAAGTGTAATTGTTTTACTTCTCTTAGGCTCAACCTTAACTTCATCTTCCTTTAAGATAAGTTCCGACTATTTGAAAATACATCTAGGGGATCAACAACACATCTCTAATGAGGTACAGGTTTAAGAATAAGCATGTTCAAAGAACTCATCATCCCTAGATTATGTAGTAGTATTCATAACAAAGTCATAAAAATCACACCAAAGTATGAAAAATCAGAACACACAACCAAAAATCTATATGTAGAAGTATACTCAGCATACCCTATATGAAGACACAATCAACATTTTTGGTTTCTATCTAGTTCTTTTAGGAAGAGGAATGACAATCTTAGTCAAACACCCCCACACTTTGACGCATTCATAAGAAGGTGATCTACCTTTCCATAAATCATATGGAGTTTCATCTGATCCTTAAGGGTACTATATTTAGGATATACTAGTTAAGAGGATTGTCTCCCCCCACAAGGCCGCAGGTAATCCTGAACTAATCAACATGACAATTATCATCTTCTTAAGGATACAATTGTTATGTTCAAGGCTTTTAATTGGTTTTGAACTTCAAGTTTATACATCTTAAGGCTTCTAAGGCATCATCCTTATCCATAAAAAAGTATACAAGATAGTACCTCGTACAATCATCCAAGAAAGTTATAAACCATCTTTTATCATAGTGGTTTTGGTTTGAACTCATGTCAACTAGCCCTAACTGAATTAATTCTAAGGGCTTAGAATTACTCTGAACATTTGTGCTAAAAGATTTTCATTTCACTTTTGTGTTCACGATCCAAACTAAATTTGGGTACGTGGCCTATGCTAGGCAGTTTATGCATTGACTTATAGTTTTACGGTTCCAAGTCTACCATGCAAAACATTCAAAGATACACACAAAAAAAAAGCACAAGAATCAACTATGTTCACTTCATCAGATTTTCCTTTAAACTTATATAGACCCTAAGTCCTATAATTGTTGCCTAAAAAATCAATGCCCTTAGTTATAACAAGTTTTCCACATTTAATTAAGATCTTCAATCTTTTACCATCTTCAAGAGAACAATATACAAGATTCTTTCATATGCTCCGAACATGAAAACTGCATTCAGTGTGAGACTAAGATATGAGTTTATGCTCGACCTTTCCCTTTTCTGCAACCTCTGTCGCAGATGAGTTACTCATATAGAGTTTGCCAACATCCCTTATCCTTTGATAAGAGGTGAACATGTCTCTGTTTCAACAAACATACTTAGTGGCTCCAGAGTCCACCCACCAGTCTCTCACATTGGTTATTAAAATAACTTCCGACATCATGTCAATGAACTCGTTCTAATTTGTTTCAACTAAATTAGCATTAACTTTCTACTTATTAAGGTTTTATGTTGTCTACACTTTACTGTCGTATGGCCAGGAATTTTACAAACATAACAATCACCCTTAATTAAAGTAATGTCGGATTCAGTTTTACGAAACATACTTTCTTATGAAGACTACGCTTAGAGTTTTGTTTGATGTTCTCTCCTTTGTCATCTTTGGAAGACTTGTGTTCATCCACATGCGCCTGGTAGCCATGTTCCTTTTCAATTTCATGTCACAAACTTCGTTTATACTCTGATCACGGACACGGTAATTTCCCAATAAATTAATACACCACATCTCACAAACCTTTGTTCAGATAAAATATGTGTTTTGAAGATAATATCTAGATTTATAAACTTCGTTTGAACCACCATATCAAAAAACTCATGGTTACCCATAAAAACTACTTTAGTTAACAACAAAATTCTGCCCATCAGAATTTTTCAGGAACGTTTCTCTGTTTTGTAAAATAACAAAAAACATACTTTTACAACTCCAAAAATTTTGAAATTTTACGTGGGTAACTATCAGGATGTCTACTACGTTGTGTCAAAAGGGTTCATCGAAATTCCTTCTAGGTTAAGAGATAAACTCGAAACTCTACAGCTGACCAAAGATTCGTTTTTTTTTTCACTCCACAATTAACATCCATGATTCACAAACCAACCAACCATTTTCGATTATTACAAATTTTAATATCTTAAGATTGTTGGATGCAATAATCAAAAACAAGGAAAAATCAAATAAGCAAAAGTTATTGATACTTAGCTCCTTTATAATGGAAGTGATCGATTTGATGAAACGGACGAGCTCCCCATATCTCCGCAACAACAACAAGGCAAAACTTTGGAAAACAGAGTGAGTCACGTGTTCAACACATTGCCCTTAAGACATTAGCGCCCGGCTACACTCAAGAGTGATGCTATAGCCCTCACAGGACGGATATCTCCAGGATAAAACACTCTACTACACCTACTACACCTACTACTAGCATATGTAGTAGATGCTCCACTTGAGCTTGACAACTCCGAAAAAATCATAAAGGAAAATCTCGAACGCTTGAGAAAACAATATAAAATGTTTTTTCCCTTAGGAGTCCCTCTAAATATAAAGCAACCCCTTTCCTATAGATTTTACAAAAGTAGTGAATTTGTTTATATAATTGACAAATACAACTTAAGAAGAAAAACTCCCCGATGTGGGACTAAAAGGTTTATATAGTTTCTTAAAACTACTAAAAATTGAAAATTCCACAATGTGGGACTAATAAGTTTCATTCACAAAAGAAAACAATAAATTATAATTTTTATAAAATTTTAAAAAAAATATTTTTTATTAATAGTTTTGGAACAAACAGTGAGCTCTCCTATGACCTGACTATAAAGCTACTTGCAAATTTGAGTTTGTGTGTTCCTTGAAGGGATAGTTAAATTCGTAAGATCGCTGGGGCCATATGATGCGACTACCACCACCTGACTAACTAAAAATGATATTAAGGCCCCGGCTAAAATATTCTGACCACCTAAACACGCTAATATGACCGAGGAACTAATATTGGGTCGTTCTAATGACTTGGGATATGCAGGGCCGAGCTACTATGACCCAATTAGTCGAGCAACAGGGCTATAGGACCTGACTAAGTTACAGGCTCAACTAACTTGAGATATAAGAGTAAATATGAAATATTGTTAGGAAAATTTCTTGTTTGGTCCTAGGCCCATATAGTTATTTATAGTAGGGTCCAACCGGATCTTTTTTTTATCCGGAGGTCCAAAATTAATTAAAACATGGAAATGTCCATAATACCCATTACTACCAAACGTGTGTGTCTACACTGCTTACAAATTTGAGTACATATCTGGTACACTGCTTAAAAATTCGATTACATATTTGCTACACTGTTTACAAATTTGAGTACATATCTGTCGTACTGCTTACAAATCCGATTATATATCTGAATGCTTACAAATTCGAGTACATATTTGCTGCACTGCTTCCAGGTAGAGTACAAATCTGTAAGAATCAATGATACATAAATTAGAAAACGTATTACATCACATATATTGTAGGATCATACAAATTAATCTATAATATTTCTTCAGTACAGTATTAAATCATAGGAAAAAAAAAGGAAAACCTACAAATCCACAGTAAACACAGAAAAATTTATACAAAAGTAGCACATATTTCAGTATTGAGCATAAGTACTCATGGATCAAACAAAAAAAAAGTGACAAAACTCTGAATAAAACAGAATCAGAAGTTTCTATCAGTACGCCCTGGCAGATCATATGAATTAAGTGAATAAAATTTATGAATAAAACATAATCAAAGCAGTTTTTTCGGTGTTCAATATATGTACTATTGATTCATAGTAACCTAAAAATCAACAGATACGTAAGGAATCTATGAATATAACAAAATCAAAAGAAGTGATAAGTCTATGAATAAAAAAAATAAAATCAAAGCATCTTATTTCCAGTATGCGATATATGTACTGTTGGATCAAACAACAAAAATCATTATTTAAACAAAAAATAAACAATTAACTAGGTTTTTTGTCAGTATAGCATATATGTACTGATGGTTCATACACAAACAACCGAAAAAACCTAAAACCAGCAAAATAAAACTATTATAATCATATCTAGTAACAAAATGAATAAAAAAAACGTAATTATTCAGTATGCATATATTACTGCTGGATCAAACAATAACAAAAAAAATTATTTAAACAAAAACTAAACAATTAACTAGGTTTTTTGTCAGTACATCATATACGTACTGATAGTTCATACACAAAAACAACTGAAAAAAATCTAAACCCAACAAAAGAAAACTAGTATAATCAGATCTAGTAACGAAATAAATAAAAAACGTAACTATTCATCTAGATCTCGATTATTTTCATGAAAATGAAGGAACACTTGATTAATCATGCGTGCAAATTGGAAAACATAATCAAACATGAACTAATTAATGATTAAATCTTGAAACCTTCGAATAAACATTACGAGAAGAAGATTAATAAGGAAATCAACTTACCAAAGGCTAGAATCGATTTGGGTTCTTGAATCGATCAAGATGTTCTAGAAATCTTCGTACTCATGGATCGAACCAAAAAACAATGACAAAACTCTGAATATAACCGAATCAAAGCACATATTTCATTATTACACATACGTACTCATGGATCGAACCCAAAAACAATGACAAAACTCTGAATATATCGAATCAAAGCAGATATTTCAGTATTACATATACGTACTCATGGATCGAACCCAAAAATCAATTAAAAAACGCGATGCAACACAAATACACTCATGGATCGAATCCAAAAACAATGACAAAACTCTGAATATAACCGAATCAAAGCAGATATTTCAGTATTACACATACGTACTCATGGATCGAACCCAAAAACAATGACAAAACTCTGAATATAACCGAATCAAAGAAAATATTTCAGTATTACATATACGTACTCATGGATCGAACCCAAAAATCAATTAAAAAACGCGGTGCAACACAAACACACTCAGAGATCATACCAAATCGACGAAAGTAAACTCTTCCAGTTTACTATCAACATCAGATCTAATACCTAAACATTAGATTTTGCTATAAACATGAAAATTTCTCTAATCCGAGAAGAAAAAAACCTAAATTAAAATAAGCTTTTGAAGAAGAAAGGAAAAATGCAAACCTAAACTATACCAACAGTAAGGAAGTGAACCTACCGATTAATCTTAGTTTGAGTTCACGAATTGACCAACACCTCAGAAGATCTTCATAGCCGGAACTCTTCACCGAACCACAGATGAGAAAATCAAGAAGAAGAAGAAGAATAGATCGAGAAAATGAAGAAGAAATAGATTTGGTTACTGCTTTTATATACTTGAGGGTGTTTTCGGTATTTAAAAATACGTCCCCATATGTTCCAAATGTGTGCAGGACCAGGACTTAAAAAGTTGGGTCCATTTTTCTATTTTCTTTTTATTATGGACCTCCGATTACTGGGCTTTAGTGGGTGGACCCGCCACTAAGTAAGAACACTATAATAGGATCTATAGGTAATTCCTACATATTGTTATTCATCGATTCAATAGAATCCAAGGAGCCACGGCCAACGCTATAAACCCGTCCAATATGGCTTGACCAATAAAACATCGGGACCACAAGGCCTGACTAACTAATATATTTAACATTCTAAATTATAATTCTATCACGGGTAATTTTAATGTTTGATTAAGTTTGGCGCTAGATTTTATAATCCATATAGTCATGCTTGACCCAACCTATAAAATACTGAGGCCATAGGCCACGCTACCCGCTCAACTCCCTAACCGTTCTTAATGGCCTCAACTATTATAAACCTATACACATCACCCTTATATCCTTAATGGAAAAAAATGACAAATATGAGTTGGAACGATATATATATAGAGAGAACAATATCAATAAGATATCATGCTTTCACATTATTATCTGATTAAGTTTTATGAATCTAAAAAATAATTGGATTAAAGATCGTTGCAATAGGATCATGTATATGTACGCCGAGAAGAGACAAAAACATGAGCTGACAACGTTTAGACAATATAAAAAATTACAGTAGAACCTCTGTAAATTAATACTCGCTAAAATAATAAAAAAATTTAGTCCCTTGTTGGGCCTGTAGTGCTAAAATAATAATTTCGACAACATAATTATTTAATACGTTTCAAAAATCTCCCTTAAGTATTTATAGGTCCCAAATATTATATAAATTAATAATTACTAACACTAATAAAATTGAAAAGATTTTTATACATATCAAACTTAAAAGCTTTAATTAGGGTTGTTGACCAACAATTTCCAATGGATGAATAAGTATCTAATTTTCTATAGGCAATAGTAGAGTACTTCAAATTCCAAATCCTTCAAATTAAATGAGTCAAATTCAATTTATTGACCTTATCGATAGGAAATATTCTCTAAATTAATATACTATCAATTTATCTTTAAAATAATAAATTATTAATTTATCGATAATTTAATATCTCTCTAAATTAATAAAATTTAGTGGTCCCAATGCTATTAAATTATAGAGGTTTAACTGTAGACAAAGGCTGAATTGGCATCACGTTTAGCGAATTTTTTGAATTGGATGACATCGACGAAATCAACAATGTAGGAAAAAGTTTTGCAACTCATCTATTTTCACATGACAGTAAAATGCTTGAAGCATATTTACTGGAGAAAACTTTCAGAGAAAACTCAGAATCTAATGATGGGCCGGATACAAAAAAGACTACAGAGACATATTTGCGGCATTAGAAAATAGACAATCTCTATTTTCAAGATATTGTTCTGAAGAAGAAGATACTAAAGAAGAAAAAAAACGGAGAAATGATAACACTCCTAGGAAAACAAGTAAAAAAAACACAGACATATAGAGAGCATGATAATATATAAGAGTCTTTTCCCAAACCATGTCGACGAAAAAATAAATGAATTTTGGAAATATCAACAAAATAAAAAAAATAAAAAAAATAAACAAGGACATAGGATGTTAACATTCAAAGCATGGATATAATTGGGGATCGAAGAAGAATGAAAATATGCATAGAAGGTCTCATATATATTACATAAAATTGAAAAAAAAATATGGAAAATCGAGCGCAACTCAAATATATGTAGATTTCCTTTCGGGTTAAATGACTAGCAGGAGTGAAATATGCCATGCTACGTTTTACGCTAAAATTTATGGTGGTTTTGATGTCGTTTTTCAATCAACATATATTACTGCTATCTACAATATTCATTATATTCATTAATATGTAGATTGAACGTGATGTATGTATCAGTGCAAACTACAATAGGTATAAATATGTGCCTATTTAGGGATTTTAAATATTTTTTATTTGTAATTATTGATTTACTCTTTTATAAGGGTTAATTTTTTCATCTCCAATTTGGTTAAAGAATTTCTATAAATTTTTTTGTAGAATCATATTAGCCAATGAGTTTTTTTGTTGTCATATAGTTACCGACAATGTTGTCATATTGTTTTGTTAGTATCAAGTTTTTTAATGCCACTTAGTTTGTTAAAGGAATATGATTTATTTTTCAAACTCGGTTCAAAACAAGGTGCTACCATATACACTTTTACGTATGTATATGTAGTAATCTTCTTTCTTCCATAAAAAAACAAATTCTTTTTTTTTGAAACATTATATATTTATATCAATCTTTTTTTTTTTTTGAAATATATATATCAATCTTTTGGAGATAAGCATAAACAGTTTGCATTATTTTTTCCCTATCGGCATATATTTCATGAAATGCTTTTTAGTTCTTTTAACTAGATGAATTTTAGGTGTTTAACGAGACATTATTATATATTTTATTTTTCCTGTCCAGCATGTATTTCATAAAACACATTACATCATTACTGGTCTTATAATATGTTTTTTCATAATTGGGGAGCGTCTTAAATTCATAAAGAGAAGTACCTATAGTAAGTAAAAAAATAACTTGTAAAATTCTTTGAGGGTCTAAGTAATTATGTCCTCTTTTAACCAATGATACTTTTTTAAGTTTCAAATTGAGAAGATTAATATACCAATTGTGTTTAGCAAAACTGGAAGCTTAGAGGTATTGATGCATTATTTTCATGTTATTGTAGTCTCTGCACTCTACTACGTGTCATTCAAGTACACTACAAGAAATATCACCATCGACAAGGGGCATATGTCAATGTTTTTCAAAACGATGTCTAAGAGTGGGCTTTTCACAACACCTAATTTAAAAAGTCATTGTTGATTCCCAACAACACTTACGGAGGGTATCTTTTGGTGTCCTAGACAATATTGTCCAACTCTATTATAATATAACGACGACGTTCTATATAAACATAAAAGAGAGAGAAAACCGGAAATAAAACCTAAATCTATTTTCTCCGCCTCTTCCTCTCCCTTACCCAATCTTTTTCTGTGTGATCAAGATTCATCAAAAAGACAATAAATTTTTGATGAAATTTCTTATCAGCAAAACACGAAACCCCTAGAATCAAAATCCCTTTTGTTTCTCATTAACCAAGTTCAAAATAAATCCACAATCAAATGTTAAGTAAATCACATCGAATCTTGCACTATTATCTCCGTGTAAAAAGCTATTTTGATCAAATTGCTTTCCCAATCTCTTTTTGTGTGTTCAAACAATTGTTTTGAGGATCATGTTTGTAGACCACCTATCCTTTTCTTTTCCTTGAAAGTTATGAAATTGTACCCATGGAGATATTGTTTTTCAAAAAAAAGGCTACCAAAATTTACTATCAAAATAACACACCAGCAAGTTAATTTTTCATGAAGTTGACCCAATTTGAGCATATTTGTTCATTCTTTACGTATATTGAAATATGTGTTACAGAGGAAAAGGTCACCTCATTTTTTGCTCTCTCATCGTTATAACTGTTACTAAACTAAACCAATTTGTAGTTGCCAACAAGGATTCATCGGTTCTTTCTCTTTCTTTATTTTGGTCTTCAGTTACGATGATTGGTTTAAAACTATTGAGGGATAAATATCAATGAAATTTAACTATTGATATATTTTTTCAAGATATTTTTTGATGGAACTGTGCGCCTAAATATTGGTGTTATTAAGCGTTTACTGATGTTATAGAAGTCTGGGTACCTTAGAATGCGTATAGTTTACTAAATTATATACTTTTTTCAAATATTTTGATATATTAACTGAGTGTAGTATTTTTAAAATTATTGTTACAAAGAAATAAATTATGTACACTTAAGAGTAAAATGAGAGGTTGAGCCGATGCAAATTAAATTTATTGGTACATTGGAAATGCAAATTAACATAGATTTATCAAACATGCATTTGTTAGGAGTGAAGTTTTATAATCTTCAATGCAAGAAAACATTATCTCTCTTATTTTTTTTAATTGGTTTTACACTTTCCCGATGCAATGATTGGGTGTTATTTTGTGCATGGATGCACAAGATAACAAAACTTATTTTGGGTATTAAATTTTGTAAATAGGAGGGAATGGATCCCATGATTTGATTTTTTTCACTTAATTTTGCTCGTTAATTTATGATGGCCCTATTCTATGTTTCCGTTTTACTACTCGTTGAGTTTACTAGCAGACAACGCTAAACAATAACGTATCCTATAGGATTCGTGTTTTGAGAGGTTAGTTTGGAAGGTTCATGGTGAGTATTTGAGAACAGAAGATGATATTTCATTTGTTTTTAGGTTAAAATTGTGTTACACTATTTCTCAGTACCCTCTTCTATGTTAACAGTGAAGTGAACTTTGTAAAAAAAGATAGGGCCGAGTTCGGTCTTCATTAAGGTAGAAAATTTTGAGTTAGTAATTTTGAACGTAAAATTTAATAGAATCTAAGGTAGAAAATAGTTAAGTCTCCGCTCCCAAATAGTTATATTTCTTTTTCCAGTTTAGCGGTAATTTAAGTATTTTTCATTTTTGGTAAAATATTATATTTACGGTAATTTCTTTTTACAGAGATGTACACCGACGTCGAGAGTTGGAGAATCGTGCTCAAATGGGCTTCAGAACACCCTACTTCATCCATTTTCGTTGGACTTTTTATCGCTGCTTTTGTTATGAACCCTGATTTTGGGTGTACCTAAATCTTTTTAAATCTTTTTAGGCATACAAAACAATAGTCCTAACTTGGGTGACCTTATAAGGGGTACCCTATGGGTAGTTCAATTACCTATATGCCCTTAAATATTTTAAATTACTAATCTATCCCTAACCCTAATACAAAAACCTATAATCAATAAACCTAAAATCAGTTTCATTCACCTTCTTCTTCCTCTCCATAGCAGCCAAACCCGTTCATCTTCTCCAGAAAAAAAATTCATCGCATCATCGCCGAAATTTTATCGTCGATTCGTGAAAAGTTAATCGACGATTAAACTCATCTATATAATGGGTCGTCGTAAGAAAGTATCTCGTTCTAATCGATCAATTGAACAACCTGTTGAAGAAGAAGAAGATTTAGAGAGTGGAGAACAAACTGAAAATCAACCACAAATCCAACCGGACGAAGAGATTGAAGAAGAACGAACTCCTGAAATGAGAATAAGAAGGTTAGTTCTACAAACCCATCTCGTATTTGATGTTTTTGGTTGGTATGATTGGTTTAATTCGTCAAAAACATGGTTTGTGCAGCGGTTACAGGGTTGGGTTCGGCGTAAAATCAAGTTTAGATTTGCGCCGAACTGTTCTTCAAACTCAACCCTAAAACTGCATATGAACGATTCGGCTTAAAATGCATATCAGTTTTGCGCCGAACCTAGTGACATAGAGCCTTGTATTTAGGATCGGCTTTTTCGATGGCATTAGATTTGCGCCGAATTTGTGTTGTGGAAATTTCAAAAATTTTTGCATGTGTATGGGATCGGCTTGTATGGTAGTACTAGTTTTGCGCCGAATAAATGTTGTTTCAATTTCATAAATTTTGCATGTGTATAGGATCGGCTCATATGGTAGTACTAGTTTTGCGCCGAATAAATGTTTGAATTCATAATTTTAGGTTCGGCTTATTCGATAGTATTGGTTGTGAGACGAAAAAATGAGATTGGCTTATAAATAGTTTATGGTATGAGCCGAACCACTCTCTGTGTAAGCTATTGAAAAGTCTAAGACATGGTTCGGCTCATATGTGTTATTTCGGGTAAGCCGAGCCTTCTTATTTGTTGACAAGTTTTTGGAATTTGAAATCCATATTTCGTATAATTTGTATCCCTTTCTTGGTCGAAGTAGTCTTATAACTTTCATACTTGTGTCAGGACCGATGTAGCTAAAAAGAGGAAGAAGATGGAGGTAACACCTTCTACTTCTAAAACTCCCGATCCTCGAGGAGGAGGTAAGAAAAAATTGGGAGCGGGAGGTAGAGGAGGCATTTTAGAAGAAGAAGCTGAACAAGTAAGAATTGAAAGACAAGAAGAAGGAATAACTGAAGATGAAGAACTAGAAGGAATAGCTGGAGATGATAATCAATAAGTTCATCAAGAAACACAACCCCAAGGAAAACCCAAGAAAGACAAGAAAGGTAAGAAGGTGGCAGAACCCGAGAAAGAGAAGGACGATGCTGATCGACAGATCACTGGTTTACACATTCCTGATGAAGATGACGTAATTACACCTCGATTAGATGGTTTGCCTCATGGTCTTCCGAAAGATGGAGGAAATGTGTTGATTGGTTATGCCGAATCTTGGGCGAAGAGAATTTATGAGACTCCTGATCACAACCGTGCAGTCCGAGTATTGAGACACCAGAGGGCAGCGGAATGGAAACTTTCTGAAGAGGTTTCCGAGGTGATTGCTTACGTACAAGACAGTGCTTTATGGCCTGCTATCAATTATGGACATAAGGAATATGATAGTGTGTCGACCTCTGCCTTTACCGAGCGCTTTTTTCCAGAAACTTACACATTTCAATTACCTTTTGGAGAGATGGCAATCACTCCTGATGAGGCTAGAAAGATTACAGGCCTTAAAGAAAGGGGTAGAAGTGTGGATGCTGTTTATGACATGAATTGGGATGAGCTCTATAATTTGTTCGAGGAAATTCTTGGTTGGGATTCAAACAAAACTAAGATGGAGTTTTGTCGATCCGTTAAAGATGTCAATTCCGTATGCACTCCCAATGGCAGAAATAAGAAGAGTAAGAAGATCAAGCTGACTAACTTGAAAAAGGACTTTGAGAACACAAAGCGGAGAGTAATGGATCCCGTCAAAGTGAAGCAATCTGGAACTGCCTACTTGCTTTATACTCTTGGTAGAGACATCTTTCCCGACACAACCAGAAATAAGGTAAATGCTAATTATCTCCAATTGGTAAATAATCTTGAAACATGTAAAAAGTATGCTTGGGGAACGGATACGCTTGCTTACCTGATGGAACAACTTGCCACCGCGTCTAGGTTGACAAGTACAAACATCGGAGGGAACTTCACTTTTCTCCAGGTAACTTTTCGGAGTTCAGAGTATGGTTCGGCTTATAACCATAAAATCTTATAAGACGAACTTGTAATTTATTTGGTTCGGCTTGTAATACTTGATCCATATAAGCCGAACAGTTCTCTGACTTTGCAAACTTTATTCTTACTTTGATGTTTCCAAGTAAAAATTGTTTCTATCACTTCAATTCCTTTGATTTTTGAATGTGGTTCTTTGGATGTAGGTGTGGATATATGACCATTTCCCAATTTTTAACTTGGACAAAGTATTTGAGAAGGATGTCGATTATGTTGATACAGAGCCAACTGCAGCACGGTACGAGTACGAGGACTCGAAGAAAAGGAACAAAAAATACTTGGTGGCAAGTTTGAGAGAGAAGTTAGACCTACTGGGTGTTGATGATGTCACTTTTCAACCATATGAGAAGGAAGATGAAGAAGATGAAGTTGTTGAAGATGAGGATATGCCGGTAGGTATGTATCATGGGCCATTGTGGTATCCCGGTGGTTATGTTATATACGATCCTCGGCGAGTACTCCGTCAATTAGGATGCGTGCAAAAGGTTCCTTTGTTTGATGAGAAATTCAGGTTGTTACCAAAGAGTGGTACTGAAACTAAAAGCACCACTTCATCTTGGGAACCAAAGTATGAT
Source organism: Papaver somniferum (assembly GCF_003573695.1). Lineage (NCBI taxonomy): Eukaryota > Viridiplantae > Streptophyta > Magnoliopsida > Ranunculales > Papaveraceae > Papaver > Papaver somniferum. The sequence goes on from NC_039365.1 coordinate 24,321,394, forward strand.
CCTGATCCCACCCTTGAGTTTTGGAATAACTTAGAAGATCACACATTAGATGCGTCCAATTTAGCACCTTTACTTGATGATCCATGTGAAGAGGATCCGGGCTATATGGATTAGTATAACCAAATTTCTCATCCCTTCATTATCAATAAGAAAAGTCAAAGGTAGCTTATAAGGGGAAGGCGAAGGCAATCAAGATCACCAACAAGTCTACTTCTGAAGATGTAATCAACGCTTTCAAGATAATGGTAAGAATGACTTCACTTTATACTATTTTCATATATTAGTTATGGTAAAAATTTCTTCAACCTCACGGTTATAAGTTGTTGACAAATGAGAAAATAGGTTGTCGCGGGTAGGGAGATGTTGAAAAAAATGAAGGCCAAACTTGGTTGCAAAACACCAATGACCGTGGAAGAACAAAAATATCTCTACAAAAAGTGGGATGCAATCATCAACAAAGGAGAAGGACCCGAGGAAACCAAGATGGAATCTCGACAAGTTGGTGAAGGTACAAACCAAGATGGTGCTACCGGCCAACCCGGTAATGATGCGTCGGAAGATGAAGACCAAGGTGGAAGAAGAGGTGGTCGTGCAACTAAGAAGAGGGGTCGTGGTTAAATGCCCTTTTATGTTTCCAAGTTCCTTTTAATGTTTTCTTAAGTTTTACGTACACTTTTATGGTGTTGCAAACACCTTTGGTTTTAGGTGCTGAACTTTGTTTTTAATGGTGCTGGCATTGTGTTATGGACACCTTGAATTTCATGTTTTAACTCTGGTTCGGCGTATCTTGTAATGTTAGTTACGCGCCGAATCCTTTGTCCTTCAGGTTCGGCTTAGATCTTCAAACTTGTATAAGCCGAATCTGTAAGAAGTTTTAAAATTTGAAATTCTAGCCGTTACATAAACGGATTCGGCTTATTTTCAAACCTTCTTATGAGCCGAACATTGTCTATTTTTGCACAAAAATCTATGAACGACTCTTTTTTGAAATATATAGCCGTTGTAACCTGTATTATATATAAGCATACATGGTTTTTCATAATCTTCAGAGAATATACTAAAAAAAAATGGCACCCTCAACTCATGAGTTTACTTTAGAAGAAGATTTGTCTCTTTGCACTAATTACGTAGCATACTATCCAAAGAAAGGTGAAGAACGACGAGTGAAGGGATTGATGAGTATGTACTACTTGGTTAGAATTCATGAAGCCTTCATCATCGAAACGGGTAATCCTCACAACCAGGATAGTGCGGCCTTGTTTTGCCGAATTGGAACTATTAAAGAAACGGTGAAAGACTTTATAGCTTTAGTTCGGATTGTGAGTCTATATCGTCTCAAGGGTGAAACAAACTCTGAGATTGAATATCGAGCTCTAGAGGAATGGCGAAGATGGAAAGGAAAGAATTTCGAATACAAAGATCACTACTACATTCTTAGAAGGTTTCTCATTACCTGTTTAGGATATTAGAAGAATTCGATTAGAATTTTATTGTAACGCTATTATGTAACAGGTGTGTAATCCACATTTTTTATGAATTTGAAAAGTATATTTGGAATGATATAATATTTTTTGTGTTCATGAATCATGAAAGGTTCGGCTTATCCTGTAATTCCAGTTATGCGCCGAATGTTGAAATCCATTGTTCGGCTTTCTTAAAAAATATAAGTTAATTCCCGTAGCCATTTACTACCATAATTCTTGTGTCTGAACATAAGGTTATGCTCGAAGGAGGCTTTAGTTCTCACAACATCACTTTTGAAATATTCATCAATTGCATCAAAAACCGTGACAAAAGTGTCAACACATCTAAAAAGGTTATTCTTTAACCGATAATGAGCCGACTCTACCACACTTGTGGCTTGGTTGTCGAAGTGTTTGTGCCGATTTGTGAAACAAAACACGAACTTTTCTTTATTAGGATCCAACACATCTTTGACCAAGTAAGTAATGACATCGGGGTAGTCGGTCTTCCAATGCTTAATAAGCATTTTAAAATTTTCTTCGTAGACATCCTCGGTGATTGACCATACCAAAGCTTCCCATTCTCCTTGGAAAGAAGCCCACAACATCTCATTATGTTCATATTCTTTCAAGAATTCCTTCTTTTTCTTTACTCGTGTCTCCTCCGGTTGGATTTTAGCAATATTCTCTAATTCCTTCAACTTAAGTGGTTAAAATTTTCGATTAGCATTTTTTCCTCACATTGCACCATATGTGAAACGTACAAAAAAAATTGAATGCATCCGAAAATACCTTCTTAATACCATACATCAACGATGAATCTTGATCGGAAATGAACACTTTAGGAAGAGCACCCTCCCGGAAGATTAACTTCAATTGTTCTAACGCCCAAACATAACTCTCTTTCTTCTCGTTTTTCAAGAAACAAAAAGCCACGGTGAACGGTGCCTTTGTCGAAGTATGCCCCACAATGTTCATCAACGGCATCTCATATTTATTAGTCTTGTACGTGCAATCCAATATAATAACTTGTGGGAAGCATAGAGCCAATTGGACGCATTCCGGGGGGCAAGGAAAAGGTGTGTGACTTGACCGAACTCATCCAACTTCTTTTGGAAAGCGTAGTTATTCTTCACACCTAACCACATTACTTGTTGCATCACCATCCTACCTTGCAAATTGAGTCTTCTAATCTTTTGTCGTGCATTGTAGATAGTTTGCATAGTCGACTTGTTATTCTTGTTGTCCGCCTTCAATTTGCTAAGAATCCTAGACGGTGGCAAACGTGCTCGTGTCATTTTATCCACTTCTAGCATCTCACCGGGTTCGAGTCCCGCTACTTTCGCATGTCCATGCAGGTCTTTGGGACATGGGTGGTTATGACGACAATCCATATCTTTATTCATTATCCAATATTGATCTTCTTTGTTCAAGGACTTATTCTTGAGGTTGAAAACGATCTTGAAAGGGCAATTTCTTTTCTTCATCTTCGTCCTATTAGTTCTCCCGGTCTTCCCAATGTATACAGTACCCTTTTTAACCTTGCTAGCGCCGGTTCCACTACGCTCACAAATCATTTCAAACCGATCCCATCGGATTTGTTGTCCTTTAACTAGTACACAATTTATCTTCATCGCGTGTTCCTCAAGACAATCCATAACTTCGGGTTTAGTTTTCCATCTCTGCATTCATTCCAAAACAAGTAATTAGAAAGGTTCGTTCCAAAACTTTGGAATATTCCGACAACATTCCGACAACATTAAATTAAACAAAAGGTTCTTACATACCAAATCATTTTGGAAGTGATCCTTAGTATTCTCGTGAATTATGTCTACTGGATCAGGTTGATCTTCCATGGGTACGATCTACAAAGAATATCACAAGGTTCAAATACTTGAAAGGAAAAATAATAGAAATATTCGGCTCATACGATAATCATAGTATGTGCCGAACCCTGAACATTTAAAGGTTTCGGCTTATACGATGTTCTCAATATGTGCCGAACCAATAAAAATATTTCAACCCAAAATTAAAAATTTATGTTCGGCTGATGTGTTTTCAAAGTTGTTGTAGTAGTATGATTCGTTCAAGACTTGTGAAAGCGGATTTTTAGATTTTTTTTTAATAAATAAAAATATCGAACTAATTTAAAAAGATGCTGTGAAAACTATGGAGAGAATAGAGCTAGGATTCCACCATTGGTTGATATTAGTGATTTAATAAAACAATAATTATGCAACTCAACATTCAAATTGATTCTAATAGTATTGCCTAGACATGTAGATTTACAAAAGAATAGATGTTAATCCAAGCTTAGAATATCAAAACCCTGAAGCAAGCATATTCTATCAAGAGAAAATACACCTAACTAATCAAAATCATATAAACAATTTTTAGTTCAATGAAAAAATCATAATAGAGTTGTTGTAATTAACTAATATAAATATATCACTTTTACCGAAACAACGGCTTCCTCCATAGCCCCAAGGATTGGGTTTAGCTCATCATTGTGTAAACACGCTCAAAATATTTGTTCTTTGCTTCAAAAATTGTTTACAGAGATAAAATGGAGAGAAAATGATGAAAATCGGGTGTTTAAAACTCTTCCCCTAATCACTTCCTAATCCCTCATCCCCCTTCTCTTACATCTCAGGAGTTATTTATAACCCAACAGTAACCACAAATATCTCCAATTACTCCTCAAAATCTTCACAGTGAAGGAATATTATTCTCGAGAATAATTTCCTATTTTTTTCTTTTCTGCACGCATGAATGAGCTGTAAAATATCTCCAATTACTCCTCAAAATCTTCGCAGTGAAGGAATATTATTCTCGGGGATAATTTCCTATTTTTTTCTTTTCTGCACACATGAATGAGCTGTAAAATATCTCCAATTACTCCTCAAAATCTTCACAGTGAAGGAATATTATTCTCGGGAATAGTTTCCTATTTTTTTTCTTTTCTGCACGTATATTTCCCACAGTAACACCAACAATTAGTGAAACGAAAATATATTTGTTCCCTGTTTTAGCTTATCACACGTCTGTTTAGTGTTGACGTGTTCCAACATGCATATTTCTCGAAATATATTGATTCTAAATCGTGACAGGATAATCTCTCAACGCAGCTCCGAATAGTAAATGTCCTTCGAGTTGCCTTTAACACTTTTTCGAGCCAATTTTTTCGAAAATGTTTATTTCCTAAAAATACATAAAAACACAATATTAGTACAAAAATCGAGTACCAACAATACATGAAATTAAGGACAACGTATACACAAAAATGTGTCTATCAAATACCCCCAAACTTATAATTTGCTAGTCCTCGAGCAAAACTAATCTAGAAAATAAAATGACTACACTTAGCACGTGCAGCAAGACGTTAAACCGCTAGGTGGCCCTAGCGGCGGAGTGTTGTCTCCGGAGGGTTTACCAGAGGTGTACCCACAAAACCATTACTCTAGACCCTAGCTATCTACGCAGAACCTTGGAAGGCACTAAAGAATCTCCTTGGTTGACATACAAACATTGACTATAGGAGGAAGTACCCTGATGCGAATTTCCATTTGTTGTACACGAGTTTACACTCAGCATACTATAATTTATATATAAGTGACAGAGCTCTACTCAGATAGTTTCTAGACATCATAACCGGAGTCAACCAATCACATGGAAAAATTAAGAAGATGGATAAAGAGATGGTTAAAAGTGAATGGTGTTTCCCATATATGTCTGAAGGCCTCTGCCAAAGTGAACCTATCCTAATGGACTGAGATACCGGTCTGACTAATATCAACACATCTGGCATATACAAGGGGACCAGTGGTCGATAAACCTAACTCTAGGTCAACACAACTGGCATATACAAGGGCACCAGTGGTCGACTTTATTGAATTTATTACGGTTGGTCTAATGGTCTGGTCTCTCTTTTTTCTTTTTTTTTTTCTTTTTTTTTTATATTGGTATCTCAATCACTCTATTCCACCCTATCAAAGGTAACAACTTGAATCATGTGCCCCACCAAATCACTTAAAAAAATAAAAACAGAAGGATTAGGATTCAACGAGATATGGCGAAACTACCATGTTTTTTTTTAATTCTAACACCTGAGCTCTGTGCTTTTATGAATAGACTCTTTAGATGTTTCCATCTAATCAGATTGGTTCCTCAACTCCTACAACAAGATGTTCCCATCCACTTAGATTGGTTAGTGCCAACCTTAATAAGCATAAATTTCTAGGCTCTAGAGTTTATTTGTTGCAGCTAAGAGCTAACAAAAAGTTTCTTCCCCACCCCCAAACTTAAATATAACATTGTCCTCAATGTTCTAAAGATGAAATGAGCAATAAGAAACTGTTACCACTTGATGGATGGAAAAAAAAATAAGGAAGGATATTACCGTAAGCATGAGTACCTCCCAGGAAATGCTAAATTTAAAGTCTTTATCTAGACATCAAATACCTCAAAAAGGATTTTCACCTTCCAAAGTCATATATCAACAGTCGAAACAATTGTGGGTCCATAAGACCAAATAAAGCTGACACCAGTATGAGACAACTGCACTGATTCAGAAAAATGAAAAGAAGGAGCACGTCCTCATCTAAGGTTTCTGTCAAGACAACTGGGTTTATCTGCGGCGCGTAATTGAACTTCATTTGTGTGTCTCGATAAATATATTCATCCGAAAAATGGGTCTCTAATACCTGGGTTACTTCCTGGACAGTATCAGGAGGATCGGGTTGCGGAGTCTGAAAAGACTCAATTAATATCTCAGATGTACAAGGCTCGAGTCCCAAGTTAGGGACTCTAATTAGGGATACGATACAATCACAAGAACCATCACTACCCCCGAACTAGGGTTCACAGACAAACCTCTAACTATTTCTTGAATTTCCGGATCTTCAGAGTCCTTCAAATACTCAAGAGATTCTTCTAGTTCTCTACCCCCAAACTTAGGGTCATCATTATTCTCAGAAAAACCTAAAACTATTGCTTGAATTTCTGGGTCCACAGAATCTTTAAAATACTCAAGAGCTTCTTCTAAAGATTGATCACATATCTGATCTAAGAGAATGGTTTCCTCAAAATCATCTAAAGAATCTACCAGTAAAGTGTCAAGCCAATTATCCTGAACCAAATCCTGAACTAAAGTGCTAATCATATTCACTTCTTCTAAATCATCGTTCTCAGAAGGTTGTCTAGTAACATTAAAGACATTTAGTTCAGTGGTCATATTACCAAAGGATATGTTCATAATCCCAGTCCTACAGTTGATGACGGCGTTAGCCGTGGCTAAAAATGGGCGACCTAAAATCACTGGGATTTGACGAATTGGGTCCTGAACAGGCTGGGTGTCTAGAACAACGAAATCCATAGGATAAATAAACTTATCAACCTCAATCAGAACATTCTATATGACAGCACGAGGGACTTTGACAGACCTATCAGCTAATTGTAGTGTCATTTTAGTCGGTTTCAACTTACCAAGACCTATCTGGGTGTATACATGATACAGAAGTAAGTTAACACTAGCTCCTAAGTCAAGTAAAGCTTTATCGACCATGTGATTACCAATCGCACAACATATGGTGGGGCATCCAGGATCCTTATACTTAGGGGGTGTTTGGTTCAGAAGAATGGAACTTACCTGACCAGATAAAAAAGCTTTCTTATGGACATTAAGCTTACGCTTTCGTGTACAAAGATATTTAACGAACTTGGCATAAGCAGGCATCTGCCTAATTTCTTCTAATAGCGGAATGTTGATGTTCACCTGCTTAAATGTTTCCATTATCTCGTTGAAAGTCGACTCCTTGTTTGTTGGGGCTAACAAATGTGGATATGTGGCTCTAGGCACAAAGGTAGACCTATCAGGAATTTCTTGGGAATCCTTAGACACTGTTTTAGTTTCCTCGTCTACGGGCTCCTCTTGGGAAGTATAAGGTGGAACTACAGTATGTCCACTAGGCATGGCTACCTTATTGTCTACCGTTTTACCACTCCTAAGGGTTGTTATCGAGTTCACATGGTTTGATGATTTCTCACCAGCTAAAGATATTTGATGGACTCCCCTAGGGTTGGGTTGTGGTTGACTAGGAAACTTTCCTTTTTCTCTCAGTGTCTCATTTATCTGACTAACCTGGGTTTTCAACTCAGAAATAGCCTGAGAGTTAGCTTGTACCATCCTTTTATTTTCATCTAATCCTTGTGCAACCGATTGCTGAAATTCTAAAGTGTTCCGAGTTAACAAGGCAAGAGACTCTTCTAATCTCATGATTTTCTTATCAGAAGGGATCTGAAACTGTGCCGGAGCTGAAGGATTATTAGTATAGCCAAAACCTGGGGGAACCTGAGCATTACTAGACTGACCTTGATTCTGTCCCTTGGACCAAGAAAGGTTTGGATGGTTTCTCCAGCCAGGGTTATAGGTTTCTGAATATGGGTCAAACTTCTGTTGGTTATCAAACCTAGTATTGTTATAAAGAGCATTGGCTTGCTCTTCAACAACATGGCCTTCCCAAAAAGGCTCATTTCTTCCACTACTACCACTAGAATGACCTAATTCTAAGGCTTCTAACCTTTTGGCCATAGCTGCTATTTTGGCATCTGACTCATAAGATCCTTCTACCCTATTAACATTTCATATACTTAGAAGAATTGTTTTCTGGGGTTCCCTACTATTTTCCCATTGTTGGGTCTTATCGGCGATTTCATTCAAAAATGTCATCGCTTCATCAACAGTTTTATTCTCAAGATTTGGCTTTATATTTTAAGGAAAAGGGGAATAACCTAAGTTTCAACGCATCATCACTTAGGTTTTTAATTTTCAGAGTACTACAAACTTCCTCAAATTCCCTAACATGAAAATAGGGGTTCTCATTCTCCTTCCCTAAAAAAATTGGGAGCATCTGTAAAGTCCCAGGTTTCAGTTCATAATTTGCGTCGGTTTCAGCTAACTTGATACAAGACGGACGAAAGGTCCTAGTTAGGTTTAGCAAAGCTTTCAAAGTTGCCATTTCTGTCACTACCAAAGGACTAGGAGTACTAGGGGTACTTTCCTCACAAAGAGACGAATTCTCAAAACTGAAGTTTCCAAAAACGGGGCTCTCAAAAGAAGAGTCTTCGAGCTCCCCGCCTTCACAAGAAGAACTACTAGGTTTTTCACTAATCAAACGACCTAGAGTGTTTCTTTTCCAAGCCCGTTTAAAAACTTTGGGCATACACTAGAAAAACAAAATCAAAAAGAAAAGCCCTAAAAAGGAAGGTATGTTCTATGCAAACACAAACAAGGCTGACTCCACCACAACAAACCTACTGATTTCTAGCAAACAAAAAGCATGATGGCTCTACTTAGATTGTTTCTAGACAAGCTTCTAATCCTTCGAACGGGAATTCGTTATAATTTAAGAAAACCCCTCTGGAATCAATCCGAGTTAAAGTAAGTTGAATAGAGGCGAGGGAAGCTCGGTGGAGCTTTGATACCCAAGGCCTCACCGGTATTACAAGGCGGCGCAGTCACGCATTCAACTTACAGTAACGGTCAATAACTTCGAAGTATGCTTAAAAGAGTAACCAATATCTTCCGAATGACTTTCCTGTTAAGCTCGCTACCCTATCGGTCTCGTTCTAGTCAAAATTTTAGGCTTAGGTTCGCGTTTGGTGTCCTTTTCCTAAGGCGGGCAAGAAGAGAACGGTGATGAAATCCGAACCCTTATCTTGTATGGCAAGTCCTTGCCCTTTACTAGGAAATTAAAGCAGCCGTTTTCAAGTTCTCAACATATATGCATACGAAGGAAGACAGTAACTCGCTGACAGGGGATTCGCGAGTGTTTCGACAAACTTACCTCCCGTACCAGACGGGGGATGAACCTTTGTAGTCGACTCGGGCCACGACTTCTATGTCATGTTTGAACCCGAGGGGCCGAGGTGATATCGTAATCACCGTCCTTCTCTGCAAACAATTTATATTTAAACTACCCTTCCGTAGGGTTTAAAAATAATTAACCAAAATTTAAAGTCCAAAGTCCAAAAATATAAAGTGCAAAAGAAAAAGAAAGTCTAAAAAAAATAAAAATCTACAAAAATAAAAATGTCTCTCTTTTTTTTATAAAAAAAAAAATCTTCTTCTTTCGCTCCTTTCGCTTTGCCTTTTACTCCAGTCTTTAAGTATTCACCAAAAGCTTTGGAAAAACTTTCTTTTCGCTCCAAATTCCAAAATCTGAAAGGAAAAGACAAAAATCCAAAAACGTAAAGAAGAACAAATAAAATAAAAACCTAAAAAAAAAATCTAAAAACTCTAGCCTAAAGACAAGTCCGTGTCGGCGGCGCCAAAAATTTGATGTGTTTTCAAAGTTGTTGTAGTAGTATGATTCGTTCAAGACTTGTGAAAGCGTATTTTTAGATTTTTTTTAATAAATAAAAATACCGAACTAATTTAAAAAGATGCTGTGAAAACTATGGAGAGAATAGAGCTAGGATTCCACCATTGGTTAATATTAGTGATTTAATAAAACAATAATTATGCAACTCAACATTCAAATTGATTCTAATAGTATTGCCTAGACATGTAGATTTCCAAAAGAATAGATGTTAATCCAAGCATAGAATATCAAAACCCTGAAGCAAGCATATTCTATCAAGAGAAAATACACCTAACTAATCAAAATCATATAAATAATTTTTAGTTCAATGCAAAAATCATAATAGAGTTGTTGTAATTAATTAATAGAAATATATCACTTTTACCGAAATAATGGATTCCTCCATAGCCCCAAGGATTGGGTTTAGCTCATCATTGTGTAAACGCGCTCAAAATATTTGTTCATTGCTTCAAAAATTGTTACAAAGATAAAATGGAGAGAAAATGATGAAAATCGGGTGTTTAAAACTCTTCCCCTAATCACTTCGTAATCCCTCATCCCCCTTCTCTTACATCTCAGGAGCTATTTATAACCCAACAGTAACCACAAATATCTCCAATTACTCCTCAAAATCTTCACAGTGAAGGAATATTATTCTCGGGAATAATTTCCTATTTTTTTCTTTTCTGCACGCATGAATGAGCTGTAAAATATCTCCAATTACTCCTCAAAATCTTCACAGTGAAGGAATATTATTCTCGGGGATAATTTCCTATTTTTTTTCTTTTCTGCACGCATGAATGAGCTGTAAAATATCTCCAATTACTCCTCAAAATCTTCACAGTGAAGGAATATTATTCTCGGGAATAGTTTCCTATTTTTTTTCTTTTCTGCACACGTATATTTCCCACAGTAACACCAACAGTAAGTGAAACGAAAATATATTTGTTCCCTGTTTTAGCTTATCACGCGTCTGTTTAGTGTTGACGTGTTCCAACATGCATATTTCTCGAAATATATTGATTCTAACTCGTGAAAGGATAATCTCTCAACGCAGCTCCGAATAGTAAATGTCCTTCGTGTTGCCTTTAACACTTTTTCGAGCCAATTTTTCCGAAAATGTTTATTTCCTAAAAATACATAAAAACTGAATATTAGTAAAAAAATCGAGTACCAGCAATACATGAAATTAAGGACAACCTATACACAAAAATGTGTCTATCAACGGCTCATAAGATAATCATATTATATGCCGAACTATGAACATTTAGAGGTTTCGGCTTATACGATATTCTCAATATGTGCTGAACCAATAACAATATTTTAACCCAAAAAATAACAAATTGATGTTCGGCTCATACTATTTGCGAAATATAAGGCGAACCAGTAATTGTTTTTTTTCCGGGCTATTCAGGATGTTGTTCGGCTTACTATGAAACTTTCATATAAGCCGAACCGTTCATCAATTGGTAGATTAGGCTCATAGATGTGAGCCGAACCTCAACCTGTTTCGCCGAACCATGATCCAAAAAACCTAACTTTTGATAATTAAGAGCTATAGAAGTGAGATTAAGCATAGAATAGAAGTGTACCTGTGTATCAAAAGCATTGGGTTCCTCATCAATGTCTTCATCATCAGGATTTGGCTCATAAAAATCATCATCTTGAGTTTGAGCTTGAGTTTGAGTGGGTGTAAAATCATTCTCATAATCTAAGAAATCAGCTATTTGGGAATCATTGGTGTAGTTGATGCATATTTTCCTAGGTTTTTTAGATAAATTATGACCCTCCTCATCCTCCATTGAATCAAGAATTAAAATTTTCTCACTTTCTCCTTCTCTTTCTCTCCTTCTCAATAAAAACTTTGATTTTTTTTCTCCAAAATTTTTCATCTAAACAACCTTTATAATTATGAAAATTATCTTAATCACTAAACAAAATATTTAATCACTAATCAATATTACTAATACTAATACTTAAAGGGCAGATTTGTCATTAAAAAAAATTGGGTTAAGGGATTATCTGAATTTGCTATTTCACAACCTTTTTTGTCTTTATTCAATATGCCTAGAAAGATTTCAGTATGCCCAAAATCATAGTTCTTTGTTATTGGCCTAATACTTTGTGTCTATTTCAAAAGGCAGTTACAATTAGCATATCATGAAAATTTTAACATGCTCCGGGAAGTTATTTATGTAGATTCCACACTCTCCCCGGATCTCAATCACTTGCGGAGAGGAATTCCCTTACTTAAATTTAATCCTGAAACAACCCTAAATGATAGATGTATAATTTGTGGGCATAGATTTAACTGCCGAATTATGAGTTGCGTTGGAATAAGAGTCCGTAGGATACCATCCTGCGGACACCTATTCCACCAAACATGCTTGATCAGGGTCTTCTATAACATGGGAGAAGCAAGCCGGAATTGCCAACGCTGTAGGCAAGCTATTGTAGTTCAGTGATATTATTTATTTTGTAATTATATAATTTAAATTTGATCTATGGTACGTATCTTTTCAGTAAAATATTTATCATATAAATATAAATATTGTATTATTAGTAAAATATTTTTGTTATCTTTATCAAGGATAAGGATGTGCTTTTTATCTTTAATCTTTTCACAACTCACATGCAAAAAAAGAAAGAAAAATAAATACAAAAGTCTCACCTTAACTCTTGTGTCACAGTGCGGTTCAATAGGATTTAAAATTAGTGGTGTGACACAAGAGTGCGGTTCAATAGGACACAAGATTTAAGGTGCGGTTCAATAAGACTTAAGTCTCACCTGAAAGGAAGAACACGAAGAACAGTGTGGTTCAATAGGATTTAAAATTAGGTTTCCGAACTGCGAGTTCGGTTGGTTCGCAAAACTTTCTAAAATTATCTAGTAATCGAACTCTACCCATACTACAAAAAAAAATAAATCAATGTAACCGAACTGTGCTATTTTTCCCACTATGTTGAGTTATGATTTAACCGAACTTTGCCTACTCTGTTCGGTTGGTTCGCAAAAATTTCTAAATCTATCTAGTAACCTAACTCTACCTATATTACAAAAAGAAAAAAAAATCCAATGTAACCGAACTGTGCTATTTTGCCTACTATGTTGAGTTTAAATTTAACCGAACTTGTCCCACTATGTTCGGTTTGTTCGCAAAAAATCTTGACAAACCGAACTCTTCACTAATTGCATACATGTGGAGTTCGGTTAGATATGATGTTGGTTTAGAGTTTGCTAACCAACCGAACATGACTCTGTAAATCCTATAAACAAAGTTCGGTAACATGTCTGTTAACCGAACTACTAAAAACCTCCATTAAAGAGAGAGTTCGGTAACCTGCGTGTTTGGAAAAGTAACCGAATTACACTTTCAGATGAGTTCGGTTACCTGTTCTTCACATAAGGTAACCGAACAAGCCCAAATCTACTCTAAAAAAATACATTTTTTTGAAAATTTGGAGCAATTCAACCAACATTATCTAAGTTTGAAGCATACCTGGTGTTGATGGTGGTTTTTAGCTTAGGGTTAAAATCGTAAAACCCTACATATGACATGACGTCACTACGACCACTAGTATATTTATTGAATCATTCAACATGCCTACGTAAAAATTACTAGGGTACCTTTTTTTTATACGCTATATTCCACGGCAGAACCCTCAATATTGACTGGCAACATCTCTGCGCCAAGGCATGCCAACCATGCCAGCCGCACCAAAGTGCCAATGGCATACCATGCCAACCACATCTCCGCGCCAAGGCATGACAACCATGCCACCCGAACCACAGTGCCAATGGCATGCCGTGCCAGCCACATCTCCGCGCCAAGGCACGCCAACCATGCCAGCCGCACCACAGTTCTAATGGAATGCCATGCCAGCCACATCTCCGCGCCAAGTCATGCCAACCATGCTAGCCGCACCACAGTGTCAATGGCATGCCATGCCAGCCACATCTCCGCGCCAAGGCATGCCAACCATGCCAGCGGCACCACATTACCAATGGCATACCATGCCAGCCACATCTCCGCGCCAAGGCATGCCAACCATGCCAGCCGCACCACAGTGCCAATGGCATACCATGCCAGCCACATCTCCGCGCCAAAGCATGCCAACCATGCCAGCCGCACCACAGTGCCAATGGCATACCATGCCAGCCACATCTTCGCGCCAAGGCATGCCAACTATGCCATCCACATCTTCGCGCCAAGGCATGCCAACCATGCCAGCCGCACCACAGTGCCAATGGCATAACATGCCAGCCACATCCTCGCGCCAAAGACATTCCGGCCCTACCACATGCCACTGTATGCCAAACGAAGGGTTGCAACAATCAACGGATACCCTTCCATATGAGATGCAGATCTCACCCGTCCAAGTTCGCCACCTAACGCATGGAAACTTCCGGCCCAAGGCCAAACATCACGGTTTTGCCAAAATCCTAATTTTGGCCACGCCTAATGATAGGTGTCTAAAACACCTTAATATTTATCTATTGTTTATGCTTTCTTTGCTTAGTTTTCTTGTAAATTATGTATCTTATGTTTGCTTTTGAGTATTTAGGTATTTTGGAGTCATTTGGAACAAAAGAAGAAGACACGCGCTAAAAAGGAAAAAAGGTGCAACTGCTATTGGATGCAAATATTTCTCATTATTTGCTTTTATTTCTTCGAATCTGTCTGAAAAGTATGTCGGCTTTAGTGATGAAACTTTCTGTCTGAAAAGCACGACGGCTTTAGTGATGAAGAGACATTGAAGAGAAGAAGTGAATATGAGAAGTAAGAGACAGATGTTGTTGGTGAAAGAATTCAAAGAAGAGCAAAAACGTCATTTCTGGAGCAAGCGCTATCAGGAGCACAGTGGAGAAAAAGGAGCTGTCATTCTTTGATGGCTCATATAAACTTTTAGGGTGCCTAGAGTCATCTGGGTACCCCTTATCTAGTCTTACCTGAGTGGCTGTATCCGTTCTCATTTCCTACAGCAAAACCTAAAATTGAGTGAGAAATCATTTCTTCTCATTATTATCTTCATTTCTGAATCTATGGCGGAACATAAATCTCAGAGAAAGGGAGAGATCGAGAAAGAGAGAACAGATATGGCAGATTCATCAGAGAGAGGAATCGATGTGAGAGTTCATGGAGAAATTGAGAGAATCAGCAGGAGGAATTGAAGTCTGCAACTGTTGATTGAAGCATCGCTGGAAGAGAAATTAGGGTTCGTATGTTGTGTGTAAGAAATTCAGTGATGAAGGGAGGTTGATTAATCTGTTATAATTGGAATCTGAAGAAGGAAAGATGAAACTGAAGATTGGTAATGGTCAGAACTCGATTTCATAGAGAAATTAAAGAAAATTGAAGCCAAGAAACGCACACAGTTGTGGGTTTGAGCTGTGACTATGTTGCTGGTTTTGAGAGTATAGAGGTGATTGAATCTGAGATGATAATGGGATTTACAGGTTAGGGTTCAACTTGGATTTGAGAGAGAAATGATGGGTCTCTGGTGGTGTTGTCTTACTGCTATGGTGGAGATGGACTGGTGGAGTTGCAGCTGAAGCTACAAAATGCAGGATTCTGGTTGAGGAGATGCAGTGAAGGTGACGCTGTGAAGAGTAAGAAGATCGAATTGTGGCCGTGAAGAAATGCAGTTGCAGTTGCAGCTTAGATGGTGGAATGTGTTGTATATAGTGCGAATGGAGAACATGCAATTGCAGGGTTTGGCTAAGCCAGAATGTTGGTGGTGGTTTGAAGGTTTGAAATCACAATACAAAGAGATGCATTTGCTTCTTGATTGCAGTCGATGGAGTTTGAAGCTGAGAAAAATTGCTCAAATTCAGGGGTTGTGTTGATTTGAGTCCGCAGAAATGAGTTGTTGTTGCCATACGGGAATCTGTGTGGAGCTCTGTGCAGAAATTTCAAGTTTTGGAGATACAGCTTTGCAACTGTTAGTTGTGGTACTGATGTGGATTGATGAAGCTGAAAGTGCAGGAAAGGAGAGTTTGTGTTGCTGTAATGTAAAGAATGACCTGAATTAGGTTTTTCAGCTGCAAGGAGTAACTGGGGCTGTAAGAAATGAATTGCAAGGATTGCCTTTGGCGTTATGGGACTGGAGAATAATGAAGCTGATGGTGCTGGATTGGAAAGAAGATTGGTGATTGTTGAGCTGAAGGCTATCGCAGTTGCAAGGAGTGTGGAAGAAGCATAGCTAGAGTGTTTTGGTGTTGCTGGTAGCTGAAGGAGATGGGACAAGGAACCTGTAGGTGGATTTATGGCTGAGTTATGATGCTGTGATGTCAAGGAATTGAGTACCTGATGGCTTAATAGCGATAGGGCAATAAATGAATGAACTGAAATGGTGTTGGTACAACAGGAGATGATATCGGTTCATGGTTTCGCATTTTGACTGAAATATTTGCAGCTCAAGCTAGCAGGTAAATAGAATCACCGAAGCTGGCTTGCAACTTAACTGATGTTGTTGAACCTGACTTGCGAAGAAGAGAAGAAATGGTAGATGATCAAGTGGTTGTGGTCTCTGGCGATGTTTAGAGTGCAGGTGCAGAAGTTGGTTATGAGTTTCAGCTGGAGTATTTGGTAATGGGATAGTGTCCGAGTTTGAAGATTTAAATGAATTTTAAGTAGAGTTGTACAGATGTGTGGATGGCTAAGTAATGCTTGGATGAAGCGCCATCCTGGTGCTAATTTGATCATGGCCTGTGCAAAATGAGCTACAGCCGTGCACTGTCTTTGGTCTAGACCAAATCAGCTGAGTTAGCTTCTGACTAAGATCTGACTAGATTCAGCTGACATCACTGAGCTGACTCGATGTCTCGTCCTGACTCGGTCCAGCCTTGACTAAGTTGACTGTCTTTGACAGGTGATCGGTTTGACTTTCCCGGTCACCTGAGGTACTTTTCCTGTCAGTTACGGCTAACTTTCGACCACTTGGTACCAGTTTTCCGGCGACTACTTTTGGGACATATTCTCACATGGGCATTTCTCACATATGGGCTTGGAGGACTTCTATCTATTGGGCCTTTGAAGCTTGACCTAATTTAAAAGATAATAAAAGCTATAAAAAGGGAAAGTTTTCTACAACTTGGGGTATCACGTATTATTTTATACTTGGAGCTTTGGAGAGAACTTCTTCTAGGGTTTGATTTCGTTTGTTTTCATCTTCTTTATTTTATTGATTATGATTATGATGAATTCCATTATTATGAGTAACTAAATACTACTATTGCTTATGGGATAAAAGTTGATTTCTCAAATATGTTATTTGAATCTATGGATTAGTTTTGTCTCAATATTTTATTGTTTATGATTCATGGTCTATATTTTCATATGATTTGATTGTTTGATTGGTTGAGTCCAGAATCAATCCGATTTGCTTTCATATCTAGAGCTATATTAGGGTTTTCAATACGAAAAAGTTGTTTGTCCTTGATTTTAAGTAGCATAATTGTGGGTAGTGCTTGTAGTGATATATCCTACTAGTCACATATGAATCATAACCTTGATTAAAACGAATTAGTGCTTTTACACGTTTGTTTGCTTTGATTAGTCTTATTCCATAAATCTTAAAGCTTTTAGGGAGTTAAACTTAATTGTGCTTTTACACTTTGGGCTATTTTCTAGGAAGAATTCACATATGCATCTTTTAATGTGGTTGTGATGAAAGTAGGGAATTAGCGGGATATTCTTGTGATCAATGTATCCTAGGACTTTTAATAAATGCGAGATTAAAATATAAATTCTAGTCATTGATGAAAATACATGTTTGTGAAGGATACTATCCCATGACCAATATCTTCTCCTTATTGATTATTCCAACTATTTGCTTTCCTTTATTTTATTTTATTTTATTTGCTAAAACAAAAATACCCCTTGGTTATCTTAGAAACTGAGAATTACATAACAACAAAAGCCTCTCTGTGGATACGAACTCTTTCTTACACTTACTATATTATTGTAGTTAAGTAAGAAAGTGAAATTATATTTGACGGTTGACAAACGATCACCTAAAATATGCCAAAGCCATGCCGGCCCTACCACATGTCGCTGGCTGCCAAAAGAAGGGTTGCAACAATCAACGGTCACCCTTCCTCCTGAGATGCAAATATCAGCCTACAAGCTTGCCACCGAACGCATGGAAACTTTTGGCCCAATACCAAGCCCTAATTTTAGACGCACATAAACTATGCCAAAACCCTAGTTTTTGCTGCGCCTAAACTACGCCAAAATCCTAGCTCGTCCACGCCTAAAGCATGCCACTAGATGCAAACGAAGAGTTGCAACAATCAACGGCCACCATTCCTCCTGATATACGAATCTCAGCCATACAAACTTGCCACCAAACGATTTGTGGCAATCTCTTGGCCACGGCGCCAATTCTTGGCCACGACGCCAAAACCCTAATTTGGTCGTGCCAAGAGTATGCAAGCGCTGCAACCATGCCGCTGGTTGCCAAATGAAGGGTTGCAACAATCTACGACTACCTTTCCGCCTGAGATGCAGATCTCATCCGTACAAACCTGCCATAAATGAATCGTGGCAATGTCTTGGCTGCGATGCTAACTCTTGGTCACGGTCCCAACTTGGCTGCGATGCTAACTCTCTGGTCATGGCACCAACCTGGCTACGATGCCTATTCTTTGGTCACGTCACCAACTTGGATACAAACGCCAAATCCTTTGGCCACGCCACATGTAGAAACATGCTACACGTTTTCCACGAAAACACTCGAGACATCAAAATATGTCATAAACTGGGGGATGCTCATCAGGGTATTGGTCTGGCGGTTTACAGCGTGCGACGTACACTACGCCCGTTACAGGAAAGTGTCATAAGGGTGAGGAGGTTAGTAAATACAAAAATTAATGGTGAAACGTTTCCTTCATTATGGAAACATCAATTCCAGGCGTTACCCGTTACCATTTTCTTTCATTTACTCAACCGTTTCCACTTCTTACGAGACCAGGGTACGTTTCATTGCGACTTGTATAAATAGGTCTCACCTATTTCCACCAAACACAAGTTTTGGTCAGGAACATACAACCCTCAGAAATCACCTGTTAGCTTTCACATCTGTTAGCTTTCCACTTTCTGATGCAAGTCGTCAAACATCTACTATTCCAGAATCAACTATTCTAGTCTCAACACTCTCTTCGCTTCCCTCCCCAAGACCAACTCTTTTCCTCCTCTTCTTGACCGAAGCAAGTCTGGAACGGCCATTTCTTGGTTTAGGCCGGATTTGGAACGACCAGAGAGTTAGAGATCAATCTGTACAAATCCTAATGGTGAAACGTTTCCTTCATTGTAAGAGTGTTATGTTTGGGCCGGATTTGGAACGTTTCATTACTTCTTGTATTTACTAACCGCCTTACCCTTATGACACTTTCCTGTAACGAGCGTAGTGTACGCCGCACGCTGTAAACCGCCAGACCAATACCCTGATGAGCATCCCCCAGTTTATGACATGTTTTGATGTATCGAGTGTTTTCGTGGAAAACGTGTAGCATGTTTCTACGTGTGTCATGGCCAAAGGATTTGGTTTGTATCCAAGTTGGTGCCGAGACGAAAGAATAGGCATCGTATCCAGGTTGGTCCCGTGACCAGAGAGTTAGCATCGCAGCCAAGTTGGTGCCATGACCAAGAGTTAGCATCGCATCCAAGACATTTCCACGAGTCGTTTGGTGACAGGTTTGTACGGATGCGATCTGCATCTCAGGAGGAAAGGTAGTCGTAGATTGTTGCAACACTTCGTTTGGCAACCAGCGGCATGGTTGCAGCGCTTGCATGCTCTTGGCACGACCAAATTAGGGTTTTGGCGTCGTGGCCAAGAGATTACCATAAATCGTTTGGTGGCAAGTTTGTATGACTGAGATTCGTATCTCAGGAGGAAGGGTGGTCGTTGATTGTTGCAACCCTTCGTTTGCATCCAGTGGCATGGTTTAGGCGCGACCATGCTAGGATTTTGGCGTTGTTTAGGCGCGGCCAAAACTAGGGTTTTGGCATAGTTTGGGTGAGGCCAAAATTAGTGCTTGGCATTGAGGCAAAAGTGGCCATGCGTTTGATGGCAAGCTTGTACAGCTGAGATTTGCATCTCAGGAGGAAAGGCGACCGTTGATTGTTGCAACCCTTCGCTTGGAAGCCAGCGACATGGTGGTAGGGCCGCATGGCTTTGGCATGTTTTAGGCGCGGCCAAAATTAGGGTTTTGGCATAAACCGTGATGGTTGGCCTTGGGCCGGATGTTTCCATGCGTTAGGTGGCGAACTTGTACGGCTGAGATCTGCAACTCAGATGAAAGGGTAGCCGTTGATTGTTGCAACCCTTCGTTTGGCAGCCAGCGGCATGGTGGTAGGGATACATGGCATTGGCATGTTTTAGGCGCAGCCAAAATTAGGGTTTTTCCATAAACTGTGATGTTTGGCCTTGGTCCAGAAGTTTACATGTGTTAGGTGGCGAACTTGTACTGCGGAGATATGCATCTTAGATGGAAGTGTAGCCATTGATTGTTGCAACCCTTCGTTCGGCAGCCATCGACATGGTGGTAGGGCCGCATGTCTTTGGCATGTTTTAGGCGCGGCCAAAATTAGGGTTTTGGCATAAACTGTAATGTTTGGCCTCGAGACGGAAGTTGCCATGCGTTAGGTGGCGAACTTGTACGACTGATATCTGTATCTCAGATGGAAGGGTAGCCGTTGATTGTTGCAACGCTTCGTTTGGCATCCAGCGGCATGGC
Source organism: Papaver somniferum (assembly GCF_003573695.1). Lineage (NCBI taxonomy): Eukaryota > Viridiplantae > Streptophyta > Magnoliopsida > Ranunculales > Papaveraceae > Papaver > Papaver somniferum. The sequence continues at coordinate 24,341,958 of NC_039365.1, forward strand.
GGTAGGGCCGCATGGCTTTGGCATGTTTTAGGCGCGGCCAAAATTAGGGTTTTGGCATAAACCGTGATGTTTGGCCTTGGGACGAAAGTTGCCATGCGTTAGGTAGCAAACTTGTACGGATGAGATCTGCAACTCAAATGGAAGGGTAGCCGTTGATTGTCGCAACCCTTCGTTTGGAAGCCAGCGGCATGGTGGTAGGGCCGCATCGCTTTGGCATATTTTAGGCGCGGCCAAAATTAGGACTTTTGGCATAAACTGTGATGTTTGGCCTTGGGCCGGAAGTTGTCATGCGTTAGGTGGCGAATTTGTACGGCTTATATCTGCATCTCAGATGGAAGGGTAGCCGTTGATTGTTGCAACCCTTCGTTTGGCATCCAGCGGCATGGCGGTAGGGCCGCATGGCTTTGGCATGTTTTAGGCGCGGCCAAAATTAGGGTTTTGGCATAAACCGTGATGTTTGGCCTTGGGCCGGATGTTGCCATGCGTTAGGTGGAGAACTTGTACGGCTGAGATCTGCAACTCAGATGGAAGGGTAGCCGTTGATTATTGCAACCCTTCGTTTGGCAGCCAGCAGCATGGTGGTAGGGCCGCATGGCTTTGGCATGTTTTAGGCGCGGCCAAAATTAGGGTTTTGGCTTAAACTGTGATGTTTGGCCTCGGGACGGAAGTTGCCATGCGTTAGGTGGCGAACTTGTACGACTGATATCTTCATCTCAGATGGAAGGGTAGTCGTTGATTGTTGCAACCCTTCGTTTGGCATCCAGCGGCATGGCGGTAGGGCCGCATGGCTTTGGCATGTTTTAGGCGCGGCCAAAATTAGGGTTTTGGCATAAACCGTGATGTTTTGCCTTGGGACGAAAGTTGCCATGCGTTAGGTAGCAAACTTGTACGGATGAGATCTGCAACTCAAATGGAAGGGTAGCCGTTGATTGTCGCAACCCTTCGTTTGGAAGCCAGCGGCATGGTGGTAGGGCCGCATCGCTTTGGCATATTTTAGGCGCGGCCAAAATTAGGGCTTTTGGCATAAACTGTGATGTTTGGCCTTGGGCCGGAAGTTGTCATGCGTTAGGTGGCGAACTTGTACGGCTTATATCTGAATCTCAGATGGAAGGGTAGCCGTTGATTGTTGCAACCCTTCGTTTGGCATCCAGCGGCATGGCGGTAGGGCCGCATGGCTTTGGCATGTTTTAGGCGCGGCCAAAATTAGGGTTTTGGCATAAACCGTGATGTTTGGCCTTGGGCCGGATGTTGCCATGCGTTAGGTGGAGAACTTGTACGGCTGAGATCTGCAACTCAGATGGAAGAGTAGCCGTTGATTGTTGCAACCCTTCGTTCGGCAGCCAGCAGCATGGTGGTAGGGCCGCATGGCTTTGGCATGTTTTAGGCGCGGCCAAAATTAGGGTTTTGGCATAAACTGTGATGTTTGGCCTCGGGACGGAAGTTGCAATGCGTTAGGTGGCGAACTTGTACGACTGATATCTGCATCTCAGATGGAAGGGTAATCATTGATTGTTGCAACCCTTCGTTTGGCATCCAGCGGCATGGCGGTAGGTCCGCATGGCTTTGACATGTTTTAGGCGCGGCCAAAATTAGGGTTTTGGCATAAACCGTGATATTTGGCCTTGGGACGGATGTTGCCATGTGTTAGGTGGCGAACTTGTACGGCTGAGATTTGCAACTCAGATGGAAGGGTAGCCATTGATTTTCGCAACCCTTCGTTTGGCAGCCAGCGGCATGGTGGTAGGGCCGCATCGCTTTGGCATATTTTAGGCGCGGCCAAAATTAGGGCTTTTGGCATAAACTGTGATGTTTGGCCTTGGGACGGAAGTTGTCATGCGTTAGGTGGCGAACTTGTACGGCTGATATCTGCATCTCAGATGGAAGGGTAGCCGTTGATTGTTGCAACCCTTCGTTTGGCATCCAGCGGCATGGCGGTAGGGCCGCATGGCTTTGGCATGTTTTAGGCGCGGCCAAAATTAGGGTTTTGGCATAAACCGTGATGTTTGGCCTTGGGCCGGATGTTGCCATGCGTTAGGTGGAGAACTTGTACGGCTGAGATCTGCAACTCAGATGGAAGGGTAGCCGTTGATTATTGCAACCCTTCGTTTGGCAGCCAGCAGCATGGTGGTAGGGCCGCATGGCTTTGGCATGTTTTAGGCGCGGCCAAAATTAGGGTTTTGGCTTAAACTGTGATGTTTGGCCTCGGGACGGAAGTTGCCATGCGTTAGGTGGCGAACTTGTACGACTGATATCTTCATCTCAGATGGAAGGGTAGTCGTTGATTGTTGCAACCCTTCGTTTGGCATCCAGCGGCATGGCGGTAGGGCCGCATGGCTTTGGCATGTTTTAGGCGCGGCCAAAATTAGGGTTTTGGCATAAACCGTGATGTTTGGCCTTGGGCCGGATGTTGCCATGCGTTAGGAGGAGAACTTGTACGGCTGAGATCTGCAACTCAGATAGAAGGGTAGCCGTTGATTGTTGCAACCCTTCGTTCGGCAGCCAGCAGCATGGTGGTAGGGCCGCATGGCTTTGGCATGTTTTAGGCGCGGCCAAAATTAGGGTTTTGGCATAAACTGTGATGTTTGGCCTCGGGACGGAAGTTGCCATGCGTTAGGTGGCGAACTTGTACGACTGATATCTGCATCTCAGATGGAAGGGTAGTCGTTGATTGTTGCAACCCTTCGTTTGGCATCCAGCGGCATGGTGGTAGGTCCGCATGGCTTTGACATGTTTTAGGCGCGGCCAAAATTAGGGTTTTGGCATAAACCGTGATATTTGGCCTTGGGACGGAAGTTGCCATGTGTTAGGTGGCGAACTTGTACGGCTGAGATTTGCAACTCAGATGGAAGGGTAGCCATTGATTGTCGCAACCCTTCGTTTGGCAGCCAGCGGCATGGTGGTAGGGCCGCATCGCTTTGTCATATTTTAGGCGCGGCCAAAATTAGGGCTTTTGGCATAAACTGTGATGTTTGGCCTCGGGACGGAAGTTGCCATGCGTTAGGTGGCGAACTTGTACGACTGATATCTGTATCTCAGATGGAAGGGTAGCCGTTGATTGTCGCAACCCTTCGTTTGGCCGCCAGCGGCATGGTGGTAGGGCCGCATCGCTTTGGCATATTTTAGGCGCGGCCAAAATTAGGGCTTTTGGCATAAACTGTGATGTTTGGCCTTGGGCCGGAAGTTGTCATGCGTTAGGTGGCGAACTTGTACGGCTTATATCTGAATCTCAGATGGAAGGGTAGCCGTTGATTGTTGCAACCCTTCGTTTGGCATCCAGCGGCATGGCGGTAGGGCCGCATGGCTTTGGCATGTTTTAGGCGCGGCCAAAATTAGGGTTTTGGCATAAACCGTGATGTTTGGCCTTGGGCCGGATGTTGCCATGCGTTAGGTGGAGAACTTGTACGGCTGAGATCTGCAACTCAGATGGAAGGGTAGCCGTTGATTATTGCAACCCTTCGTTTGGCAGCCAGCAGCATGGTGGTAGGGCCGCATGGCTTTGGCATGTTTTAGGCGCGGCCAAAATTAGGGTTTTGGCTTAAACTGTGATGTTTGGCCTCGGGACGGAAGTTGCCATGCGTTAGGTGGCGAACTTGTACGACTGATATCTTCATCTCAGATGGAAGGGTAGTCGTTGATTGTTGCAACCCTTCGTTTGGCATCCAGCGGCATGGCGGTAGGGCCGCATGGCTTTGGCATGTTTTAGGCGCGGCCAAAATTAGGGTTTTGGCATAAACCGTGATGTTTGGCCTTGGGCCGGATGTTGCCATGCGTTAGGAGGAGAACTTGTACGGCTGAGATCTGCAACTCAGATAGAAGGGTAGCCGTTGATTGTTGCAACCCTTCGTTCGGCAGCCAGCAGCATGGTGGTAGGGCCGCATGGCTTTGGCATGTTTTAGGCGCGGCCAAAATTAGGGTTTTGGCATAAACTGTGATGTTTGGCCTCGGGACGGAAGTTGCCATGCGTTAGGTGGCGAACTTGTACGACTGATATCTGCATCTCAGATGGAAGGGTAGTCGTTGATTGTTGCAACCCTTCGTTTGGCATCCAGCGGCATGGTGGTAGGTCCGCATGGCTTTGACATGTTTTAGGCGCGGCCAAAATTAGGGTTTTGGCATAAACCGTGATATTTGGCCTTGGGACGGAAGTTGCCATGTGTTAGGTGGCGAACTTGTACGGCTGAGATTTGCAACTCAGATGGAAGGGTAGCCATTGATTTTCGCAACCCTTCGTTTGGCAGCCAGCGGCATGGTGGTAGGGCCGCATCGCTTTGGCATATTTTAGGCGCGGCCAAAATTAGGGCTTTTGGCATAAACTGTGATGTTTGGCCTTGGGACGGAAGTTGTCATGCGTTAGGTGGCGAACTTGTACGGCTGATATCTGCATCTCAGATGGAAGGGTAGCCGTTGATTGTTGCAACCCTTCGTTTGGCATCCAGCGGCATGGCGGTAGGGCCGCATGGCTTTGGCATGTTTTAGGCGCGACCAAAATTAGGGTTTTGGCATAAACCGTGATGTTTGGCCTTGGGCCGGATGTTGCCATGCGTTAGGTGGAGAACTTGTACGGCTGAGATCTGCAACTCAGATGGAAGGGTAGCCGTTGATTATTGCAACCCTTCGTTTGGCAGCCAGCAGCATGGTGGTAGGGCCGCATGGCTTTGGCATGTTTTAGGCGCGGCCAAAATTAGGGTTTTGGCTTAAACTGTGATGTTTGGCCTCGGGACGGAAGTTGCCATGCGTTAGGTGGCGAACTTGTACGACTGATATCTTCATCTCAGATGGAAGGGTAGTCGTTGATTGTTGCAACCCTTCGTTTGGCATCCAGCGGCATGGCGGTAGGGCCGCATGGCTTTGGCATGTTTTAGGCGCGGCCAAAATTAGGGTTTTGGCATAAACCGTGATGTTTTGCCTTGGGACGAAAGTTGCCATGCGTTAGGTAGCAAACTTGTACGGATGAGATCTGCAACTCAAATGGAAGGGTAGCCGTTGATTGTCGCAACCCTTCGTTTGGAAGCCAGCGGCATGGTGGTAGGGCCGCATCGCTTTGGCATATTTTAGGCGCGGCCAAAATTAGGACTTTTGGCATAAACTGTGATGTTTGGCCTTGGGCCGGAAGTTGTCATGCGTTAGGTGGCGAATTTGTACGGCTTATATCTGCATCTCAGATGGAAGGGTAGCCGTTGATTGTTGCAACCCTTCGTTTGGCATCCAGCGGCATGGCGGTAGGGCCGCATGGCTTTGGCATGTTTTAGGCGCGGCCAAAATTAGGGTTTTGGCATAAACCATGATGTTTGGCCTTGGGCCGGATGTTGCCATGCGTTAGGAGGAGAACTTGTACGGCTGAGATCTGCAACTCAGATAGAAGGGTAGCCGTTGATTGTTGCAACCCTTCGTTCGGCAGCCAGCAGCATGGTGGTAGGGCCGCATGGCTTTGGCATGTTTTAGGCGCGGCCAAAATTAGGGTTTTGGCATAAACTGTGATGTTTGGCCTCGGGACGGAAGTTGCCATGCGTTAGGTGGCGAACTTGTACGACTGATATCTGCATCTCAGATGGAAGGGTAGTCGTTGATTGTTGCAACCCTTCGTTTGGCATCCAGCGGCATGGTGGTAGGTCCGCATGGCTTTGACATGTTTTAGGCGCGGCCAAAATTAGGGTTTTGGCATAAACCGTGATATTTGGCCTTGGGACGGAAGTTGCCATGTGTTAGGTGGCGAACTTGTACGGCTGAGATTTGCAACTCAGATGGAAGGGTAGCCATTGATTGTCGCAACCCTTCGTTTGGCAGCCAGCGGCATGGTGGTAGGGCCGCATCGCTTTGTCATATTTTAGGCGCGGCCAAAATTAGGGCTTTTGGCATAAACTGTGATGTTTGGCCTCGGGACGGAAGTTGCCATGCGTTAGGTGGCGAACTTGTACGACTGATATCTGTATCTCAGATGGAAGGGTAGCCGTTGATTGTCGCAACCCTTCGTTTGGCCGCCAGCGGCATGGTGGTAGGGCCGCATCGCTTTGGCATATTTTAGGCGCGGCCAAAATTAGGGCTTTTGGCATAAACTGTGATGTTTGGCCTTGGGCCGGAAGTTGTCATGCGTTAGGTGGCGAACTTGTACGGCTTATATCTGAATCTCAGATGGAAGGGTAGCCGTTGATTGTTGCAACCCTTCGTTTGGCATCCAGCGGCATGGCGGTAGGGCCGCATGGCTTTGGCATGTTTTAGGCGCGGCCAAAATTAGGGTTTTGGCATAAACCGTGATGTTTGGCCTTGGGCCGGATGTTGCCATGCGTTAGGTGGAGAACTTGTACGGCTGAGATCTGCAACTCAGATGGAAGAGTAGCCGTTGATTGTTGCAACCCTTCGTTCGGCAGCCAGCAGCATGGTGGTAGGGCCGCATGGCTTTGGCATGTTTTAGGCGCGGCCAAAATTAGGGTTTTGGCATAAACTGTGATGTTTGGCCTCGGGACGGAAGTTGCAATGCGTTAGGTGGCGAACTTGTACGACTGATATCTGCATCTCAGATGGAAGGGTAATCATTGATTGTTGCAACCCTTCGTTTGGCATCCAGCGGCATGGCGGTAGGTCCGCATGGCTTTGACATGTTTTAGGCGCGGCCAAAATTAGGGTTTTGGCATAAACCGTGATATTTGGCCTTGGGACGGATGTTGCCATGTGTTAGGTGGCGAACTTGTACGGCTGAGATTTGCAACTCAGATGGAAGGGTAGCCATTGATTTTCGCAACCCTTCGTTTGGCAGCCAGCGGCATGGTGGTAGGGCCGCATCGCTTTGGCATATTTTAGGCGCGGCCAAAATTAGGGCTTTTGGCATAAACTGTGATGTTTGGCCTTGGGACGGAAGTTGTCATGCGTTAGGTGGCGAACTTGTACGGCTGATATCTGCATCTCAGATGGAAGGGTAGCCGTTGATTGTTGCAACCCTTCGTTTGGCATCCAGCGGCATGGCGGTAGGGCCGCATGGCTTTGGCATGTTTTAGGCGCGACCAAAATTAGGGTTTTGGCATAAACCGTGATGTTTGGCCTTGGGCCGGATGTTGCCATGCGTTAGGTGGAGAACTTGTACGGCTGAGATCTGCAACTCAGATGGAAGGGTAGCCGTTGATTATTGCAACCCTTCGTTTGGCAGCCAGCAGCATGGTGGTAGGGCCGCATGGCTTTGGCATGTTTTAGGCGCGGCCAAAATTAGGGTTTTGGCTTAAACTGTGATGTTTGGCCTCGGGACGGAAGTTGCCATGCGTTAGGTGGCGAACTTGTACGACTGATATCTTCATCTCAGATGGAAGGGTAGTCGTTGATTGTTGCAACCCTTCGTTTGGCATCCAGCGGCATGGCGGTAGGGCCGCATGGCTTTGCATGTTTTAGGCGCGGCCAAAATTAGGGTTTTGGCATAAACCGTGATGTTTGGCCTTGGGCCGGATGTTGCCATGCGTTAGGAGGAGAACTTGTACGGCTGAGATCTGCAACTCAGATAGAAGGGTAGCCGTTGATTGTTGCAACCCTTCGTTCGGCAGCCAGCAGCATGGTGGTAGGGCCGCATGGCTTTGGCATGTTTTAGGCGCGGCCAAAATTAGGGTTTTGGCATAAACTGTGATGTTTGGCCTCGGGACGGAAGTTGCCATGCGTTAGGTGGCGAACTTGTACGACTGATATCTGCATCTCAGATGGAAGGGTAGTCGTTGATTGTTGCAACCCTTCGTTTGGCATCCAGCGGCATGGTGGTAGGTCCGCATGGCTTTGACATGTTTTAGGCGCGGCCAAAATTAGGGTTTTGGCATAAACCGTGATATTTGGCCTTGGGACGGAAGTTGCCATGTGTTAGGTGGCGAACTTGTACGGCTGAGATTTGCAACTCAGATGGAAGGGTAGCCATTGATTGTCGCAACCCTTCGTTTGGCAGCCAGCGGCATGGTGGTAGGGCCGCATCGCTTGTCATATTTTAGGCGCGGCCAAAATTACGGCTTTTGGCATAAACTGTGATGTTTGGCCTCGGGACGGAAGTTGCCATGCGTTAGGTGGCGAACTTGTACGACTGATATCTGTATCTCAGATGGAAGGGTAGCCGTTGATTGTCGCAACCCTTCGTTTGGCCGCCAGCGGCATGGTGGTAGGGCCGCATCGCTTTGGCATATTTTAGGCGCGGCCAAAATTAGGGCTTTTGGCATAAACTGTGATGTTTGGCCTTGGGCCGGAAGTTGTCATGCGTTAGGTGGCGAACTTGTACGGCTTATATCTGAATCTCAGATGGAAGGGTAGCCGTTGATTGTTGCAACCCTTCGTTTGGCATCCAGCGGCATGGCGGTAGGGCCGCATGGCTTTGGCATGTTTTAGGCGCGGCCAAAATTAGGGTTTTGGCATAAACCGTGATGTTTGGCCTTGGGCCGGATGTTGCCATGCGTTAGGTGGAGAACTTGTATGACTGAGATCTGCAACTCAGATGGAAGGGTAGCCGTTGATTGTTGCAACCCTTCGTTCGGCAGCCAGCAGCATGGTGGTAGGGCCGCATGGCTTTGGCATGTTTTAGGCGCGGCCAAAATTAGGGTTTTGGCATAAACTGTGATGTTTGGCCTCGGGACGGAAGTTGCAATGCGTTAGGTGGCGAACTTGTACGACTGATATCTGCATCTCAGATGGAAGGGTAATCATTGATTGTTGCAACCCTTCGTTTGGCATCCAGCGGCATGGCGGTAGGTCCGCATGGCTTTGACATGTTTTAGGCGCGGCCAAAATTAGGGTTTTGGCATAAACCGTGATATTTGGCCTTGGGACGGAAGTTGCCATGTGTTAGGTGGCGAACTTGTACGGCTGAGATTTGCAACTCAGATGGAAGGGTAGCCATTGATTTTCGCAACCCTTCGTTTGGCAGCCAGCGGCATGGTGGTAGGGCCGCATCGCTTTGGCATATTTTAGGCGCGGCCAAAATTAGGGCTTTTGGCATAAACTGTGATGTTTGGCCTTGGGACGGAAGTTGTCATGCGTTAGGTGGCGAACTTGTACGGCTGATATCTGCATCTCAGATGGAAGGGTAGCCGTTGATTGTTGCAACCCTTCGTTTGGCATCCAGCGGCATGGCGGTAGGGCCGCATGGCTTTGGCATGTTTTAGAGGCGCGGCCAAAATTAGGGTTTTGGGCATAAACCGTGATGTTTGGCCTTGGGCCGGATTTGCCATGCGTTAGGTGGAGAACTTGTACGGCTGAGATCTGCAACTCAGATGGAAGGGTAGCCGTTGATTATTGCAACCCTTCGTTTGGCAGCCAGCAGCATGGTGGTAGGGCCGCATGGCTTTGGCATGTTTTAGGCGCGGCCAAAATTAGGGTTTTGGCTTAAACTGTGATGTTTGGCCTCGGGACGGAAGTTGCCATGCGTTAGGTGGCGAACTTGTACGACTGATATCTTCATCTCAGATGGAAGGGTAGTCGTTGATTGTTGCAACCCTTCGTTTGGCATCCAGCGGCATGGCGGTAGGGCCGCATGGCTTTGGCATGTTTTAGGCGCGGCCAAAATTAGGGTTTTGGCATAAACCGTGATGTTTTGCCTTGGGACGAAAGTTGCCATGCGTTAGGTAGCAAACTTGTACGGATGAGATCTGCAACTCAAATGGAAGGGTAGCCGTGTTGATTGTCGAACCCTTCGTTTGGAAGCCAGCGGCATGGTGGTAGGGCCGCATCGCTTTGGCATATTTTAGGCGCGGCCAAAATTAGGGCTTTTGGCATAAACTGTGATGTTTGGCCTTGGGCCGGAAGTTGTCATGCGTTAGGTGGCGAACTTGTATGGCTGATATCTGCATCTCAGATGGAAGGGTAGCCGTTGATTGTTGCAACCCTTCGTTTGGCATCCAGCGGCATGGCGGTAGGGCCGCATGGCTTTGGCATGTTTTAGGCGCGGCCAAAATTAGGGTTTTGGCATAAACCGTGATGTTTGGCCTTGGGCCGGATGTTGCCATGCGTTAGGTGGAGAACTTGTACGGCTGAGATCTGCAACTCAGATGGAAGGGTAGCCGTTAATTGTTGCAACCCTTCGTTTGGCAGCCAGCGGCATGGTGGTAGGGCCGCATGGCTTTGGCATATTTTAGGCGCGGCCAAAATTAGGGTTTTGGCATAAACCGTGATGTTTGGACTTGGGCCGGAAGTTTCCATGCGTTAGGTGGCGAACTTGTACGGCTGATATCTGCATCTCAGATGGAAGGGTAGCCGTTGATTATTGCAACCCTTAGTTTGGCATCCAGCGGCATGGAGGTAGGGCCGCATTGCTTTGGCATGTTTTAGGCGCGGCCAAAATTAGGTTTTTGGCATAAAGCGTGATGTTTGGCTTTGGGCCGGAAGTTTCCATGCGTTAGGTGGCAAACATGTACGACTGAGATCTGTATCTCAGATGGAAGGGTAGCCGTTGATTATTGCAACCCTCCGTTTGGCAGCCAGCGGCAAGGTATGGTTGGCATGGCATGCCTTTGGCACAGTGGTGCGGATGGTATGGTTGGCATGCCTTGGCGCGGAGATGTGCCTGGCATGGCATACCATTGGCACTGTGGCGCGGTTGGCATGGTTGGCATTCCTTGGAGTGGAGATGTGGCTGGCATGGGATGTCATTGGCACCGTGGTGCGGCTGGCATGCCTTGGCGTGGAGATGTGTCTGGCATGGCATGCCATTGGCACTGTGGCGCGGCTGGCATGTTTGGCATGCCTTGGCGTGGAAATGTGGCTGGCATGGTATGCCTTGGGCACCGTGGTGCGGCTGGCATGCCTTGGCGCGGAGATGTGGATGGCATGGCATGCCATTGGAACTGTGGTGCGGATGGCATGGTTGGCATGCCTTGGCGCGGAGATGTGGCTGGCATGGTATGCCTTGGGCACCGCGGTGCGGCTGGCATGGTTGGCATGCCTTGGCGCGGAGATGTGGCTGGCATGGCATGCCATTGGCACTGTGGTGCGGATGGAATGGTTGGAATGCCTTGGCGCGGAGATGTTGCCAGTCAGTATTGAAGGTTCTGTCGTGGAATATAGCGTATATAAAAAAAAAGGTACCCCCGTAATTTTTACGTATGCATGTTAAATGATTCAATAAATGTGCTAGTAGTCGTAGTGACGTCATGTCAGATGTAAGGTTTTACGATTTTAATCCTAAGCTTAAAACCACCATCAACAACAGCGTGCGGCGTACACTACGCCCGTTACAGGAAAGTGTCATAAGGGTGAGGGGGTTAGTAAATACAAGAAGTAATGGTGAAACTTTGCTTCATTATGAAAACATCAATTCTAGGCGTTACTTGTTACCATTTTCTTCCATTTACTCAACCGTTTCCACTTCTCACGAGACCAGGGTACGTTTCGTTGCGACTTGTATAAATAGGTCTCACCTATTTCCACTAAAGACAAGTTTTGGTCAGGAGCATACGTGTGACGGACTGGAAAATTACGCCTTTGGCGCGTTGCCCTGCAGGCCGTAACTCCCCCGGTGTGCCATGATGAAGCTACGGTCCGGGCCTTAAAACTAGGAAAATGCACGTCCATCTGCCCTTGCAAGCATGCTCGTGTAGCATGATGCAGCTAACTTAGTTTCCACACCGTTCCAACTCACCCTTGATACGCAAAGGGTTTATTAAGGAAACACGAACTTTCCTAAAACGACAAAAACGACCTTTTGAGGCCCTAAACGATGGAATTTGGCTATATTCCGGTGACCATTTGGATCCACATGTCTTGATCTTTGGGCTATTTCCTATCAAAATGGACTCCTCTTGAGATAAATTACGACACTCGGGTCCTTAACTTCCAAATAATCCAGCACGCGTGCTATAACTTGCTCTTTGTAGCTTGATAGGAAGTATGAGCATCCACTTGCTGGCATGCAACTAAGCCTCATCAAGCTTGACCACAATCATCTCTTGCATCGAGCTACCGAGATTATATGATATGAAGGGCCAATCTGCCGCAATCATCTCGCAATTAGATGATATGATCTACAAAGTGCTAGACCTGCAATGCTGCAACTCATTGCGGCTGCCTATGTACCCTTACCTACTCTAAAGGGATCAAGAACATACCGTATTTCATCCACGAAAGGACAGAAGCTTAACCAACTCGTTTGCAAGGCCGTAGCCTAGCAAAAAATGGTAATAGCCTGGTCCGTAGGCCATTCCATCAAGATGCACAATAATAATGCATCATCGGATCCGCGACATGGCATAGTTATGCCTAAGCATCAAATGCCCTCTTCGCAAGGCTACGCAGCTATAAATGAGCCTTAGGCATCATTTATACTCTTCCGGCTGAGATATGAAGCTTACTTGGTACATAGTCCGCATATGCACCTTCAACCAAGTACCCCTCCCTATATATGTCTTAATGGAATTTCTACAAGTATATTTAGGGGAGCAAATTGACATGCTTGCTTCACTGTTCATCGCAATGATTCTGTTACTTCGCAATGATTTCTTTACTTCGCAAAGATTGATTTACTTCGTAATGATTGCGTATAATGATTGCGCAACACTCGTTCGTCCAGCCCTCTCTGGCATGATGCACAATGATTGTGCGATATTGGCTCTAGGCCAATAACTTTCGTAATGCGAAATTATTACGTTGAAAGCTCAAGGACACCTACCCAACTGGCCTACTGCATCATGATGATGCAACATTGACCCTTGGAAAAATTCCAAACATAATGCACCATTTTGGCACGACATTTGCCTTAATCCAATCTACCGTGTACTACGCAACAAAAGCTTTAGATGAAGCTTCATCTCAGTCCATGGCGCATTTTTTAGCATGCGCCATGATAAAAACACAGGGTGTTAGAATACGACACTTAGAAATCACTTGTTAGTTTTCCAATCTGCTAGCGTTTCACTTTATGATACAAGTCGTCAAACAACCACTCTTCCAGAATCAACTATTCTGGTCTCAACATTCTCTTCGCTTCCCTCCCCAAGACCAATCCTGTCCTTCACTTTGTGACCGAAACAAGTCTGGAACGACCATTTCTTCGTTTAGGCCGGATTTGTACAGATTGATCTCTTGAATAAAATTACTCCCTTGCAGTACATTGTTTAGGGTTTAGACTCGTTTCTCACCATACACGAAATTACCAAAATCAACAGAAAACGTTTTCACCCTCAAACACCTGGGTACCCAAATACTCTTCCTCTGGTTGTGGTTGGTAAAATCCATCGTTTTTCATGTTTTCCTTCTTCATCTTCTCTAACTTTACTCTCTCAATAATTCTACTTATTTTAAAAAAAGCCCATCTGATTTTTTAATCTCACTAATTATCTTTAACTTAATCATCTCACTAATCATTACATTAACTATTATTAACACTAACTAATCATTACCCAAAATTAATCAGGAGGGTAATTTAGGTATTAATATAAATATCTAGATAAGGGGTGACCTAGATTTACTTCTAATGTCTTACCCAAAATAAAACCATAGTCCCCTAAAAAAACCATGGTCCCTAAAAATCATTCCTTATTTATTTGTATTTATTTTTGTCGTTGAGTGGGCCTGGATCCAAAACTGTTCAAGGCCCAACACCATAAACTCTATCCTATTTAGGTTTCCTGGCACCTACTAAAAAAAATCATCGAATGCAATGACAAGAAAGTTAGAGACTTGAGAAGAGGAATATGCAATTCTAGTTCATTTTGTTTTCTCAAAAAGAAAGCAGTCCAACAATAATATTTCTGAAAAGAAAAAAACCCAGAAATAACCAACTAACATGAATGAGTAGAAAACAAAAGTGTAAAGCTTAACACTGCTCTCTCGTACGTCTTGTTATGCCATTAAAATTTCCCAGAAAACTAGAAGATTCAAAATTGAGATTGAATTCCTACAATTGAAAGATGAGGTTTAGTCGATTTATGCAATTGAAGATAAATATTATTGAGATTTAGTTTCTTTTTAATGTATTTGTAAATTTGTGTTGTGCTATTAAGATATTTTAATAATATTATTAAGATTTTAGTCATTAAGCGTCCTTTTACTTTCTGCTTAAACAAAAATAAACCCTCCCTGGTGTAGATGGTGGATTTTCGATAAAGGCTAAAATCGTAAAATCATAATTACATATTCCTGATCCAGCAATCAGATGAGTATTGAGGCTCATGTCTATTATCGAAGCATGAAAGCTCATGCCACATGAGTCTCTGACTGAGTATACTTCTCTCAGAGCATACATGAATATGCAGTCTCTCAACTGAGGCAACGACATATTTCATGAATACTGAGCAATTTCAGTAATCACTTTTATCTATAATCGAATGATTGGACGGCTCCTAGACAGCTTGCCTGCTAGTATAGAGCGATAACGTCTTCAGGATGTAATAACGTTTTCCCTGACTATATAAAAGACATGTGTATAGAATCTTAATGATTGGATGGCTCCTAGACAACTTTCCTGCTAGTATAGAGCAATAACGTCTTCAGGATGCAACAAGGTTTTGCCTGACTATATAAAAGAGATATGACGTTTCAACAAGCTCATACCTCTCAATTCTCAAATAATTAATGCTCCTAGACAGCATGCCTGCTAGTATAGAGCCGTCAATTAATTATCTATAACCATTAACTGAATATTCAGCAATATTCTACGATTCTTCGTAATATTTCATCACTTCAATTTGTGGTTCTTCCCAGCAGAATTCCACGGGTTAATGATAATTATTCAATGAACGGGAATCTGAGCAGCTCTCGAGTAAACCCCGACCAAAATGGTGCAAATGTACTCAGCAATAATGCACAAACGAGCACCTTAATGCAAAAACGAGCATTCCAAAACACGAAGGAACGATGAACCTATGCAAAATAGGAAGAAAATAATAAATAATAAAATATTAATCGAGACGCTGGGAGACTGGGCCGACCGGTCGTACCGTTGCCAGTCCCACGCCCAATTTTATATTTTATCATATTTTTATTATTTTCTCTGATCTCATGAAAATCTCTTCATTTGAGCAATTATCATTCGTTTCATGAAAAAACTCCTTGAATTCATGCAATTTCCCTCAAGTCAAAGAAATAATAAAAATTAGGAAAGCTGTCGTAGGACCAAGATCACTAGCCGGCCGGCCATGCCCTAGCCGTGGCCGGTCCCACACCTCATGGTTCCTTATTATTTTTATTATTTCCCTAATCCCATGAAAATTCCTTGATTTCATGATATTTCCCTAAACCCATGAAAAATAATATAAAATTAGGGAAACTCGGGGGGACCGGGACCTAGCCGGACGGTCATGCCCTAACCGGTCCCACACACCCCTTATTTTGTTATTATTATTTTTTATTTTTCCCTCATCTCATGAAAACTCCTTGATTTCAACAAATTCCTTGGTTTCAACAAACTCTTTGATTTTATGATATTTCCCTAAAATCATGAAAAATATTGTAAAATTAAGAAAAATATCCTGGGACCCGGCTCTTTGGCTGGCCGTCCATGCCTTGGACATAATCGGTCCCACATTTCATGATTCCTTTATTTTTTATTATTATTTTCCTTCATGTCATGAAGTTTTCACGGTTTCAGCAAAAATCTCTGATTTCTTCATATTTTCTCAAAATGTTGCTCAAACGCACACTAGAAAATATCAAAATTCTCAGGAATGAGACGCGGATACTTTGGTGACGTTAGCACGTTACCTTGAACGACCAAGGTTGGCTCTTTCGCTTGCAAGGAGCTGGTCCCATATACTTTTCATGATTTGACCTAATTTGCACAATTGTACGTATTAGGTCCAAAACTCTTCCAAACAACTTGGAACTTCATAAAATGATCAACAGACGATCCCATGACCAACCAAGTCCAGTTTCATGATTCCTTTGTCGGTCTTTCATCTCTTCGTAGTTAGGTTTTAACACCTAATGCTGAAATAAGCATTATTTTTCAGCAACAAATGATTAAACCAGCATTTAATCATCCTTTCACCAACTGTTCTTCAAAGACTTTAATATTTTGCTCACTTCAGCATCCGGGCGCTACATAGTCGATTCATCATCCCATGTAGCCGGTACCTCCTTAATTTCATAAATGATTTTCAATAAATCATCAATTCAGCAATTGATCAAAATTAGGGTTTTGAGTTCAAGGTTCATAATTCCCAGATTCAAACACTAAATTTTATGTTGATCCCATGATCAACACTTTAATTAATTATACTTGGTTTTGTCGCCAGTATTTTAAATTAATATTTATTTGGTCATGATGCCACTACTTCATCAAATGAGCAACATTTACTCAGACGAGCAATATTTTCCCAGACTAAGGAATATTGGTTCAACTATCAATATTCAACAATTCATCAAATGAGCAACATTTGCTCAGATGAACAATATTTGGTCGCACTGATGAATATTGGTTCAACTATCAATATTCAATAATTCATCAAATGAGCAACATTTTCTCAGACGAGCAATATTGCTCAGTCCATGAATATTGGTTCAACTATCAATATTCAATATTTTCTAAGTCCATGAATATTGGTTCAACTATCAATATTCAATATTTGTCCAGTCCATGAATATTGATTATCAACATTCAACAATTTATCAAACGAGCAACATTTGCTCATACGAGCAATATTTGCTCACCTTAACAACCAACATAATTATACCTCTGTCTCAACAGACATGTTCAATTCATGAGTCTCAGAACATTTGCAAAGTCACGTTCAACTCAGCAACACAAGGACTCATCGTCCCATAAAGTCAGCAACTGACTCCACAATCACTATATGTCAATCGTGTCACATGGGGGGATATTAACTAGGGTTTTGGTCTGGTGGTCTACACGAACTCACCGTCTGAGAAATCACTCTCAACTGAGTAAAATTCAATCATTCAGAACCTTCTTATGCATAATACACAACACACCTATAATCTCGATCACCATTGATCTCACACATTTCTCCGCTTCCCTCCTATAGATCATCCCATCCTCTCTTGTGACCGAGTTGACTCTGGAACGGCCATTGTCTTGGTTTAGGCCGGAGTCATACAGATTAATCTCTCGAACTTAAAGCACTCCCTTCTTGCAGTGCATCTGTGTGAGGTTGAGCATTTGCTCGGTTCAAGGAGTCTCCACACGGTCATCTCCTCAATTCCGTAAAAACCAGCAAATCGTTTTCCCCCATCTACATATTGGAGACCACAGTGGGAGATCATTCTCTCGATTGCAATCTCAGTATTCACAAAGATGGCTGGTCTTAGGTCTGGGTTAGTTACAGGTTCCAACACAAATGATGCTAGCACTAGCAACAATAACAATGAGGATATCCCGGAAACCATTCCGGCCTAACACTGACGGTGGTGATGTTATTCCTCCTCACTCTAACATGTAAGGTCACCCCTTGTTCAGCCGACACCTTGAGGAAGTCAGGGGGAATACACCACCTACCATGGCTGATCTCATCAAGGTGAAAGAGACTCTTGCAAAGAATCAAACTGACATGGATGCAACACAAAAGGAGCTATTCAATTATCTCAAGACTCTCACTGACAAGATGTCATAGAAGACTCAAGGAAAAGGAAAAGAAAAGGAAACATCCTCAGATGCTGATCCTGAAGTAGTTCCAATTCAGACAATGGATGACAGCGAAGTCCACAAAGCTTCAGACGATCCATCAGCGAAGGAATCATCAAATTTCATTACTCGGGAAAATTTGGAACGCCTCTTGGAGAACAGTGGAAAAGACAAGACGTCATATATCCATCATCACCAACCTCCATACCCTGCTGCTACGCAAAGGATTCCTCTTCCAAAAGGTTATACCTATCCAACCTTCACTTTATATGACGGAATAGGCAATGTTCGGGAGCATGTTTCTCCGTTCCTGGAATCCTAGGGCGAACATGAGCATAACCATGTTGTTCGCCTCAAAGAATTTTCAAAATCCTTAAAAGGCAGGGTATACACCTGGTACAACAACATCGCACCAGGAACTATCAACAATTGGGGAAAAATGATTAACGCCTTCTACAGAAAGTAGTTCTTTGTGTCAGAGCAGGTTACTCTCTCTGATTTTGGAAGAATGTTTCAGAGGAACAATGAACATCCCAATGACTATGTGAAAATATTCAGAGTCCAGGCCCTGGACTGTCATGATCCAAACATCAAAGAGCAACAACTTATAGACTTGTGTATCAACGGCATGATCCAGGTCTACAGAGCTAAACTGGAAAATCTCCGGTTCCAGACCTTTTCAGAACTTCATGAAGCAGCTAAGAGATCAACAACTACCGCACCTGCTTTACTGGAGAGAACTAAAGCTACAAAATCTTAAGAACCACGAGAAACTCGAAGTAGCAAATGTTTGATTAACAAACAGTACAGTCTCCTACCTTCCACAAACGTTGTTGCAGAAGGGAGCAAACGAAAAGCCGATCCACAACGCAAGCATACTTTCACAGCTCCTTCAAAAGCACAAAGGAAGGATAATCAAACTAGGAATGCACAAGCTCCAACCCAACACAGAAGATGATCAAGCAGAAGCTGACTTCCCTTTTCCCATTGAAAAGGTGATCAAATTGTTAGAAGTATGGATCCAGGATGGTGCAATCAAGTTTCCATATGTCAGGAAAGAACCAACTGAAGAAAAATGGAGAATCCTAGGTACCGTCACCTTCATAGATTCATCAATCATCCAACAAGTAACTGCAATATTTTGAAGCACATCTTCAAAGAGAAGGTTGATCCACAATAGCTTTAATTGGGTACTGAAGGAGTAGAATCCTCTCCAAATCATAACGTTTACACTCTCCGAACAACCAGTCAAAGAAGCAGTTGATCGATCATATCTGTGAATTACTTTATCTGTCTAAGGTACAAAGGAAAGACATGTTCAAAACTGAATTACATTGTGTCAGACACCTGTCTATCCCGGAAATACTCCTTGAACCTTCATCCACAGACAAGGAGATGCACGACTGGGGACTGCTTACCATGGTCCATCTCAAAGAAAATGAATTCAGAAGAATGTTGATCGATGTTGACGCCACCATCAACATCATTCCACTGAAAACCCTCAGAGTCACAGGAATCACTCGACAAGAAGTTACTCGTGATCTCATCTCTATCAGAGACCTTGAAGGAACGCTCGGAAACACTTATGGCTACATCACTCTCAAAGTGAACATAAGTTTAACCTGGGAAGAAACCAAGTTTCAGATAATCAGGAAGATCCAGGATATGACATGTTCTTCAGACGAGCTTGGATCCACGCTGAGAAGATGGCTACTGACAAAGCGCCTTTGGTTGCACATCTCTCCAACGAAGAAATTTCTGATCTAGAAGATTTGACGGACATTCCATCATCATAGTACTTAGAGGAATTTCAAACTTTGACGAGGTTGAAGAAAGAACCTGCAAAAGATGCATAGACATTCATCAAGAAGTTCCTCACTCAGGCAAGTCTCATTCCATGTCTATGTCATTTATTTCCTCACATGCTATCCTACATGGGGACTTAATTCTGCTAGCAACTATGCAAGATGTTATGAATGGTAGCTTCACCGCATTAGCATTTTACCAAGTGGTTGAATCTGAAGTTTCTCCGAATCAAGCACTGAAACATTCATTACTGAGATGATGTCCAAACATGGCAAAGAAAACTTTGGGCGTATCTCCTGCAAGTCCATGTGTTCCACAAAATCAGAAAGCTATGATGTCTGCACAAGTGTCGAATCCCACTACCGCAACGAAAGGTATGCTGAATCAACAGAAGATACTCCAGGGCCGAGATGATCAAACCCCTAAGACATTAGATACTTAAGGAATGTACGCTTCAACGCTAAAGCATATAAGAAGAATTGTACTCCCAATAAAAGAGTACACCTTCGATAATGGCGCATCTGGCTTCAGCAAAAATATCTCGACGATGACACAATGATTCAACACCAGCGCAATCAAAGTATAACTAAATTACAATCACTAATTCTTCATTATCCCATGATTAGACTTCTGAAGCAGATGCAATATCATTCATCCATGGATGACACAAACTCCTTCAACATACACTGGGGACTTAATCTTTTTGGAATTTGCAATCTGATGTGATTCCATGAAACTTCATCATCGAACCTCTCTACATCACAATCCTTGAACGACCAAGGAACTTTCTCTCCTCACATCCAGAATGGAGACTCCCGCTGTTATCTGCCACAACAACATCGATTCCCTGACAAAGCCACTTCACAGTAAAGTCATATTCAGGATAATTTGGTATGAAATCCTAGAACATCTTCATCTTATGAATTCTCGATTCACCAACTAGTTCGTGAATGTAAAAGGCTCACTGGATGAAGGAGCAAAGGCTATATCGATAATCATGGTACTATCCTTTTTCGGTCTCTAGAGAAACTCCAACCATAGTACCAGCATCAACAAGGATATGTGGAGGAACTCCGTTCATGGTCTCAGCATCAACAATAATTTCTGGAGATATTTAAACCGTGATCTAGAATCAATAACAGTCTCAAGAGGAACATCCTCATGACAGGGCTTCATCAATTAACCATTCTCTGAAGTATTGCTCAACCAAGCAAACTTCTCCAAGCACTAATGATTCATATCAAGATGTATAAACCTGATGACATGCTCACATGAAAGTCTTCCCAAAGATTGCACGACTTGTGGGAACAATCCAAAGTCTTCTACAAGATGTTCTCATCACCTCTACAAATGAGATACAACACACTTCAGGCCATGGGTTTACAAAAACGTACTAATGGTCGAGGAATGGGACAATGCTTCCTCAACAAAAGATGTTCGTCTATGTCTCTTCTATAACATATCAAAAGGGCACCTCAATCGGAAATACGAGATGAAAGATATGGCCTTTACCGCCAGGTCTATGATATCTGAAAAATTTATACGGGATTACAAATCACAAATGTGCACGCTTCTTTGGATGACCTCTAAAACTCCAAATTGAGTGATTCTTTTCTCATGTGATAAATCAGTCTCTTATCTTCAAAATTTGGGATCAAGCATCAAATTCCAACATCATATGAGGTTCCTATAGCTTCCAGATCATACAACATGCAGGCAGCAATTCTTGGACGGGATTCATAACTTCCACAGTCGATCGGTGTCCACCAGGCCTTTCCATCAAGTCCTTCATCAAGTTACCTCCAACTTCGACCACCTAGGTCTTTGCATCAATTTTTCTACCCGCGTCCTCTATCTAGGTCTTGCCGGAAGAAGGGAAAACGAAAGGCAGAGATTTAACAAAATACTGGGGACTGACGGTCCACTGATCATGATGATCAGTTTCACAGTCCAAGACCCGTGGAACCAGACTCTCATGTGCTAATCATTCATCATAAAAGTAATGCTACCACCAGGACATGCAACCATGGTCATTACATCATCCCCTCTTGAGAGCAATCTCAGTTATGGTCCCGTGACCAGGGTTTCAGAAGTGATGTTTCTACGACTAATAGAAACAAGATGGCACTTCAAGCACCATGCTCATGTATCAATCAAGGGGTCCTGATCTAAAATAAATAAATGAAATTAAAATCCTTCACCAACCTTTCCATACACAAGCGAACGGCCTAAAGACACAACATGAGTGTTTTACAACAAGCTCGCCTGAGATGATTTTATAATGTCACGCACAAAGCAGATAGCTGGGAGAAATTGGTGAATAATCTAGGTATGGATCATATACCATTCTCTTTGTATGGATGTCCTCTACAACATATCCAAAACTCATAGCAATTGGAGAAATGAGCAAAACGATGTGGCGAAAACATTGGACTACATACCAGCTGAAAAATTTCTGGAAGTCTCCTGGAAGTTTACTGTTTCGTCAATTTCGGCCCTTAAACGTGCTCAAAATATGAAAATATCCTTTGCTAAAGCTTGGAAATTTTCTGAGGATGAAGAAATATGGGTGATCACGAAAATCCGACATCGGACGAAGATTCTACAGCATTTTCACTGAAGACCTGACTTCTGAATTTTCTGATGAAAAATTACGTCGAAATTCTTCATTCATCTACATCTGAATCAAAAGCTACTCCTTCCGCGCGAGATCATACTTCATCGTCAGCCGCTAGTCTCGTTTGTTGAAGCCGGTGGTGTTTTGCTGATAAGCTGCAAGCCTTTCATCTTCAACTTTACTTCTCAGTAATAACTCATCTCGTCCCTACTTCTCTTCTGCATCCACTAAGGCTAAGAAAGCGTTTATTCCACCATGGACGACTCCCAGATGATCGAGAGACATACAATGCATCATCTTTCCAGCGTCTCTGAAAGGTTGATTCACCTCGTCATGAACATCTGCAGAAGTCTTCATCTTTGACTTGATATTTCTGGAGCGTTCCCCGGAAGGGCCAGAAGAGTGGTTGTAACCAGAAGTCATCACTATCTGAGGCGAAATACATGGAGTCATGGATATACCCATAACAAACGCGTAACAAAATGGTAACAGTCCAACTCTTACCTATTTACAATTTCACTAGCTGTAGTGTTTATAACGTCATAATTTTGAAAACTTGCTCGTTCGCTCAAACCTGCAAAGACGAGAAAAATTCATTATTCAAAATCATGACTTGATTTTCATAAAACCGTGAACAACCCACGTGAATTTTAACATCCACTGGTTTTTCAAAAACTAGACAGATGTCCATTCTACAATTGTGAAAACTCACATACAAACATTATTTCATCATGTATAATGGTCTACTTTCAACAGTTGTTTACAGAATATATAAATATTTAACGTGAAACTCACGTAAATTTGAAAAACATATCTATATATTTTTGTTCCCTCGCACGAGCATCTGTCTTTGAAGCGAGAGTATATTTTCAAAGATTTATGAAAGCTCGAAGATAATTTTTTTCATGAAAGCTCATAAACAAAATTTTATTACTAAGAGACACACGTCTATTTATAAAAAAAAAAAACTTTTCTCTCATACTAGCATCCACCTTTGAAATGAGAGTTTATTCCACTTTGTGAAATCTCACATATTTAAAAAAAATAAACTTTTCTCTCATACGAGCATCTGTTTTTGAATCGAGAGTTTAGTCCACTTTTTGAAATCTCACATATTTAAAAAAATAAATTTTTGATTTTCGTGAAAGCTCATTGACAAAATTTTATATCATCAGACTGAGGTCTATTTTGTTTGTTCCTTAAACTAACAAACGAGCGAGCGTCTGTTCATAAGACAATGATTTCTTTTCATGGGCCCGGACCCGTGAATCCTAAATCGACCAAGGTCCCATCACCAAATCAGCAGTGCAACACCAATTTGATGCTCTATCATGATACTGGGATCTTTGTTCAAGCCATGGTTCGTTCGCGCAATCGAAAATCCGGTAACAGTCTATCTTACGACTAAGTTCAATTACTAATTTCGTCTGTAACTAGAAAATCACCATCCAGTGCTGACTGAGGAACATGATTGTCCCTCACTAAGCAGGGGACTTAATGTAGATGGTGGATTTTCGACAAAGGCTAAAATCGTAAAACCATAATTTTACATATTTCTGATCCAACAATCAGATGATTATTTAGGCTCATGTCTATTATCGAAGCATGAAAGCTCATGCCACAAGTCTCTGACTGAGTATACTTCTCTCAGAGCATACATGAATATGCAGTCTCCCAACTGAGGCAACGACATATTTCATGAATACTGAGCAATTTCAGTAATCACTTTTATATAGAATCGAACGATTGGACGGCTCCTAGACAACTTGCCTGCTAGTATATAGCGATAACGTCTTCAGGATGTAACAAAGTTTTCCCTGACTATATAAAAGACATGTCTATAGAATCTTAATGATTGGACGGCTCCTACACAGCTTTCCTGCTAGTTAGAGCAATAACATCTTCAGGATGCAACAAGGTTTTCCATGAATATATAAAAGAGATATGACATTTTAACAAGCTCATATCTCTCAATTCTCAAATAATTAATGCTCCTAGACAGGATTCCTGCTAGTATAGAGCCATCAATTAATTATCTCTAATCGTTAACTGAATATTCAACAATATTCTACGATTCTTCATAATATTTCATCACTTCAATTTGTGGTTCTTCCCAGCAGAATTCCACGGGTTAGTGATAAATATTCAATGAACGGGCATCTGAGCAGCTCTCGAGTAAGCCCTGACCAAAATGGTGCAAATGTACTCAGCAATAATGCACAAACGATCATTCCAAAACACGAGGGAACGATGGACCTATGAAAATAGGAAGAAAATAATAAATAATAAAATATTAATCGAGACGATGGGAGACTGGGCCCACCGTCCGGTCGGTCGTGCCGTGGCCTGTCCCACACCCAATTTTATATTTTATTATTTTCCCTGATCTCATGAAAACCTCTTCATTTGAACAAATATCCTTCGTTTCATGAAAAAACTCCTTGAATTCATGAAATTTCCATCAAGTCAAAGAAATAATAAAAATTAGGAAAGGTGTCCTAGGACCGAGCTCACTAGCCGGCCGGCCATGCCCTAGCTGTGGCCGGTCCCATACTTCATGGTTCCTTATTATTTTTATTATTTCCCTCATCCCATGAAAATTCCCTGATTTCATGATATTTCCTTAAACCCATGAAAAATAATATAAAATTAGGGAAATCCGGGGGGGGGGGGGGGGGGGGGGGGACCGGGCCCTAGCCGGCCGGTCGTGCCCTAGCCGGTCCCACACGCCCCTTATTTTGTTATAATTATTTTTTATGTTTCCCTTATCCCATGAAAACTCCTTGATTTCAACAAATTCCTTGGTTTCAACAAACTCCTTGATTTTATGATATTTCCCTATAATCATGAAAAATATTGTAAAATTAGGAAGAATACCCTGGGACCGGGATTTTTGGCCGTCCGGCCATGCCTTGGCCATATCCGGTCCCACACTTCATGATTCCTTCATTTTTTATTATTATTTTCCTTCATCTCATGAAGTTTTCACGGTTTCAGCAAAAATCTCTGATTTCTTCATATTTTCTCAAAATGTTGTTCAAACGCACACCAGAAAATATCAAAATTCTCAGGACTGAGACGCGGACACTATAGTGATGCGAGCACGTTACCTTGGCTGACCAAGGTTGGCTCTTACGCTTGCAAGGAGCCGGTCCCATATACTTTTCATGATTTGACCTAATTTGCACAATTGCACGTATTAGGTCCAAAACTCTTCCAAACAACTTGGAACTTCATAAAATGATCAACAGACGATCCCATGACCAACCAAGGCCGGTTTCATGATTCATTGGTCGGTCTTTCATCTCTTCATAGTTAGGTTTTAACACCTAATGCTGAAATAAGCATTATTTTTCAGCAACAAATGATTAAACCAACATTTAATCATCCTTTCAACAACTGTTCTTCAAGAGACTTTAATATTTTGCTCACCTCAGCATCTGGGCGCTACATAGTCGATTCATCATCCCATGTAGTCGGTCCCTCCTTCATTTCATAAATGATTTTCAATAAATCATCAATTCAACAATTGATCAAAATTAGGGTTTTGAGTTCAAGGTTCATAATTCCCAAATTCAAACACCAAATTTTATGTTGATCCCATGATCAACACTCTAATTAATTATACTTGGTTTTGTCTCCAGTATTTTAATTTAATATTTATTTAGTCATGCTACCAATACTTCATCAAATGTGCAACATTTGCTCAGACGAGCAATATTTGCTCAGACTAAGGAATATTGGTTCAACTATAAATATTCCACAATTCATCAAATGAGCAACATTTTCTCAGATGAACAATATTTGTTCGTACTGATGAATATTGGTTCAACTATCAATATTCAATAATTCATCAAATGAGCAACATTTGCTCAGACGAGGAATATTTGCTTAGTCCATGAATATTGGTTCAACTATCAATATTCAATGTTTGCTCAGTCCATGAATATTGGTTCAACTATCAATATTCAATATTTGTTCAGTCCATGAATATTGATTATCAACATTCAACAATTTATCAAACGAGCAACATTTGCTCATACGAGCAATATTTGTTCACCTTAACAACCAACATAATTATACCTCTGTCTCAACAGACATGTTCAATTCATGAGTCTCAGAACATTTGCAAAGTTACGTTCAACTCAGCAACACAAGGACTCATCGTCCCATAAAGTCAGCAACTGACTCCACAATCACGAAATGTCAATTGTGTCACATGGGGGGATATTAACTAGGGTTTTGATCTGGAGGTATACGACACGTGTGTTCATACACATGATGAGAATGTGGGAAAGTCGTGCAATCAGTTGGAGGAGGTAGCGAAGTAGTGGGTGGAAATTTAACCAAGTCTCCGCATGATGAGCAACTGGTTTGTACACGATTTTCACTTCCCCACTCTTTGACTCCATCAACTGTCACACTTCATGGGATCATGATGTTTTCAATTCAGCAATATAAAAGGCCTCTGAATCATGATTGAAAAAAAACGACATTCGTCTAGATAAGAATTTCTCGACAAGTTCACACAGATAATCTTTCGTCTACACGAACTCATCGTCTGAGCAATCACTCTCATCTGAGTAAATTCAATCATTCAGAACCTTCTTACGCAGAAGACACAACACACCTATAATCTCGATCACCATTGATCTCACACATTTCTCCGCTTCCCTCCTACAGATCGGCCCATCCTCTCTTGTGACCGAATTGACTCTGGAACAGCCATTGTCTTGGTTTAGTCCGGAGTCCTACATATTAATCTCTCGAACTTAAAGCACTCCCTTCTTGCAGTGCATCTTTGTGAGGTTGAGAATTTGCTCGGTTCAAGGAGTTCTCTACATGGTCATTTCCTCAATTCCGCAAAAACCAGCAAATCGTTTTTCCCCATATACACCTGGTATCTCCCTCTTTGTTGGAATCGATGTCATTGTTCTCATGGTCGTACATATCGAAGATCGGTATCAATTAGAGACATATTTAAGTACTGATTTTCTATGACAATATCTTCTTTGACAATATCCGCATTCGTTGTTGGTTGGTGGACCCGGGAAAGCGTATAAAATTGAAGCGAAATGAAACGGGCCTACAGTAATACCGCAAGTGCACGGTCGTCGGTTGTAGCTCGTGCAAGTACGGGTCGATCCACAGAGACTGGGTGTGTTTTGTAGTTTCTAGCTATTTTGGGTTCTAAATTGCTATTGGGCTTTTGAGTTAAGGTGATAACAATGGGCTATGGGCTTTGGTACCAATGAGTTTTGAGTACCAATGAAGTGAACTGATCCTTTGTACTCAAGTGGTCTGGGCTCAATATTCTTGAAGTGAACTGAGCCTTGGGCTCAGTTGGATGGGCCTCAGGTTAAGCTAGGCTTTTGGTTTACACCTGAACTTGGCCTTTCCTTGGAAATGAGATGAACTGAGCTTGGTAATGAAGTGGGCTTTGGTTGACTCAACAGTGGACTGGGCCTTTGGCCTTACAATGAGCTGGTCCTTTGCAAAACAGAATGCAATTAAGAGACAATGGCCAAGCCAGGGCAGTAAGCTAACAAGCCAAGACAGCGGCTCTAATGAGGCAAAGGAAGCTAGAGAAGACAATGCTATTTACAATGCAATGCTATTTACAGTGAAATGAAAACAGAAAAGAAACAGAGAAAGAAAACAGATGAAGTGAATAAGAAAACAGTGAGACAAAAACACTAAAGTGACAGTGGTAAAGACAATGAAACAATGGAAGCATATACAATGGCAGTGAAATGGTGATTGTTAACAGTGGCAAAGTGCCAACGAAGCAAAGTAAGTTACAAAAGAAAGTGGTAAGAGAAAGGTGACAGTGAAGATGATGTGAAGCAATGGTATTGAAGTAAACCAAGGCTGTTGCCAAGGGCAGGGGAGATGGTGAAGCTAACAGTGATGACAATGCAAGGCCAAGGCAGTGGCTCTAGGCATACAAATGGAATGGAAAGAGAATTAGCTTGCTATGAGCACTAATTTCTCCCATTGCTCAATCAAAACAATGCATCCTAAGCATACAAATGGAATGGAAAGAGAATTAGCTTGCTATGAGCACTAATTTCTCCCATTGCTCAATCAAATCAGTGCACTGAGGTTTCTAGCCTAACATTCCACTAAACATGTATCACATAACAGGTACATTAACATTACATGGAACACAAACATCAACAGGAACATGCACTAGGAGAATTGAATAAACTAAACATCACAGTGAACTAACATTAAACACAAAACTAAATTGAAATTAGAAACAAACAGAAATTATAAGAACATAAACTAAATGAACATGGAATTAAACATGAAATGAAACAGAAATTGAAAATTAACTAAAATTGATTTGAAACTGAATTTGAACATTAACAGAACTAAGTTCTGGACACTGGCTATTCCAGCATATCCTCTCACACACACCCTCCAGTTCTATTTATACCCAAAACATCAAATTAGGGTTATCACCCATTTTCCCAAAATCCCAAAATAAAACAGTACAATTAGGTTTACTGTTTTTCTAATGTCATGGGTCTAATTGAGCCCATTTCCCTACTCTAATCCTCTCCTGGTACGGTCCCAACATGAATTAGGGTTTCTAGAGAAACCCCCAAATTACAGAGAAATTAGGGTTAGTGATACTCACCCAAATCGAGGAAATTTCTTCCATGTAGTCTCGACCCATGCTTCCTCTGACCTTCCTGCTCTTCTCGGCTGCTTCAATTTCTGTCTCTAACCTCACCTATTTCATCAACTTCTAAACTAGGGTTGTCGGGTTGAGAAGTTGATGTAATAGATGGCTAGAGAAGAAGGGGACGTGATGGTGGTATCTGCTACGGTCGGGGAAGAAGTGATGGTGGTGGAGAAGGCGAGGTAGTGACAGTTTGCAGAGACAGGGCATGGAGGTGGTGGTGGTTCTGAAACTGATTTTGGGAGAAGGGGAAGAAGCTCGACTGTTTTGGGAGAAAGGAAGTGTTTGTTTGGGTATAGGGTATCGGGTTCTACGGTGTGAAGCGGGGACATCAAGTGGTGATGTTTTGTGAGATGGGCCGTGGGATGTGAAAATGATGGATTGATCGGATGGCTCCAAGTGAAGAGACTGGTAGCGACCGTCGGATGCCTTGATATAACGAAGTTAACGGCGAAGATCGAGGTTAGGTGCTGTAGTGTTTAGCGGAAGTATCGATATTTGATGCACATGCATAGGAGCGACCGTAGGATTCAAATGCAATCTAATCTGAAGGCTTGGAATTTAAGCACTATGGTGTTTGACAAGAACCTCGGATTTTGATCCACTCTACTGAAGAGACCATTGGATTTCGATGTAATCCCATCTAACGGCTGAGAATGGAGGCGGGTATGGATATAGAAAATGGGTTTGGGTAAGGGTTTTGGGCCTTGGGTATGCCAAGCCCATATCTTCTTTAAGCACAATTCTTCCTGTTTGAGCCCACTTCTAGCATTTTGGTCTTGTGCGCACCATTCTTCGCGGCTTCCTTGCGTAATTTCTTCCGGCTTTTCACCACTCTTCAGTTCTTTTCCGCTCCGCAAGTCATCCAGACTTTATTTATTACCTAAAAATGCAAAATTAAGTAAGAAAAATATTTATTCTTGAAAACAATGAAAATACAGAATATGGGATAAAATATAGAATTAATGCACAAAAGATGAGTTAAATGCTAATAAAAAGGGACAAATATATACAATATTTGGCACTCATCATTGGTGACCTTTCATGAGTATGAAACGAAAAGGAATACAGAAAACAAAAGAAAAATAAATTGGGAGACATGGATTCTTCTAAGTTAAATCGTCTCCACCCTAACTGTAGAAAGGGTTAACATTTGTTTCAAACATAGTAACATACTTTTGAGTTTAGTTAGTGCCTAAAAAAAAGACTTTAGGGTTTATATTGTTCTCTTATGGAGAAAATTCATATGAATAGAACTGTATCAAGATTTTTATCACAACAATAATAAAGCTTGGAGGGATTAGTTTTGTTCAATTTAAAATGCACGGGAGGTTAATGAATACAGTACAAGATATATGATAAAGCATCTTGACATCAAGATCTAAAATTGACGATATGAATCCAGCGACTGTTAGCCGCGAGTTCATTTTCTGGTCACTCGGATGTGTGCGTGACATCACGACTCATCAACCAATATAAATTTGTGTGTGTGTGTGTGTATGTGTGTTTTTGTATTTTTCTCATCCATTAAGAAACCAAAATTATATCACTCTCACTTGGTATCATCCTTTTAATCGATCCTATGACCACTTGACAGGTGTAGAATATACATTGTTTTAATATCTATTGATTATTCTTTCTTTGCTATTTTTCTTGTAAATTATGTATTTTACGTGTGCTTTTAGTTTTATAGCTACTTTGGAGTCATACTGACCAAAATAAGAAGAAAGCATCCTAATTTAAGATAAAAGAGAAAAATGGGAATTTACATGCAAACACTATATGGAGCATAGCCAGGGTTAAGGGGAAACTCTTTTGGCGAAGTGTTAAAGGCATCCATCTTATGTTAAGGGGCTGCCAATTTGGGTATCCCTTATCCAGGAGATGTGTGTGACGTTAGTACCTACTACACCGTAACCCTACATCTCGAGAATCTCTCATTTCTCTCAATCATTATTCACCTGAATGAGATGAAGAAGGAAAAGTTGCGGAAGAAGCTGCGTATGCCGAAACTGAGACATTGGGAGGAAATCGAGAGACTGTTGGGACCTTAGTCCCACATTGGTTAGATAGGGCTTAATTGGGTAGTTTATAAGTCAATGGAATCCCTCATCTAGTCAACCAGTTTTCGAGTTGAGTTCTACCCATGGGCTTATGATGAGTTGGGGTCGGTATCCTAACATTTGGTATCAAAGTCAACCACCACGACCCATGCCCGCTCCATGGAAGGGGTGACTTATAGGATAGATTAAAGTGTATTAGAACCTATGTATTGGCGTAGTTGTCACAAGCATTGAATACTGGTAGGCGAGTGGAGCCGTCAGAAGAGAAAGGGCTATCGTCCGACCAGTGTCGATAGAGTGGGCAACGAGGACGTTTGGTCCGGAAGCGTGGTGGGATGTTGGGACCTTAGTCCCACATTGGTTATATAGGTCTTAATTGGGTAGTTTATAATTCAATGGGATCCCTCATCTATTCAAC
Organism: Papaver somniferum; assembly: GCF_003573695.1. Lineage (NCBI taxonomy): Eukaryota > Viridiplantae > Streptophyta > Magnoliopsida > Ranunculales > Papaveraceae > Papaver > Papaver somniferum. Next base: position 24,373,074 of record NC_039365.1, read on the forward strand.
CGATTTTTAAGTTGAGTTCTACCCATGGGCTTATGACGAGTTGGGGTCGGTATCCTAACAGAGACAGAGAGAAGAGCTGAGAGTTATAATCATCCTGATGCTGCTAAGAACATGAAAAGAAAAACTTGATGATTAAATTGGGAGTTTTAGAAGATAGGGTTTGAGAAGAAACAAAGGGGATCTGATTGTTAATCGAGTTCAAGAAAGATAGAATTACAGAGAAGAAATTGATGCTGCTGTCATGGATTTGAATCACCAATTATGTGCTTGAATTACAGAAGATGATTAGGATGATGCTATGTAATGATTGAGGGTGAAATTGAAGAACTGAAAGTGAAATTAGGGTTATGAAAATGGTGGAATTCTGTTGCTACACTTGTTCAAGAAGACAAGAACTAATATGGGTTTGCTGGAAATGAGTTGATAGAGAGTATTGTTGCTGCTCGAATCAAGAAAGAAGAAATTGAACCGAGAATGTTTATAAGACGGAGTTGGTGCTGTAATGGAATCAGAGATAGGAATGATGTTACAGTAGAGTGTTGCTGGTACTGCTGAGAGATGGGTAGTTGAAGATGTGAACATATGGAGGTCAAGACAAGGTGGTGGTGCTGAGCTAATGGGTGGTGGTTGTTTGTATTGATATTCTTGAGATAAAACAGGAATTGGTTGTGCTGAGTTGATGTTGCAGGTGCAGAAATTGAGCTAAAGGAATTGTGAATGAGAATGCATTATACAAGAATGAATGTTAGATGTATGCTAGGATTGAATTGTGCAGGGAAATAAGCCCGAAACAGGCCTGAAATCGGTCGAAATACAAACAGAATTCTGCCCAAATTTCTCCTCCGGCGAGTCGACTCGGTATCGGCGATAATCGATTCAGCTGAGTTCGATGATCGATCATTCTCTGTGACTCAGTGAGTAAGCTGAATCATCCTGACTAGGACAGCTGACTAGAAGCTAACTCACTCTCTGCCTTGACCCCCTGAGTAACGGATTGACCACATTGACCGTTAACTCTAACGGAATATTCCGTAGACGGCGACATAACTCATGTGACCGACGGTTACTTTTCCAGCCGGATTTCGGTGATCCTAAAGAGTTTTCCGATTACCAAAAATAACAGAATTTTGTGTGAACTTTTATCATGGGTGTGAAGACTTGGATTTGGAATTGGATGTAGAATTTGGCTTGAAATTTAATTTGGAAGAGAAGTGGAGGAATTTTACAAGGATAGGGACTTGGATATTGAATAGGAAAGGGATCCTAATCCTAAGAAGATTGCAAGCAAATTGAAGCCTTTAAATAGAGAAGTTCTCTACTTTTACATCTTTATACAACTTTTACACACATAACACTTGTGTTTTTGATTGTTTTCACATCTTTTGTTCTTTTAATTATTTGTGTGAATTTCAAAATTCTTTTTTAATTATTGGTGTGAATTTCAAAAACATGACTAGCTAATTTTCTTATTGATTGGGGATGAATTCCTAGTTCTTGACATGATTTGAGTTTTGTTTTAAATCTACTTTGAAGTTTTCACATGATTTTTGATTGTTTTTACTAATATTAAGGTTTATGCTTGATTGATAGATCGTTTAATCTAAATCTAGTGGTGGTTAGGAATACGTAATTGTTGAATAATTCACTACACAAGTAGAAAACACAAGACCTTGCGGAGGGATTCCATGGAACAATTGTGTGTAAAAACAACGTTAGAAAGTGTACCGAGCGAACCGAGTCTAACTACTAGTGTCAAACCTAAATTCATAAGTATTAACGCGTTCATAGAATCACATCTTGTAAGCGAACCTTGTTGAAGGGTGATTTAAGTTTAGGTTCTACCTGTCCTAGCTACACCAAATGACCTCACTTTACCAAGAATAGTAAGAGAGGGTGTTGTATTTCCATTGTACCTTGTCCTTCCTTATATATACTTTCCCAAAAGTCCCTCCTTTTATGTCATCATGAAACGTGTCATTACCTTCCTTAATTACTTCTAATACCATTCCTTAACATAACCTCCTCCTTATTCATTAATCCATTCCTTGTTCGTCTTTCTTTTTGGGTATATTCTCATTGGACTTGGGCCTAGTCCCCAAGTCCCCACGCCTCATTCTAGGCTTGCCTCTCCTTTTGGGGAATCCCAAACCCGTTAAGGGATATTATTTTTCATGTATCAACATTAGTCCCCTGACTATTGGGTCAATTGTTAGGATTTTCGAGTGCCCTCCTTTTTTATAAGGAGTCGAAGTGAGGATCCCCTTCCTCTTTATTTACTCAATGATCATAAGCGACGTTTGACCTTCCTTCATCGTGAAAACTTTCCCTCCTCTTTTCAGTTTTTGTCGGTTACCATTCCCTCTGCATAGCCGCCACGTTCATACCTTTGGGTTCCCTATATATGTTTGTTTTTCCCTTATCTTTCTTCTTCTTCTTTCCTTTTTAATATACACATATACTCGCCATGTCTAGCAGTTACACCAGTAGTTCTTCTGGAGAATCTGATGAGTCCGAAGGAGCTATGAGCGGAGCTACTGAGGGGACCGAATATTCGGGACAAAATAAAATTCTCTTGCCTCTTCCGGCGGATGGCATGTCATATACGAACGCGGAGTTCACTAGCGGACCCGATCTGAAGCGCGCGCTAAGGCTTAGGGAGCTCCGTTGAGGTAAACGTGTTTTTCCTCTTGTCGATTCTTTGTCCCTCGCCTTCTAAACCTTCATGTATTGCCTTATCCTTCCGCCCCTGGGTGGCTTATGCAACCCGAGTCGAGACTATGGATGCTTTCGCATTTAAAACGGTTCCGCGGATGTCCATTCATCGTGGTGACTACGATCTTCCCATTATCGATATCCACTCCAGGTTAAAAACCTATCCGGTATGGCCACACTGGTCATCCTATATACGTTCCAACCCTGGTCACGCGGCCACCCTTTGTAGGGCATGTATTGACGAAGCCATAAATTCATCTCTTAAACGGGAAGTGAAGAGATGTAGGCGCGACACAATACATATTTTTTGTTTCTAGGCTATTCCTGTTTACACTCTTCTTACGGCGTGGGGGGAAGAAACCGTCGTTCTAGAGGAAGTAGTCGCCCTTATAGGATTACCTATCCACGGCAGTCATTCGTATGACGGGGCGGCTGTTTATGGAGCGTTGGACGATGAAGACAAAGCATTGTGCACCTACATGTTGAATTGTAAAGACGCTTCCCGACATGAATTGGTGCGGAAGGATCAAATGCCATCAAAACAGGGAGAGGACAAGAAGTCTGCTGGCGCGTGCAAAAAGGGGGCGCCATCGTCCGTCGCGCAGGGGAAGAACAAATGGGTTGAAGAAAAGAAGACTCCTTCAATGCGCCCAATAGGCGAGGGACTGCTGACTAGATCTATTCGTGCATACGAAGCGATTCATGGATAATCGACTCCTTCAGCAGAGGCCAGTCCTGAGTGGGTCGCCAAGACGAACCGTCGCGCTTCCTTCCCTCTTTGGCTCAAGTATTGGGCTCCGCGGTAAGTAGATGGGAAAGTTCTTTCCCCCAAGCGGAAAGAGAAAAATCCTCGTGCGGAGTTGGCCGCTTTTATCCTATTTTGGACTTGTCATGATGTGTTCGATTACAGTCCCCAGGATACCATTAAGAGTGAGCTCGTTTGGATGGCAGTGTTGGTGTCTCACGGTATTTCTTTTCCACTTGCACTGATGTTCTTAGGCGGTTTTTATCTCCATATGGATTTGTTCTATCAAGACCTTCAGACAGTAGGCTCGTCTGACAAGACCAAGACTCACATACCATTTCTTTCATGTTAGCATGGTCTTCCCTCGTACGCCCTGATACTAATGAACTAGCGGTTCACTACGAGGAAGATGTTAGACAAGATGATAGATCGGTTAAGAAGGCTACAGTTGTTTACGGCTGCTCGCGGATGGCTCTTTGGAATCTCAAGGGGAACATTCCCAAGGGCGATATTGCCAAGCATTTGGACGTGGCTAAAGACTTCAAACCATTTCCTTATCAAGATGGTCGATCGGGTCCAGCTCATTATGACTTCACTGCGCCTTTTGACATAGAGCTAGACTCGACAAAGCTTTTGGCGGAGGCGGATTTTGATTTTGCAATGACCGTGTTGCCTGGTTATCTTCCTGGTTTCCATGCCGGCAAGTTTATCGACATGTCCTACAACCCTGATTGTGCAGCTCGGCAAGTTGGGTTTGATCAAGGGGTCCGTAGTAGGTTCCCCCATTGGAAAGCTCTGATATTGGGGATATCGTCGCCAGTTTCGATCGTTTCGTTTTCAAGGGGACAACACACCTGTCTGATCGAGGGATCAACTTTTCGTTCAAGCAGCCTGCCTCCGTGCGTCCTTTGGAAGTTATTGAAAGAGCTCATGAGTACCACGATTTCTTATGTCGTAGGGATTTGAATTTTCTTAATGCGAAGCGTATCCTCCTCGTGACCTATCTGTTCAAGACCTTCGAGCGCTTCATGCGTCCGTACGGATCAAACTTAATGATGTCGTAGCCGCTGCGCACCGTCTCGTTCCATCTAATAAAGGTCTCCCTTTGGAACCCTTGGTGACTTATTGGGATCCTCCTGAGGGTTATGAGCCCACAAGGCCAAAGAAGGATTCAAAATCGTTTTCCGATCGTAAGCCTCCGCAGATAGAAGTAAAACCATCTGCTAATCCTTTGGAATCACAGGTACTTATTATTTCCTTTGCTTTACGTTCGTATGTTGTTTATCGTCGCCCCCTTATTCTTTGATAAAATGAGTGGCGGGAATTACTGATGTATTTTCAAATGTTGTTGTAGATAGTGGTAAAAACTAGGTTCTTTCGAACTTGTGAAGGTAACTTTTTTTTTTAGATTTAATTAAATTGTAAAGAAAATAACAAAGTGATTGAAATATTTTTGGAGGAAACTGGGCTAAGGATTTCACTTTTCTACCATTTAAATTGATATTTCTAATATTTATTATGCAAATTTTTCCTTTAAAATAATTTTAATTATTGCTAAAACTGATTTTTTAAAATAATAACTGTAAGTTAAAAGCATGGAATATCAAAAACTCTAAGTCAAGCATAATCCATCAATCAAAATAACAATTATTTAATAAAAATCTTTGGAAAAATCCTATATACTCAAGGCAAATAATTAAATAAATTTAATTGCATAAATAATAAAAATAGAAATTACCAATTTTTTATTGGTGGAATTTCTTCCTCCGTCGCCCCAGAGAATAAGTTTAGCTCATCATGGTGTAATACATCTCAAAAGATTTTATTAATGCTCACAAGTTGATTACAAATGATGAAATAACAAGAAAATCAATTTATGACCGTCCTTTGCAACACACAAGAAACGTCTGAAAAGAACGGCACATGAGAAGTGCAGTTGACGCTGTTGTGAAATCACGGGAAAGGAATAGGGAATTGTCGCAGTTCAGCGACACTCCTCTACGACTTTCCTGGTTGGTCTTTGTTCTTCGTGTTCTTAGCTGAGCAGCAGCAGAACTCTTCTTGCTGTCGACCCTTTCCTTCGATTCTCTCGGCTCTAACTCTCTCCCAATGACTTGCTAACCCTTCCAAACTCTTTTGCCTTGTATTTATAGTGTTTTAGGACCAAAATATCCGACCATTACTTGCGTATATTCTCCATTTAATCCGTCATTGCTCGCTTCCCTTAGTTAACGATAATTTCCAATTATAACTTTGTCACACGTAAACTTTGATCCTGCACGCTCTATTAAGCCTTATACATGCCTCATAAGTCATCTAACTCCTCCAAAACACTTCCATGCACAATCAAAACACACACAACACCGTGTACAGGCCGTGTTCACTCCGTGTAGCTCTGTTTTGAGCTCGAGAATCAAATCGATATTTCCAGCCAATTCCGATCAAATTCGACACCCAAACTATCTTCCTTAGGCTAAATCACATCTTTCTGCCAAAATTCAGCCATTGAATCGACCTACCACTACTTCATTTCTTCGATCGAAAATTCTCCTGTGTGTGAACATTTTTCCCGCCAATTTTGAGAATTTGAATTGTTGAAGAAGGTGCCCCTTATCCTGGACTGGGTTGCGAATAGCAGATGCCTTGGGGGTGACCTGGGGGTGCCCCTTAGTAATTAGGTTACCCCTTATCCAAACTTCGGAGTCCGAATAACACGTGTCCTCCGGGTGCCAAAATCAACTTTTCGAGCCGAATTTTCTTAAAATATTTATTTCCAAAAAATACCTACAAATACATAAAATAACAAAATTAGTACAAAATCGAGTGCCAACAATATATAGTATTGAGAACAAATTGGACACAAAAATGTGTCTATCAATTACTTTCTCAGGAATCTCCCCATCCTAATCGCATGGGGTGGAAGGCCCCTTGTTATGTAATGGATGAGTATCTGAATAAGCCTGAGAGCGGTTGGACTGAGAAGAGCCTTGCTAAGTGGGCTAAGCGAGAGGAAGCTAAGTTGTCTGACCCGCTCCATTGTTCTTCTGCTAACATCTCATCGTTACAGCCTCGGCAGGGTCATTGGAGAAGCGCGTCACAGCCTCCTGGGATTTTGAGTAGCAACCCGACTCCCTCGTTTGTAGACCAGTTGAGGTACCTTGGGGTCAGACTTCCTAGGGGGACTGGTTGGGTGTCTTCACGCTTTCACGTATCGTCCATTCATCCTCTTCGGACTGAGACTGTACGTGTTAGGGGCGAACCTCCGGTGTCTCCTAGTGCAATTCTGCAATCAATGAGCCCATATGGGTCTAGCCGTTCAGTTTTTGGTGGGTCCTCATCCCACGTGGCACTAACCGTTAATGATCCTGCGGGTAACCTCTTATTTAATACGTGTCTTCATTCTTATCATTCTTATTTCCTCCCTCTTTCCCTTTCCCTCTCCCTTTTTTTTGATAAATCTAATTCGTCTTCGCAATGGTGCTCATCTCTCGTTTTTCAGGATCCACTAGTGATTCTGAGTCGTATTCTAGCTCTTTCGCGTCTCGTCCTGAGCCTACTGATATTCCGCCCGATTTGTCGATTCCTGAGGTTAGTCCTTTATCCTTCTGCTCCTCTTTTTTTTTGTGTTTTCTTGTATTTTTTTTATGCTAAAGCTTCATCATTGGCGTTAGAATATGGGTAAGAAGCGTAAGGAGACTGTTAAGCCTGATATGGACGGCACGCGGCGCGTAGTCCCCAGTGGCAACGGGTCCTCCAAACGTGCTCGGATGGATGGTAGAGGCTCCTCTGCTCCTTCGGAGAAGCAGACTGATGTTCCTATTTCTGACATACCAGCTATCCCCGTTGTGCCAGAAAACTCCGATGATGTGCATCTTCGTTTCCCTTTGGTGGTAAGTGCTGCCGAGGCTGGAGTAGATCCTGCCACTCACACCCTTGTTCACGGATTTTGAGTTCCAACCATTTTTGCCGCTGCTTATAGAGATATTATGGAGCGTGGTGGTGGTCACATGGCGAAGGAGGGTCTTCTGGACGTTTGCATTATGTGCTATATGACTAGGAATCTCTTGGAAGTCGCCTACCCACCATGCGTGTACGGGATGATCCTGTTTGCGATGCAACAATGCGTGGCTGGGAGACTGCCATGCATCCCGCGATCAACGTTCAGTTTCCCATAACGTGGTTGGAAGAATTTTTGGCAAAGGTGAAGAGTCATAATGACCCTCGCGACCGGCTTACGAGTCAAATTTCTAATCTAGAGTAGGAGCTGGAGAAGCGTTCTGAGGTGACTGCTAGTAATAAAGAGGTGTTGAATCTATTTCTTGCTGATGTTGGGGTAGCCATCGATGAGGTGCTACGAGTCGAGACTGCAGAGGCAACAGTTCGCGCGGAACTTGAGGAAAAGCAGCAGGAGTTGGCTAAGATTTAGCCTGTTTAAAGAGCTTCCTCTTTGTGTTGTCTTTCCCTTTGTCTTCCTTTGGTTATGTTGGACCTTTGTCTTCTAGATGATGTATTTGTTGTTTTTTTTTATTTATTTTTTATTGTGGGATATTAGTATGGTGTTTGATTAATTATTAGTTTGATATTAGTGTTTTTCATTATTCTTGGCTTCATGATGCGTCGCCTGTGCATAATTCTCTTCTTTTGTTCTTCGGAGATACATAGGGTTGGGTGGGCGTTGATTTAACACGCCTACTCCCCATTTTTTTTTGTGAGAAGCATGCGGTGGGATGGGCAGGCGTTGGTGGAACACGCTTATTCCTCTTTCTTCGCGCCTACTCCTTCCCCCCCCTTTTTTTTTGAGAAGGGTGGTGAGGGATGGGGGGGGGGGGGGGGGGGCGTTAATTGAATGCGCCTACTCCCTCCCCCTATTTTTTCTATGAGAAGGGTGTGGTGGAATGGGTGTGAGTTGATTGAACGCGCCTACTCCCTCCCCCTCTTTTTTTTTGTTATGAGAAGGGTGCGGTGGGATGGGTGTTGATTGAACGCGCATACTCCCTCCCTCTTTTTTTTGTTATGTGAAGAGTGTGGTGGGATGGGCGTTGGTGAAACACTCCTATTCGTCAGCTGACTAGGTGCCTTTGGCATTCCCGCATCCTTTCGGAGATTTATCAGCCGATCAGTCGGGTGCTTTTGGAATTTCCGTGGTCTTTTGTAGATTCGTCAGTTGATCAGGCGCCTTTAGCGTTCCTGAGACTTTTGTAAATTTGTCAGTCGCAGGCGCCTTTGGCATTCTTGTGACCTTTTGTGGATTTCTCAGTCGATCAGGCGACTTTGGAATTCCTGAGACCTTTTGTAGATTCGTCAGTCAATCAGGCGCCTTTGGCATTCCTAAGACCTTTTGTAGATTTGTCAGTCGATCAGGCTCCTTTGGCTTTCCTGAGACTTTTTGTAGATTTGTTAGTCGATCAGGAGCCCTTGGCATTCTTGAGACCTTTTGTAGATTTGTCAGTCAATCAGGCGCCCTTGGTATTCCTGAGACCTTTGTAGATTTTTCAGTCGATCAGGCGCTTTTGGCATTCCTGAGACCTTTTGTAGATTTGTCAGTCGATCAGGCGCCCTTGGCATTCCTGAGACCTTTTGTAGATTTTTCAGTCGATCAGGCGCCCTTGGCATTCCTGATACCTTTTGTATATTTGTCAGTCGATCAGGCGCCCTTGGCATTCCTGAGACCTTTTGTGGATTTGTCAATCGATCAGGCGCCCTTGGCATTCCTGAGACCTTTTGTGGATTTGTCAGTCAATCAGGCGCCCTTGGCATTCCTGAGACCTTTTGTGGATTTGTCAATCGATCAGGCGCCCTTGGCATTCCTGAGACCTTTTGTGGATTTGTCAGTCAATCAGGCGCCCTTGGAATTCCTGGTACCTTTTGTAGATTTGTCAGTCAATCGGGTGCCCTTGGCATTCCTAAGACCTTTTTTAGATTTTCCAGTCAATCAGAATCCTTTGGCATTCCTAAGACCTTTTGTAGACTTGTTAGTCAATCAGGCGCCTCTGGCATCCCTGTGACCTTTTCTCATCGTATTTCCCATGGATTTCAAAACGAGAAATTGTTCTTACCATGGAAGGGGTTGTTTACAATTTGTGGTCTTATCATTCATATTCTTCCTCTCTTCCTCCTTTTTTCTTTCGAATCAGTGGAGGGGGGAAATGGTCGTGCTCGATCGTCTGCTTAGTTGCCTCAAGTTCCTTAGAGGCACGCTTGCGTTCAAATATACTCCTTATATCAAAACATTCTTTTGTTGGGTGTCCCAACCTTCGATGATAGTGATAGTACTTGGCCGAGTTCTTATCCATTTTGTTGACGTCTACTACCGTTGGAGGTAGCTGGATTTACTTTCCAGTAACCCACTGATTTGGTAATTCGACTGCGCGCTCCTTACTGCAAGGAAGAGGGGGTGGTGGGTTTGAGTCGCGTCTAGTCTCTCTGTTTCTTCCCTGGCTCCTACCATCAGTTTGGAATTGGTACCTCTTCTCTCTATTAGTGTTGGGCCTTACATTGCGCGATGCCTCAGATACGTGTTGACTATGTGGCGCCAAGTTGGGTATATGGGTGTTTCTTATATGCAATCGACGATCTTCTTGGACGTTTCTTCTAGCCAACGAAGGTATGGAATCTGAAATTGATCAAAATTCCCTTGAAATCTGGGATCATTCCTCGTACACAAATCTCGACGAGCGTTTCCTCGTTGATGTCTTCGTGACAGTCTAGTGACAAGCGCCGGAACCGTAAGATGTACTTTCCTATTTCTTCCCATATCCGCTGTCCGTTCTTACTCAAATCTATCGTCGTGATTTTCTTTTTGGCTGAATAGAATTTCCGAAGAAAGAGTATCATGGACATAGTTTGCCAGGGGTCCACGCTTTCTGCTTTTAAGTTATTATACCAGGTGAATGTTGTGCCCATGAGTAATTTGGGAAATTCTTTTAAGCACAACTTTCTGTCGGAGGCTTTATCATTCATTGCTGATAGGAATCGGCTGAGATGTTGTCGCATGTTCCCTTGTCTATCATATACTTTAAATTTTGGAGAAGTGTAGTCCTCAGAGTATTGGTATTCTTGGATGTTCGCTGGGTATGGACTACTTACACGACAGTGATTGTCTTGTTTTACCACATGATAATTCTGCTCCAAGTATTTTTCCATTTCTTCCTGTCACATCGCTGTTGTCTTGCCGCTCTTGTGTTCTTCGCCTTTTGTCATTTCTTCGGGAGTGTCTTGTCCTGATATTACCGCTTGTGTTATCCAGTTTTCAAGCTCCTGCCTTCTGCATGAGCGCTCATCCAGTTCCTTTTGCATGTTTTGCATAGTTGGTGACATTGGTTTCGGTAATTGGTTTACTCGCGTGTTCTTCCCTTGCATTGCTATTATTTCTCTATTTTGGGATCCATGACCCGCCAGTTGTTTGATGATACCTTGGATCGGTGTTTTTTCCTCGCTATCTTCGTATTCTATTGTTACTTCCTCCAAGTTGATGGGTCGGTTGGTCACTTGGTTTTTTTCTGCACCAGAGTTAGCTCCTCCTGGGTGTGTCATGGTGAGCTAGGAACGAGCCTCCCACTGTGGTCGCCAAATGTTGAAGGGTGATTTCAGTTTAGGTTCTACCCGTCCTAGATACACCAAATGACCTCACTTTACCAAGAATAGTAAGAGAGAGAGTTGCCTTTCCACTGTACCTTGTCATTCCTTATATAGACTTTCCCAAAAGTCCCTCCTTTTATGTCATCATGACACGTGTCATAAACTTCCTTAATTAGTTCTAATGCCATTTCTTAACATAACCTCTTCCTTATTCATTAATCCCATTAATCCCTTCCTTGTCCTTCTTTCTTTATGGGTATTTTCTCATTGGACTTGGGCCTAGTCCCCACGCCTCATTCTAGGCTTGCCTCTCCTTTTTGGGCATCCCAAACTCGTTAAGGGATATTATTTTTCATGTATCAACAAACCTCAAGGTGGTTCTTTTGAATAGAATATGATAACTAAGCGAACCTATTATTCAGTGAAACAAGGAACTTTGGGGTTAGCTAAGCGAACCTTTTAACCTACGGTTGATGAAAATCAGTGTCTAATAGAAAGTAAACAAGAACATAACTTAGATCATTGTTTTGTAACGAAGAAAGATTCCTTGATATAATCTCTCTTATGGATTTCAACTTACACTTTTGATTATTTTATTTGCTTTATTTTGCAAACTTAAAACAAGAAAACCCCCCTTTTGTGACAATCTTACAACTAAAAATCTCTTGCTCCTCGTGGGAACGAACTTGACTATACCATACTACTTAGTAATTAAGTGGAAAATTATTCACTAATTTGTTGTGGTTACGACAAGCATCATCACTTCTAATTCATCTTCTTCAACCAATATTACACCTTACCCATATTCTGATGTTCCATTTTCCTAACTTCGTAATGCTATTACATATCAAAACTTGAACACTCAAATTATCTTTTATGCAAGGAAAAATTTCTTCATTTTGTCTAAGGCTATAACCTTGAAATTTTTTCTAATAGTCTACATAATGTTTGCTCACCGTATTCACAAAGAACAACTCATTGTCGACGAATTTTCTCAACCCTAAGAAAACCAATTGATAAGGTTTGCAAGTGTATTTCATGTTCCGATGCATAAGGGTCTCTTGATTATTTTTTTACTTCCAAAACAGAAGTAAATTTGCTCTACTTAAACCAAGAATTACAAATATTAGGGAATCAGACCATGGCGGATTATCTTGGTCTTGTTAGTGGACAAACCATATCATATATGAAACTTCGTCACACAATACTCGATGGTCTTGACTCTAATTATGAGTCAATTGTTTCATATCTGACTATAATTGTGTCTTCCTTTTCTCCGAAAGATTTTGAAAACCTTTAATGACATATGATCTTCGTTTCGATGCTAAAAATTAATTAACCTCTTCTAACAGAATCTCAAGTTAGTGTTATGCAGGCTTATGTTGCTCGTACTACAACCAACCAATCTACCCCGAATAACAATTCCCTGGTTGTTTGTCATATCTGCGATAAACCTTATTGTATTGCCTCTGATTGCTTCAAACAGAGTGACAAAACCGTTAAACTACCACACATGAGGCCTCCCAAAAAAATCTATCGACCATCACCACCACCTCCGTCCTCCTATGCTGCAAGCCAACACTTGGAACGCATATATAATTGGTTGTCTAACAGTGACGCAACCATTCACATGACAAATATTTTGGATAATATTTCTTGCTCGTCTGAACACTTGGATCCTGAACAGGTAAGGATTGCTAGTGAATCAAACCTACCTATGCTATACTATCGACCCACAACCGTAAGTAATGTTTTATATGTTCTGCATCTATCCCAAAACCTTCTTTCCGTATTTCAATTTTACCGAGATAACAAAGTTATTTTTTAGTTTAAAAATGAATATTATCTTATGAATGATCAAATTACACTGAAGGTAGTATTTCAGGGCAAGCTTAAAAATAGACTCTACACTCTAGGCCCTTTTTCTTCACCTATTACGGCTATGGTTGGTGAACGCACCTCTCTACAAAATTTGCATGCTCGTTTTGGACAACCTATGTTGAAAACAATCATGGTTGTCGTCTCTCTCCATTTTTTACCTACTTCCACTGCTAGTTTAGAGTTTTTTCAGTCATGTTTAGAAAATAAAAGTCAGAAACTTCTTTTTTTTTTTTTTTTTCTAATTCAATAGTTTATGAAGAACCTTTAGATCTAATAGTCTCTGGCGTTTGGGGCCCATCTCCAATGCAATAATGCTCCGTAAATTTCCTAAGTCATCACACTTACATTTAGAACGTCGCAAGTATGAAATATACCTAGAGAATATCTTAACACATTGTGCTAATCCAGTACAATTCCCAAGGAGCATCAAGATTTATGAAATTAGGCTAATCAATGCAATTGACATACAATGCGCGGATAATTGGACAAAGGTTAAATTATACATATGATTACGAGAAAGTATCGCTACCATATGTAATCATATCATGCTACTTCTATTCAAGGATATCACTTTTGCGTATAATAAACCCTAAATTAGCTATAAATATGGAATAAACTAGTTACTTGTGTTTCTGGAAATCATAACAAGAGACAAAGAAGAAAGCTTCATGCCTAAACCCTAGAAAACAAGAAGTATAAATTCTCTCTAAGAGAGAGGTGGCTAGATAACCCTAGAGAAGGAAAAAAAAACTTCCCTCTTATATGCTTCAATTTTAAAAAGGATACTACATAAATTAGATCAAGTGTTTACAATCTTCCATAATCCATGTCCATCTACTTGTCCACCAAACCCATCAACAAAAATATTTTTTATAAAAGTTTTGTGCAAAATTGATAGCCGGAAGTTTTCCGGAATATGCTGTGCTGGTCACTTGGGATTTTGTTTCGGTCACCTGAGTCAACTAACCATCGAGGTAAATAAACCGAGTCAGCTTATCGGACTCGGATGACTAAATCTTACAGAACCGTGTTGGATCAGATCATCTGAATAGGTGAGTCAACTCAACTGAACATAAATTCGACTGAGTTTTGGCTGATTTCTGCACCATTCTGGCCATTTTTCAGTCCATTGTTATGTTCTTCCTATAAGATTTAATTTTATAGTTACTTAATTAGGATCGTGAACTTCATGATAATCACACAATAAATATGCAAGAATAGTATATAATAAATACCTTATAGCGCAATCCTTAGTCTGTGATTAGTCAATCTGGAACAGGGGTAATACCTTATGGATGTCATGGTTTCTCTCTCTTGACCTTAAGCATAATGAGTAATTCCTTAGATACAATCGTAATGGTTATTGTTTCCCTTTCATAGGTAGAGAGAGGACCAAGTTCCTAGGGTTTTAGTATTAGACATTAGATCTCGACCGTCCATCAAGGAAGAACATAAATAGGATACTAACTCCTTATATAAACCATGGATTAGATATTTAACAATATCCTAAATATAACAAGATTCTCACATGGGCCCAATAAAGATAATTATCCTATAAAAAATTATCTTACATTCTCCCACCGGTCCATGTGATAATATATTAATGGTTAATTTCAGGAAACATAAGGCACGCGTAATTGCTAAACATAATACATTAGTGGTTAACGTAATACCTTGATCAAGCAAACTACTCATGCGAGTCATAGCGGTGGCACATTGTCCTGTTATCAACATATTCCCTTCCATGTACCACAACATGAGTACCTCACTCAACTAGGCCTTAAATAGGAGTATAATAATGGTCCAGTGATGTCTTTAAGAAAGACGATTTTCCGTAAAAATTCATCCATTCACATAAAAGTATACCAAACATGGATACCGAAATATATTCAGAATACACTAATAAGAGCTCAATAAGTGTTAAAAAATAAGCACATAAATTAGCTGAATTCAGTAATCAATTACTCCCACAGACCTGAGATTTTAATATTTTCTTAAGAGGTCTTAAAACGTAATTGTTCATTAAGTGCATATCCAAATGCAATTGTGCTTAAGTGATACATGAACAAATATTTCTTCTGAATTTCTTAATTCACGCATATATACTCAAGGTTCATGTGTTTTGTTCCTTTTGTATCATATCGTGCTTTGATGCTGCGAAGCTAAGACGATAAATTTCAGCAATGTAGAGACAAACCTTAAGTTTCTAAGTCTCGCAGTCATAAATATTCAAACTCAACTGTGGGACTAGCATTAATGGATTCTCCATTTATAGAATCCATACATCCACAAAACTGAAGTCTGAAAAGCCAATCAACTCTAGTCGGGTTTGTTAACTAATTATAAGACATAAAAGTTAAGATAGTATCTCAAAATTCTTGATAGTTTTACCGTAATTTGTTCTTCGATTCTTAAGGCATTTAGTTAACATATCAACAACTTGTTATAAGTTTCATATCAGAATTAAGACGTAATGAAGATTAAATTTATATCCTCTATCCAACATGAAATAAGATCTGTTAAATATGTTACTATTTCAAAATTCTTCGAATATTCGATATATTCCTTATATGAGAGCTTTAGTAATCCATATGATATGTATTATCACATGGTAAGCTTCATTGATATCCTTTATTTCAAAAAATATAGAGATATGCGTAAAGTCAAGATCACTACTTGTAGGTAGTATGTCTTAACATACATGACCAGGAGTATGTATTTCTCCCACTGATCTTGAGGTATATGCATATCTGTAATAATTTCATCCAAAACTTGAAACATTTATAGTTTTGTTGAATTTCATATACCATTATGGGAAGCTGCTTAAATTTCATACTTTTACTTCTACAAATTGTATACTAAAATTTATCATTAATGAAGGTTATTTTCACATTTGAGAAATGCAACTCTTAAATCATACTCAGCTACTAATAATACTATGATAATTCTGAATAAGTCTTTCTTTGGCACGAGAGAAAAACTTATTTATAATCAATGCATCATTTCAATAAAACTTTGGTTGCACTTCGGGATTTATATCATTTAGTTATGCTATTACAGTCATGCTAGGGCTGAAAGACCCACTTGCACACAACTTTTTTGTGTCGTTCGTGCAACTAAATAATATCCCCGACTTGACGTTCAACCATTGATTTTATCTCACATAGCATCAATCCATTAACCAAAATTATTATTATACACATAATAGTTTGTGAACCAAAACCGAGTCTTTGCCATTCCATATCAAAATGAAATAAATTCTTGTAAGCAAATCACTGAAACAACATGAACAACTTTGTTTCAATCACTTTTGAGACCTTCTTAATGCTAGTAAATGTTGTTATCAGGAAATTTCTTTATTGGCGGTAGTTTTATTATGGAATATAAGATCAACAATTTGTGGTATTTCATTATCTAACATTCCGACAATGAGAAGATTCACAATATCTGTAGAAATCTTAAATAAAGGATCATTATCATGAGTTCTTGAACAGATATATTCACGAACTCCCACCGATTATGCCATCACTAACGAATTTATATTTTTGGTTTCAACAAATCTCATACTACAGTTAGAACATTAAATAATATCATTTGGATTATTTAGGAAAACCAATGAAAACAATAATAGTTTTCAAATCCAATTTTCATTCTTGGAAATCTAAGGCTCACTTCCAACTGAACAACCATAACTTAAAGGTGATCTAAACTAGGTTTCCAACATTTCTAGTCCAAAGTTTGTCTTTGAAACTGCTTTATTCGGAAATCTATTTAAATCATACAGTTGTAGAATGAACATGCATTCACAGATGTGTGGCAATTATGCATAACTCATCATGTTTCTAGCTATTTTCATAAAAGTATGATTTTTCTTTTTGTTATACACCATTATGCCAAGGATAATTTGGCCTTGTGTATTGAACAACAATTCCAAACTTTTGGAGATATTACGTGAAAGATTTAGGATATTATCCTGTTTTCTCATACCTTTCACAATATTCACCACCTTTGTCAGACTTTATGATTTTCACTTTCTCTATAATTGCCTCTCAATTTCAATAATGAATGTTCGATAAAACATCCACACATTGAGATTCATAATTCAATTGATAGATGTACACAATAACGCGAAAACAACATCAAGTGATAAATAAATTTTATCTTCCAAAAATATTAATTAAAAGTTTACAAAATAATCATAATCAACAATTAATAAGAACAAAAACTGAAAGTTATAACAGAGATAAATGACAATTAAGCTTAAAATAGTTTCATACCTTCAATAGGATTCTCCTGTGGGTAAAACTCTATCAAGGAACAAAGTAAGACATGAAAAATATCTGTGGATATTTTACATTCTCATAATTCAACATTACGTATGTCAAATACTACAACTAGAATCACATATGGGAAACTCACGTCCTAAAATGTATTAACAAACTCCAATAATTCTAAATATGTTCAACCTAATATATTGTGAATTGTAGTCACCTGTGGGTGGCTATTATTTCATATATATATGAAACATTTAGATAACCTTAATGCTTGTTTAAACTTGTGAATCATAACTACTTGTGAGCAACATTGTTCTAATCGTTAAATCAAACTAAGAGGACTCAAAACATAAAACACTTACAAGATAAGAGTTTAGCATCACTGTGGTGATGACTAAAGTACCAAGCAAACATGTACAATTGTAAACATCACACTAACTTTTCCTGTGATATTGCACAGTCCCACTCAATGATATGTACATACTTGATCTGATCATAAATTTTGTCGATTATAAAACATTTAGGAGTAACCCAAAAAACACTGATCACAAATATTTATTCAAAAGCATGGCATACAATAAATTATGAATACATCAAATCCCTTTAATTGAAAAATATCCAAACATGGCGAACTTTTATTAACCCAAAACAAACATTGACAAAATCTATAAGTACGTTTCAATAATGAAATTTCATTGAAGAAAAATTCTTTGATGCATCACTAGTTTAATTTGATGCAAACTATAAAAAATCGTGATGAATAAGGAATAATGGATTAAAATGAAGGGTGTTAGAATATGCAATGAAGATCATAAATTTTCACAAATATGGAGTAATTTATCCAAAACTAAAACCTCAATTTTATATAGAGGATGCAATAAGTTTTGGATAAAACAACATAATAATATATTCATGAAAATATGAAAAACAAAATCCATAATGGGTCACTCAACTCGATAATGAGTTAATTTATGTAAATTTTCTTTTATGCACCTTTAAGAAATAAAGTAAAATCATGTGCCAATTATTTAATTACTATAATATATAATTAGATATTGTACACTTCAAAGTTATCTTAAACATGTGAACTCAAATTACCCGTGGGTAATAATTATTGTTCTAATACATTTAAGCAAAACAATGTTATAAGCACTTGACATAATAACGATTATGACTGGAAAAATTATTTGACATCACCGTGGTGATTGCCAAACAACTCAAAAATAATGCCATAATAACTACTAAACCTTGCCTTTACGGCTTGGCGTATTCGTGCTTACAATAAAATTATTATTATTTATAAGATAAAACACTCTAGTATCACTGTGGTGATACCTAAAGAATTAGGACCTAAGAATCTCAAGCGCAATAATTTTATACGTACAATTGAAATTATCCATAATGTATGATCAACAATCATATCAGTTAGTGTTTTCTTAAATATGTAAATTCCAATTTCTTGTGGGTAAATTTTGTTCTGATATATGTAAGAAAAACAAGATTACAAGCATTTGACAAAATTGTGATCATGACCAAAAGTGATTTGACATCACTGTGGTGATAGCCAGTCAACTAAAATAATGTCATTATCACATGATGTCGATAACTGCAAAACCTACACTTTACAGTTTGCAAATTCATGCTTATAATGACATTATGATTATACTGAGATATAACACTCTAGTATCACTGTGGTGATAACAAAAGAGTCCAATAATAATTTTAAGTATAATCCCATAAAATTTAAAGAAAAACAATAATGTGAGAGAAACTATACCATAACGCACAAGCACACAAACCATATCATAATGCACACACAAATTTAATGGTGTCAAAAAATGGTTTTGATCATAAAATTTATAATGAAACTCGATAAAAAATCGTTTTATTATTTCGATAAAGCGGAAGCGTAAACTAATTTACAAAAAAAAATGGTTTCATTAGTTTTAAAATTAATACTGTCTCATTATCTTAATATTAACTATGCTTCAAAAAAAAAATCTTAATATTAACTAACACGTATACATGCCCACAAGAAAATATTAATGTTTCCAATTTTTAATGTCTTAATAACTATTTGTGTGATGAAAATATTCTGTTTATCTTCATTTGATTTGGAGCACTTATTGATTCATGCCATAAATATATAATGCCTAATAAATATTTTTTCTCGTTTATATCATATCTCCAATTTACCTCCCTTCACATACAAGGCAAATACAACATATGGATTTTAGTGGAACAATTATGCATGTTTATGACTACATGATGTCGACATTCTTCCATTTCATTTATCATCATTATTACATTCATTATTACCTCATATGCTCATTATATGCCATTATTTAAAAATAATATTCTTACAATGATTTTTTTTTATTATTTACATGTCAAAAATAAAATCATCAGGTCAAAAATAAACTCATTAAGCAAAAAATGTTAATTTATTTACATGAAATAAATGATAGGACATTGGTATTAAATTAAAATATATTTTCCTCCAAAATTAAGTAGGTCATTAATGTAGAAATATATTTTCTTCCAAAATCAAGAGAGAGACAATACAAAATATATAAAAAAGCATAAGTAATAATGGCCACGGGATCTTAAATGATATAGTATACCATAATTATCAACTGACTTGATTTTGATGAGATAATGAAAAATTACACAGGATTTTGATGAGGTAATGGAAAATCACACAAAAAACTTGAAGTGTGAGTATGGTATGGGTCATGATAGTTGGATGAGAAAAGGAATGCCATTCCATAAGAACGATTATGATCACATAAAAATAAAATAAAAAATCAAACCCAACTTTTATTTTATTTTCGTCGATATTATTATTCCATACAATAATGGAAGATCATGAGTTCTAAACACAAGCTCTAGATGCCAATTATAAGATTTAATTTTATAGTTACCTAATTAGGATTGTGAACTTCGTTTATAATCACACAATAAATATGCAAGAATAGTATATAAGAAATACTTTATAGCGCAATCCTTAGTCTGTGATTAATCAATCTGGAACAACGGTAATACCTTGTGGATGTCATGGTTTTTCTCTCTTGACCTTAATCATAATGAGTAATTCCTTAGATACAATCGTAATGGTTATTGTTTCCCTTTCATAGGTAGAGAGAGGACCAAGTTCCTAGGGTTTTAATATTAGACATTAGATCTCGACCGTCCATCAAGGAAGAGCATAAATAGGATATTAACTCCTTATATAAACCATGAATTAGATATTTAGCAATATCCTAAATATAACCAGATTCTCACATGGGCCCAATAAAAATAATTATCCTATAAAAACTTATCTTACACCTCCTGCAGTTCCAATCATTCATTTGGAGTCCTATCATTAATTTATACTTCTCCATTCTACTTTACCGCAGCTTCAACTTTAGCTCACCAGCAACACCATTATTTTCTGATATCTATCATCTGCAATCCTATAAACAACCCTTGCAACCAACATCAACATCAACATCAAACCCATATTTTGCAGCTTCATAACCCTTAGCAGCCAAGTTTGCCAGACTCGTCCCTGTAGAGGTGGAAATGGCGGAATCTATGGCAGTCTCTGATACACATTCGTTTGTTCCTGATTCTGAACCAAGTTCATCCCTTTCCCTCTCTTTGGTTCGTTCTCCTGAAGCTACTTCCTCTCTGCCTAACCTATGATCTTTTCCAAAAAGCGCTTACGGATCCAGCTAAGGAAGCTATGGTAATTAACTATTTACAATCTAAGTATTATCTTGCATTTAATATGATTAAGCAAATGAGTGTTATAATGCCATTAGGTATGCCGCAATCAGACTATGAATTCATCCGGGTATTAATGCATGTTGTTGCTCAGAATCCAAATGCCTTTAATTTTGAGTGCAGGGAATCGGAGAATCACTTTAATTTAAAGTTTTGGTTTATCTTTTGGATTTTCTTCTTTTTGTTTGTAATGTTAAACATCATATCTTGGAATGTTAATAATCTAAGAAATCTTCCTAGAAGAGGGGTGGTAAAGAGGTGCGTTGCGATTCACTAGCCGGACCTAATAGTGTTTCTGGAAACTTTTCTTGAGTCTTGTTATGAGTCAATTGCTTCTAAGATTTGGGGTGGTAATTTGCAAAATTGGTTGGATCTTGACTCTATTGAAAATCAGGTGGTATATTAATTATTTGGAATCCTAAAAAATTACAGATGGTGGATCACACCATTGGCACCTTCAATGTCAATATCTATCTTACAAGATGATAATCAATCCCCATTCATTCTGACCCCACCAAAAGATGATGCGGATAAGCTATGGTTACAATATTTTGAAATAAAGCTCCCTCATTCACTCTAGCCCCACACGAATAAGAAATTTTTACATTACATTTACACGTTTCACTTACTTTTACCTTTCATCCACGAGTCCCCACTTTCTTACTAGCAAATTAACGGTAACCACTTCGACGTCCCTATTTGCATCCTTAAAAAATCAGCAGAAACTGAAGTTTTCTCTCTACGAAGGAAAAAAAAAAACAGTGGTTCTGTATGAACCGCAGTTTGAAACCAGCTAAAAACCGCGTAGAGAGAACAAATGGTGGGCCCCACCACGGAAGCAAACAGGGGGTCCCGTTTTTGTGTTTGATTGTGAGTACGTTGATTTTACGTTGTCCAAATACACGGTCCGTTTAGAAATTTTGAAAAAAAAATGCCAGAAGTTTCACCGATATGTGAAGTATCCACTTCCAAGTTTAAGAAAAATTATTAAAGTGAATTTATTTCGAATTGAAGTAAGTTATCATTCTCTATTTTCCCTTGAATGTTTGTGCATCATCTTTTTCCTTCAGTATATGTTCATCATTTTCAGTATTTTGATTTCAACGCCTTCAGGGTATAGATTAATATTAATGCTGTTATGAAAAGAATATTGGAAAATAATATTCCGGAAGAGGTAATGTCTCTTTCCACTGCTAAGATCTGTTCGGTATATATGTTATGGTAATGAAATCTGTTCATCCATTTCTGTTATGCAGGTTGGGGGTGGGACTTGGTTATGCAGTTTTGGTCATGATTCATCTGCATCTCTTAAAGGCAAATCTTTAACTTAGCCTGCCATCAAAGCAACTCGGATGATAGCGGGTGTATGCCTTCCTTTGACTCACGATTCCAGTCACAGTTTTAACTTATTCACCCATCTATAAATATGCAGTTGAAACTAACAACAATGCAAATAAGCAATTGACCGATGGATATTGCAGTTCATCATCTTTAGACAATGGCGTTTCGTTTTCTTAAGGTAGATAGATATGACCGGGCCTACGGTCGGGCTCAACCTTTTAGTGATAGTCGTTTAATTATGATTAAACATACCCTCTAGTAATGGTACACACATCTGTATTGAGTTGCGTTTCTTAGTAGGGTCATGACGGTGCTTTTGGCGCATCAGCTTTCGTGTGATTTAGGGGTGTAAATTCGGGCAGTCCGAGCCGCCCGACCCAAAAACTAAGACAGACCGGGTAGGCCAGGCTTAATATTTGTGAGCCCGCAAACAAATTTAGGCCGGACAGGCCGGGCACAAGTAGATAATTTGCTACCCAAAGCCCGCTTTTTATACGGGCAGGCCAGATCGGGCCGGACTGGCCACTATTTTGAATTTTTTTTTTTTAAGTTTAAATTTTCAAATGAACGGTATTAAATACAATATCCTTTCCTTTCCAACATCGCATATCGTAAGTGATAGTATTATTTTATATTTAAATTACACTGATAAATTTTTAATTTTAGCCTATAATAAATAATTAATTAGAATACAATAAACTTTCTAATAAGAAAATATATTACCATTAATGTTTTGAAAAGGTTAATTATAAGTAAAAAAATAATTATATATTTTATTTTTCTTGACACAAAATTGACAATTATAAAATTGTAACTTTTAAGTCTTTTTAAGAGAATATTAAATGATTAATGGCACATAGAAGGCTTTCAGGCCGGGCACCAGGCCGGGTTCAGGCCGGACATCATAATTAATCGCAAAGCCCGAGACCGCCCAATAAATTAATCCAGGCCAGCCCGGGTGGTCCATGACGGGCCATAACAGGCTTTGGACTACTTCGGGTACAGGCGGGCTCGGACGGATACAGGCAGGCCGAGTATTTTCGGATATTATTTACACCCCTAGTGTGATTCATTCAACGATTTTTACCTGATATAAACAATGAATACTGCCAAGCATAAACCATAATTATAAACACAATATAGAATAATGAACATAAATATTACGGCTAACCTTTTTATTCGTTTCTGCATCTAGTTGAATTCCCAGCGGATCAAATATCTTTTTGTCGACACCAAAGTGTGAACCACGGAGCTGCGCGGTACCATAAAATTCTCGGAGTAGATGCGCATCATAAGGATATCTTAATAATCATTATGCGGTGCTGCTTAAAAAATGATAGTGCCCTTTGCAAAATCACCATTAAAGGTAAAGGTACCTTAATTAATCAATGCTCAGGAAATGCTCATAAATCAGGCCTGACAAATAATGTCGGAGCCTATTGATCATTGTAACTTAAAACCACTGAGTTGCAAAAAAAAAAAACAAAAGGTTGAAAAACATACCGGCAACAAAGTTCAGCACCCAGCAAATAGGCATTTTAGCTAGCCTGGGACAACACATCAAAGCACATGCGCAAATGGGTGAGAACCTCATGCATATTCGCCAACACGTTTATAACCAATAACCAAACCTTGGCCAATCTAATATGAAAAGGCTTTTGTCCAAAATCTATTATACTCTGAAAACATTTTGGACAACAGCGTTTTATTCAAATATTCCATTCCCTTATTTTCTCGGCAAAAATAACTCTTATAACCGTTTTCTCCAGATCCTGGCAAATCCTTTCCTGTATCTCAAATCTATCAGATTTGATCTGATTTTTTCGGATCTTCTGGTTGGATTTGAATGCAATTAATTGTATTTATATGTAGATTACTTTTAAATAAAACAGTCGTTTTTATAAGTCGATATTAGGTTTCCTAATATGTATTTCTTTTATCACGTAATGATTTTTATATGCTATTTAGATTACTTCCTGCATACTTCCCGAGAAGAATTACATAGCGTTCATGGTGATTCAATCAATCACCTCAGATATTTCATCAAGGACAATTTATTTCGGCATGACATGACTTTACATCTATGTGAAGAATAAGGGATATCGAAACAGATTGTGATACCAATATTTTATGCAAATTACTCCTGATTGGGACGTCCAAATCTTGTTGAAGATGAAGACCATTCAAAATGGCAGATTACTAAATCACAAGCCATTCCACCAACATCATCAGATTTATCTTTGAACTACATGTATTTGATACTTAATCTTTTTATTTTTTCATGTTTTTCGTGGTTGATTTATTTGAAGATGATGTATGAATTCTTATTATTTTAATGAAATCAAGATGTAATATTGTTCCTTCAAAAAAAAAGAAAAAAAAAAACATTTTGGACATATCGCCATTTTCACCATTGAACTTAATTGTTTGTATGGGTTTTCTTCCAAAATCAAATGTTTGAGGGATCCAGTAAGCAAAAATTCTCATCGCATTGCTTCATAAGATCTGTTCCTATATACATATCATTTTTCCGTTGGCCTCACCATTGCACGATTGCATGCACCGAAAGTTGTGGTCTATGACGTACGCTGATTACCAAAAAAATACACCTCCAATTACACAGTATACATAACTACGTCTTTGATCGCCATGACTAACGTCATTACACAATCTACATGGATATACCGAATCTTCGGAACAGTTCTCTCTTGTTGACTAAGATTGCTTTCCAATTGTCATCACTTATGTGATAATTTGGGTGCTTCTACCACCTGCTCCACGATTGAAAAGTTAGTAAGAGACATGAATGAGGTTAGGCATTGGAAAGTTTGCATCATTTTGCCACTGCATTTTCAAAAAACAAAATTTCAGTTGCATTTTTATAGGCTTATAGCGGCAAGGATCTCGTTATGCACAATAAAATACGCAGAGCTGTGATAGAGAAAAATAAAAAGATCACTAACGTATAAGAACCCAAAATTAGATGCGGTATTGAATTCATGTTTGCACAGACTTATATGAGTTGATATTTTTCCTAAAATTGTTTGACTGTTGTCCGACATTAAAGTCCAATCTCTCCAGATAATCTGGACATGTTAAACTCACAATTAACTACATTCCGTGATTTTTCATTCCTTTCTTGGTGACGCAATCTTTACTCATTGCATATGTTCAGAAGGATATGGGGACTGGCCACAGAGGATCAGAACGCATGCGTATTTTTTTGCGTTTATCAACTTTTTTTTTTTTTTTTTTGCGTTTACGAAGTCATCTTCTCTCTTCTGATTACCGTGAAAACAAAAAAAATAGGGTTTCAACTTTGTAGAAATAAACAACTACGACCTGGGGCTAGATATGAGCGAACCAGAATTAGAATTAGCTAGGCCGATATTTGTCGGTTAGTTTAAGCCGGAAGTTACTAATTTTTCGGTGCGACTTTGGGTTAGTTCTAGGTTAGCTATTTTCCGGGCCGCGACATAATCTCTGTCGTGGATCCTGAATTGATCTTAGCCGCCTTTTGTGCATTATAGACGTCATCTTTTCTTAGAACATTGATAAGCATTGGTCGAGGAGGACAGCGGCACCTCAATTACTGAAGACACCTCATTATTACGGGAATTTTTTGCAACTACAAAAACAACCGTTGTAGTCCATTTAGATACATAAGATGTAATGTCGCCAAGGTGATAGGTCTTTGATTGATAGCTTAAATTTTTATACTGTGTATATTTGGATGGATAGCAATTAAGGTGAACTTTTTTACTAATGCATAATTGCATAATTGTGTGCCTTACAATTTGAATACAATATATTAAAAACGTGCAAGCAAAAGAAAAAACTTATCCCGGTGCGCATCACGGGTTACCCAAAATAGAAGGATCTTTGGCTTATGATAAAAAGTGTTTCCTTTTTCTTTCCAATTAAAGCCTCAAAAACTTCCAGAAGGGACAGGACCACTATGGTTTGTGGGTCTTCGCTAACTTCCACAAGATGCAGCCATGTTTCCACCTACAGAAGAAGAGAAGGACTTTGAAAAGAGACTCCAGCAAATCCTGGATAGAGATAATGTCGCCTTGAGTCAAAACACGCCACCCACCTTTCAATTCAAACTAACCCCCGGGAGTTAAAAGGAGGAGCGTGTTCTAGCAGCTTTTAGGGATATATTCTATGTCGTTTCTCCAGGAACAATGTACTTGATATGAACATCATGCCTGGTGACATTCCTCAAGAATCAAATATAAAAAGACACCCTTCCTTAGGAACGCGACCAACTCCTTATCATGAGAGAAGGAGAGATATGGGTCATGCCTAAAAGTGAAAAAAGAAGGACCTGGACAGATTGCGGGTTACCCACGTATCATGAAGTTATCGGGTAAAGGCTAGATGAGCTGCCGTTATACCAACCTTCCATCAAACTCTTAGTCGGAGACTCGTACTCTACTATGAGAAAATGAGTGATAAACTTTGTTCTTGACGTCTAACGAACCAAAGAGAGAATAGGATATGAATTCCACTACTAGCAAGAAGCCCTCATCGTAGAAGTGGATAGTGGAGAATCAAGAATAACGGGATCATGGAATTGCATATGGAATCATCTTTGTCAATACGCTTTATAAAAGGACTTTAATTTCGTCAACTCGGAGCCAAAAAGAGACTGGCCAACTGTAATCTTTGTTGCAACCATACGGATCCTCCTCTTAGGTAAAAGGAACGACGTGATAACTGATTAGCGAATCCAGGTCACCCTTCTTGACTTGTGATCTGAGATTTACCTCCGCAAAAAGCGATGCAAATATGGAATAGTATTTCATCATATGTAAGTACGCATATAATATATATATATATATATAGTGAAAAGTCATGCTTGATCGGATCCGGTTTGCTGTGTAAAGTCACTTATGCGAGGTCGAGATGGAAAAAGCGAAGGTGACTAGGTAAATAGCTACTAGGTAGATCTCAGACAAATGAGTCGTAAAGAAAGTAAATTGCCATTGCAACTAATGAAAAGTGACGTATAACCCTAAAAAGAGTATACATGATTTCCTACCTAGTGTAACTTACCCCCCTAACCGGGCAGAAACCTCATGTTCCAGTGGGAAAAAACTTGAGCTCTTTCACACAGTTATAGCTTTCCGACCTAGCCTATTTTTCAAAGACAGGGTCATAAAAGTTAGAACCTCGTAAGCTTCCCTTTTTTAGAATTAATGCCCAGCCAGCCAAAGCCACGATGGAGCAAGAAAGAAAGAGGGATCTAGTCAACTGGTGAAACAGATACACGAAGATAAATCCCATCCAATCAGGACGAGCAATCTAGATGTCTCTTTTATGCTCCCAAGTCAAGCAAAAGTGGACCGTCTAAAGAATATATCTACTTGGATCTTTGGCAGAAGATGGAACTAGAAAAAATGGGTCTAGAATCTATAGTCTTTGTGGCTTCCAGGTCCCTTAACTTAATTCTTTGAACTACCACTTAGAGACCATCCTGTAAAGAGAGCGAATGAACAATAAGGATCTATAAATCGGGTAGGAAATCAACAAGCAACGGAAGAGATCCTAGATACAAGATTAGGGATCCCGGTTGACGACGAAGAATTTGAACCACAAGTCGGGAATCCGGGTCTTCGATTGAGAAAGATCGTTGGTAAGATGACTGAGACGGAAAGCTCAGTCATCCGCTTTTCGCGAAAATTCTACTAGTTAGGTGACGAGAGGGAAATAGCTTTCGCTTGAAAACTGGTACTGACGTCTACACAATTCCTTTTCGAGTAATAGCCGAGAAGACAGGCCTTTCAAAAAAATTGGTAAATAAGCGGGGCAGCAGACAGATCGAAGCGAGGCAAAGTTCCTTTTATGAGTCGAATAGAGAAGATAAAAGCGTCCTACTGCGTGACTCCTTTACAATATTATATAAAAATAAAAGCGAGCATTGCTTAAATTAAATCAAAGGCCGCTAAACGTTTATACATGGGCCTTAGAGAATAATCAGATTTACTATAGTGTAAGAGCGTAGTGACGAAGAACTAAGTAGATGACCTCTTCTTGAATAAAATAATTTCTACGACCGATATTAGTTTGGAGTTTACGAGCGTTAGAAAATATCCCGGAAAGACTAGATTAGTGGAGCTCGTTGTTTTGTTGTTTTGCTTCTTGAAAAAGGTATTACCTCTAGATGCTCACACCCGCTCATTCTTGGTTGGAGATATAGTCAAACTGTTTTCACAGGTGGGAATCCTATGTTACATTTCATAAGGAAAGAAGTGTTAGTGATCAATCAGTTTGTATATGATTAGCGATAGCAATCTCGGTAAACTTGTTATCTCTAACGGCATACTTTTGTGTAGCTTATCTTTCTTTGAAGTAATTATTACGTTTAGTTGTACCTGTAAATATCATCTTTACATGCCTTGTGATAATTTTAACTGGCTATTTTCTGGATTTTATAGGCCTTGTAAAGTTGATGAAAGGAAAAGAATGTGGAATAAGATAACTTTGATGCAATCTATTTGGAATTTACCTTGGTGTATGGAGGGTGGGGATTTCAATGAAATCATAATTATGGCAGAAAGAAAGGGTTGCATCATAATTTCAAGTGGGATGAAGGATTTTGGAAATTTTTACGAGAAAAATGACTTGACAGATCTTCCTATTACTGGTGCTAAATACACGCGGGTTAAAAAAGGCGCAAATGCTGACAGATTATTGGTCAATGCTAGATGGGACGATCACTTTCCATCCATCAATGTCATCTTGGCCAAGAAGCTACATGCTCTGAAAAATCTGATAAAATAGTGGAATAAAAACTATTTTTGGAGAATTGATAGAAAGTGTGAGCTGAATTACTTGGAAATAAGTTGATTGGATCAAAAATGATAAGGAAGGCATTTATGACTCTCAACTGCTTAACCATGACAATCTTATGCTTGAGATAGAAAAATTGACTGATATGAAAGAGATGTTTTGGAGGGATAGATCAAGAATTCAATGATAGCGAAGAGGGTGACATAAATACAAACTTCTTTCATAGAATTGCAGACATTAGAAGAAGGAGAAACACTTTTTCTTGTCTAAAGATTAATTTTGTTGATGTAGTATACAAGTTGTGTTAGAGCACTGCTCGGTCGAACTCCCAAGCGTTGCTATCTCAAGCTTGTTTTTCAAGTTTAGATGATCAAAACTATAAGTATTCATTTATATTCTACTTATAGCGATATCTCGGATTAGAATAGAATGTGTAGTTGAGATTTAGGCTTCACGACGTTCATCGATTGAAGACAAAGATCTGCTAAGGAGATCTTGGGGGAACTTCATCAACAAAAGGTATGTGGAGACTTAAACTCATCTATCACTCAGAAGTATATTCTATTTTATATCCTATTGAGACAAAGTAGTATAACTATATATACTTTTACATTATACACATTTGATATTTCGAGCTGAGTTTAACTCGCTTATATCTTTCTCGAAATATATATTAGAAAGCTTTTTGCTTTAACTACATTCAACATTATTCTTGACGAGTTTAGTTGGAAACAATTTATTTGGTGGAAACTAAATAATGATTCAAAATATGATCATGTGAAAATCGCCTTGTAACATCTTACATGATTTGTGGGAGACCGTCATTTGATGTAGGCTCGGAATATTTCGTATTGGTCATTCGATCACTTGAAAATTACTTATAAGCTAATAGTTTGTATGAGAAAGCTATTGTCATCTTCTAAGGATGTTTCAATGATTGAAATGGGAGTTTAGAACAATTAACCATTGTCTAGATATAGCACAGTATGCATACCCGTATGCAAACTGTTGTAGTATGATTCAGGTCCGGGAACCAAGTTTGCGTACCAGTATGTGTACGGTTTTAACTTTTAACTGTCAAATGTCGGGGAACCAAGTTTTCATACCCGTTTTCGAACAGTTTCACCTAAGTTCGGTCCGGAACAATAGTATGTGTACCCGTTTGCGAATTGTCGGAAAAGATCAAAGTCCGGAACTCAAGTTTGCGTATCCGTCTGCAAACTTGTATGGTTAAGTTCTAAAATCGGTTATGTATGATTTCATACTCATGAAAAAATACATTTATATATTAAGGAATGCAATCTTTGCAAACCGTGGCTAAAATAATGTTCATGAACTGATTCTTTTGAATCAATTCGATTTTGCTTCAATTGTGTCTTTTATACTTCTATGAGAATATAAGCAATTGAACAACTCTATGAGTAACACAATTAGATTCATTTGATTATCATTTGATATAGAAGTGTTAGATGAATGTGGTTAATACAAAAGTGTTTATATAGCTAACTTCGGTTAACTATTGTTCAGCCAACTCAATATACACGTTTAGGTAGGGTTACACATATCTAAGTGAAGGTATATGTCATTTTGTGTAACAAGCTAAGACAATATAACGGTGAAGAGATATTGCTTTGGTATTAAGCAAACTTAGCTTGAATCTTAAATCAGGTTTTCATCTAACGGTGAATATCGATTGCTTTGTTTCAAAGCTATCAAACCCTGATTTGAAGACTATATAAGGGAGAACTCTAGCAACTTGGAAACCTGATCCCCACACCTCCTGTGTGATACTAGTTGTGACTAAAGTCGATTCTCTTTTAACCTAGGTGTTAGAGCATAGATCGGTTGAACCCACTAAGCGTTGGTATGTCAAGTTTGGTTGTCATATTTTAGTGAATCAAAACTCAATTAAAGAGTCGCTTGATTATGTATTAGAGACAACTTTGTATATGTTAGGATAGAAAGATTAGGATTATGAGACATACACGTATTGCTCGAAGACTTGAAGAATATGAAGAAGTAACAAGCTACAACGACGACATCATCCTTCCTCTTGAGGTAAGTAATATTTTGACTTGAACTGTTTCGTTCCTAACGTATCTTTCAATACGTGCTATACTGAGAACATAACTGCGAAGCTGTAAATGATTATACTCTAGTAGTGAGACATGGTGTTAAGGAATTAGAATACGGAGTATAACGCTTATCTTTTGAACTTCATATATAAGACATCGACATAATCGTATGAATGCTATTATGATTATGTGTATGGGTAAAGGTGAAGATTTCATCCTAGGAAACAATGTTTACATTTATTTAAAGGAAGTACATTCATGAACTTATTTTATGAATAGAAAGAGAAATCGCTAGGCTTATTGGTATTTTTATTCATTGCATATCTTTGGATTACAAATATGTGTGAGTTAGTAGAACCGACCATAACTTGTTATGTATCTTGGTAAAACTAGTCACAGTGCCTAAATTATGTATTAGTTTGACTTTTATTAGTGTAACCGATCCTAAGTAATTAATCACCTAAGATGGTATGATCGATATTTGTAATTGGTGTAACCGATCCTAGTAATTGGTATGACCAATCACAAAAGAGTTGGCGTAATCGATCCTTGTAATTGGCGTAACCGGTCATGGTAATTGGTGTAACCGATCCTAGTGACTTGTGTAACCGATCACAAGTAATACCATGAAAATATGGTAACGGGTCCTGGTAATTGACGTAACCGATCCTTGTAACTGATATAACCTGTCCCGGTAACCATATTAAGGTAGAACCGATCCTTGTGTTTGGTTGAACCGTAAAACCATGCTTAGTATATTGATATTTGATCAATCACATAGTTGTTCTTGGAATACAGATAAACCAATCTTAAACTTGTTTGGAAGTGTGGTATTATCAATTCCAAGATTGTAAATATGAAAAAGGATTTACAAAGAAAAAAAGATGTCGACATACTTTGAACATGTTCAGTAACTCGTATATTTTATTGTTCAAAGATATTCCTGGAGATCCCAGACCAAAATAAATTAAGAATCTTTTAATTAAGGTTATTAATTTTATATGCTTTTAATTATCAACAATTAAATGCATATCTCTGGAAAATAAAAATTGGTAATGTGCATTTACTAATTGGAGATTTTCTAGTGAGATTTCGGAAATATTAGACAAAGCATTTCCAGGAATTACGAAAACCGACTTTGAGCATTTATTGCATATCTTAAGAATAATTCGGTTTTGGAAATTCCTTGGTGCCCAAACATCCTTGGTCTATAAATACCCAAGTTTGCATTTCGAGCAAACTACCCTAAGAGCCAGAAAAACTTCATCTTTTTGTTGTTTCTGGTGGAGTCGTCTATTTGGAGAGGAAAGTAACCTAATTAGGCGAAATCTCTTACGACCGCTCGTTTAAAGACTTCTGTGGGATCAAGAAGCATATGTCTACGAGTACCATTGGTGGGAAAATGGATAATTGAAGTTTATTTTAGTTTTCGATTCATTTGATTGGCTAACGGTTGTTGAACTTTGATTGCACCTAGTTTGTTTATTCTTAAGAATCTTCTCTTCTGATATAAGATTCACTCAAACTAGATTGAAGTTTCGACGGGATCTTTATAACTGTTTGTAGATCTAAATACGTCTTGTGATAATCCATTATTAAAATACTCCATTATGTGCGTGATTGATCAAAGAGATTCAAGTGGTGTTGTGCAGGTGTTTATTGAAGATTAAAGAATATTTGAAGACAAAGAAGATTTCTGATTTGGTTTTTATTTCTTTGGGTGTGCACAAACCTTGATCAGCTGGGATCCAACTAGAATCGGATTTATTCGATTGATTAGTTGTGTAAGATCTGCATCACCTTATAGTTTCTTGTTTGATTCTATATTTATTGGTTGCAAATCTAAACTCTGCTACTTCGATAGTTATTTGATAGATTAATCTGACCAGGCAAAGAAGTTTATTTGTTAAATAGAAGAGCCTTTGCTTATGACTTGAGATATCTTCATCTGAAAGAATCAAGAGAATTGTTACCAAACATATTTGTTGTTCCTTTTACTGTTTGGAATGCGATCCAAAGGAATTGTTCCAGTGCGTGCACTTATTAAATGTCGGAAGCGCAGGGATACTAAAGAAACTAGGTGAACTATAGGTTTAGTTGCTTGGTCTCAATCATACGAAGTTTGTTAGATTTTTTTATAGCGGCTTAATTCTGAGAGTATTCAATTCTGGACTAGGTCCCAGGGTTTTTCTACATTTGCGGTTTCCTCGTTAACAAAATCTTGCCGTGTCTACTTTTGTTTTCCGTAATTATAATTGTTTTTATTATAATTTAAAGTAAATTACACAAACTTTAACTACGTATTACTTGATAGTGATCATGTAGTGTTTGGTTAAGTTTGAACCTATTATCAAGTAGTCACGCTTTGATTGTTGTATTATCTCGATCTCGTATCCATAGACGATCACAAAAAGTGTGAACATCGATTTGTAGTATTGTCTCGACTTTGTCCATAGACAATCACTTTCGGTAAGAGGACTTATATGTGGATAATTTAAAGATTGTGGTGTATTTGGGTACCCTCGTCTTTTCAATTGGTATCAGAGCAGGAAAACACGAAAATATCTAACAATATGTGTTTGGTGCAATCCAACCTATAAGATTGAATATGATGGATGATTCAGTTAACGTAATAGCAGGATTTGACTACTTCAAAGACTCTTGGTGGAAAACATGAATGAAGTATATGATGCTCATGTTCCTAAATCTTTTAGGACTTGAGATTATGGTTATGAATGTCTGGGGTGATCTACATAACCTCTTAGATACCATAGAATTGTATCTCATGGTATGGATTACTACTACAAAGAGTAACTATGATACAATACTCTATACAACATGTTATAGGTTGAAAATGCGTAAGATTTCCCATAAGAGTTTTCAATATATGAACCATGACTACCTTGTGTTTGAAAAATCAGGGATCTTAAACATATTTTGGATTCGCTATCCAAATATATATATGTACATTTTCATACCTAAGACTGTTAGTGTATAGCTAATTAGGTTGCAGTTTTGGAACCTTTGTAATATTATAAAGAATGATTTTTCAATTAATTATTTTATTAACAGTGGATTGCTTCATACACCACACAACTGTTTTAATGAGGTGAGTGATCTTTTAAAATATTATTCGGAATATGATTCTAAAGATATTATTAACAAATATCTTGTTTGTTAAAATCTATTTTTGTATACTCTATCAAACAATTCTTGAGTGAACTTCAAAAGATTTATCATGTTTTGATAATAATAGAGTAAAAAAAATTTTGGACATAAATATAGGTTCAATCCATAATATAGATCCAATCCATGAAAAATCGGTTTTCCAAAAGAAAGACTTAGAAACAAAATCGGATTTGTTTCCCCACAAGTCAAGGTTTCTGATTTTGGAAGATTTTCCTAAAACTAGTTATCTCCGGAATTTGACATCTTCACTTCCTATAAAAGGAGATTACTTTGTGGTGTTTTTACAAAAAGCCTGGGAGAGACTGCCCGGAACAAAAACTAGTTCCTCGAATTCTGAAAGTATGGGAAAAAGGAAAGATAGAGGAGAAACTGAAACTGATAAACCTGGTTGTGAATCCATTTATTCCTGTTAGTGACATCAAAAAAATCAAGTATCTTCACTTGATCAAAGACAAACATGATCTTACAGTCTTCGTGGACAGTATATGTTTCTAAAGATACCAAGCTTTAAAAGGAGTAAACTTCACTGCTGAGAAGAGATTCGATCCAGATGTTTCAGAAAGCAAATATGTGAAGTTTATTCAAGACCGAAACTGGGGAAATTTATTTGGGTTTGAAAAGAGTTCACCTGATATAGTAAGAATTTTTTATGCTAATATTCACAATATTGATCATGAAAAACTTATGTTCAGTACCTTGGTTGGATGTACTTTTCATCATGTCGACAGAAAGATGATATCCAAGATCATTAATTACAAAGTGAAGGGAAATCATATGATTACCGGTTTTAAAATTGAGCATGATAACATTTCAAAACATATCACTGGAAAATCTGTTGGCTGGAAAAATGGAAGAATGCTAACCAAAGAAATACCCTTCTACTTAAGGGGTTTTGGTAAACTTGCAATAGCAACTCTTTTTGCTTGTACAAGGGATACTTCACAATGGGATAAGGAATTTGCGGAGTTTGTATACTTTCTTGTTGAAGGTAAAAAAAGAAAATTGATATATGTGGGATAATTATCAATCGAATGATCAAGATCTTCGAATCTATCAATACCACATCATCCCAGAGAAATCTTGGATATCCGTCTCTCATCACCAGATTGTGTGAACTCACAATGAAAAATAATTTTGGAGATGAGAAAGTCACAAAATCTGTCTCCCAGGGAATTATCGAACAGATGAGTAAAACCCAAAAGGAAAGAGGAACTATTGTTTCTACTTCTCAAGTCTATAGCAATGGATATCTCTTGTTTCATATTTTACGTCTTGGAATACAATTGAACTATATTCAGAAACAGTTAGCTTTTGCCTCTAGAAATAATCCATAAACCCTTAAAGGAATCTTGGAGATCAATGATGTGTTCTTAAAAGGCAAAAAGACCAAGACTCTGAACAAGAACCTAT
Source organism: Papaver somniferum (assembly GCF_003573695.1). Lineage (NCBI taxonomy): Eukaryota > Viridiplantae > Streptophyta > Magnoliopsida > Ranunculales > Papaveraceae > Papaver > Papaver somniferum. The sequence goes on from NC_039365.1 coordinate 24,408,848, forward strand.
TGAGCGGCCGACAAGCGAAGAATAATAATTCTTGCAACAAAATAGACATTAGTTTTTGATTATTTCAATTATTGTATAAGGTCTATTGCTGAATAAAACTATCTATTACTTATAAATAAAATTATTATTTTATAATTTTTCTTGTGATAGTTTTTCGTTTACGTAGCCTGTGCTTGAATGCTTTATATTATTGTTATGTGTTTATGGGATGTTTGATTTCGGTTTTCTTAACCTTAATATTTGATATCACATATGTGTGAACCCTTATGGTTTGTGTGGATTTTTGGTTTAGCGGGATTAAGTTCTAGCCCATGTTGGTAGGCTTTATCAAAGGATCATAAGGTGTTCCGATTGAGACTCATATGTAAAAAGTCACAATGTGTTGAATCAATTTGTGTTTACATGAGTTGTGTTTAGCAGAAACATATGTGTTTCGGGTTTTCAACTTTTGCTATTGGAACACATTAGTTAAAACCGATTCAACCTTTCTCTGGTAAAGGTTTCTCTTTGTTGTTGTTTTTTTGTTCTTGCGAGAGAATGACAACACAAATATATCTTTCTGGGGAGAAGAGGATGTGGAATCTGAGGTAACGAATTTGTTAGTTAATCGTTTTCTTGTTTAAGAAAATCCTAATCTTCTTGCATATATTTTGCTTTTGCTTAACAAAATTCGGTACAATTGATGTTTATTCCATTATGTGTGTATAAATGTGTGTGTGTGATTCAATTATTTCCGGTTAAGAAAAACTGGTTTGATATCTTTCTTTATTGTTTGGTATCAATTGTTTTTGTCTTAACGAAATTTCGGTGCAATTGTTGTGCTTTAATGTCTATGTTTATTTCAATTGCTTCCGTCAAGAGAAATAATTATGCAAGTCATTTCGTTTGGTTTGTATGTATTGTTTATGGCTTAAAAAAATACGGGATCATTCGTTTAGTCCAATTCGATTCCGGATAAGAGAAACTAAGTTAATTCTGATCTTAGTTAGACTTACCAAAATAAAGGATTCAGTTATTCAAGTCTAATCGATTTCCTTGACAAGAAATACTAGTTAACTAACCTAGTACTTTTCTTGTCAAAAGTGTAAGGTCTAAGTTAGAATAATTAGAGCCTGATGAGAAAAATGAAGTTAATTCTGATCTTTATTTTGGTCTTATCGAAATGAGTGATTGTATTTTTGCAACCGGTTTAGCAAGGGAACTAAGTTTCTTAGTCAATTTGTTAAACTATTAGGGAAAATTGCTTCTTTCCTTGATAACATATTAAAACCAAATTACTTGTAGTTTCAGTTTTGATGTTGGTTATCTAAAATGGTATGTGAAACTTTCGTGCTTAACTCTTACAGGTTGTACAAGTCTTGTAGATTTGTAAGATCCTTTCGGTGTTGGTATTTGCTCGAACCTTTGTCATTTTTTGAAAAAAAAGGGGTAGAAATATATGGAGTAAGCAAGTGATTTGTAGTCACTAAGTAAAGGACAATTGTGCTTAAACGTTATATCTAACGAAAGAGTAAAACATTGAATAAGGGGGAACAACATATAATATTGGTATTGTAGTTATCTTGACTACAAAAGACGAATAACAAAGATGTTCGGATTGAAAATCTACCTATCTTTCCTTTAGGGGGAGTATTAGCTTTGTTATTAAAATGTCAACAACGACATTTATGGATTGAATATATGCAAGGTATTTTGCTGTTAAAACTTAGAATCAAGCGTATGTGTAATTAATTCTTGTAATTTGTTTATCCATATGTATTAAGAGTTTTGTCACTAAAATTGAAAAAGGGGGAGATTGTTAGAGCATAGTTCGGTTGAACCCACCAAACGTTGGTATGTCAAGTTTGGTTGTCATATTTTAGTGAATCAAATCTCAATTAAAGAGTCGCTTGATTATGTACTAGAGACAACTTCGTATAGGTTAGGATAGAAAGATTAGAATTATGAGACATACAAGTATTAGTCGAAGAATTGAAGAATGTGAAGAAGTAACAAGCTACATCAACAACATCATCCTTCCTCTTGAGGTTAGTAATATTTTGACTTGAACTGTTTCATTCCTAACATATCTTTCAAGTCGTGCTATATTGAAAACATAACTGCGAAGATGTGAATGATTATACTCTAGTAGCTATACATAGTGTTAAGGAATTAGAATACGAAGTATAACGCTTATCTTTTGAACTTCGTATATAAGACATCGACATAACCATATGAATACTATTGTGATTATGTGTATAGGTAAAGGTGAACATTTCATCCTAGGAAACAATGTTTAAATTTGTTTAAAGGAAGTACATTCATGAACTTGTTTTATGAATCGAAAGGGAAATCACTAGGCTTATTGGTATTGATATTCATTGCGTATCTTTGGATTACTAATATGTGTGAGTTAGTAGAACCGATCATAACTTGTTATGTATCTTGGTAAAACTAGTCATAGTGCCTGACTTATGTATTGGAATGACTTTTATTAGTGTAACCGATCCTAAGTAATCACCTAAGATGGTATGATCGATATTTTTAATTGGTGTAAGCGATCCTAGTAATTGGTATGACCAATCACAAAAGAGTTGTGTAATCGATCCTTGTAATTGGCGTAACCGGTTCTGGTGATTGGTGTAGCCGATTCTAGTGACTTGTGTAACCGATCACAAGTAATACCATGAGAATATGGTAACTGGTCCTGGTAATTGACGTAAACGATCCTGATAACTGATATAACCGGTCCCAGTAACCATATTAAGGTAGAACCGATCCTTGTGTTTGGTAGAACCGTAAAATAATGCTTAGTGTATTGATATTTGATCAATCATATAGTTGTTCTTGGAATACAAATGAACCAATTCTAAACTTGTTTGGAAGTGTGGTATAATCAATTCCAAGACTGTAAATATGAAAAAGGATTTACTAAGAAATAAGGATGTCGACATACTTTGAACATATTCAGTAACTATTATCTTTTATTGTTCAAATATATTCCTTAATAACTCAAGGAGATCCCGGACCGAAATAAATTAAGAATCTTTTAATTAAGGTTATTAATTTTATATGCTTTTAATTACCAGAAATTAAATGCATATCTCTGGAAAGTAAAAATTGGTAATGTGCATTTACTAATTGGAGATTTTCTAGTGAGATGTCGGAAATATTGGACAAAGCATTTCCAGGAATTACGAAAACCGATTTTTGGCATTTATTGCATATCTTAAGAATAATTCGGTTTTGGAAATTCCTTGGTGTCCAAACATCCTTGGTCTATAAATACCCAAGTTCGCATTTCGAGCAAACTATCCTAAGAACCAGGAAAACTTCATCTTTTTGTTGTTTCTGGTGGAGCCGTCTATTTGGAGAGGTAAGTAACCTAATTAGGCGAAATCTCTTACGACCGCTCTTTTAAAGATTTATGTGGGATCAAGAAGCGTTTACGAGTACCATTGGAGGGAAAATGGATAATTGCAGTTTATTTTAGTTTTCGATTGATTTGATTGACTAACGGTTGTTGAACTTTGATTGCACCTAGTTTGTTTATTCTTGAGAATCTTCTCTTCTGATATAAGATTCACTCAAACTAGATCGAAGTTTCGACGGGATCTTTAGAACTGTTTGTAGATCTAAAGACTTCTTGTGATAATCCATTGTTACCAGACTCTGTTATATGCGTGATTGATCACAAGAGATTTAAGTGTTGTTGTGTAGGTGTTTATTGAAGATTAAAGAAGATTTGAAGACAAAGAAGATTTATGATTTGGTTATTAATTCTTTGGGTGTGCACAATCCTTGATCGGTTGGGATCCAACTAGAATTTGATTTATTCGATTGATTAGTTGTGTAAGATCAGCATCACCTTATAGTTTCTTGTTTGATTCTATATTGATTGATTGCAAATCTAAAGATTGATCTGACCAGACAAAGGAGTTTATTTGTTAAACAGAAGATCCTTTGCTTATGACTTGAGATATCTTCATCTGAAAGAATCAAGAGAGTTGTTACCAAACATATTTGTTATTCCTTTACTGTTTGAAATACGATACAAAGTAATTGTTCCAGTGCGTGTAATTATTGAATGTCGGAAGCGCAGAGATACTGAAGAAACTTGGTGAACTATAGGTTAGTTGCTTGGTCTCAACTATACGAAGTTTGTTACATTTTGTATAACGGCTTAATTATGGGAGTATTAAGTTCTGGACTAGGTCCCATGATTTTTCTGGATTTTCGGTTTCCTCGTTAAAAAAATCTTGTTGTGTCATTTACTTTTGTTTCCGTAATTATAATCGTTGTTATTATAATCTAAATTAAATTACACAAGCGTTAACTCCGTCTTACTTGATAGTGATCCTATAGTGTTTGGTTAAATCTGAACCTATTATCAAGTAATCACGCTTTGGTTGTTGTATTGTCTCGATATCGTATCCATAGATGATCACACAAAGTGTGAATACTGATTTGTAGTATTGTCTCGACTTTGTCCATAGACAATCACTTTCGGTAAGAGGACTTATAGATGGATAATTTAAAGATTGTGGCGTATTTGGGTACCCTCGTCTTTTCACTAGGTTTTTCCTAAAACCATTATAGGTTAACGACTTAAAGACTTCATTGGGATTCTGAAGCCAGAACCAACTATTTTCTCTGTAATTGCGTGTTCTGATCTTACTTGTTCTACCGTATTGAGTACTATCTTCTCTAAGATTTAATCGAGATTTATCTCCGATAGGTAAGATATAAAAAGTAATCACAAAGCTCTTCGTATCATTCTTTGTGATTCCACAATAACTTGTTCTACTACCATATAGTTAAGTTATTGTGAGGTGATTGATATTTCTAGGCTGTTATTCGGGAATATAAGACCGGATTATCAATTGGTTCTTGTTCATCTTGATTTATCAAAAGACGAAAGAAAAACTTCGTAGGTATTTCTGTGGGAGACAAATTTATCTATCAGAATAGACTTTTCTGTAGGAGACGGATTTGTTTATAAAGTCTTCGACTTTGGGTCGTAGAAACTCTTAGTTATGGGTAAAATCAGCTAAGGGAAGTGCGTAGAATCCTGTTGGGATTCATAGGCGTAAGGAACGCGACTGTACCTTAATCGGTGTGAGACTTGGTTAGGGCTTAACTAAATTCTAGTCTGAAGTTAACTTGGAGTAGGCTAGTGTCTGTAACGGCTTAATACAGTGTGTTGTTCACATATGGACTAGGTCCCGGGGTTTTTCTGCATTTTCGGTTTCCTCGTTAAAAAACTTCTGGTGTCTATGTTATTTTTTTCCGCATTATATTTGTTCATATAATTGAAATATCACATGGTGTGCGTAGTTCAATCAATTGGTAAATCCAATTTTTGGTTGTTGATTGAAATTGATTGACACTTGGACATTGGTCTTTGGTACCGTTCAAGTTGTTTCTCATAATTATCAGGTTCACGAATTCTATCTGTTTGATTTGCGGATTAAATTGAGAAACATAGATATAACTCTTGGATATATTTTCCTTGATTGAGTATGACTGTCTAGTTGATTATCTTGGAATTATATTGGAATTAGTCTATACAGATTGCCGAACGAAATATTGGGTGTGGTTGTTAGACCCTCACTTTTTCAAGTTGGTTATGAAAAATAAAATCTTGGAGGACTTCTCTGATAGTTTTAAATATTTCGAAGACACTTAAATTCCTTTTACAAATATGAATTTCAAGTTTTCCTCTTCTGAAGATGCTACTTGGTTGGAAAGTCCAGAAAAGAGCACCAGGTCCGGGCGGGTTTCATGTTCATGTAATTGTTAAGTGCTATTCTTTTATGAAAGAAGACATTATGAAGGTGCTCAAGGTTTTTGAATGTTCTGGGTTCATAGATTGAAGGTTGAAGTGAACTTTTCTTGCTCTCATTCCTTAGAAGCAACAAGTTGAAGAGATCAAGGATTTGAGGCATGTTAGCCTTACTAACAACATTTTCAAACCTATCTCAAAATTTATTGTTGAAAGATAAAAACCAATGCTCCTAAAACTCATCTTTGACCATCAATTTGTGTTTGTGATAGGTAGACTGATCCTTTATAGCATCCTAGTTTCTAATGAATTTTTATACTCTAGACTAAAATTAAGAAACATGGAGTTATATGTAAAATCGATCTAGAAAAATATTTCGACCATGTTAAATGGCCCTTTCTTATGGAGGTTCTACAAAGAATAGGTTTTGGCCAAGTCTGGAAAACTTGGATCCTTGGTTGTATCTCTAAAGTTCTGTTCTCCATTCTTATTAGTGGATCTGCTTTCGAAAAATTTACCTTTGAAAAGGGCGCCAAGGAGATATACTTTCCCCTTTTTTATTTCTTTTAGTTTCTGAGGTTCTGACTATGCTCTTTGATAAATCTGAAGAAACTGGGCTCTTGGATGGTTTTTTATCTTCCAGATATTTTACACCTGTTAAAGTTAGTCATCTACATTCTGCTGATGACATTCTAGTGTTCATGGACCCCGATGCTACTCAAATACGGAATATCAAATATCTGTTGCTTTGGTTTCAATGTTGTTCTTGTCTTAAAACTAATTTTTCTAACAACAAATAGAGGAACTCCAGAGCATTTGGTGATCTCAGATGTATCCATATCAATGGAACATGTGACTCATTATTTCGATGAATCATTATCAAGGTGGGATATTATTAGGTCGTAAAGTACGTGATTACTCGGTATATTAATAGGGTTTAGTCAGTTTATTTGGAGTTGTAGATGTCAATGACCTTGAAGACCTTGCTGAAAATTTAAATTTCTCTTGTAGTTGTTTCTCTACAAGCTACTTGGGTATGCCGTTGGGAGACAAGACTAATACTGCTTCTAAATAGGATAAAATTTTGGAGATGACAGCAGAACAAGACTTTCTTCTTGGAAAATAAAATCTCTCACAAAGGGGGTAAGTTAACTTTGAGTGTGTTACAAAGCCTTCCCATCTATTACTTCTCATTATTTATGTCTCCTATTCACGTTATCAAATCTATGGAGAAAATTATCAGGGATTTTCTGTGGAATGAATGTTCTGAAATTAAAAAAAAAAATCGTTGGGTAAGCTGGAAGAATGTTAGTAAACCTATTAAGATTGGAGGTATGGGTATCAGAAATCTAAGGGTCATGAATAAGTCACTTCTTCAAAAATGGTGGTGGAGACTCTGTAAGGAGCCGGATGCTTTGTGGGAAAGGGTTGTTAAAGATAAATATGGTGTTGATGACCATGGTTGGAAGACCAATCAACCTAAATAAAGGCATGGTGTAAGTATTTAGAGAAACATTTATTCTAATTCCTCTGATTTTTTTTCAACTTGTGCCAATTCAAAATCGGAAAAGGAGATAAGGTCAGATTGTGAAAAGATAAGTGGCACATCAATGGTTCTTTAGCTGAACAATTTTCTAGGCTATATACCAGCAAGCGAACTTTTGTCCTAGATTCCTTTCAACCAACAGATGACGATATGCAATCGAATATATGTATTATTCATCGTAGAAGATTGCATGCTCCGTAAATTGAATAATGAGCTAGACTTATCCCTATGTTGGAGGCCATTGTTTTGTATCCATTAGTGAAAGACCATCTTATTTGGATCGGATATAAAAAAAGAGGAACCTTTTCTGTCAAAGCTGCTTATGAGAAGTCTTTATCTACCGACAGTCAGGCCATATTTCCTAAAGAAAAAGTGTGGTTCAAATATTGGCCCCCAAAAGTTCAGTTTCTTCTTAAGGTGGGTTTGTCTAAGTAAGCTTCCAATGATAGATAATTTGCATAAAAGAAAATTTTCACTTGATCAATCCAATTTATGTAAGCTTTGCAATGGGAACGAAGAAACTGCAACCCACATCTTCATTCACTTTTGTATGTCACGCAGAATATAGGATTACATTGTGAACATTGTCAACAAAAAATCACATTTCCGAGAACATTGTAATAAGTCTTGGATGGTTGGAAGAGTATAAATTTTCTATACAATGGAAAACAACTAAAAAGGGGAGGGTACCCAAATATACCTCGAGATAAAACTTTTCCTACCTATAAGTCCTTTCTCCGAAAGTGATTGTCTATGGACTGAGTCGAGACAATGCAATAAATCGGTTCACACTTCGTGTGCTCGTATATGGATACGAGATCGAGACAATACAACAACGAAGTATGTTTACTTGATAAAAGGTTCAGACTTAACCAAACAAAATAGGATTGCTTATCAAGTAAATAGGAATTAACGTTTGTGTAATTTACTTTAAGTTATAATAAAGACAATTATAATTGCGGAAAATAAAAGTAAATGACATAGCAAGATTTTGTTAACGAGGAAACCGCAAATGCAGAAAAACCCCGGGACCTTGTCCAGAATTGAATACCCTCTGGATTAAGCCTCCATACAAAATAAACCAACTTCGTATAGTTGAGACCAAGCAACTAAACCTATATTTCACCTAGTTCCGTCTGTATTCCTACGCCTCCAACTTGTAATAAGTCACGTACTTGGAACAATTCCTTTGGTTCGTTTGACAAACAGTAAAGGAACAACAAATTTTTTTTGGTAGAAACTCTCTTCAACCAGGTGATGTGAGTTCGACAAAGTCTCTTCTGGTTATCTCAATAAACTCCTTCGCCAGGTTCTTAGATCTATATTATTCTCAACAACCGAAGTAATTGTTAAGATTTTCAATCAATACTTTTAATCACAAAGAACTGTATTGATGTCGATCTACACAACTAATCAATCCAATTTACCACAAGGATAAACCTATTATAGTTGGATCCTCTATACCGAAACAAGTATTGTGCACACCAAATATTATGAACCCCAAATCACAAATCTTCTTAGATCTTCAATAAACACCTTCACACAACAACTTGAATCTCTTGTGATCAATCGCGCACAGAACGGAATCTGTTAACAATGGATTATCACAAGATGTCTTTATATATAAAAAGAGTCTAAAGATCCCTGTCGAAACTTCGATCTAGTTTGAGTGAATCTAATATCAGAAGAGAAGATTCTCAAGCATAAACAAACTAGGTGCAATCAAAGTTCAACTACCATTAGTCAATCAAATCAATCGAAAACAAAAGATAAACTGCAATCATCTAGTTTCCCACCAACTGTACTAATAGAGCTTCTCAATCCGAAATAAAACTTTAAACTGAGAGGACATAAGACATTTCACCTCATTAGGTTACTCTCCTCTCCGAATTGGCGGCTTCACCAGTAACAACACAACCGAGGAAGTTTGCTATCACGAAGGATTAGTTTTCTAGAAATGCAAACTTCAAATATTTATAGACAAGGAAGTTTGGAAACCAAGGAATTTCCAAAACCGAAAATATTCTCAAGATATTCATTAAAGCTCAGATTCGGTTTCCATAATTCCTGGAAATGCTCTGTCCAAAATAATGACCGAAAATCTCTTTGGAAAATCTCTAACTAGTAAATGAACCTTACTAATTCTAATTTTCCTAAAATAAAATTAACAACCTTAATTAAAAGATTATTAACTTCTATATGTTTCGATCCTGAGATTTTCTTTCTTTAGATATTAGGGAATAACTTTGAACAATTAAATATAAACATTACATCACATGTTCAAAGTATGTCGACATCCTTACTTTGTAAGTCCTCTTTCATACCTACAATTTTGAAACTGATTTTCCACACTTCCAAACAAGTTTAGAATCGGTCCATCTGACTTTCAAGAACTATGTGATTGATCAAGAACACTCAATCACAAATCATGGGTTTAACGGTTCTACCAAAACAAGTTTCGGTTCCACCTCCATGTGAGTATTGTGCATAGTCACACTAGCTTTCCAAAATTCGGTTGAATAGGTACTAGGATCGGTTCCCCACATATATATGGTATCTAACTTTAATGTGTTGCACATGTCCATAAGGTCGGTTCCCCTTTTCCTAAAAACGTGTTGCATATGTCCATAGGATCGGTTCCCCTTTCTGCTATAAACTTGCTGCACCTCATACAAGGATCAATTCCATTTTGTGATGTGTTGCACCTCTTACTAGGATCGGTTCCCCTTTACCCAGAGTTGGTATTACACAAATCAGAAACTCGATCATACCATCTCAGGTGATTACTTAAGATCGGTTTCACTAATAAAAGTCATACCAATACATAAGTCAGGCCTTTGTGAATAGTTTTACCAAGAACACAAACAAGTCATGAGAGGTTAGACTAGTCACACATATTGGTTGTTCAAAAGATATGAAATGAATAAAAATACCAATAACGCCTGGAAATTTCCTTTTCGATTTGCAAAACAAGTTCATGAATGTACTTCCTTAAAACACATGTAAAAACATTGTTTCCTAGGATGAAATCCTCACCTCATACCCATACATAATCACAATAGCATTTAAACGATTATGTCGATGTCTTATCTACAAAGTTTAATGGTTAAGCAATAAACCTCGTATTGTATTCCTTAATACTATGTCTATCTAGAGTTCTATCATGCTTCGCAGTTTTGTTTTCAATATGCACGACTTGAAAGATATGTCAGGGAATGAAACAGTTCAAGTCAAATATCACTAACCTCAAGTGGAAGGATGATATTGTCGTTGTAGCTCTTTGGTTCTTCACTTCTTAAGTCTTCACAATACTTTTAATGTCTCATATCCTAATACTTTCACGCTAACCTATACGAAGTTGACTCTAGTACATAATCAAGCGACTCTTTAAATGAGTTTTGATTTTTTAAATATGACAACCAAACTTGACATACCAACGCTTGGTGGGTTCAACCGATCTATGCTCTAATAATATCCCCCTTTGTCAATTTTAGTGACAAAACTCTTATATCATATGGATAAACAAATTACAAGAATTCATTACACATATGCTTGATTCCCGAATTCAACAACACAATAACCTATATACATTCAATCATTTAAATGTCGTTGTTGACATTATAATAACAAAGCTAATAATCCCCCTAAAGGTAAGATAGGTAGATTTTAAATCCGCACGTCTTTTTTATTCACTTGTTAATAATATGTTACTCCCCCTTAGTCTATGCTTTCACTCTTTCGTTAGATAAACGTTTAAGCACCATTGTCCTTTTCTTTAGTGATACCAATCAATATAAAATCAATGCCAATATCACTTGCTTACTCCATATATTTCTCCCCCTTTTTTTCACAAAATGACAAAGAAACGAAAAAATAAAGGACAAACCGAAAATAATCTTATAAATCTCACAAGACTTGCAATCTATAGAGTTAAGCACGAGGGGTCCACACACTGATTATCAAAACCGAAACTACAAGTAGTTTTATTTTGATATGTTACCAAGGAAACAATTTTCCCTAATAGTTTAGCAAACCAATAATTAACTAAGCACCTTAGTTCCTTTGCTAAAGCGATTGTACAAATACAATCGGTTTATTCGATAAGACCAAAATAAAGATAACTCTATTTTTCTCATCAAGTTATAATCATCCATGTAACTTAGACCTTTAAGTTTTAAACAAGACAAGTACTAGGTTAGTTAACTAGCATTTCTTGTTAAGTCATTCGATTGGACTTGAATAACCGAAACCTCAACTTTGATAAGTCTAACTAAGATCAGAACTAATTTAGTTTCTCTTATCCGGAATCGAATTGGACTAAACAACTCATCCCGTAAACTTTTTCTTTTGTTAATCCATAAATAATTCATACAAACCAAATAAATAAAATTGCATAATTATTCACCTCAACCGGAAGCAATTGAAACAACATAGACATTAAAGCACCGCAATTGCACCGAAATGTTGTAAGCCTAAACAATTGATACCACACAATAAAGCAAGATAACAATAGTTTTTCTTAACCGGAAACAATTGAATCACACACACATCCATACACAAATAATGGAATAAAACATCAATTGTACCGAAATTTTGTTAAGCAAAAGCAATAAATATATGAAATAAAATAAGGGTTTTCTTAAATAGGAAAACAATTAACTAACAAGATTGTTACCTCAAATTTTACATCCACTTCTCCAATATGTTTGAATCTTCGTCCAGGGAGAATTGATATCGAAATATCATTATGTTGTCATCCTTATGCAAAAACAAAGAATAACAACAACCAACCTTTACCGGAGAAAGGTTGATCGACTTTAACAATTGCAAGCAAAAGTTGAAAACCGCCGAAACACATATGCTTTTATTTTAAACCAAAACCGATATAACATATTGTGAATTTTTCACATATTGTTTCTATCAGAACCCCTCATGATCCTTTGATAAAACCTACCAACATGTGTTAGAACTTAATCCTGCTAAATCAAAAAGTCACCCAAACCATAAGGGTTCACAACAAGGTACTAATGTACCTTGACAATTCCTATGGATTTCCTTAGATTTTCGAAAGTTTCTCTATCTAAGGGTTTAGTGAGAATATAAGCTAGCTCACGCTTGGATGGAACATACTCTAATTTGATAACACCATTCTCAAATAACTCTCTAATAAAGTGATATCTGACATCTATGTGTTTAGTACGAGAATGTTCAACTGGGTTTTCAGTCAATCGAATAGCGCTTGAGTTATCACACAGTATGCTTATAGTTGAAATATTTATTCCATAGTTTCATCCATAAAAGTTGGGTACAACATGTACCAGCATCAATATATTTTGCTTCACAGGTTGATAAGGATTGTGAATTCTGTTTATTGCTACGCCAAGATACAAGATTTTGACCAACATAGAAGCAACCACCAGAGGTGATTTTACGATCTTCTACATATCCTGCCCAATTAGCATCTGAATAGGAAACAAGACTGTTGTTTGTATCCATAGAGTATGATAGACCATAATCTACTGTACCATTAACGTATCTAATAATTCATTTTACATCTTTAAGATGTGGTTCTCTATGATCTGCTTGAAATCTAGCACAACAACCCACACTAAAAGTAATGTCTGGTCTTGTTGCAGTTAAATATAGCAAGCTCCCTATCATAGATATGTATTGTTTCTGATCTACTGATTTTTCACATGGATTTGATTGAAGTTTTCCAGTAGTTGGCATCGGTGTTGTCATAGGTGTTGCACCTTTTAATTCAAAATTTTCTACTAGATTCCTTACATATTTTTCTTGAGAAAGTAGAATATTTTATTTTTATTGTTGTATTTGAAGCCCAAGAAAATATGATAATTCTCCGACATTACTCATTTCAAATTCTCCACTCATAAGATTCAAGAATTCATCTGCTAGAGATTTTGAGGTGGATCCATAAATGATGTCATCTACATATATTTGCGCTACAAGAACGTTTTTTCCACTCCTTTTGGTGAAAACTTTTTTATCAGCACCATCTCTAAAAAATCCTTTTTGAAGTAGGAAGGATGTCAGTTTATCATACCAAGCTCTTGGAGCTTGTTTTAGACCATACAAGGCCTTCTTAAGTTTAAAGACATAGTCTGAGAATAATGGATCTTCAAATCCTTTAGGTTGAGCAACAAAATATTCTTCTTTTAAATCCCCATTCAGAAATGCAGATTTAATATCCATTTGAAAAAGTTTTATCTTAAGATAACAAGCATAGGCAAGTAACAATCTTATTGATTCTAAACGAGCAACAGGAGCAAAAGTTTCTTCAAAATCAATACCTTCAATTTGAGAATATCCTTGAGCAACGAGCCTAGCTTTATTTCTGAAAATCGTCCCGAATTCGTATGATTTTTTCTTGTAGATCCACTTTGTTCCAACGATGTTTACTCCTGGTGGATTAGGAACAAGTTCCCACACTTCTTGTCTTTTAAACTGATTGAGTTCCTCGTGCATTGATTTTACCCAAGCAGGTTCACTGAGTGCTTCCTCAACGTTTTTCAGCTCTATTGAAGAAAAAAAACATGAATAGTGACAGACACTCTGAAGTTCTCTTCGAGTCATAACTCTAGCATTGGCATCTCCAATAATGTCTTCATAAGAGTGTCTTTGATGTACCCATTTAACAGGTTTTTGGACAATATTTTCGGTATCATTGGGTTGTTCAACAATACTTTCATTATCGTATTTATCATTTGTGTCATTAATTAAAGGAACAACAGATGGTTCGACTTCAATCTATTTTTCTTTAATAACAGTTTCAGAAGGAGGAAGCTCTGGTGCAGTGTGATTGTCTTGGAAAAAATCGCTAATGTCATCAATAACCACGTTAATTGATTCCATCATGACTTTGGTTCTGAGATTGTATACCCTGAAGGCACGACTGTCAGAGGCATAGCCAAGAAAAATTCCTTCATCACTTTTGGAGTCAAATTTTCCTAAATGTTCTCTGTCTTTGAGAATATAGCATTTGCTTCCGAAAACCCTTAAATAGCTTAGATTGGGTTTTCTTCCATACCATAATTCATATGGGGTATTTAGAGTTTTAGATCTTAAATAGACTCTGTTTATAAGATAACAGGCTGTAAATACAGGTTCTCCCCAGAAGGTTAATGGTAGGATTTTATTATGAAGCATTACTCTTGCCATTTCTTGAATATTTCTATTATTTCTCTCAGCTACACCATTTTCCTGAGGTGTAATAGGTGAAGAGAATTGATGACTAATTCCAAGACTATTACAGTATTCATATATTTTTGTATCCTTGAACTTTGTACCACGATTGCTTCTTATCTTTTTAAGCGTGCGACTTTGTTCATTTTGAATTCTAATCATGATAATTTTGAACTCCTCAAGAGTGCCATTATTTTGCTTCAGAAAATAAACCTATGTGAACCGTGTATAATCATCTACCATTACTAAAGCATACTTATTTCCTCCAACAGATGCCTGTTGGATTGGACCAAATAGATCCATATGAATAAGATCGAGAGGAGCACGAGTGGTTATATCTCGAGAAGTTTTGTGTGGAATTTTTCCTTGCTTACCCTTTTGGCATGTACCACAAACACCTTCTATTTTAGTGTTAATTTTTGGAACGCCTTTGAAAAGTTCACGGTTAATGAGCTTTCCTAGCATTCGGTAGTTGATATGACCAAAGCGTTCATGCCACAAATGAGTTGACTCAACCTTAGTCAAGTTACAGTATAAATTGGATTGTATATCAAGGAGATAACAATTATTCATACTTCTACGTCCTCAAAAAATTACTTTTCCGGATTTATCTTCAATATCACAACCTCTCATATTAAAGATAACTTTGTGACCTTTATCACAAATTTGACTGACAGACAACAGATTAGCTTTCATTCCTTTAACATAAACAACATCATGGATTTCGGGAATACCTGGGAGTTTGATAGTACCCTTTTTGCTAATAAGACAGCTGCTTCCATCTCCGAAGGTCACTGATCCTCCTTTGTAGTCTTCTGTTTTTGTGAACCAAGAAAGATCACCTGTCATATGTATACTACATCCACTATCTAGAAACCATTGGAATGGTGAGGTTGTTTTGAGCTCAAATCAAGATATTGTTCACCAGATTTAGGATGGTTTGTTAAGTTCTTAATAAGTTTCTCAACACAGTTAATCAGACATTTTGTAAAAAAATATTCTAAATTAAACAATTCCATCCCTTTTGAAAACGGTTCCTGGTCTGACTCTTATTAGACTGTTTAATATGTCTGGATGAGAGAATTGAGCATCCTTGAGAATCTCCTGATTTAGACTCTTCTGTGTATTTCTCCAGTTTTCTATCATTTATGATATCACTGATCTCATCAGTATATGACTGGTTCTGTTCAATCCTTTTATCTAACATTTTAACAAGAGCAGAGGAATATTCTCCAGAGTCTTCTTTCAGAATATCTATAATCTTTAAAACATTAATCGAATCGTTCATCTGATTCAATTTCTTATAAGTTGGATCGCACCAAACACAGATTGTTAAATTTTTTCGTGTTTTCCTGCTCTGATACCAATTGAAAAGGCGAGGGTACCCAAATAAATCTCAAGCTAAAACTTTTCCTACCTATAAGTCCTTTCTCCTAAAGTGATTGTCTATGGAATGAGTCGAGACAATGCAACTAATCGGTTCACACTTCATGTGATCGTCTATGGATATGAGATCAAGACAATACAACAACGAAGTATGTTTACTTGATAAAAGGTTCAATAGGATTGCTTATCAAGTAAATAGGAATAAATGTTTGTGTAATTTACTTTAAATTATAATAAAGACAATTATAATTGTGGAAAATAAAAGTAAATGACACAACAAGATTTTGGTAACGAGGAAACCACAAATGCAGAAAAACCCCGGGACCTTGTCCAGAATTGAATACTCTTAGGATTAAACCTCTATACAAAATAAACTAACTTCGTATAGTTGAGACCAAGCAACTAAACATATAGTTGACCTAGTTCCGTCTGTATTCCTACGCCTCCAACTTGTAATAAGTCACGTACTTGGAACCATTCCTTTGGTTCGTGTTCCAAACATTAAAGAAACAAAAAATTTGTTTGGTAGCAACTCTCTTCAACCAGGTGATGTGAGTTCGACAAATGCTCTTCTGGTTATCTCAATAAACTCATTCATCGGGTTCTTAGATCTATCTTATTCTCAACAACTGAAGTAACTGTTAAGACTTTCAATCAATACTTTTAATCACAAAGAATTGTATTTATGTCGATCTACACAACTAATCAATCCAATTTACCACAAGGATAAACCTATTATAGTTGGATCCTCTATACCGAAGCAAGTATTTTGCACACCAAAGATTATGAATCCCAAATCAGAAATCTTCAATATCTTCTTTCTCTTCAAATCTTCTTAGATCATCAATAAACACCTGCACACAACAACTTGAATCTCTTGTGATCAATCACGCACAGAACGGAATCTGTTAACAATGGATTATCACAAGACGTCTTTAGATATACAAACAGTCTAAAGATCCCTGTCGAAACTTCGATCTAGTTTGAGTGAATCTTATATAAGAAGAGAAGATTCTCAAGCATAAAAAAACTAGGTGAAATCAAGGTTCAACCACCATTAGTCAATCAAATCAATCGAAAACAAAAGATAAACCGCAATTATCTAGTTTCCCACCAACTGTACTAATAGAGCTTCTCAATCCCAAAGAATACTTTAAACTGAGCGTCCATAAGAGATTTCACCTAATTGGGTTACTCTCCTCTCCGAATAGGCGGCTTCACCAGTAACAACACAACCGAGTAAGTTTTCGGACACGAAGGATTAGTTTGCTTGAAATGAAAACTTCAAGTATTCATAGACAAGGAAGTTTGTACACCAAGGAATTTCCAAAACCGAAAATATTCTCAAGATATTCATTAAAGCTCAGATTCAGTTTCCATAATTCCTGGAAATGCTCTGTCCAAAATAATGATCGAAAATATCTTTGGAAAATCTCTAACTAGTAAATGCACATTAGTAATTCTCATTTTCCTAAAATAAAATTAACAACCTTAATTAAAAGATTCTTAACTTATATATGTTTCGATCCTGGTATTTTATTCCTTTAGCTATTAAGGAATAACTTTGAACAATTAAATATAAACATTACAGCACGTGTTCAAAGTATGTCGACATCCTTACTTTATAAGTCCTCTTTCATACTTTCAATCTTGAAACCGATGTTCCACACTTCCAAACAAGTTTAGAATCGGTCCATTTGACTTTCAAGAACTATGTGATTGATCAAGAACACTCAATCACAAATCATGGGTTTAACGGTTCTACCAAAACAAGTTTCGGTTCTACCTCCATGTGAGTATTGTGCATAGTCACACTAGCTTTCCAAAATTCGGTTGACTAGGTACTAGGATCGGTTTCTCACATATATATGGTATCTAAATTGAATGTGTTGCACATGTCCATAGGATCGGTTCCGCTTTGCCTAAAAACGTGTTGCACATGTCTATAAGATCGGTTCCCCTTTCTGCTATAAATTTGATGCACCTCATACAAGGATCGATTCCCCTTTGTGATGTGTTGCACCTCTTACTAGGATCAGTTCCCCATTACCCAGAGTTGGTATTACAAAAATCACAAACTCGATCATACCAGGTGATTACTTAAGATCGGTTTCACTAATAAAAGTCATACGAATACATAAGTCAGGCCTTTGGGAATAGTTTTACCAAGAACACAAACAAGTCATGAACGGTTATACTAATCACACATATTAGTTGTTCAAAATATATGCAATGAATAACAATACCAATAATGCCTGGCGAATTCCTTTTCGATTCACAAAACAAGTTCATGAATGTACTTCCTTAAAACACATGTAAAAACATTATTTCCTATGATGAAATCATCACCTCATACCCATACATAATCACAATAGCATTTAAACGATTATGTCGATGTCTTATCTACAAAGTTTAATGGTTAAGCAGTAACCCTCGTATTGTATTCCTTAATACTATGTCTATCTAGAGTTCAATCATGCTTCGCAGTTTTGTTTTCAATATGCACGACTTGAAAGATACGTTAGGGAATGAAACAGTTCAAGTCAAATATCACTAACCTCAAGTGGAAGGATGATGCTGTCGTTTTAGCTGCTTGATTCTTCACTTCTTCAAGTCTTCACAATACTTGTAATGTCTCATATCCTAATATTTTCAAGCTAACCTATACGAAGTTGACTCTAGTACATAATCAAGCGACTCTTTAAATGAGTTTTGATTCACTAAAATACGGCAATCAAACTTGACATACCAACGCTTGGTGGGTTCAACCGAGCTATGCTCTAACAACAACTGTTGACAAGGGTAAACAATTATCTTAGTAAGCTTCCAATGATGGATAATTTCCATAAAAGAAGATCTGCACTTGATCAATCCAATTTATGCAAGCTTTGCAATGGGTAAGAAGAAACTGCGGACCACATCTTCATTCAATTTAGTATGTCGCGTAGAAGATGGGTTTACTTCTTGAACATTGCCAACAGAAAAATCACATTACCGAGTACAGTGTAAGAATTCTTGGATGGTTGGAAGAGTATAAATTTGTTGGACAAGGGTCGGTTACCTGCAACTGTCTTCTGGGGTATTTGGAAGGAAAAAAAAATCCTTAGCCTTCTCCAAGAAGATTTTTAAGGAACAAGAAGTTAATTATCTAAGACATTAAAATAGATTCTTTTCATTGGGATAAAGGCAACTACTATTTTCGGGGAGTGAACACCTGTTCTATTATCTCTAACTGGCAACACTTTCTCTTAGTCAGTCACTAATATGTGTACTATTTTGGGGGAATCTTCTCTTGTTTCATTGTTTGTTTAAGTTTGTGTACGGTCTCTGACCTGGGGGGTTTTGGTTTGTCTTTCCTTTTTCTTCTTAATAAATTTCTTTCTTTACCGAGCAAAAAAAAAAAGAAAAAGAAAAAGTCATCCATTACATGACTCGTACATCATAGCTCTTGACTCATAACTCAATTTCATAAAGATATAGTAATTTATAACATGCTCAACTATCCAAAGACTCGGCTTAAAACTTGTCTAAATTTAGATGACTTATTCAAAGTTCAAACCCGCTGCATACAAAGCAGAATGTGGGTAGAACATTTTATCGGAACTGAGTTATTCAGAGACAGATGGATCCCCCGGACCCCCATATTTTATGCAATTCCACTTATCACGCTCAGAAAAGTAATAATTAAGGTCATAACAATCCTTTCTCGTATCTTATTTCTTCTGCGTTTTAGTATAATCGAAGTAAACTGCATCTCCTGATTCGTTGTAAACCTTCATTTCTCTCATAAAACCTGACTTCTCAATATCAAAATCTTTATAAATGGGTAATTTCCCATTTCCCATAGGAGGACTTGGACTTTTAGAAACTGCCCCTGCTATTCCACCATATCTGATGATAGAAGCATTATGTGCAAGATGAGTAAAGAGCTCCTTCGGCCAGTAACTTATCACTTCCCTCCTAAAGCGTAACCACCAATTACCACTTATTGGTGCCTGTCAAAAATAATTACACATATTCTCAATCCTTTGTTAATTGAAAAATAGTTGATAAGACAAGAAATCTTCCAGTTGACAGTTAATTACCCGATATACCATTACGGGGATGGAATATAAGTTTTTATCATAGACTGATACGGGCTCTAATAGTTCACCGAATGTTATACTAGAATGCACTTGTACGAAGCCCGGGCAAAACATATTGAAGCAACCTGTCCTTTTGTATCCATCATCCTATAGGATTTAACATTGCACACAAAGTAAGAACTTTTTGAGTTTTATGAAAAATATTGCAGCAAAATTAGTTTCGGGAATATCGAAATATGATATGCATGATCAATAGGAAAACAAAATGGTTCAATTGAATCTTACTGTCCAATATCCAAAAATTCTGGTAATATTATCGCCAAAGAGTTTCGGATATACATGAAAGCCTCAATATTTGACAGCATAGTTGTTATTATTATTCGTATTCATAATAATAATATTATATTTATATAAGGTGAAGCATACCAAAAAAAAAGAAAAATAATAAATAACACTATATTTCTAATTGGACGTGATTGATATTTGGATGACTTACGACCCATCCGGTCTCTATGCTGTTTATTTGTTCGTTGGGACCATTCTGAATCCACAATTGTGATGTGCTTAATTGCTCTGGAGTTATTGATGGATTATGAGCTCCCATTATGACATAACCTCCGTGATATGATTTTCCTTCCACGGGCTCGATCGAAACAAACTAAATGGAAATGAAAAAGATAACCAATTGTTTAACGATCAACTTTTTTAGCGATAAGCAACTGATCAAGTTGAATATGTAAGAGTCAAGCAAGCAAGACCTGTAAATGTTGTGCAACAAAAGATCTAAAATCTTACTATTAACAAATTTTCATTCAGTTGATACAAAATACTGTAATGTCATCTTGCATTACAAAATACAGAAAATATACGTCGTTAATTACACCATCACAATAGCCGTATAGGAAAAGCTAAACTAAATTATTAATTTTTTAATCGACTAAACTAAACTAAAATCTATTTCTAACTTTATAAGGAGAATCACTATAGTAAGGGATACGCCTTCCTTATCCCCTAATTGTAGAGAAGGAATAAGGGTCACAAGGTAACTTCACTATGATTTGCTTCATCCCTTCCTTACACTGCATGGAAACTGAGTTTCCGTGTAAATAGTACCAAATGGAAACTCAGTTTCAGATTTATTTTTTTTCCAAATTTTTTTCCACAGGTTTAGGTAATTGTTATTTATGGATAAAAAAAATTGAAAAGAAAAAAAATAGAAATATAATAGAAAATAAAGTTTTAGTTGAAATAAAAGAGTTAAAAGTGAAGAAAAAAATAAGATAAAATTAAAAATTCTCAAACGGAAACTAAGTATCCGTTGAAAATCACATGGGAACTCAGATTCTGCAAAGTAATTTTGTGCCATTTCCCTTCCCTATTAGTGGAATCAAATCTGGTCAACTTTTAAGTATATGAAACGGATATCCCTTGTTTAAAGGGATATGGGAGACCATATAACTTGAATTTATATATATTTCTCTACATTTAAGGGATAGGGAAGAGAAATGGTACACCACAGTGCTTGGCCTAATAGGTTTTCTTAAACAGGATATCAAACGAAAACGAAGTCCTAGAGTACACGAGTCCATCCTGGGATGATTAAGTTAAATATGCAATTTCCATTTCATTTCTATTTCAAATTGCCAGCCAAATTTAATACTTGGCATTCCATTATAACATTGTAAGATTTATAGGACAAATTATCCATGAGTGGAATAACCCTTAGATGTTTATGTATACAGAGGTTTGAGGTTTTGGGAAATTGGGACCATCAGTTCCAACTGTACTTCCTTTCATGGGTAAGAGCACTTTTAATTAAGCCTCTTAACACGTGAACTGCATACAAATGGATATATAACCACTCATGTATGAGCTCTGATATCATGTAAGATTTTTTAGCTTCCAATTCAAAACCAATTGACCATAAATGAAGTAGCTGTTGGATATTGTTTATGTGTTTATAGAGGCGTGAGGTTTTAAGCAATATATAACTATTAGTCTAGAGTTATTTCAAGTACTGAGACTAATAATTTTAACAAACACATATGTTATAATTACCTATAACAACGTTTATTGCGTGAAAATCATAGTATCTAACATGACCGTAGTTTTAACGCACTTATATTGTTCAAAATAATTTTTGGGACATACATGTAAGTAGCTTTTACATGTCGTTTCTCCATTGGTCCGTGATATTTAGATATAACTCACCGCTTTCTTATGGATTCACCATTCCTATATTTATATTGATTTAATCGATGATATTTATTTTTAAGAGCTAGCTACTAAAGCTATCCATAAAAACTAGCAAAATAGCAAGGTTGTTGTCCAACCCATGAAGAATTTTTTTAAAAATGACCATGCATCCAAAGAACAAAACCAGTAAGATCCATACTTACATGATGATACATAGGCGTATGCGGGTAAGTGTTTGAATTGTTTTGTTTAGTCTTTTCCCAATGATATTTTGAACCGAATATCATCTCTTGTTTTGTTGTTCTTCGGATAGGCACCGCTCCTAGTGGACACCTTTCTCTCTGCCACTGAATCTCTAACCACAGAATGTCAGCATCCCCAGATGATCCCTTTTTTTCTTGAGAAAAAGTTGGTTTCACCTAAATCGTATAATAACAACGATAATTTGTGATGAGTTTGTAAATTTGTTACTCGATTTGGATTCTTATTGCATCTGATAAGTTCAGTATATTATAATACATTTTTTGACATGGAATTAAAATAGTTTGCAGAGCATATCATGTAAATATATTTGGGATTTGGCTGTGTCTATTAATACGGGTTGGGGCCACGATATTAATCAAAAAAATAAAAAAAATTATATGAAATGAAACTATAAGTAATAGTTTTTCATTTTGCACATTGATGATTAAAATAATTAAAGAGTTTATTTTCTTATTTTGTAATCATGTTTAATATATTTTACAAAATATTTTCTTAATCTTTTAGGAGTAAACTGTTCAATCAAAAGTTTTGATAAAAGCCTTTATATACATCTTTCTTTTTAAATATCAATTAAATTGATGAAGATAAAATAATATATTTTTTTAATTACATGAGCATCATAGATTTGTGATTATAATGCATCATACCTCGATTTTATGATCCTTCAACAATGGATGATCAAATGCAGGTTGACTTAGAATGTCAATGCAATCTATAATATCCGCGTATTTTGTCTGAAATAAAAAAAATATCGCGAAGGAGATATTTACCAACATGATTATTTTTTTATGTTTCTTCTGAAAATGAGCATTATGATAAGAAATAAAATACAATTAAAAGAAATTAGAAGGTAACAATCATTTCTGATTCGACACCAATTATTTTTGTATAGATTTGCAATTAATTTGATATAAAGAAACAATTATCTTACGATTATCGTTTTAATTGGAGGTTTATTGAGAATTTTGAGCTGCCTTTCAATCTCCCTGTCTTTTTCTTTGGATATATAACTTTCTCCATCTCCATAAATGGACTGAATATACATAAATAAACAAAGTAACACCGCATGTCTCCTCAAATTTCTCCAATAATCATCCATTTCTTTTAAGATACACGGCAAGGGTGATTAGTATTACATTGAGTGTAAAGTTATTTATATATATAAGATTACTTTAAGTAAGATTTTATATCTTTCGTCTATTAAATACTTCAAGAGCCATCCGTGAAAAGAAAATTAACATCGATTCTTCAACCCTTGCATTTAATACAACTATTTTTAAGAAAAAACA
The DNA here is from genome assembly GCF_003573695.1 of Papaver somniferum. Lineage (NCBI taxonomy): Eukaryota > Viridiplantae > Streptophyta > Magnoliopsida > Ranunculales > Papaveraceae > Papaver > Papaver somniferum. The sequence goes on from NC_039365.1 coordinate 24,432,581, forward strand.
ACCCTTGCATTTAATACGGTTATTTTTAGGAAAAATCATTAAATAGAAGAACTAGTTGGAGTCCAATTTTGTGCACACTTCTTTAAAGAATGTTCACGTTACAAAAAAATCTTATTGGTTGTTTACAACAAAGTTATTAAATTTATAAATTATTATCTTAATTTGATTTTAATCTAAAAAAGGTAATGAAGATATACGATATCTATTTACCTAGAAAAATATAATGTTCTAAAAAAATCAAGATGAATATGTCTTGAATCAGACATTATAAGGTGTGTGTTTGCAGTAGATACCACCTCCATTCTCCCATATTCCACTTACCGAGGAAGAAATCGTTGTAGGTAGGGATATACATAATCAATGCTCATATAACAGGAGGGTTTGGTGTGTCACCCAACGGTCAGGATACATTAGAAATTCTAACTACTGGCTGAGATCTGCCCTCTTCTCCTAGGATAACGCACTGGATGTTTAATCCAATGACCGCCCGTTACTCAGTCCCACGATATATGTATTATGAGATATACTCTCCTCCTCTCAGATCATGTTAGAATTTAATCCACCGGCACGACGTTTTAATTGATCACACCTTTGCATTAACTCCACTCCCGTTTTATATTCTCGAAAATTAGAGGAATTGAATCTCCTCAATAATACACCCACAATCGTTTCTTATTCTTTTTTGATCAGATCGTTTCTTCTTCTTGGAAATCACTAAAATTGAATCTCAGTTATTAACCATATACAAACATGCAAGAATCCAGTAATCCCAGGTATGACTCTCTCTCTCTCATTTGGGTTATAGATTTGTGTTCAATTCATTTTTGTTATCTGAAATTAGGGTTCTTATGATAGCATATTATGCAGTGGTGAAGGATAAGAGAAGAATGCAGTGCAGGTTAAGGATTTGAATTAGGAATTCCGTATCTCTCAGTCACACATGCTTGACAGTTGTGTGCGTTCTGTATCCCACACTAGTTTATCACACGAGTATTGTGTTGACTTTCTCCTGTGTATTAATACTGTCCAAAATGCATGTGTGTGGCTGTAATGAATGTAACTGAATATTCCTCTCATTTGAGAGTTTCTCTGTAATTTGATACACTGCTATCATGGGATCATGAGCAGGTTAGATTAGGGTTCTTATTTAATATACATTTCATCGATCCAAAATTATTATTTTTTCTCTTTGAGAAGATCACCATCAACAAGTGTATCATCGTTTGAATCTGAGAGGTATTGATTCAACATTCTTTGTATCTTTTTATCAAGATTCTTTTTCTTGAAAACTTTCTTCAGATCTACTTTTTTCTTCTTCATCAGTAATATCAATTCAAGTATTTCGTTTATTTTCAATGGAAAATCCAACTGATGATGTCTCCTTCTCTAAAATTCCATTAAATCAACTCACTGGCTTTGTTCACCTTAAACTTAAGGAGGACAATTTCATTACTTGGAAGAATTTTATGAATCCTGTAATTCAGAAATACAAGTTACGTCGCTATCTGAATGGATCTTTTCCTTGTCCACCTCGATTTACTTCCTCTCGTAATCAGGCTAATGGAATTGAGAACAATATTTATCTAGATTGGATAGATGAAGACTCCACAATTATCATGTGGATTCACTCAACAATTTCGGATTATGTTATTGCTTTTTTCTCGACATCAACAACCTCACATCATCTTTGGTCTAGAATTGAAGAAAGATTTTCCAGAGCATCTTCAACTCACTCAATTCAATTGCATACAAAATTTCTCTCCCTCACTCAAGGTAACAAGTTTATTCCTTCATTGATTAATGAGATAAAGTCTTTGTACGATCAATTAGCTGCTGGTGGTGAAATTATTTCAGACAAAGAATCGGTTGTTGTTACCTTAAAAGCATTACATTCCAATTATATTCCATTTTCTACTGCAATGCGACACAGAAATCCACCAGTTACATTGTAGAACTCCACAATAATTTGCTAAGTGAAGAGACAGTTATCAATGAAAGACATAAATCACATTTGACACCTCAGATGCAAAGGCATTTGTTGCTCATAGAAGTAACTTTAGAGGACGTTATAATCACTACAGGGGAAAATCTTCTAGAGGTAGAGGATATAATGCTGGCAGATATCCAAATCCCAACATATTTGGCAGATATAATTCAGGTAGAGGTTATTCAGCACCAAAACAAGAGGCTTGTCAGCTATGCAAACAAGAAGGTCACCTTGCACCAAATTGTACACAAAGACTTAACTTCTCTTGTCAAGGAAGACCTCCACCATCTAATCTCAATGCAATGCTAGCAGTAGCTGAAATCTTTGACACTGAAGAATGGATTGCAGACAGTGGTGCAAATAAAAATGTTGCATCTTCTTCTACTCAGTTACAAGAGTTTATACCTTATGATGGTGCTGAATCCATTAAAACAACAAATGGTGAAGGTATGTCCATTTCTTACACAGGCCACTCTACTAGAACTTCTAATGATCATTCATTTGTACTTAAAAATATTTTATTTGTACCACAATCATCTCATAATCTGCTATCTATCCATAAATTCACCTCTGACAACAACTGTTCTTTGACACTTGATTCTCATGGATTTTCTGTGAAGGACCTCAATTCTGGGACCACTCTCTTCCAAGGACCACATAAAAATGGTCTTTATCCTATCTCATTCAGCAAATCACCTCAAGCTCATCATGTTTCCACTCTCATAGACCATGCCCTTCTATACAGAAGATTTGGCCATCCATCCTTCCAAACTCTGCAAAGACTCTGTCATCAGCTCAAACTACCAAATGTTAGCAATAAACCATTCACTTGTACTGAATGAAAAATTTGTAGGTCTCATAAACTTCCTTTTCAAATGTCATGTAATGTAGCTACAAAACCACTTGAATTGTTACATATGGATTTATGGGGTCCATGTCATACCCCCATCTACTTGTGGTGCTTTGTATTATGCCAATGTTGTTGATGACTTTACCAAATATTGCTAGATTCTTCCCATTTCTTCAAAAGCTGATTTCAAGCATTCTTTTATAGCTCTAGTCACCAGACTTGAAAACATGTTTTCTAGTAAAGTCATCTCCTTTAGGACTGACAACGGAGGTGAATTTCTTAACACTTTTCTTGCCCAATTTTGTTCCTCTAAAGGCATAACTAATGAACTGACATGTCCTCATACACCAGAACAAAATGGTCTTGCTGAAGTGAAGTACAACCATTTAATTGAGGTTACTAGAACTCTCTTATTTCAGTCTGGACTGCCTACTGATTTTTGGGTTGAGGCTCTGCAAACAACCAACTATCTCATTAACAGACTACCAACTAGGTCCATTTCTTTTCATACTCCTTTTGAAATGCTTTTTCATAGAGCACCAGGTTACAATTTCTTAAAAGTTTTTGGTTATGCCTGTTTTCCTTGGCTCAAACCTTATACTACCAACAGACTCCAACTTAGCAGTAAACATTGTATCTTTATTGGTTATAGTCTTACTCAAAAGGGTTACAGATGTTATGATCCTGTTTCTGGTGCTATATACATTTCTAGACATGTCTCTTTCAATGAGAAAAGCTTTCCTTACTATGTCATTATTAACCAATCTACATCTTCATCTGTTGATCCTACATTCATTTCAGATGCTCCTGTTTCTACTTGTTCCTCACTTCCTATTTCATCTCCTTCTTCATCTGATATCCCCACAAAAGTAACAGTGAATGATCATAGTATGACTACTAGAGGTAAGAATGGAATATATACACCTAAATCTTATTTTGCTACTAAGCATCCTTTGCCTGTTGCTTTTTCGTCAAGAGTTCCTTCTTGTATTAATGCTGCTCTTAAGGAGGAGGTATAAAAAGTGGCTTCAAAAAATGAGCATACAGCTCTGCAAAATGCTGGTACATGGTCCCTAGTTCCACCAGTTCCAGTCCAAAATGTAGTTGTATGCAAGTGGGTGTTTAGAATAAAGCATAATCCTGATGGAAGTATTCACAAGCACAAATCAAGACTAGTTGCTAAGGGCTATCATCAACAGCATGGGATGGAATTTGATGAGAATTTTAGCCCTGTAGCCAAGCCAACTACAATTAGGATTATTCTATTTTTTGCAGTGCAGTATAACTGGCCTATACATCATCTAGATGTGAGCAACACATTCCTTCATGGTGAGCTCAATGGAACAGTGTACATAACTCAGCCACTAGGTTTTGTTAATAAATCCGAGCCTCATCATGTGTGTCTTCTTCATAAGGCCATCTATGGACTCAAGAAAGCCCCAAGGGCATGGTATGATAAACTCAGTTTTGCTCTTTTGGCTCTTAATTTCAAGAATTATACAGTTGATACCTCTTTATTTGTACATCAAGAAGGTACTCAAATAACTGTAGCTTTGGTATATGTGGATGACATAATGTTAACTGGATCTTCATCTTCTTTTCTCAATTTTATCATCACTGAGCTTCAACATCAGTTTCCAATCAAAGATTTAGGGCCACTTCATTATTTCTTGTGATTGGAAGCTACAAGAACTGCAGATTCTTTGTTTCTTTCTCAGACCAAATATGCAGTTGACTTGTTGATCAAATATCACATGGAGGGAGATCAGCCTTGCAATACACCTATTTCAACTTCCACAAAATTATCTAAGGATGATGGAATTCTTCTTGACAATCCAACTGAATACAGGTCACTTGTAGGTGCTCTGCAATATCTGACTTGGACTAGGCCTGATCTCTCTTTTGCAATTAACTTGGTGTGTCAGCATATGCAACATCCTAGGAGTTCTCACATGGCTGCGGCAAAGAGGATTCTCAGATATATTAAAGGTACCTTGGGCTTTGGATTGCACTTTACTAAAGGAAATGACTTTCTCTTGGGTTTTTCATATGCAGATTGGGCTGGTTGTGTAGATGATAGAAGATCCACAAGTGGTTATTGTATCTTTCTTGGTTCAAATGTGATCTCTTGGTCCTCTAAGAAACAATCCACCATTGCCAGATCTAGCACTGAAGCTGAATACAGAACTCTGGCTCATAGTGCTGCAGAAGGTGTTGAGAAACAATCCACCAAGTTTTTATTTTGCTCATTTCGTTTATCCGATTTCAACTCTCATTGGAAATTAAATTGGGTTTTTGCTTTTTTGATGCTGAGAAGGTGTTTTTTCATGTCTCAAAGCCCATATTTTGGCTTTGGAAGTTATAGCTAATTAGTTTATGTTTTCTTGCTCCAATTTGTAGCGATTGTTTTTTTTGTGCAAGTAATGTACAAGTAAAACGGCTTAACAAACCTATCGAGGTTCGAATTATGGAGTGAGTGGAATACACGTGGTCTTCTTTCAAGAATAGAGGTATGCAATCTCTTGATTATACCTATCAATATTTCTGTCATACTGTTGTCGTATGGGCTGATTATTTTTCGTTTCACAGGGTTTAATTTCCGTGCATTTCTTTCTAAAGCGTGATTGATTAATAGAATTAACAATTTCACAGATTTGAAAGAAAATATAGGTTATAGTCCCCAAGGTTGATCTCTTCCATTGTTATTATCTCTGTATTTACTCTCAACTTAGATTTGGATACTTTGAGAAATCTATATATCTTAATCATGTTTTCTCTGCTTTGTTGATTATATAGATGTGACGCTGAATTTATTTTCGATCTTCTGATTTAGAATAAATGAAGATAATAATTAGGGTCGAACATGGTATCGGTTTTCCGCTGGAACCGGACCAAACCATACCAATTAGGAAGAAACCAAACCGAACCATTTACTAATGGATTGGTTACGGTGTAGAAAGTGGAAAACCGATAGTGTTGGTTTTGGCTTGGTTTGACCTCTAAAACCGAACCAAAAATCATTGGAAAACCGATTAATTTTTAAACTTAGTTTCTACCGTCGATTTACAAGTATTAGATTCTACCCATTGATTTAGAGGATAAATAGAAACCCTAAATCTAATATTTCATTATGATACTCTCCCTTTTTCTCCTTCTCTCAGCCGCCTCCTTTCTCCACCCCCAACTACAGCTGCTGCTACTCGACTTTTTTCTTCCCGTCTTCCTTCTTTTTTATTTGTCAATAACTAAATTAAGATATATTATATATCTTCTTTTGATCTCTAGAATTAGAGTAAGCTTTAACTATTCTTGATATTTTTTATTTTTTTTGTCTGTATATTTGTATAAACCAATACTATCGGCAACTACGATTTTTTTATCTGTAAATTTGTGTATTTTTTTTTTGGTTTGACATAATTATTGGTTAACCAAAAACCACTGGGACAAACCGAAACCAACTGGAACCATTTGGAAACCGAACCAATGGTTAATGGATTGGTTTGGTTTAGATTTTTAGAAACCAATAGTATTGGTTTCGGTTTTGGTTTGGCTAGAAACCGAACCAAAACCGACCATGAACAGCCCTAATAATAATGACTTAATACTTTGTGAGAGCTTGGTAATTTCAACTAATAGATTATATTTTTCCATATTTATAGGACCCAGAATATTCTCATTGAATAATAATAATATATATTGCCCCTTCTCCCTCAAGGAAGGGGGCGACAGTTTTACCATACTCTAAGATGGTATCACGATCCTAACACCGATCCTTCTTCTTCTTCTTCTTCTTCTTCTTCTTCTTCTTCTCTAGAACACTAGACATCCATGGCAGGTGATAAAAAATCTCTGCACCCAGCCTTTGCTGTCACCAACATAAAAACCCTAATCCCTTTTCTTCTTGACATCAAAAAGGATGAATACTCTTCATGGGTTTTCCTCTTTGAACTACATCTTCAAGCTCACGGTCTCCTATTCCTCATCAAAGGATATGCACCTCCAACGGAGATTGACAACAACACCTTGACGCAACTCGACGCCTTGTGTCGTCAATGGATGTTTTCTACAATGGCCAAGGACCTGGTGCTCACAGTTCTGAAATCCGGTAAAACCGCTAAAGAACTTTGGGATCATCTACAAAAGATTTTTCAAGATAACAAAGGTAATCGTGTTGCGACCCTTGAAATTAAATTTGTCAATCTAAAGTTTGTTGATTGTGCTAGTATCGATGACTACTGTGACAAACTTAAGTCATTGTCGGATCGTTTAAATGATCTCGACTTTCCCATGAATGACAAACGGTTGTTTATCCAACTTGTCAATGGTCTTCCGGAGGAATACAACACTGTTGCATCCTTCATACAACAGTCTATGCCAACTTTTGATGCTGCTCGTTCCCAATTGCGCACCGAAGAGATTCGACGTGCCCAGCAAACCACCACGACGTCTTCAACTGCACTGGAAGCCACCGCCTCCTCCACCAACAGCTCCGGCCAGCGTAATCACCGTTCTGGACCTGGCAGGCGAAATCAGCGCCAAGAACAGAACTCTACAGACCCACCTCTCCTGCGGACACCGGCCCATTTCCGCCAGCCCAGCAACCATCGAGCTCCAGCGACCCACGACCCACACCCAACTCCCTGGATGTCCTATTGGGCTCCACCTACCTTCCCATACCCAACAGTCCCCCACTGGAAGCCCAACCTGCCTCTCCGTGGGCTATCTCCTGGTCGTGCACGCCAAGCCCAGCAGCGCCAACACTCTCCCGCTCTTGGACAAGCCCAAGCGTATGCTGTCCCTTCGACTGAAATGTTGCAACCATCGGACTTCGCTAAGGCCTACAGCTCAATGAGTCTGCAGTCGCCGGATGACATGTTCTATATGGACACTGGTGCGACCTCACATATTATTGCGAATCCAGCTACATTACACACTGTTTTCAACACTAGAAATGTTAAATCCATCTTAGTTGGCAACGAAAATTCTATCCCAGTTACGGCCAGTGGTACCCATTCTATAAATCTCTCTTCTCGAACACTCCACCTCAAAGATACTCTTGTTGTTCCTGATATAATCAAAAATCTTATTTCTGTTCGTAAATTCACCACTGATTATCATGTGTCTGTTGAATTTGATCCATATGGTTTTTCTATGAAGGATTTGAATTCGAGGACGATCCTTCTTCGATGTGATAGCACTGGGGATCTTTATCCTCTCACATCTTCTGTCGTGCCATCTTCACATTCATCCTCATCTCCTCCACTGTCTCTTACCGTGTGCCTGGTTGACGTCTGGCACAACCGCCTCGGCCATCCTGGACAGGCTATTTTAGATAATTTACGTTCCAACTCTTTAATTCAATGTAATAAGAAACAGTCTACCAAACTTTGTCACTCTTGTAAAGTTAGTAAACATGTTCGTCTTACTTTTCATGACTCAAATTCTATTACTTTCGCTCCTTTTGATATTATTCATAGTGATTTATGGACTTGTCCTTCACATGTTGAGACCGGTTTTCGCTATTATCTCATCCTGTTGGATGATTTTTCTAATTACCTATGGGTGTATCCTTTGAGACTCAAATCTCAAGTCTATTCCAAATTTTTAGAATTTCATTCCTTTGTCAAAACCCAATTTGAGCGAGACATAAAATGTTTTCAGTCAGACATGGGTCGTGAATTTGATAATTCCTCTTTTCACAATTTCTCTCAAACTTCGGGTTTAGTCTTTCGTTTCTCTTGCCCTCACACTTCGTCTCAAAATGGCAAGGCGGAGCGTATGATTCGTTGTATCAATGACATCACTCGCACCCTCATGTCTCATGCTTCCATTTCATATAAATATTGGGCCGACTCTCTTCATATGGCCGTCTATCTACATAACATTCTTCCCTCCACTGTCCTCAATTTCACCTCTCCTGTGTCAATTCTTTACCAACGTTAACCAACCTATGATCACCTACGTACGTTTGGTTGTCTATGCTACCCTAATCTTTCCGCTACCACCCCACACAAACTTTCCCCTCGCTCCACTAAATGTGTCTTTCTTGGTTTTCCCCCTCATCATCGTGGCTATCGTTGTCTCGACCTAGCCACTAACAAAATCATTTTATCTCGCCATGTAACGTTTGATGAAAACGTTTTCCCCTTCCATATCCCTTCCCATAGTGACTCTCCCAATCAAGACCACTCCAACCAATCCATTTCTCCCCTGTTTCAAATCCCTCTAGCCTACCCATCCACTAATACTTCACCACCTGCATCTCCTGTTTCCCATCAACCATATACCCCACCTCATCGCCGTTATCGGCTTCCTCTTTCCGCTGCATCTCCTCTCCCCTTCCGTCTCCATTCACCTGCTCCCGGTTCACCCAGTCCTGTCACGGACGTCAACTCCCTACCCCTCTCCACTGACCGGAATTCACCAGCACATTCTTCTACTCCTTCCTGTACTCCTCCAATTGCCGAGTCTCCCACAACGTCATCATCCTATCCACCTTCTACAACTGTCCCCCTACATTCTATAGCCCCTACCACTGTCCCTCCACAGTCTGTCGCTCCTTCTCCTCCCGGCAGCTCCACTGCCATTCCTTCCCGCCCGGCAACTCGGGCTTCCCACGGAATTTTCCGTCCATCTCACCGGTTGAACCTTCATGTTCAAACCCAACACAGAATCTCCCGTCTTCCCAAGTCTCATCTATATGCCCTTCGGGACCCAAACTGGAAGAAAGCCATGCTAGATGAATACATTGCAATGTTGAAAACTAACACTTGGGATCTAGTGCCAAGACCTCCTGGTGATCATGTTATTCTCTCCATGTGGCTTTTTCGACACAAGTTTCATGCAGATGGATCATTACAACGTCACAAAGCCCGTCTTGTCGCCAACGGTAAATCACAGCAAATTGGAGTTGATTGCTTTGAGACGTTCAGTCCGGTTGTCAAGCCCGCCACTATTCGCACAGTTCTCACCATTGCCACCTCCAGATCTAGGCCCATTCACCAATTGGACGTCAAGAATGCTTTTCTCCATGGGGACTTAGCTGAGACAGTTTATATGCATCAACCTCCGGGATTTGCTGATCCTACCCGTCCAGATCATGTCTGTCGACTACGTAGATCTCTATATGGTCTCAAACAGGCGCCTCGGGCGTGGTTTCAACGGTTTGCGACTTTCATCATCAGTTGTGGTTTCCAGGGTAGTGTATGTGATCCATGTTTATTTATATATCGGTCAGGACAGGACACTGCCTACTTATTATTGTATGTTGATGATATCATACTCACTGCCTCCACTGATGTTCTTCTCACCCGTTTTATTGACATGATGAAACGAGAGTTCTTTATGACTGATCTTGGCTCATTACATCATTTTTTGGGCATTACTGCTACTCGGTCATCTTCCGGGATGTTTTTATCTCAGTCACTCTATACGAAGGACATCATTTCTCGTGCTTCCATGACTTCCTGCAACCCAGTAGCCACTCCGGTCGACACCAACTCCAAGCTTAGCGCTACCTCTGGACCAGCTATTAAGGATCCTACCTTATACCGAAGTTTGGCCGGGGCATTACAGTATCTTACTTTTACTCGACCGGATATATCTTACGCGGTTCAACATGTATGTTTATTCATGCACGACCCTAGAGAACCTCACATGCAGGCGCTTCGGCGTATACTTCGGTACCTCCAGGGCACTATCAATCATGGGTTGTTTTTATCTGTATCCACCATTTCTGGCATCCATGCATACTCCGATGCTGATTGGGCGGGATGTCCTGATTCACGGCGATCAACCTCTGGTTTCTGCATCTTTCTGGGTGACAACCTTGTTTCTTGGTCTTCCAAACGTCAGGCAATTGTCTCTCGCTCTAGTGCTGAAGCTGAATATCGGGGCGTGGCCAATGCTGTGGCCGAGACAACTTGGCTCCGGAATTTACTTCTTGAGCTACATATACCACTACGACGTGCTACTATCGCGTATTGTGACAACGTGAGTGCTATCTACATGTCTGGTGATCCTGTTCAACATCAACGCACAAAACATGTGGAAATTGACATTCATTTTGTTCGTGAACGCGTACGCATTGGAGACATTCGAGTGTTGCACATTCCATCTGAAAATCAGTATGCTGATATTTTTACAAAGGGTCTTCCTAGACAATTATTTATTCATTTTCGTACTAGTCTAAGCGTTTGTTCCTCTCCCGCTAAGATTAAGGGGTGTAATAGATTATATTTTGTCATATTTATAGGACCCAGAATATTCTCATTGAATAATAATAATAATAATATATTGCCCCTTCTCCCTCAAAGAAGGGGGCGACAGTTTTACCATAATCTAAGATCAACTTCTAATTTTACTACTGTAGGTATTTTGTATGATATCCAAGTCGTACCGGTTTTCCAATGTTTCAGTATATAGTGCACTCGCAAGAAGGAAGTCTTCTGGGAGGGACAATTTCAGGGAGAAGCTAACTGAGGTTTGTCAATGTTTCTTTTAAGCATTTGCTGATTCGCCTTATTTCAATATTATATTAGTTTGTTACTTTAATTCGTTTTTCAATAATATTGTTCCATTTTGGGTCTGAAGGTTGTTTCACCCTTCCACAATATGAATATACATTGAGAAAAGAATAACTAAACATCTTCAAAACTCTAAAGGATGATGTGGACAATTAATCAGCATCATGAGCATCCTCATGTATATGGATTTCATGCGCCTCTTTGCTATGACTGAAAATAGTCACGTTCTCGCGACTATGTCAATCTTATATGCATCAAGTACTTAACAAATTAAATCGAGTTTCAATTATAGAAAGAGTAAATAGCTATTTTAAGTGTCTAAAAAATGGCTTGAATGTACCTTTTAGTAGTTGAAATTTTGTAGACAAAATATAGGAATAGTTACTTTTCAGTTTCCCATATATAGAAGATAATACTGAACAGAAATTTGAGACTCCTTCAACTGACGCTTGCAGGAAGTTATTCAGGAAAAGGTACATGCTGTTTGACGGGAACATTGTCACAGGCTGTATCAAGCAGGTTAGTCTCAATTATCCTCATCTTTTGAAATATTTTAAGAAGGCGCGAATTAAACTCCATATATTTGAACCTTATAGAATGCAATGACTTCGGTATGTCAGTAGGATCACAGTTGATGTAACATTTTCTTACAACAGAAGTCAGGCATGAAATTCTAGCCAGAATATTGTTACTTTAAATTATACTATCCTATAAATGTTGCCTTCGAATTTGTAAATCAGTGTCCAGTAAAATCAGTGCATATTTCACAATCCAAGAATGTATGAATGAGTCTGTTGGCGTTATTATTTTTCCTTTTACCAATAAGTTGGGCAGTCATATATCGCGACCTGTGATGCCTGACATAAATGGGTTCGTAATCACCGAGCTTTCCCCTAAAAGTGGATGGAACAAGACCCTTTAGTAAGCTGGGTCTCATTGAAGCTAAAGTTTCGTGTTTCCAGCTTGAAAAGGCTGTTAGTTTTCATAAGCTCCTTCACGTCTGTCATTGCTGCAACATTTTTTTCCCCACAATAATATGTTTGAGGGAATTTTCTCATGGTTCTATCTGACCTCGATCAATCTTGCTGAAACAGTGATTCAATCCCCATGGAACACAAAAAGCAACTTAACCATAAGCATCGAAGAATAAAGGTTAGTGTTGGAGGTGTACTCTGTCTACCATGTTCCATCTGTATTTGTTTACATTATTTTTACACTTACTTAAAATCTTTTGTTATTACCAAGCTTAACTCATATAATATTAAGAAATAAGCACTATGTGCAGCCTCTAAATTCTGCAATCATATGTGTCATAGCAGTCTCCTATCTTATACAATTGTTACTTTTATTAGAATATATATCCAAGTCTAAATCTCAATGATTGTACTGATTTTCATGCATCATTGAGTGCAGCACTATGGTCCTTTGGAAATGTTCTTATTAAAAAACTTGAACTTCCACTTCAGTCTTCGTATTCCGGAATCACCAAATGGAAAATACCATCCTTCTTTGACCGACCCTTATTGAAATATGTTGAATCATGATGTATTGTTAGCAACGTGAAGCCACTAAACGTGTCTTAGTTACATATTTTGTCTTTAGCCTTCGTATTTCATTCTCCTTTCCTTCTTCTTTGTAATTCTCAACATTTGCAATTCTTTTTTAATTCTCTCTCCAGCAAAGTTGTAACAGTGGGATATTCCAACTGATAGCCTTGAAAGCATGTCAATATCCTCTCAAAATCCACTAGACCCAGATGAATTTAGAAGGCAAGGTCACATGATCATTGACTTCCTTGCTGATTACTACAAGAATGACGAGCAGGTACCTATCCCAACTGTTTCAATAATCAGTTGTAGGGTGTTCCAAATCCAAACCTAACTTGACAATATTTGTATCCATAGTAAACAAAAGTTGTGGAGTTAAAGCCATCCAGACAAATTACCATCTAGGATATTAAAATGCATTTCAATTTATTTAGGAGTAAATTTCTTTTTGCAGGTGATATGTTATTAACACTTTTGAGTCCTGACCTTTGCACCCTTTTAATCGCAGATGTAGTTGGTTTCTTAAAAACCTCCAGGTGCTTCAGAGGTCCGGTGCGGAAACAAGCCGAATGCGCGAGATCTCAATTGAAAATCTTAGGTGTCCACACTTAACCATTGACATCACTGAATTTCTCATGTTTGATTCTGTTAGTGAATACACGTAATCAAACTCATATTTCCTGCATCAGGGGCTCAACTATGAAGATAGCTTTATGGGGTTCTGCCACAAATCAGGTTGGGATCATCCCAATTGATTGTTGTTAAATTTACGATAAGTTCTCCTTTCTCATTAGATATTCAAGATATTTATATATCAATATGACTTGGTCAGCACGACACAAGACTTGCAGAATACGAGAACTCTTCCTAATGTAACTCGTAACAAACTTAAAATAGAGTCTGTTTCCTAATACTCTCCCTCAAGATGGAGCATGGAGATCACAAATGCCCATCTTGGACAAAAAAAACTGAAACTGAGTTTTTCCTAATGCCTTTGTGAAGATATCAGCCAATTGCATCGTTGTAGGAGTATAGGAGGGTGATATAATCTTCCATGTGATGGCATCTCTGACAAGATGACAGTCCACTTCAATATGTTTTGTTCGCTCATGAAATACTGGATTCTGAGCAATGTATAGTGCTGATTGGCTATCACAAAATAGATTCATCCCATGCATATGGTGAACTCCCAAATCACCAAGTAACTGTTTCAACCACTTCAACTCACATGTTACTGCTGCCATAGATCTATATTCGACCCCTGCTGAGGAACGAGAGATTGTATGATGCTTCTTAGTCTTCCAAGACACGGGAGAAAAACCAAGAAGAACAAACCAACCAGTTAATGAACGTCTAGTCAATGGATAACTCGCCCAATCTGAATCACAGCGCAGCAAAATTCCTTTTAAACTAAGACCACTATCAGAGCGCAGCAAAATTCCTTTTCCTGGATTCTTCTTCAAATATCTTACAACACGAAGCGCTGCTTCCCAATATTCCACTCTTGATTGTTGCATAAACTGTGATAAAATATGCACTGAGTAAGCAAGATCTGGTCTTGTGACTGACAAATAAATCAAACGACCTACCAGTCTTCTATATTTTTCCACATCACCAAGTACAGCTCCTTTCACCAATGCTAGTTGATGATTCGTTTCCATTGGAAACTCTGCAGGTTTTGCACCCATAATCCTGTTTCCATGATAATATTCAATGCACATTTTCTTTGGCATATGTAGAAACCTTGTTTACTATGAGCCACTTCTAAACCTAAGAAATATTTCAACTTTCCCAGATCCTTCATTTTGAAACATTGTACCAAGTAAGTTTTAAACTTCTGAAGTTCAATTAGATCATTGCCTGCCACAATCAGATCATCTACATAAACTAAGACATTCAGCTGCATTTTTCCTTTTGTCATAGTAAAAAGAGAATAATCTTAATATGACTGTTTGAAGCCATAATTCTTCAAAGATGTTGATAACTTTGCAAACCAACATCTAGGCGCCTGTTTTAGGCCATATAATGATTTCTTCTTTCTACAAACCATATTAGAATTTCCTTTAGAAAATCCCGGAGGTATCTTCATATACACTTCTTCCTCCAGATCACCATGAAGAAATGCATTATGGACATCCATTTGATACACTTCCCAATTCTTAACTGCTGCAACAGCTAGAAAAGTACGAACTGTTGTCATCTTTGCCACCGGTGCAAAGGTCTCATTATAATCCAATCCTTCAACTTGATGATTCCAAAATATGACCAATCTTGATTTGAGACGTATCAAATTCCCATTTTCATCATGCTTCTCAGTGTAAATCCATTTACTTACTAATGCCTTCTTACCTGGTGGCAATTCCTCCAATTCACATGTTCCTTGTTCCTCTAGAGCTTTTATTTCTTCAGCTATGGCTTTTTGGCATCCTGGATGCTTCATAGATTCTTTGAAGTTCTTAGGCGCATTTCCAGCTGTTATAGCTGCAAGAAAATTTCTATGTGCCACATAAAAACGATCACAACTAACATAATATGTCAAAGGATAAGGTGTACCTGAGGCCGATGATTGTGTAGGTTGAGTGGAAGGTGGACTATTTTCTCGTACAGTATGCGTCACAAAACCTTTGAGTCTGCTAGAAGGAATTTTCTGACGTTTTCCTTTACCCATCTCACTTCTATTATCTTCCACAACTCCAGCTGACGTATCACTAGAGAGAGCATCCTGTGTACTCTCCTTAGGATGTTCTTGAACACCTTCTTCTAATTCTTCTGCTTCATATTCAATATCAAGTTGTGGCTCTTCATTACTTTGTTGTTGTTGTAGCTCAAACGGTTTATATCCAATATCTTCACTAGGTAACTGTGATTCTTCTCTATGCTCATCATCACTCCAACAAACTTCATTACTGGATGAATCAATATTATTTGACTGCCCAACATTTTCCATCATGTATGGAAACTGGTGTTCATAAAATTCCACATCTCTTGACACGATAAATTGTTTTGTGTCTAAGTCATAAACTTGCCATGCCTTCTTACCAAATGGATAACCAAGAAATACACATCTTCTTCCACGACTTGCAAACTTATCTCCTTTACTGTTTTGATTATGTACATAACACAAACACCCAGACACTTTCAACTGATCATATGGTGGCTTCTTTCCAAACATAATTTCATATGGAGTCTTGTTATCAAGTAAAGGTGTTGGTGTTCGATTTATCAAGTATGCCGCAGTTAATATACACTGACCCCAGAACTGTATTGGTAAATCAGATTGAAATCTCAAATCTCTTGCAACATTCATTACATGCTGGTGTTTTCTCTCAACTCTCCCATTTTGTTGGGGAGTACCAACACAAGATGTCTCAAATATTATCCCATTAGTCTTAAAATATCCACGCAAAGTATTAAATTTTGTTCCATTATCACTTCTAACATGTTTGATTTCCTTGCTAAACTGACGTTTAATGAGAGCAATGAAATTAAGAAATACCATTTTAACTTCAGTTTTAGATTTGATCAAATAAATCCACGCACCTCTTGAAAAATCATCAACTATTGTTAAATAATAATGAGCTCCACAAGACGAAGGTGTCTTGTAAGGCCCCCATAAATCCAAATGAACCAACTCAAATATACAGCTAGCTTTATTCTGACTATTAGGAAAACTACTTCTACGATGTTTTGATCGTGGAAAAATATCACAAGCATTATTCTTCTTCTTAGATAACGAACTCACAGCAGGTATCTTTTTCAATACTTTTTCTGAAGGATGTCCCAATCTTTGATGCCACAGCTCGTACGAATCCCCACTAACTGCAAACACTTTTACTGGAGGTACATCACGAAACAGATATAGTCCACCTTGTCTCTCACCCACTCCAATCACCTTCCTCGTCAAACGGTCTTGTATAAGACATAAACTGTTAGTACATTGCACAACACAAGCTATCTCATCGATCATCTGTGTGACCGAGATTAAGTTGCAAGTTATCTAAGGTACATAAAGCACATTATCAAGTTTTAAACCACCAGGAAGAATCACAATTCCAATTTTATCAGAGTTCGCATACTTTCCATCTGGCAAACCTACTGAGCATGCCTTAATATCTTTTACTTCTATCATGTCATCTATATTGCATGTGACATGATTCGTAGCTCCTGTATCTACAATCCAGGAAGCCCGATGTTGTTTACCTTGTAGTTGACTTTTTGGTTTGTTTGAACTCAAAAACTTAAGTACTTGTTGAAGTTGAGCTGCTGTCACACCAGTCAAGCCAGATCCATCTGTAGATGTCGTATTTGACTGCTGAGCTGCTGGTATATTCAAGTTATTTGCACGAACAGGATTGGTGATGCCATATCCTCTGAACCTTTGCCAGATGCAAAACCATCTCGACCTCTACCACCAAATCTACCACCTCTGCCATATCCTCTACCACTACGAGGTCTGTCTCCCCACCATTCAGGATAACCAATTATTTGATAACACCCATCATCAGAGTGTCCCTCTCGATTACAATGCCTGCAAAACTTTGAAGCATCATAAGTATTTGTGGTTGCTCTTTGTTCAGGTTGTACCTTAAAATCCATAATGTTTTCCTGTACGTCTTTAGATAGAAGCACATCTCCCATTCTCAACCGTTCAGAGTTAACTATCGTCTGGTACGCAACATATATTGATGGTAATGGATCTCTTGCTAATAATTGTTCACGTAGTGACCCATACACACTATCTAAACCAATCAAAAAATAATGAAGATAATCTTCTTCTCTCAAAGTAGTCACCTGACTTGCAATATCACAGGTGCAATGACCACACTTGCATTGTGGTATTTTCATATATGTCACCAGGTCACCCCACAACTTATTTAATCTTCCAAAATAAACAGCTACACTTTCATATTTACCTTGTTTACACTCACTCAAAGATAATTTTATTTGACAGATTCCTGTACCACTTACCACACAAAATCGTTTCCGCAAGTGTGTCCAGAGAAGAGCAGCATCATCATAATCTCCCAGTGTCGATCGTATGGAAGAATCTAGGGCATTGTTAATCCAGGAAACAATGGTTGATTGAACCGCAATCCATTCCTCCAATTGTTCGGGATCTGTAGGTTTTTTTATTGTGCCGTCACCAAAACCAAACTTTCGTTTGGCTATTAATGATCTTCTAATGGATCTAGACCATTCATCATAGTTAGTTCCTCTTAACACAATCGGGGTAATAAGAATACCAGGACCATCACTCGATCCTAGATGATACACCAGTTTTTTCTTCGATGAATCATGCTCCGGTTGTTTTCCTTTTTCTCCGTCTTTTGATGTTTCTTCTACCATTCTGTTTAATGAAAAAAAAATTGATTTTAAGGTTTTAACCAGGCTCGATGCCATGTTAAATTTACGATAAGTTCTCCTTTCTTATTAGATATTCAAGATATTTATACATCAATATGACTTGGTCAACACGACATAAGACTTGCAGAATACGAGAACTCTTCCTAATGTAACTCATAACAAACTTAAAATAGAGTTTGTTTCTTAATAATTGCGACTTCATCCTAATTGATTGTGACTTCATCCCTCGTCCTGAATTGGTTGCCATTCGCTCTACTTTTGTGAAAAATTGCCAAGGTATCTAAGGGGACATTTAACTTTTTTCAATCCATATTTTACAGCGCTGTTTACCTGCTAGCTGCTACATAAAAAAACTTCAAACTTTTCTTCACTTTATTTCAGGGAAAATCACCTTATCGTCAACAAAGGTTCCCAAGATCTACACCAATGCAGCCATACCTGAAATCTTTGAAATGCGAAAAAGGTTATATAAAAGGTTTTTAAAAGGTTATTGTCGAAGATTTTATGTATTATCTGACTATTTGCGGATGCTTGCTAAGTTTTCTAACCTAATCAAATAAATTACGGAAAAGAAAATAGTTAAGTGGTTTAAATTTTCCGTGTACATAGTGAAATGAATTTGGCATGACGAAAGTGATCGCAGGAAGAATGGCAACAGAGCATGTCCTGAGATGATAACCTGTCAACATACTACTTGATCTCGTTTTTTTTTTCTTTGTTCTTTGTTTTTTGTTTTTCTTTCGTTCCCTTTGGTGGTATATCCCATCTTCATTTACTATCCAAAAAAAGAAAGAAAGAACAGAATGGTGGAAGCTAAAGTGGTTGATAGCTTGATATTTCGAGAAGAAACAAAAAGTTGACGGAGTTTTACATTAGTGGACAGCGTGAAGCTTCAAAGAAAAACATTTTCGTGTGTCAATAAACATCGAGAACAATGCATTAGTCTTTTAATAACGGCATGTCACGGATTCAAATCAACCGTTGTTCAGTAACGAATGTACCACATGAGAAACGGATTCAAATCAACTGTTGTTCAGTAACGAATGGACCAGATGAGAAAAACACGAAGTGTTTTCAAACCCGGCCTAAATAAGAGGAAAAGGGCACATCTTAAAACACTGTGAAATAGCCCGTGCCGTCATTCCCTAGTATTATGAGGGATTTACTATTTAGTCCAGAAAATCCGACTCGGATTACTGGCTAGTCTAGCGCCAAAAAATATTTACCCCCTAGTCCAAAAAAGTTTTGAAAAGAATAAATTACTCTATTAACCCTAGCATATAACATTACGTATAATAATACATATGTTACTACATATTACATATGTAGTATACTAATAGTAATTAGTAGTAACTAGTATGTAGTATGTAATATACTAGTAGAACTAGTATGTAATAATAACATATGTAGTATGTAGTATACTAGTCGTAATATGTTATGTATTGATACTACATATTGATATGTAGTATGTTATGTATTGAACTACATATTGAGATGTAGTATGTTATATATTGATATGTAGTATGTTTGATATGTAATATGTTATGTATGTAGTATGTTTGATATGTAATACGTTATGTATTGATACTGCATATTGATATGTAGTATGTTATATATCGATATGTAGTATGTTATATATCGATATGTAGTATGTTTGATATGTAGTATGTTATATATTGATACTACATATTGATTATACTAGTAGTAATATGATATGTATTGATACTACATATTGACATGTAGTATGTTATGTATTGATACTACATATTGACATGTAGTACGTTATATATTGATATGTAGTATGTTTGATACGTAGTATGTTATATATTGATACTACATATTGATATGTATTATATGTTATGTATTGATACTACATATTGATATGTAGTTAGTTATATATTGATATGTAGTATGTTATATATTGATACTACATATTGATATGTAGTATGTTATGTATTGATACTACATATCAAAAAAAATTGTTATGTATTGATACTACATATTTTACTACTAGTACTAGTTTACTAGTATACTATACTATAGTAGTATACTAGTTTAGTATAGTAAAGTAGTTACATAATTTACTAGTAACAATAAGATATTTTTGTTACTACTAGTACAGTACATATTAATATGTAGTATCACCGTATTGATACTACTAGTATTTGGTAACATACTACTAGTAACATTTACATGTGTTGATACTAATTAGACCTGGAAGGGTGTTTTAGGAATTTATAAAATACACTTTATAGTCTCCACGAAGTTTTTGGACTAGAGAGTAAATAATCTAGTCCAAAAACATGTTTTTGGACTAGAGAGTAAATCTTTTCCACGGATGGACTAGCCATTAACTGGGTCTGTTAGAACTGGACTAGCCAGTAATTCCTACATATACAATACCTTAGTAGCGTCGCATAATGGTTCGGATCGACGGAGCAACAACTCTCGTGGGCTTCGCTTTGACCCATCAGTCAAAGCACCGTACCCTTTGAGGAAATATTAACAACCTTTGAGGGCATAATCAATAACGAGATTTATACCTATGCTTCGAGACCCATAATTGAATACCGATATTGGTTGATTCAGTTTTCTACATGAAAGAGTAAGCTTTTACATTTCTAAGCAAGAAAAGATGAGAAAGAGCAGTGAGAATCGACATAGCTAATGCCCTTTTCTTTCCCACATCTGAATCACGAGATTCTTTCATGTTCTAAATCTAGTATAGCTTAGTATCCACATTAGTAGTATTTGGAATGATTTTATGTTCGGCCTATGGCCTTTAGTTATATAATCGTTCGGTTTCTGGAAATTTGAAACTCGATTTCTTCCGTAAGTTCTCCAACACAAATGGGATAGAAGATTCAATATTTATATCTTTTATTGTTGGAGTTGTTCGTATGGGACCCCAAAGTGTTCTCTCATATGGAGAAGGTTGGTCGACGAAAGATAATCAATTAATTATGATTTAAGTAGGCTCATAATAGCTAACAACTTAACCCTAGGAAACGGGTAACCCATTAGATACTGTCCTATTTCGAGATCCTCCTACTAGTCTTTTTGGCTGAAGTTGACTAATTCATTGTGATGATGTTCCATATTTAAATATCAGAGATTCAAGAAGAAGTCTTGCATTATTTACCAATGGGTGGTGTTATTGGACTGATCCTTCCATTTGATGAGTCACAGAGAACAAACGAGAGGGATGTGGAAATGATGAAGTAATGAAAGAAGAAGTCATTACTAGTAGTTAGGATTTGTTACGATTCACTGGTTCATACAGAATCCATGTCCTACGTGTATCAAGAAACATTCTTTTAACTAAGTGTATGGTACACAACCGATTTGAACAATTTTCCATTATTCCACTCATTCGTACGAAGATAGGGAACTTTTAATAGGGAGAAGGTTCACTCATATACCAAAATACAATTGAGTTAAAATTTTAAGAGGAATTATTGATCGAAGTGTATAAAAGATAGTGTTATTGCTTATTATAAGAATAAAAATGGGTTAAAATAGTTCAATCTAATTTTGTTATTTTAAAAAAAGATCCATTAACACTCGACTAAGTGTCGAATGAGAGTGGTATCATTGAACTTATCATTTCGTGGAAAATATTTTTATTCTAGATAATGAAAATAAGTAAACCAGCCTATTTTATAGAAATGGAGGGAATATCTATTTATCCATTCACATTAGTTTGAATAGAAGACTATCTCTAGTTGTCTGAGATTCAACTTGTGTTGGTTAAAATCATTTAGCGAACAAAATCCCAACCATTCTTTTATCTCCTTCCCTATTGGATTGACACGACTACTCCTCCAATTTGATGATAAAGGTGTAATGTTTTTTCAAATTGGAGATTTTATTTTATGTAAAGAAAATGTGACGGAATAATATTATATTCTTGCCTTGATTTATTCTTACATACAACAAATTAACCAGGATTTCTAACTCAAGTCAACCATAATCTTGATAGTTAAGGACACTTGGATCTTCCTGAACCTCCATACATTATATGATTCCACGCTTCCTCTTTTGAAATGTACGATTAGTAGTCAAGGTTATAAAAATCTTTTGTCGTATCTTGTTTCTTAGTGTTTTAGGAAAATCAAAATAAACCGAGTCTCCTTTATCAGTAAAGACCTTCATTTTTCTTATGTAACCTGATTTTGTTAGATCATAATATTTTGCAAGAAAATATCAATTTCCCATTGGCGAACTTGGTTCTCCAGATACTGCCCCTGCAATTACACCGTATCTAACCACAGAAGCATCATGTGTTAGATGTGTAATGAGCTTCTTCGGCCAGTACCCTATCATTTTTTTAATAAATAACCACCAATCACCACTTGTTGGTGCCTAGCATGTTTAACACAAGTATTTATTAGTAAATATGAGTTACCAGTAAAAACTTTTGCTGGGTTTTTGACGCTAAGTAGGAAACAAAGGCTAACTAGTGAAGTTTTGAAATGGCCAGGGTACAAAGTACACTACAATCTTTTCGATATCTACCTATAAGTATGATACCATGTGTGATTTTTTATGGACAAAGAAGTCGACACAATATAAAAACAAGATAACCACGTGACAATAGTTGCGGTACAAGACCGACTTAATTATATGACCAATATAAGGTTCATGGTTAACGTACAAGTGTAATTTACTTTATTATAACTAAAAAATAATTGTAATGCGGATGTAAAGTAAATGACACAACAATATTTTTTGAACGAGGAAACCGCAAATACAGAAAAATCCCGAGACCTAGTTCAGTTTTGAATACTCTCGGAATTAAGACGATGTACAAAGACACTACCAACTTCGTATAGTTGAAACCAAGTAAACTACCCCTAGTTACCTAGTTTCCTTAGTATCCATGCGCCTGCAACCAATTTTTCCAACGCACGTGAATCGTAAGATAGAGTCCAATAACTTAAGTTGCTTCAGTCTCTCTGAAGATTGAAGCAGTAAAGGATTAATATGTTTGGTAACCACTCTCATATATTAGGAAATCAATTAGAGATATGTATGTTGAGTGTGAAAAAGGATTTTATGATTAAAATCAATTAAACTCCTTTCCAAGATCTGTATTAAACAAGTTAACCAAATCGAGTCAAACAGAACTACCAAATTCGGATACTGAAGAGTACCACCAAATGGTAGCCTGTCGATCTAGATATGACTAGTCAATAATAAGTTTATCAAAAGACGACTAGATCTAGTTGGATCCCAGCCGATCAAGTTTGTGCACGAAGTATATAACGAAGATACAAAACCAATATAAGAAAAATCTTCTTGTCTTTAATCTTCAGTAGTCTTCTATACCTGCACAATAACAAACTTGATTCCTTACTTATGATCGACCACGCACAGAACAAAGTCTGTTCACAATGGATGATCACAAGTCAACGTTAATCCCTTGATATTGCTTGAGTGACCTTATGTCAGAATAGAAGTCTCTCAATAAATAATCAAACTAGGTGCAATCAAGAGTTAACAACCGTTAGTCATAGCGATTCAATTCTAGTTTGATCACAATATGATAAGCATTATACTTCATCAATTAATATACAAATATAAACTACTTATCACTATTGATATATTCTTTCTCGACACTTGATCACAATATGATGATCAAGTCTATTATACTAGAGTTATATATATATATATATGTACTTCGCATGTTATATTTTCAATCAGAAACGACTTGAAATCTTATGATTTATAAATGAAAACAAGTCAAGTCTTGTATTACTAACCTCAAGTGGAAGGATGATGCTATCTTCGATGTCAATACTTGTATGTCTCAATATTTCTAGAATAACCTAACAAAGTTTACTCTAGTAATCTAATCAAGCGACTTCTGAGTTTTGATACTAAAATATGACAACCAACCTTGACATACTAGCACTTGATGGGTTCAACCGAGCAATTCTCTAACAAGTTTAACACTTAATAATAGAGAACACCATATGCCAAGTTTTTTAGAGGGAAGACAGCTAGAAGACATCTTATAGCTGAGAAATTCTTACCGATATACCCTAACAAGCATCAAATACTTTTCCCCCAAAACAATAGATATAGACTACTAGGATGCATTTGTACGAAACTCGGGCGTATGAAAATTGGATCATATCCCCATCTTAACTTGTTATTAGCTCATTATTTTTGCCACTTTGTCATACCCTTAATGGGTGCGAAATTGGAAGATCAGTAGATTTTCCAGCTGCATAGGAACCGACCGTATAAGTTATAATCTTGGTACTAAAACTAAACCACAACTTCCTAAAATAGAAGAAGCGTTTGCACGATTTCACCATTAGGGTGGTTTGCACTACAAAGATCTTATTCCCAGCTAAGTGTTTTTGAGAGGTGTCTTTAGTATGTGGCTAAATACCAGTTACCCCTTATCCATTAATATCATGTTTATCTGTATTTTTTCCATTAAAACAACATATATTTGAGATATTTGTTATTTGGAAGTGTAGTATAATTCATAAAAGTTGACTTGGTTTTAAATTTTAGAAAAACATTTAGCACAAGAATAGATAGTTTAATAAAGAAACTTTTGGACATGCCAGGGCACTTTAATTGGTTACACACAATTATATACATAATTTTGATATTCGTACTCAAATGGTTATTAAATTGTTATTGTCAAGTCCACAAGTTTCTTGTTTTGGGTATCTTTGTTTCCTCTAATTAATGGGGGTTAGCTTGATAATAGGTATCTCATTGTCTTTCACGAAAGATTGATAAGTTTAAAATGTATATATGGATGTTATTTCTTTAGTTTTTTTTTTTAGTTTTTTATGCTTAATGAAAAAGCGGGGTACAACAACCACACCCAATATTTAGCTTAGCAATTTAAATGGACTAACACCAATATACTTTCTAGAGAATCAACTAGACAGTCAGACTCAATCTAGATAAACATATATCAAAGAGATATATCTCTCTTTCTCGTTTCAATTCTTACACAAGCAAATAGAAATCTGCGAGTCTAATTGAATACAAGAGAAAACACTTGAACGGTACCAAAGACCAATGTTCAAGTATCAATAGATTTCAATCAACAACAAAAGGTCGGATTTCCAATTGATTGATTCAAACGCACAACCTGTGATATTTCAATTATATAACAAAATATAATGCAGAATAGAAATAACACAGACACCAGAATTTTGTTAACGAGGAAACCGCAAATGCAAAAAAACCCCGGGACCTAGTCCGGATTGAACACACACTGTTTTAAGCCACTACAGACACTATCCTACTACAAACTAACTTCGGTATGGAGTGTAGTTGAACCCCAATCAATATCACACTGATCCAAGGTACAGTTGCGCTCCATACGTCTCTGATCCTAGCAGGATACTATGCACTTGATTCCTTTAGCTGATCGCACTCACAACTAAGAGTTGCTACGACCCAAATTCGAAGACTTAAATAAACAAATCTGTATCACACAGAAAAGTCTACAATAACAGATAAATCCATCTCCCACAGAAATACCTACGAGTTTTGTTCCGTCTTTTGATAAATCAAGGTGAACAAGAACAAATTGATAACCTGGACTTATATTCCCAAAGAACAGCGTAGTACTATCAATCACCTCGCAATAATATTAATCGAGCGGCGAAAGAAGATATTGTGGAATCACAAACGATGAGACGAAGATGTTTGTGACTAATTTTATATATTGCCTATCGGAGATATCAATCTCAAGTCAATATTTGCGATTGTACTCGTACGATAGAAACAACAAGATCAGATCACACAACTACGAGAAAGTAGTATCGGTCTGGCTTCACAATCCCAATGAAGTCTTTAAGTCGTTAACCTGGTTTTAGAGAAGAAACAAAAGGTTAAAGGAGAATCTACTTTAGCTTGCAAAACTAGTATCACACGTAAGGTATGGGGATTAGGTTTCCCAGTTGCTAGACTTCTCCCTTATATAGTCTTTCAAATCAGGATTTGCAATCAATGTTAGCTTGGTAACAAAGCATTCAATATTTACCGTTAGACGAAAACCTGATTAGATTCAAGATAATAACTTTCAACTGATAAATCGAAAACCTAGCTTGTTACACACAAATGAAATGCACGTTTCTAGATTTGTGTAACCGTACCCAAACATGTACATTTTTTGGTTCAACAATAGTTAACCAAATGGTTAGCCATATGAGCACTTTCATATCAACCATATTCTTCTTCACCATAACTAGTTCAAATGACTCAAATGAACTAGTTAGAGAGTTGTTCAATTGCAAGGAAATTTTACGTAACAATACAAGACACTATCGAAGCAAAAACGATTTAATTCACTCGAATCAGTTCATGAACTTTATAGCTACGGTTTGCAATTAGCATTCCTTAGTTTATATAAATATAAGTTCACAAACAATCGTCTTTAGATATAACCAACTCAAGTTCACGGAATGGGTTCGCGGACTTAAGTTCCCGGAAGGAGTTCTCAAACTACAGCAGATTTTCTCGGGTCGAGAACTTCCGCAAGTTCGCGGACTGAGTTCACGGCTCTTGTTCCGGTTGTCTTGATCAACAAAGTTCACAAACTTCGGTTCAAGGAATAAGGACTTATACATATATGTGTTTCCATAACAATGCTTATATCCATCATTGGTTATATAATCTAAACTCTCATTTCAATCATTGAAACATTCTTAGAGGACGTTATATAGTTGTTATTCACAAACCATTTTTCGTCAAAGAAATTTTCAAAGTGATTGAAACATAACATGACATAAGTCACTAGGTAAAGATGAACTTAGCCAAAGAGAAATCTTACCAACACATAATTCGAGAAATAGATAGGCGAGATAAACTCGGCTCGAAATAGCAAATGTGTATAATCAAAGTCTATATAGCAAAACGACTTTTATTTCAAGATAGGAGATAGAGTAGATAGACTTTTGAATGATAGATAAGTTCAATTCTCCACATACCTTTTAGTCGATGAAGTTCCACCAGTTCCTTGAGTAGTTCTTCGTCTTGTATGATGATCCGCCATGGAGTTCTTGAGCTCAACTACACTTTCTATCCTAGTCCGAGACTTAGTTATAGTATACTAGAAATCAAGACTTATAGTTTTGATCACTAACATTGACAAACATGCTTGAGATAGCAACGCATGCGAGTTCGACCGAGAAATGCTCTAACAATCTCCCTCTTTGTCAATTTCAGTGACAGAAATATCAATATATGTAGAATACGAAAAAGATAAATAAACTTTTGTAGCTCCTATTCCACATGTCTAATCTTCAATATTACTCGAAATCTTCGTCACTTCCAAGTACTCTAATGATCCCAAAGGTTGTAAGTTCAGCATCATCGTTGTTGAAAATCCGTAGTTATAACAATGAAAAAACAGAATTCTCGATCATTGTTATATAGTGTCATAGTATCTTACACAGCATCAAAGTTCAATTGTATCACAACTTCGACAATAATACTATGGTGATATGTATCACTCCCCCTTAGTCAATACTCCATCTCACATGGAAACCCATCCCCCTTACATAATGATACGAAAACCATATATATATGTAGTATGAACTACATATTAATTCTCCCCCTTTTTGTCAATAAAATTGGCAAAGGTACGAAAACAGGATCCTAATGAAATTTCCAAAAGAGTCATTTCATGACCAAAATAAAGCGTATATCACCTTGTTTAGATGCAATCATAAAGCCGAAGCTAAATGCATTCATCAAGGAGTTTAAAGATACAAGATAACCTCTATAATATTCCACAGCCGCACTCCCCACAAAGTTTGGCAATTAAGCACAAGCTCAATTAAGAACTCTCCCCCATAATATGTCATTCCCGAAAGAACAACAAGAGCGACCTTAATTTCGAAAGAAAAGAAGGATTTCTTTGGACATAACAAATCACATACGAATATGAATTTGAATCCAAACATACTCAA
Source organism: Papaver somniferum (assembly GCF_003573695.1). Taxonomy (NCBI): domain Eukaryota; kingdom Viridiplantae; phylum Streptophyta; class Magnoliopsida; order Ranunculales; family Papaveraceae; genus Papaver; species Papaver somniferum. The sequence continues at coordinate 24,460,810 of NC_039365.1, forward strand.
TTAGATTAACCACAAGAGAACCCATAATTAATCTAATCAGAAATATACAGCCAAATTAACCACAAAAAGTGATGAATTTAATTGATCATGCTCGACATAAGAGAATCTATGGATAAATAATTAAGTTAAACATAAGAAAATTATCAACTTAGTCAATAATTCTCAACATAAGATAACTTACGGAGCCTCACAGTAATACATAAAATATGGATCAGGGAAGATCAATACTGCGGAATACCCAAGGATTCATTCTATTTTACATCACTATTCGCACAATGACATACAATAGACATAATCCTTTCAAACAAAAGTCCATTCATTCTTTTATCAATATATAAATATCGACTTACGAAAGACGTTACTGTAGACAAGGTATGGGACAATCATAGTTCACGGACGCAAACACACATATCCCGTAACAAATTGCAATATATAAAACCATAATGATTAATACTGCAAAAATCATCTTCCAATTTTTTTTATAATTTAAACAAATAAACCTAAAAACATGAAGATGAAAACGTTCGGCATAGCTATGTGTAATCACAATAATGGCTATTCCAAACTCTAGTTATTCTTCTAAATAAAACAAGAAAAGAAGATTTACTAGGCAAAAGAAAAATCAGAGTTCATTGAGAACCTCATATCTTTAAATGAATCCATCAAAGAAGGTATCACTGATTTCCTTTATTTTCTTGACCATAGACACACCATATTCGTGAGTTAGAACACTAGCTTTACGATCAACCACCCTAGCAAGCTGTCTAGCTTTGACGCAGTCCATGATGATCTTATTTTGATTCCGTATCAGAATATTCTGATTAGCAAGGATTCTGGCCTGACTATCTAAGAGTTGGTTTATTTGCAGTTGAAGATTTGCAAACTCGACTTTTGAATCGTTCTGAAAACGAATTAAATTCTTGGCAGAATCATCAATCCAAGAGTTGTGATCCTTTCTTTCAAGCATCTTCTTTAGAACCAGCTCTTGAATTGACTCACGTCCTTGAGCGTCTTCCTCCATATCAAGATGCACAATCTCTTGATATTTTGCAGAGTTCTCCATATAACTTTTTGTTAGGGATGGAAAAACACAATATAGAGTAATATATATGTGTATGTAAACAGGAGAAGAAAACTCTTGTTTTTGGAAACCCTATGAACTCACAAGAGGAGAACGCGAATGTTTGTGGACCGTCAGCACACAAAAGGAAAACTTAAACAGAAAAATATACAACATACTTGAGTAATTCTCAATTATTGTCTTTGCACCTCTCAAGTTAGGAACAAGGAAAAGAATACCTGGAATCAGGTGGTAGGGTGAGAAATAATCCCACTATGATCATTGAGAAAGGAGTTGTACATATCATCTGACAACTTAATCTTTGTGTTCTTCGTCTTTCTTTGGTTGACCTTCATACCAGAAGAGTAAGACACATCTTGTTTAACATATCCGTCATAAGGCTTTCTCTGAGGACTAAATCTATGACCTCTTGCAACTAGTTCAAGAGGATCAGGATAGAGGGGGATCCATTTTCTAGACTTAGATTTACCAGAAACAGTCTTATAAAAACAGGGAATGCTTTTATCAGTAGAAAAATAATTTATACCACTAAAATGCACTTGAGCCCTGTGATGACTTCTAGGAAAGAGATCATTTTTATAAGGTTTTTGGTTTTCTGTGGCCATGCGATTCACTGCAGTAGTCGGCCGACTATTCATTCCATTGACAGTGGAAAGAAGTAAATTATGAAGTTTAGAAATTTGTTTCCTCCTGGAAAAACAATGGATAGCATAGTGATTCTTTTTTTCACAGAATGTACAGGTTTGTGGAGGAGAAGCAATAATTGGCACGTGTTTCGACTTCATAGCCATGTGAGAAGATTGTAAGTTATGTAAACTTTTCTTGACACAATCTTCTTCTGGAGAACATTTCGTCATGTACTGTGATTCATGAGAATTAGTTTGTACAGAAGAATTTCTCCTTAAGACAGAGTTTTCCTTTTCCAAGGAATTGCACTGTTCCTGAGCTAGAATAAGAGATGCGCTTAGTTTCTTTTTCTATTTCTCGACATGAAGTCTGTTTTGATCTGATGAATGTGTCTCAATCAAACGTTTTTCTATAATTGAGTCTTCTTTAACAATATCCTCAAGAACACTAATCTTTTCACACTGTAGAGTAGTTTCTTGGAGAAGTTTTTCAATATTCTTAGAGAAGGACTCGATGATGTTATAGAGTTCACGTTCTCGATCAAGAGACTTTTCAAATTCATCAATAAGATGATCATGATCCTGAAAATCAATAATCTCTGTAGAATATTTTGAAATTCTGGTGATCTCCATTTCATCTTTTGCCATAGTGCCCAATGTCTCATCGGAGAGAGAGATGTTAACACTTGATGGAACAACCTTCCTACCTCGGGATTTAGAAGAATCAGCTAAGGAGTAATCCTTTGAGGTGTTCCCAAGACATTTGGCATAGTTAAAAGATTTAGAATACATCTTGGTATGCGTATAACTAGAGAAAAGATTCTGTCCTCAGACTTAGATTGCCACAAACACATACTTGTAAGGTCTTTAAACGTGTTTGCCTACTCTGATACCAATTGAAAAAGCGGGGATACAACAACCACACCCAATATTTCTCTTAGAAATTTGTATAGACTAACTCCAATATACTTTTAGAGAATCAACTAGACAGTCAGACTCAATCTAGATAAAAGTATATCAAAGAGTTATATCTCTCTTTGTCGATTCAATTCATACTCAAGAAAATAGAAATATGCAAGTCTAATTGAATAGAAGAGAAAACACTTGAGCAGTACCAAAGACCAATGTTCAAGTATCAATCAATTTCAATCAACAACCAAAGGTCGGATTTCCAATTGATTGATTCAAACACACAATATGTGATTTTCAATTATATAACAAAATATAATGCGGAATAGAAATAACACAGACACCAGAATTTTGTTAACGAGGAAACCAAAAATGCAGAAAAATCCTGAGAACTAGTCTAGATTGAACATATATTGTATTAAGCCGCTACAGACACTAGCCTACTATAAACTAACTTTGGTCTGGACTGTAGTTGAACCCAATCAATCTCACACTGATCCAAGGTACAGTTGTGCTCCTTATTTATATGATCCTAGCAAATTACTACGCACTTGATTCCCTTAGCTGATCTCACCCACAACTAAGAGTTGCTACGACCCAAAGTCGAAAACTTAAATAAACAAATCTGTATCACACAGAAAATTCTAGAGTAATAGATAAATCCGTCTCCCACAGAAATACCTACGAGTTTTGTTCCATATTTTGATAAATCAAGGTGAACATGAACCAATTGATAACCCGGACTTATATTCCCGAAGAACAGCCTAGTATTATCAATCACCTCACAATAATCTTAATCGACGCGACGAAAGAAGATATTGTGGAATCACAAACGATGAGATGAATATGTTTGTGACTACTTTTATATCTTGCCTATCGGAGATATCAATCTCAAGCCAATCTTTGCGATTGTACTCATACGATAGAAACAACAAGATCAGATCACACAACTGCGAGAAAGTAATATCGGTCTGGCTTCACAATCCCAATGAAGTCTTTAAGTCGTTAACCTGGTTTTAGAGAAGAAACCAAAGGTTAAAGGAGAATTTACTCTAGCTTACACAACTAGTATCACACGTAAGGTGTGGGGATTAGGTTTCCCAGTTGCTAGAGTTCTCCCTTATATAGTCTTTCAAATCATGGTTTGTAATCAATGTTAGCTTTGAAACAAAGCATTCAATATTCACCTTTACATGAAAACCTGATTAGATTCAAGCTAATATCTTTCAACCGTTATATCGACAAACTATCTTGTTACACACAAATGAAATGCACGTTTCTAGGTTTGTGTAACCGTACCCAAACATGTACATTTGTTGGTTCAACAATAGTTAACCAAATGGTTAGCCATATGAGCACTTTCATATCAACCATATTCTTCTTCACCATAACTAGTTCAAATGACTAAAATGAAATAGTTAGAGAGTTTTTCAATTGCAAGGAAATATTATCTAACTACACAAGACACAATCGAAGCAAAAACGATTTGATTCACTAGAATCGGTTCTTGAACTTTATAGCCACGGTTTGAAAATAGCATTCCTTAGTTTATATAAATATAAGTTCACAAACAATCGTCTTTAGATATAACCAACTCAAGTTTGCGGACTGGGTTCGCGGACTTACGTTCCCGGAAGGAGTTCTCAAACTCTAGCATATTTTCTCGGGTCGAGAACTTCCGCTAGTTCGCGGACTGAGTTCACGGCTCTTGTTCCGGTTCTCTTGATCAACAAAGTTCGCAAACTTCGGTTCAAGGAATAAGGACTTATACATATATGTGTTTCCACAACAATGCTTATATCCATCATTGGTTATATAATCTAAACTCTCATTTCAATCATTGAAGCATTCTTAGAGGACGTTATACAGTTGTTATTCACAAACCATTTTTTGTCAAAGCAATTTTCAAAGTGATTGAAACATAACATGACATAAGTCACTAGGTAAAGATGAACTTGGTCAAAGCGAAATCTTACCAACACATAATTCGAGAAATAGATAGGCGAGATAAACTCGGCTCGAAATAGCAAATGTGTATAATCAAAGTCTATATAGCAAAAAGACTTTTGTTTCAAGATAGGAGATAGAGTATATAGACTTTTGAATGATATATAAGTTCAATTCTCCACATACCTTTTAGTCGATGAAGTTCCACCAGTTCCTTGAGTAGTCTTCGTCTTGTATGATGATCCGCTATGGAGTTCTTGAGCTCAACTACACTTTCTATCCTAGTCCGAGACTTAGCTATAATAGACTAGAAATCAAGACTTATAGTTTTGATAACTAATATTGACAAACATTCTTGAGATAATAACGCATGCGAGTTCGACCGAGCCATGCTCTAACACTTAAGATGGAAAAGGATAGCCACATGATTAAGTTTTGTATTTTTTTCGTTATTGCTCAGTAAATAGAAAATATATCAAGAAGAAATGTTAATTACAAGAGATGCAAAGATCAACCTACCGGGCAGGGAAGGGGAAGCAATACAGGTAAACCTAAAAACCCACAACCTTTAGGGAGTATCAACCAACAAAAACTTCCATTTAACAATTACATCTTGAAGATACAACTGCAAACGGCTAAAGTTGGATCTTTAATTTGCAAAAGTCCAGGGGAATAAGAAATTGACTATGCAATATGTGATAACACGTGGACTAATCCTTTTTATTATTGAAACATTGAGAGTTTCTTTCAAGCTATATATTCCAGCAAATATATGCTTGTAGGAACACATATCTACAGAACTTTACCACAAGATAAAACAACTGAAGACATGCCAAGACTTATGCAACTCAAGCAAATTCGAAAAGATATGCAATAATTGAATATCAACTTGAGAAAAAAATATACCTAGACTTATAGGGTATAAAGACATTCCTAAAACAAATGATCACAACATTAACCTGATTACACAAAGAATGCACGAAAAGAGTAGGATTACTTACCAAAGAGTACACATTGCAATTTCTCTTCAGAGATTATCAACCAACTCAAAGTTTCAGTCGTAAAAATTTTGATAACAACCAGCATTTTACGGTGGTGGAATTTTTTATATTTGTATTTAACAATTTGAAAAACACAGATCTTTCATTAGAACCATTTCATGTTTATGCATGTCAAAAAAAAAAATTACAGTATGGTATTTTTGATAATTAAGGACGGCATGGCCTGAAAGTTACCCACTAAATTACAAGTTAATGTCATCATTTTAAAAATAACATAGAATTTTATGTGATAAAATAAAATTAAAAATTTCAATAAACATGTATTTCTCAAATTGCACAACATAATTTAATAAATTTTAGATAATCGAAAAGCTCTAAAACACGTATAAGTAATGTACCAAGAAATGCAATTTTATGGAATTCAAAATGCGTATGAAATAATTTTCAAAAGAAATTTGTTTGCATGACATTCAAATTGCCTAACAAATACAAAGTTCAAAGACATATGGGTAATGTACCAAGAAATATCTAATTATAACAAATCAAATTGAAATAATTGGAATTTTGTCGTTTGTTTGTGTGTGTTTTTTAGGACACCAATTCAAAAAATTAATCAGGATTGGAAACTCAGATTAATGTTACATTACTTGCAATATGCAGTAATTTATGAGAACCAAGTCATATATACTTAGGAACAATTAGGTCCACCTAGACCCCCATACTTTATAGAATTAAACTTGTTGTGATTGGAAAATTCGTAGTTAAGGTTATAACAATCCGCTATTGTATCTTGTTTATAAAAATCGAAGAAAAAAGAGAATTCTTATTCGTTAAAGACCTTCATTTCCTTCATCCATCCGGATTGTTTTATACTAAAACTGATCGATGGTAAATTTCCATTTCCCATTGGAGCACTTGGGCTTCCGGAAAATGCCCCTGCTATTCCACCATATCTGACAAGAGAAGCATCACGTGCTGGATGAGTAAAGAGCTCATTCATCCAGTACCCTATCATTTCTCGATCGATGGAAAACCACCAATTACCACTTCTTTATTCCTTCCATAGTTTAGAAACATAGTATGTATCATTTCCCCATTATTTGCAAACATAGTTTACTTGTACCCTTTAGTGTAACCCAATTTTCTATCGTTCACCACTTATCATTGAACATGAGATTCTTCTTCATTGGATGCTGCGAGATGACTTTAGTCTTCACTGGTTGGGTCTGATTTGCCAGAATTGAGGCAGGAGATAAAGTTGTTAACTTAGACTAGGGAGCGCCAGACCAATTGTCTCACAGTATCTAGACCACCCATTTTATTCAGGAACATCAACCAATCATGAACAATTGGTAAAATAACTTAATAAAATAAAATTAGGAGTTTTGGAAATTAGGCGTCTGTACCAACATGAGATACATAGAATGGGAGATAACATGAGCTTCAGTCCAAATTTTAAATTTATATTGGAACTCCACCATCCAAATATATAGTTCTAGACTCGCAATTCAATATTATGCGCGTAGAAGCATATTTTCCAATTAAAATTTGATCAACATCGTCAAACCAATCAACAAATACCTCAAGGTTATCAAGATTATAATATATCATTTGATTACGAAGGATCTTAAGCTAAAGGGTTACATCAATGGTTTGAAAATCAAGATGAAGGATCTAAAGATGGAGGCCATATCAAGGGTTTGGGAATATGATGCTAGAAACTAGACTAGGGATGAGTAGTTATGATTATGCTTATTATGTAAATTAATGAAGTTTAATTTGTTGTTAGTAATTAAAAATGAGACTAAATCTACTTACGTTACATTTAATTAGAACTAATCTATTCAGAGATGAAAGTAATAGTAAATTTAAAATACATCAAATTAAAATTTATAATAACTCCATCAACGTCTTGCTCGAGTAATACATGTACATTTAAACATCTCATAAGGATTATGGAAACTCCCTAATGATTGCGTAATGAGCTTCATTAGAAACATTTGTTCATTCCTCTTGAGCTAGCTCGCAATACAACTTCAACCTTTGTTTCAACCATAAGTCAATATCGATTGACAATCAGAATTAAAGCTATAAATTATTTAGGATTGTTTTCTTATATCTCTTAATTGTCAGATCAACCTAGTTATATTATATTATTCATGTTAAGTTCAGAAGTATTCATAAATACCTCTCCAATAACTCACAGTCACTAAAATAATTTTTGCTTTGTCCTGCACCCTTAGTTGGATAATATACTACAAATTTTTTACAAAGAAATAAATCTTCATCTACAGTAAACTCCACAGGATTAATATAAGGTTGAGTCATTGTTCAAAAATTATGGGTGCAAAAGGTGGATAAGGTACAATTTTGAAATTGAAGAAGGTTGAATTTATAGACGAAGAACTAAGAGATGTTGGGTGAACTAGCCATTATTGGTCCAACCCATCCTGGGCCGAATCTCGGCCTACACTTGGCCGATCGGCTAAGTTTTAACCGATCGAATCAACTTGAGAGGGGATAAGGAAATACTCAAATTTAAGCCTTATCCATTTTGTTTGACCGATTGTCTTGTCCTTTATGGGGGTGCGAATGGAAAATTTCATGGGAACCGAATCATATATTATAATCTTGGTACTAAAAAACTAGACCATAACTTCCTAAAATAGAGGAAGTGTTTACACGATTTCACCATTAGGGTGGTTTGCGCTAGCTCTTACTCCCAGCTAAGTATTTTCTATATGAGATGGCTTTGGGGCGTGGCTAAACACCAGTTACCCCTCATCATTGATATTAAGTATATTTATGTTTTTTCTATTAAAACAAATTATATTTGAGATATTTCTTATTTGTAAGTGTAATATAATTCATAAAAATTGTCTCGCCTTTAAACGTTGCAAAGCATTTAGGCCAATTGATGTAACAATAGACAGTTTTTTGAAAATTAAGAAACCTTTAAATACGCCAAGCCACTTTAATTGGTTACACGCAATTATGTACAAAATTTTAACATTTCGTACTCAAATGGTTTTTTCAATTTTTATTGTCAAGTCTACTAGTTTTTTATTTAGGTATTTTTGATTTCCTCAAATTAATGAGGATTAGCTTGATAATTGGTATGTCATTGTTTTTCACGAAAATTCATTGTGTGCGGATGTTTTCCTTTTTTAGCTATTTATGCTTAAGAATGGAAAACGGTAACCATTTATATCTCTTTTATCTTTTTTTATTGCTCAGTAAATAGAAAACATATTAAGAAGAAATACAAATTACAAGAGATATAAAGAGAAATCTACCAGACAGAGAAGAGGAAACAATACAAGAAATGCCAAAAATCCACAACCTTTAGGGAGGATCAAATAACTAAAACTTCTGGTTAACAATTACATCTTGAAAATACAATTTCAAATGGTTAAAGTTGGAACTGCAATTTGTAAAAGGACAAAGGGATAAGAAATTGACTTTGCAATATGATAACAACGTTGATAAATCCTTTTTACCACTAGAGCATTGACAGTTTCTTTCAAGCCAAAAATTCCAGCAAATGCTCGTAGGAATACATTTCCAAACAACGTTACCACAAGATGCCAAGATTTATGCAACTCAAGAAAATTCGAATAGCTAGACAACAATTGGAAATCAACTTGAGCACAAAAATATACCCAAACTTATTGGGTAAAACAATTTCCCAAAACAAATTATCACAGTATTAACTTGACTACACAAAGAACGCACGAAAAGAAAAGGATTACCTGCCAAAGAATACATAGTGAAATTTTTCTTCAGAAGATTGTCAACCAACTCAAAGTTTGGGTCGTAAAATTTTTGATAAGACCAGCATTTTATGGTGGTGGCATTTTGCACATCTGTATTTAAATTTTTTTGAAATACAAATTCTTTCATCGGTACCATTTAATATTTAAACAATTATGAACTGTATGGCGACAAAATTGTTCTTTACGGTAAGGTATTTTTGGTAATTAAAGACGACATGGCCTGGAAGTTTCGAACGCGTGATTGGGAGATATTAAAACTAATTGGGGGATATAGATTACTTCCCCCAACCAATAGTGTCTCCTAAGGGGTGATTTTTGGGTATGAAAATACTAAAATACCTTTTGGTTAATTAAAAAACATTATGAAAAGACTATTATAACCTTTCTCCTAAAACTCAAAATCAAGTAACCAAAACATATCCCCCATTCTCTCAAATCAGCTTCGTCATACACTAGGGTTAGGTTTTGAAAAAAAAATTCTTTCATCTTCTTCTTCATCCGTTCTTCATCAACAATTAATCGTCGATTCTAAAATTTCTTCGTCGATTACCCCAATCTATCTATAATCATGCCTCCACGAAAGAAACCCGGCAATCAAAATCAAAATCACTTTCTCAAAAGAAACAAGAAGAAAGAATTAATAGGATTGCCGAAGAAGAATAAGAAGAAGAGAACTCGAAAAATCAACCTCTCGTAAACATGGCTTATGTGAGGAGGTAAATGATTTTGAACTAGTTTATAAGTGTTTGAATCGATTTATAGCAGTGTGTTTAGGTTAGAATCGCGAACCCTAACTCAAACAGTTGAGTTTCAGTGAGTACCGGCATTGAAATTTGTATGAATACAATGTTGTTACTTAGTTACAACGTTCAATTTAGTATGATGGCAATGCCGGTATACTATTACGGTATTGGTTTTGGTATGAATGCAATGCCGTCAACAAAGCTAAAATCACCTGAAACTGAATGTTCTACACCGGCATTGAAATTAGGTGGAATACTATGCCGGTAGTGTGTTACGACATTGGTTTACATTTATTCGAGTATGCCGGTAGTGCTCTTTTGGTATACAGGAGAACCCTATAAATTGTTATAAGTACTGGCACTGTTTTTAGGTTAATTCCATGTCGTACTTAGTAACAACATGGATTTGAATTCTTACGCATGTGTCGGAAGTGGTATTTTGGTATCCAGAAACTGCCTAAGAATTACCTAAGACTACCGGCATTGTCGGAAATTATTTTTCATTGCTGGAACAGTTTACCGGCAGAACTTATTTGCTACATTACTATGTCGTTTATTGTCCTGACATGGTGGATATTTCGTGAATAAATGTCGGTACTGATGATTCTATGCCGTTATTTATTGAATCAATGCCGGTACTGATGATTCATTTCGTGTGTATTTTGATATAGGGCTAGATCCAATGAATCTGACAAAGGAAAAACTAAAAATGCTTGCCTTAAGAAAAGAAAGAAGGACGGTCTTTGTACTCCTCAGTCTCTTCCTCCTCGAGGGAAAGAACAAGGTCACAACAAGCGTTTGGGGGCGAATACAAGAAGTGAAGTTTGGGATAGTGGTCGTGACCGTAATCGATTCGTAATCCGCGAACCTACTGGAACAGTTGAGCATGATGAGCAAGATTAAGAGGAAAGTGAGGAGGAAGATAATGAGGTTGATCCAAGTCACTTAGCAACCCAAAGCGAAGTTTTAGAGGAAGATGGTGGGTCAATTCAACAACCGACACAATGCAAGGGAAAAGGCAAAGTAAAAGTTAAGGGTTCGCACCTTCCTCATACTGATGACATGATACCTGACCTTGATCGTGGTGGAATTTGGGGTGAAACCGAGGATCCGAGAATGCTATTTGGCTACAAGGACACGTGGTCTTGTACTATCTATCAAACCTATGTAAGAATTTTTTATCTTGTGCATATGTATTGTTTTGTAATTATGTAAAATCTCTTAATTGTATTGTCTCCTAATTGTAGGATCATAAGAAGGATGAGCGTGTTTGCCGAAACTAAGCCACGTCTAATTGGGATTTTTCTAAGGAATGTGAAGAGGTCCGAACATTAGTAAAGGATTCTGGTATATATTGTTTGGTTAAAAATTATGTGAAGCGTGATTATGTGACAGTCAATTGCTTCTTCGAAAGGTATCATGGTGAAACTGATACCATGCACTTCCCGTTTGAGGAGATGACCTTGATCCCTGATGATGCTCAGAACATTATAGGCTTGAGTGTTACCGGAAAAACAGTTGCAGAAGAAGATAAGTGTCCGGACCTAGAATGGTTGAAGTTGCACGTTCATGTGCCGGAATTCATGTTATCTGTGAATCCACGCTGGTACGGAGTGCCGACATGCTCGTTAATTAATCAACAACGCCGGTATGTAGCTTTGGATGATACTGCTTCCTGGATGTTTTTCATGCAGTACCGGCATGGTAACCTTAGAATTGAACCATGCCGGTAGCATATTTCGTAGAATATTCCGTGGTAGGTAAAAAGTAACTTTTATACCGGCATACTTTTTTGGTTGAATACTATGCCGGCTTGAATTTCAAAATGGGGGATATCGAGTTGCCGGCATGGCCGTGGTATGAATACTATGCCAGTATTGATGGTTCCAACATTGTATTCATACCAAGTCCATGCCGGCACCAAGCTTTTTCAGCTGCAAAAATGGTGGATTCAAAGAAGAAAATAATTTTTTCAACCTCTTAGCAGCTTTACCTGAGTATTGGGGATGCTTGTATGTTGTGCTAGTTTACTTTCTTGTGTTGGTTCTTCAAAAAAACTCTACATGCTCATAAAAATCATGATCCAAGGGTGTTGGTTCATCAAAAACTTGCAATTATGAGCTGTTGTCATTAGCTGAAGATTCAAGATATGCTCCTTGTTGTAGTTGAGCTAAAGATTCAACAGCTGCAATTTTCTCTTCACAATCATCCTCCATTTTCACCAAAAAAAGTTCCCTCTCAAATTTTTTTCTCTCCTTCTACTCTCACCTCACTTACCCAAATACAAATAAAAATACAAACTAATCATTTACAAATACTCAAGATTTTTCCTAATTATAATTAAACACTAAATATGATTAGCGAGGGGTAGATTAGGAATTATATAAAATACTTAGATAAGGGGTGACCCTGATTTGATATTTGGATCCAGTTTTTGTCCTTTTCCTCTATCCCCCAATTAGTTTTAATATCCCCAATCGCGCGTTCAAAGTTTCCTACTATATAAAAAGTTGATGCCGTCATTTTAAAAATAACACGCGTTTATATGTGCCAAAATAGATTTAAATTTTTTAATAAATGCATTTTTCTCAAACTGCAGAACATGAATTAATAAATTTTATACAATCAAACCGCTCCCAACACATATAGGTAACCTACCAAGAAATACAAACTTCATGAAATTCAAAAAAAAAAATGAAATAATTTTCAAAAGAAAACAATTTATATGAAATTCAAACTGCTCAACAAATACAAATTTCAAACATATATGGTAATGTATCAACAAATATCTAATTAAAATAAATGAAATAATTGGAATATTTTTGTTTTTGTTTGCTTTTTCTTTTCTTGGGACACCGGTTCGAAGAATTAATCAGGATTCTCATATCAATATTATTACTTGCAATATGCAGAATATATATACTTAGGAACAATTAGATCCACCTGGACCCCCATACTTTGTAGCATTAAACTTGTTGTAATTAGAAAATATGTAGTTGAGGTTATAAAAATCCGCTGTTGTACCTTGTTTCTTGTATACTTTATAAAAGTCGTAGAAAACAGGTAATCCTGATTCATTATAGACCTTCATTTCCTTCATCCATCTGGACTGTTTGATACTAAAGCTGATCCATGGTAAATTTCCATTTCCCACTGGAGCACTTGGGCTTCTGGATACTTCCCCGGCTATTCCACCGTATCTGACAAGAGAAGCATCATGTGCTAGATGAGTAAAGAGCTCATTCGGCCAGTACCCTATCATTTCGCGGTCAATGGATAACTACCAATTACCACTTTTTTTTTCCTGTCATAGTTTACACACATAAAATGCATCAGTTCTACATTAGTTAGGCCAGTCGCTACTCCAAAAATTATTGCGCCAATAATTTCTTTTTTTGATCGGAAAATTAAAATTGCAGGGCTAAGTATTAAGGCAGGCTAACTAGTAAATTTAAAATGCACAACAAGACATCATCTGGTTGAGAGTTCCTTACACGATATACTTTAGCACGCATCAATAACTTTAATGGATCTAATGGATCATCAAATGATATACTAGGGTGCACTTGTACGAAACCCTGGCAAAGAAAATTGAAGCAACCGGTTTTTTGATAACCATCAGCCTGTAAGGATTTAAAAACGTACACAAAAAAGGAGTTTTAATGAGCTTGATGGAGGAGGTTATACTGCAATAAATTAAAACTATTTCACAATGATGTATTTGTTATTCAATATAAACTTTGTAGCTAGGAGTGAATCTTACAGTCCAATAGGAAAATACTGGTGATATTATGGCTGAGGATTTTTGGATATACCTGATAATCAATATCCAAATTCCCATAAGGTGACAGAGAGCTAAAGATCTTAAAAACATCAGAAAGAGAAAAAGTCATGCGATTGGTCATGTGACGCTGACTTAGTCAAACCTTAAATTCTCATCTCCATAATTGAAAATCAAGTTTCAATCTCTGCAAATATGTTTAATTTTAATGTTTGTCATTAGATTTTAAGAGGTTTTCATATATTTATTGTATCTTTTGATGATAGTTTTAAGCAATTCGAGTTTTATTTCTTATGACCTAATTTTTTAGGTTTTCTTTATCTGATCTTTCAATTCTCTATCTGTATCTAGATTAATGAGTCTTTTAATCTATTAGAATTCTCTGTATCTTCTGTTTTAACTTTATTTTGTTTCCGTTTTGATTCCCTAAAGTTTTCTCCTTTTTTGTGTTTATTCTAGGTCACGAGCTAATAGAGGTGCAGACATAGAGTTTCAGATAATCATCATGAGAGTCACAAATCAAAGAGGTTCTTGAGAAGTTCTTTTAGTTGAGAAGATGGATATGCTATTTTGATGGGTGTGGTTAAAAAATTAGTCTGCTTCTCTGGGAGTGAGTCACTGCTGATAAGTTTGATTAAAAGGGATTGCTTTATTTGTAGAATCAATCTATAATTCACCCTGAAGTGTTTCTGAGATCCTTCCTTGAGTAGGGATTTGATTGAGATACAGTTGTTTTTTCTGTTAGATTAATGGATTTACTTAATGAACCAAGAATATTTTGGATTGGGTTTATTGAGTGTTACTTTCAATACTCTACATGATACAGCAATGCAATTCTGTTTTCTAGGGATTATAGGTTTTATTCTCAGATGGATCTTTGCTTGAGTTTCTTCCTTATCTAACTGCGTTAAAAGTTGTGTTAGTTTTATAATTGTAATTAAGAAATATTTCTTATTTTTAAGAGGATTGAAGTTTTTTTTACAGCTTTTATTGGGAATATAAGTAGAAGAGTGGCTCTCATAGAAGTTTAATTACATTTAGCGTTTTATTTCTTTAAACTGCATTGTCATATGGGAATCTTTTGAGAATTTGGAATAAGTATTATGGATCACTTAGCTTCTGCCATTAATTGTCAAGTCCTATTGCAAGAGTAGTCTTTTATTCTCAGTAAGCATGCTGCAGATTTACTCACCTCTGTATTTTTAATCAGCTGTGATTGAAGTTAAAGTTAAATGGGTAAGTGCAATTTTCTCATTTAATTGTCATGTCTGTATTAACGAGTTGTCTAATTCTCTCATGCATGCTTATGCTCATAGAATTCCAAGATTTGGTTCTTAAAACCTTAGCAGTGTGCCTACTTTTATCTTCCCATTTCCCCTTGCTTTCTCTTCATACCCTCAGTTTTTCTTTACTCTCTATACCGTTTAGTTAACTTTGAAAATGGCAATTCCTGCTGATCAAGTTAGAGTACTAGATTTGGATGAAGATGTTGAAGAATTCCCTTTTAGATTTGCTTCTTTACTTTGTGATGACTCTAGAAATTATCATAAGACTTCTGTCAAACACCACCTTAATAGAATCTGGATTATCAACTCTCCAGATTTCAAACTTGCTAAACCTTACATTCAGGGTAAAGGAATCCAAAATCTTTTTGTTGTAATGTTCAAGAAGAATCAAGATAGGGAGATAACATATGCTGCAAGACCAACCTTGCTTTTTGGTCAATTGTTTGCTTTCCAGCAATTAGGTGCTCTGGAATCCATTTTTGATCTAGTCTGTGAGAAAATCTTGATGCATGTGCAGATTAACATTCATTCTGATTTTGTAAACAAAGGTAGGGTTAGGGAGGTTTTAGATCAGCTTGGGGATTTTGTTTCAGCAGATTCTCCTGCTGGGAGTTTGTATGAAGCTAGACTAATGGTTCCTTTGAGAACCCCTTGATAGACGCATTTATGTGTCTAATATGTCTCATTTGTATGCATTGTTAGCGCTCGATTTTGTATTTAATGTGTTATTTTATGTCTTTGTAGGAAATTTTAGAGAAATAAGTCCTTGCGGCGAAATGGGCTCGAAAAGTAGTGTTTACATCCCAGGACAAAGTACTAAAGGCACCGCAGAAATGCACCGCAGAAATGCACCGGAAGCACCCCAGAAATGCACCGGAGGAACCCAGAAAAATGTTGGAAACACCCCAGAAAAATTACTAAAGACACCCCAAGGGACATGTGTTATTCGGACTCCAGCAGCGGATAAGGGGCGACCACTGGATAAGGGGTGTCCTTCTTCTCAAATTCAAATTTCAGTTTTGGCGGGAAATTTTTTTTCTTCCCTGGCAGATTTCAATCGGATATTTGGAGGGGTTAGAGGTAGACTAAACCTCTGATTCTTGTTGGGTAGACGTGATATGCATATGGGAAGCTATATTGGTTGTTGGAATCGATCCAGTTGGGCTTGATTCTCGGTCTAAATAAATCAGGGAATACGTGGTTGAGAAAAGATACTCGGGATTGTATCGATGTTGTATGGAAGATGGCATGCGTTTGCAACGTCTTGACACATTCCTTGATGATCTGGGAGCATGTTTGGAGCGTGTAAACACTGGTTGACAGCGTGAGTAGGCAAGAAAGGAAAGAAAACAATCCGAGAATATTTTCTCTTTATTGTCGAGTCATGGGACATATTTTGAAGTTATGGAGAGATTCAAGGGCCTTGTTGAGTATAAATAAGTTTCTCCAGGTGTCGAGAGTCTGGGGGGCTGAGGAGAGCTCAGGAGCGAGAAATCAAGAGTTGATGAAACTCTGTTTCTTCTCCTGCTGATGATGAAGAACACCAAGAACACGAAGAACAGACTCGCAGGGACAGTCGTTTATCAACAGTGAAACAGACTCACAGGCGTGGGTCGTAGGTGTGGGTCTTAGAACCACAAAGACAATAGCACTTCTCTTTTATCGTTCTTTTGTGACGCTTCCTGTGGGTCGCACATTATCAATTTACACCATTTTCTCTTCTTCTCTTCATTGTAAACACCATTTGAGCCATAAATAAATATTTTGAGCGTGTTTTTATCATGATGAGCTAAACCCAACACTTGGATGACGGAGGAGGGTGAATTTCATACACGGGTAAATTTATTTTATTCTTCATGACTTTTGCATTAATTTAAAATTGAAATATGATTTGAATTAATTGGTTGTTATTTAATTTGATGATGTATGCTTAGCTTAGGTGTTTTGATACATCATGCTTAGGACTTACAATCGATGTTTTGAGAATCTATCTTGGCAAAATCAGAGTCCATGTTAATTTTATTGAGTTTTAAATTGTCAAAGAATATATGAATGAACCCTGTGTAGTGAATTCGACCAAATCCTTAGTCCCAGTACCTCTCGCCCATTGTTAATATTTTTTTGTATATATATATATATATATTAAATCTAAAAATTCCATTTCCTTCACAAGTCTGAAATGAATCCTATTTACTACAACCACAAAAAAAAATTATAATCATTTTGGCGACGCCGACGCGGATTTGTGCTTAGGTAAAATTTTTAGGTTTTTATTATTTTTTTTATTATTCCATTTGTTCTTTTTACGTCTCTTTGGTGTGTCTTTGTATTACAGGTTTGAAGTTGGATACTAAAGACCTTGGAATCAAAGCTTAAAGCTAAAAGAGAAGGAAAAAAGACAAAGCAAAAAAAAAAAGAAAAAAGAAAAAAAAGAGAAAAAGAAAAAAAAAAGAGAATTATTTTTTTTAAGAGACTTTCCATTTTTTTGTAATTATTAGTATTATTATTATTATTATTATTTCTTTTCTTTGGACTGGACAATCAGGACATTATTTTTATTTATTTTTTTAAACCCTACGGAAGGGTTATATAGTAAATTGTTTGCAGGGAAGGACGACGATTACAACATCGTCTCGGCCCCTCGGGTTCGCACACTGACACCGGAGTCAGTGGCCCGAGTCGACTACAACGGTTCATCGCCCGTCTGGTACGGGAGGTAAGTCTTTCGAAACACCCGCGAATATCCTGCAAGCGGGTTTACTGTATGCCTTAAGGTGATTATATGTTGAGGACTGAACCGGCTGCTTTAAATTCCTAGTAAAGGGAAAGAAATGGCCATATAAGATAAGGGTTCGGATTTCATCACCGTTCCCTTCTTGCCCGCCTTAGGAAAACGAAACCAAACGCGAACCTAGCTAATCCTAAAATTTTGACTAGAAAGAGACCTATAGAGTAACGAGCTTAACAGGAAAGTCATTCGAAAAATATTGGTTACTCTTTTAAGCATACTTCAAAGTTCTTGATGGTTTCTGTAAGTTGAACGCGTGACTGCGCCGCCTTGTACCGGTGAGGCTTTGGGTATCAAAGCTCCACTGAGCTTCCCTCGCCTCGATTCAACTTACTTTAACTCGGATTGATTCCAGAGGGATGTGGTCAAATTGTAACGAATTCCTTTTCGAAGGATTATAAGCTGGTCTAGAAACAATCTAAGTAGATCCATCATGCTTTTTGTTTGCTAGAAATCTTTAGGTTTGTTTTGGTAGAGTCGAGTCGGCCTTGTTTGTGGTTGTGTAGAATTCCCTTGCAATTAAGAATGTCGAACTGGTATGACAGAAGCCAATACAATGAGTATCGATCTGAATTTGAATATGGACATCATCATTTTTATGACCATGGTGGGAATAGTAGTTGGGAACGCCAACCTTTTCAAGGTTATGGCTCATACCATGGTGAGCCCAATTACTATCCACACGCGAATTGGTCTTACAAGCAAGAAAATCAGGAACACTGTAGTACTGGTTACTCGTTTTTGGAAACTAGTCCTGATTATGATATTTCTGAACCTGTTCCATCTCTAGAAGAGACCCAACAACGGATTGAAAGGACGTATAAAAGTTTAGTTGCAATGAATAGTTCAAAAGAAGAGTGTACACGATATTATGAGATGATAAACGAGAGTGGTAAACGTATAAGTGTTATGCTCAGTGAAATTCAGGCACGTCTAGAGACAGAAAATGAACAGTTGGCTAATGCTGCTCGAAATAATCTAAATTTCCAAAATAGGGTTTCTAATTCTACCCTTGATATCAATAGTGAATATTTGCCTAATTTAGAGGACGAGGCTGGAATAAAAGACACTACTTATTTAGATAAGGTTTAATCATCTTTGTACTATTATGATGATGAGGATGGTAGTAATGAAGAATCTGAAATATGTAGGCATAGTGATCAGGAATCTATTAATCCAATTGAGCTTTATAATGATTATATTATTTCTAGTTCAAATCCAAATAATTTTTATGATTATTCACCTATTCAAAAGGACGAGGATTTGATTAGGGATACCACCGTTTTAGACGATGTAGTTTTTCCTTTTGATTACGAAGCCGATAGTGGTTTAGAGGAACGGGTTTATTCCGAAAATGCTGTTTTAGAGTCTAGGGACTTAGAAACAATAGTATTAGATGAAGAAGATATACCCGTAGAGATGAGTGAAGATGCACTACCTGATAATAAATTAGAAGAATCAATTGACCATTTTCAAGAATCTAATGATCCAGAAATTAGGGAGATTGTAACTAGTCTATCTAGAGACACTGAAAACTCTAAGTTTGGGGGTGATTATCACCTTCCTAGTGCCTTACCTTTAACTCTCAGAAAGTCCCTTCACTTAGACTTGATATCTATGCCTCGACAATTTTACAAGATTACCTTCATACTCGTTTTCCCGAACCTAATGCTGTCCAAGAAGAAGTTCAGTCGTTAGAAACCCATCCTCTGGTTGATGTGGTTTGCCCAGGATATGATCCCCAGATTGACTTTGTTTTCCCACCAAATAGTTTTCTTCCAACTTGGAACGTTTATATTCCAAATGTGTCGAATATTAAGTTGTGAGACTAAACCTAAATGCTTTAGGAAATTAGAATCGACACATTTGCTTAAGAATGACCACTACTCTCATTGTGGTCAATTATGTAAGTCAAATCTTATTGACTTAGAGGATCCTCAGTTATTTAGGTTATTATTGTGCGCTTCTAAGATCATATTTGAGTTTTTCCAGACTCTAGGACCTAATCATTCGGATCCCACCTAAGAAGAAACGCAGCCAATGAAAAATTTCTATTTAGACCCTTTCATAGAACCTGAACCTGAACCACAATTAGATATAAATTTCTTAATCAGTAAACTAAGTAAGGGCATGCTAGTCTTGTTCACTTTCTTGGTTCATTGCAGTTTCCTTTGGTCAGCTCTATTTAGTTTTGAAGACCCACAGTTATTTCGACTGTTACTTTATGGTTCGAGTTGACTAATCCTTTCCTAAGTCTGGCTGAAGACTTTAAACTTAGCACTTCTTGGGAGGTATACCATGCTCATGCAACACGGTAATATCTTTCCTTAACTCTTTCGCTTCAAATGGTAACAATTTCTCCTTGTTCATGCTTTTAGTTTCATCTTTAGAACATTGAGGACAATGTTAGATTTAAGTTTGGGGGTATGAGAGAAACTTTTTAGTTGCAATTATTAAACTCCAGAGCCTAGAAATTTATGCCTATTAAGGTTTGCACTAACCAATCTAAGTGGATGGGAACATCTTGGTTGTAGGAGTTGAGGAGCCAATCTGATTAGATGGAAACATCTAGATGAGTCTATTCATAAAAGCACAGAGCTCAGGTGTTAGAATTTAAAAAAAAAAACATGGTAGTTTCGCCATATCCTCGTGATGGAAACATCGAAAGAATCCGGATCACTTCTTTTTTTTCTTCTTTTTACCATTACTAGGGTGAAATAGAGTGACTGAGATGAAAAAAAAAATTGAGACCAGACCACCAGACCAACCGGAATAAATATAATAAAGTCGACCACTGGTACCCTTGTATATGCCAGATGAGTTGACCTAGAGTTAGGATTATCGACCACTGGTTCCCTTGTATTTTCCAGTGTGTTGATATTAGTCCAGACCAGTATCTCAGTCCATTAGGATAGGTTCACCTTAGTCAACATCATCCACATTTTTCTCTACATCCATCTTCTTAATCTATCCATGTGATTGGTTGACTCCGGTTTATGATGTCCAGAAACTATCTGAGTAGAGCTCTGTCACTTTATATGAATTTTAGTATGCTTGAGTGCAAACTCGTGTACAACAATTGGAATTTCGCATCAGGGTACTTCCTCCTGTAGTCAATAAGTATGCCAACCAAGGAGATTCTTTAGTGCCTTCCAAGGTTCTGCATAGATAGCTAGGGTCTGGAGTAATGGTTTTGTGGGCACACCTCTGGTAAACCCTCCCGAGATTAACTCGATCACTAGGGACACCTAGTGAGTTAAGATTTTATTTTCCATATTAGTTTTGCTCGAGGACTAGCAAATAATAATTTTGGGGGTGTTGATAGACGCATTTATGTGTCTAATATGTCTCATTTGTATGTATTGTTAGTGCTCGATTTTGTATTTATTGTGTTATTTTATGTCTTTGTAGGAAATTTTAGAGAAATAAGTCCTTGCGGAGAAATGGGCTCGAAAAGTAGTGTTTTACACCCCTAGTAAAAAGTACTAAAGGCACCGCAGAAATGGACCGGAAGCACCCCATAAATGCACCGGAGGAACCCAGAAAAAATATTGGAAACACCCCAGAAAAATTACTAAAGACACCCCAAGGGACATGTGTTATTCGGACTCCAGCAGCGGATAAGGGGCGACCACTGGATAAGGGGTGTCCTTCTTCTCAAATTCAAATTTTAGTTTTTGCGGGAAATTTTTTTTCTTCCCTGGCAGATTTCAATCGGATATTTGGAGGGGTTAGAGGTAGACTAAACCTCTGATTCTTGTTGGGTAGACGTGATATGGATATGGGAAGCTATTTTGGTTGTTGGAATCGATCCAGTTGGGCTTGATTCTCGGTTTAAAGAAATCAGGGAATACGTGGTTGAGAAAAGATACTCGGGATTGTGTCGATGTTGTATGGAAGATGGCATGCGTTTGCAACGTCTTGACACATTCCTTGATGATCTGGGAGCATGTTTGGAGCGTGTAAACACTGGTTGACAACGTGAATAGGCAATAACGGAAAGAAAACAATCAGAGAATATTTTCTCTTTACTGCCGAGTCATGGGAAATATTTTGAAGTTATGGAGAGATTCGAGGGCCCTGTTGAGTATAAATAAGTTTCTCCAGGTGTCGAGAGTCTGGGGGGCTGAGGAGAGCTCAGGAGCGAGAAATCAAGAGTTGATGAAACTCTGTTTCTGCTCCTGCTGATGATGAAAAACACCAAGCACACAAAGCACAGACTCGCAGGGACATTCGTTTATCAACAGTGAAACAGACTCACAGGCGTGGGTCGTGGGTGTGGGTCTTAGAACCACAGCGACAATAGCACTTCTCTTTTATCGTTCTTTTGTGACGCTTCATGTGGGTCGCACATTATCAATTTACACCATTTTCTCTTCTTCTCTTCATTGTAAACACCATTTGAGCAATAAATAAATATTTTGAGCGTGTTTTTATCATGATGAGCTAAACCCAACACTGGGACGACGGAGGAGGGTGAATTTCATACACGGGTAAATTTATTTTATTCTTCTTTATGACTTTTGCATTAATTTAAAATTGAAATATGATTTGAATTAATTGGTTGTTATTTAATTTGATGATGTATGCTTAGCTTAGGTGTTTTGATACATCATGCTTAGGACTTACAATCGATGTTTTGAGAATCTATCTTGGCAAAATCAGAGTCCTGTTAATTTTATTGAGTTTTAAATTGTCAAAGAATATATGAATGAACCCTGTGTAGTGAATTCGGCAAAATCCTTAGTCCCATACCTCTCGCCCATTTCCATTTCCTTCACAAGTCTGAAACGAATCCTATTTACTACAACCACAAAAAAAAATTATAATCACCCCTCTGACTAGGAAAGTGGTTTCCAATTCTAGTAAGAGGACATACTACATGAGATCTTTCTACCCTAAATTGCCTTTTCGTGCATGTAAAAAATGCTTTGTTTTATATCACAATGAAGAAAAGTGCAGGGATACCCTGATGCGGATTTTTGTGAGGGAACTGCTGGCTCCAACTTCTCGAGCTAGTCATGTTGTTGTTACGAAAGTTATGGCAAGCTCGGAAAAAGGTGAAAGCTAAAAATCGAAGAATGTCAGAGTCCCTTCTTCTGTTTTTGTGGAAGATGCTTCTTTGGATCATTCAAAGCCTTCAGCTTTTTCGCTCAGCCTGCAGCCTGCAGCATCCCTTAGAAGCACTGGTTATTCTTCTTTTTTCACCTTTATTATCATCTGCTTTTCCTAAGTATTCTCCCTTAACCATTAGAGAGCCGGTTAGACCTGAAACAACTTCAGCTAGGAACTCTCATTCCCACATGAACTTTGCTGGTTTTGCTCAGTCATATGATAGGTTCACTTTTGACTTTGATGGACTTACACATGATGGGAAGGGTAAGAGAACTAGGACTTCTTTTGAGTCAGTTTCACTTGAAAAGATCTCTGCATCTTCTACCTTTGCAATGATGCCTACTCCTTGTTGGCCTCCGATATCATTAGTGCCACCATTTTGTCCCCCATGATGATATCACTTTCAACTCGGGTAGTGTAGGATATATTGCTAGTAACGGGAATGTTGATGCTAATATGACATGGTCAACATATACTTCTGATTTTGCTCAGAGCGTTTTAACGTCTACTGGTTTCATATTTAGCTGTGCTTCTGAGATGAATTACGCTTCATAGATTGTTGTACAATCTAATTCGGACTTTGGTTTTTCATCAAATGCTAAGAATCATGTTGAGAACAATGGGGGTCTGTTATAAGCATCCATTCTTGAGCATATGCCTTTATCTATGCTTCCTCCTGAACCTGAAATTACTGACGAAGAATTCGAAAAAGAAATCGATCTCATGATGATGGACTGTGACTCTATGGATGCAGAACCCTCTTTGGCTCATGACCTTGTAAGTTTTCTAAGACTTTTCCCTCATTTGCTTCCTTATTTTGCTATTTGCTTCACCTGTTTTTAGCACTTTGGTTTTTTTCTATCCCATTTTTGTTATTATCTAGATATCTCTGTGTTTTGTTTGTCTATTTCTTAATCATGAAGTTCTTAAGTTGTAACATGAATGGTTGTTGCTCTGATAGGAAGTGGATGCATATTCTGAATCTCTATAGTAAATATATATTTGATGGTATTTGCTTGATTGAAACCATGGTTGATAGTGAAAATGTGAAAAAATATTGTCATCACTTGCCTTTTGACTCTTGGTATTTTGTTCCTCCGGTGGGAAAATCAGGAGGGTTAGCTTTCGGTTACTTTGAGAAATCAAATGTTCAAGTTATTAGTTCATCTCTTAATATGATCCATATAGTCTGTGACGTCACTCCAAGAATTAAGAATTGTTTGATCTCTTTTGTATATGGGTCGTTGAATATTTCTGGTATGCGAGCTCAATGGAATGTTTTAAGTAGCATTACTGATGATATTAACCGTCCCTGGATGTTTTTAGGAGATTTCAACTTTATTATGCATGTTTCTGAAAAACAAGGAGGTATTGCTGCTAACTCTTTAGTTCCAGATTTCATTAGAGCCAAAATGTTTGATCTTAATCTTAATGAAATTTTCTTCTTTGGGAATCCTTTTACCTGGTGTAATAGGAGATTTAGAAACACGAAGGAATTGATTTTTGAAAAACTTGATAGAGGGTTTATGAATGATAAGTGGGTTTCTTTGCTTCCTCAGACTAGGGTAACGAATCTAGGTAGAATTTATTCGGATCACAGCCCTATCCTTGTGAACTGTTTCCATTTGAAAAAAAAAAACTTTATATTCCATACAAAGTTTTCAAATGCTGGCAGCTGAGCCCTGAATTTAAAGATGTTTTTTTGAATGCTTGGTCCAAGAGAGTTAAAGGTTCGCCTAGTTTTGTTATGGCGGGTAAACTCTCAAATGTCAAAGATGACCTCCAGTATTGGAATGTCAACTCTTTTGGTCACATTAAGAAGACTATTCCATATACTCCAGCTCTAGGTAATTGCATATTAAATTACTATAAACAGCTTGACTTGTGGTATGAAATTGAGAATGCTTTTTATAAGAAAAAGTCGAGAATTAACTATTTTGTCCATTATGACAAGAACACCCAGTTCTTTCATAACACTGTCAAGCTCAGAAATATGTATAATACTATACATACAGTTCGGGATGAGCAAGGCAATTGGTTAAAGTCCAGAGAACAAGTAGTTTCACATTTTGAAAGTTTTTTCAAAAAGGATTTTCAGTCTTCAAATCCTTGTCTTGCTAATATTCATGAAGTTCTCAAAGATGTGTACCCCATTGTCTCTGATGAGGTAAATCTCTCTCATATGGCTATACCAACTACGGAGGAAATTTATGCTACTATCAAGAAAATGGAGCTCTGGAATCTCCTGGTCCGAACGGTTTTCCGACAGGGTTTTTTCGTGATAACTGGGACATAGTGTCTCTTCAGGTGATTGATCATATTCAAAGTTTCTTTAAAACTAAGTTTTTGTTGCGTAAATTAAATTACACTTTCATTGCTCTCATTTATAAGGTAAATAATCCTTCGACTGCGAATGATTATAGACCCATTAGTTTAGCCAACTCTGTTTAGAAAATTATTTCGAAGATCTTAACTAACCGGATCAAACCTTTGTTAAACACTATCATTTCCCCATTCCAGTCGGCTTTTGTTTCTAGTAGGAAGATAGAAGATAACATCATTATCAGTCATGAAATCTTGCACTCCTTTAAAAGAACAAAAAAGAGGGGTAAGAAAGGATATATGGCTATTAAGCTTGATCTGTCGAAAGCTTTCGACATATTAGAACGGGTTTTTATTATAGAAGTTTTTAGGAAACTTGGATTTTCTGAGGACTGGTGTCAGATTATCTTCCAATGTATTAGCTCGGTTTATTATTCTATCCTTATCAACGGTTCTCCGGGTGAGGCTTTTGCTCCTTCTAGAGGTATTCGTCAGGGGGATTGTCTTTCCCCTTATATCTTCATTATTTGCATGGAGATTCTTTCTCAAATGCTGCTTAAAGCGGAATCTGATAACACGATTCATGGTTTCAGAATTAGGAAAAATAGTCCTTCTATTACTCACTTGTTTTTTGCAGATGACTGCATGCTGTTCTCTAAGGCTTATATAGTTTATGTTCGTAATCTCATGCAAATTCTCAATAAATTTGCCAAAGCGTCAGGGCAAGCCATTAATTTCGACAAATCATGTTTCTTTACTAGTTCAAATATGCATCATAAACATGTCAAGCTTCTTTCCAGAACTTTAGGGATCAAATATTTGTCTAGTTCTGAAAAATATTTAGGGACTCCATTATTCATCAATAGAGATAGGACTAGAACTTTTCAATTCTTAACTGATAAGTTCTATGCTAAATTGGGAAATATGAAAAAGACAAATCTGAATGTTGCTGGTCGAACAGTTGTTACCAAGCATGTTTTGTCTAGCCTTGCTTCTTATCACATGTCATGTTTTCTTTTTCCTAAAAAGCTTACTTCAAAATTTGATTCCATACAAAGATATTTCTGGTGGTCTAAGAAAAACCCCCGCAAAGCGGCATATTTTTGATCCTGGATTGACATTGGAAAATCTAAAAGTTGTGGACGTTTGGGCATTCGAAACTCATTTGCGCTAAGTAGGGTTTTTATTTCAAAAATATCTTGGAGACTTACTCAGTTTCCAGATCACTTAATCTCTGTTTTCTTGAAAGATAAATATTTTCCGAATCAAAATCTGCTTGAAATTGATAAAGCAGCTGATTCCTCTTTTTGGATTTGGAAAGGAATAGTTAAAAGTATTAGCTTTCTGAAAATGAACATTGTTATTAAAATAAATAATGGAAGATCAACTAGCATCTGGTCGTCTAACTGGTTTCCGTACTCAGCTGCTCCTCCATTATCTGCTAATCCAAATTAACTTAATTATACTTTTGTATATGAACTTATTGATCAGCAGCAAGGTTCTTGGAATGTTGGTCTTCTGCATAACCTTTTCTTCCCTGAAGATGTAATTAAAATAGGCAATATTCGTCTGAATTTACTCTGTGAAGATAAAATCAAATGGGCTCATATTAAGGATGGAAATTTCACTATTAAATCTGCATATAAAGTTTATACTAATGATTATTGTTCTGCCGAGGACTCTGCTTTATGGGAAAAGGTTTGGTCAATTAACTGTCTCCCCAAGATTAGGTATTTTATGTGGAAGGTGTTTGCTCACATGTTGCCTGTTAATTCTACAATGCATGCTTATAATAAATCTATAGATTTTACTTGTCCTCTCTGCAAGAATGACCCTGAGACAGTTCTTCATCTCTTCTTTCTCTGCCCTGTGGTGTCTCACATTTGTTTTGCTTTATCTCTGCAACATTTATTTTCTACTGATTTTCTCTGGCCTGAAGATTACTTTCTTAGATGGTTTGACATTAGAATTGGTCCTTCTCCTTTTCCTGTGGGATGGCCTAGCATTAGGTCAATTGTTATGTGGTGCATTTGGAAGCTGAGATGTGAAGTGGTATTTCAAAATGTTGCCATTAATTTTGATAAAGTCATTCTTAATAGTAGAAGAATGATAAACACTTATATAACTCCTCCTACTGAGATAATTTGCAGGAAGGATGTTAAAACTCCTAGAACTGATGTTAGACATATTCTTTTCTTGGATGGTTCTTTTAAAAATTTTAATATGGGAGTTGGTCTGATTCTTTGTGATGTTACAGGAATAATAGAATGCTCTCGTTCGGATTTTGGGCTAGTTCAGGATGCATTTTCTGCGGAAGCTACTGCATTAATTTTGGCGATTTCCTGGGTCAGGGAATTGAACTTGTCCAAAGTTCTCTTAGTTAGTGTCTGCCTCCAAGTGGTTGATTTTGTGAATGGAGATAGTTGCTCGGCCAGATGGAGATGTGGGGATCTTCTTGCTGATCGTAGAAGTCTTATGTCTAGAAGTGGTGTCTGTAGGCTTGTTTATATTAGGTGTGTTAAAAATAAATTGGCTGATCGGCTTGCACGCCATGCCAGACTGTTGTATCTTAAAGATTCGTGGTTTTCTCTTCCACCTTTTATGAACTGTTATGACAGGGATGAAAACATTATGAAAGCTTGTAATTTCCTTCTTTGTTGAATGAAATGTTTGTTTCTTAGCAAAAAAAAAAAAGAAAAGAAAAGACAGAGAGCTAAAGAAAAACAGAAAACAAGCAAACAACACTAGGTTCCTAAGAGAATAACAAAAGTGACATATGCGCGACTTACGGCCCATCCGATTTCTATGCTATTCTTTTCTGCTTCAGGACCGTCCTGAATCCACATTTGTGCTTGGGTGAATTGCTCTGGAGATACTGATGGATTGTGTATACCAATAGCAACTTGGCCTCCATAGTATTTTTTTTCCTTCCGTAGGTTCCAGTGACACAAACTAAATGGAGAATACCAATCAATATTTTGTTTCTACATAAAGAAGGTAACAATCGTAAAGGAAATGATTGACAATCGTAAAGGAAATGATTGACAATCGATATACGTAAGCACAATAATAGTGAAATCGGCACTTACATGATGAGACATAGGCGTCAGCGTTTTCGAATTGTTTGATCTAGTCTTTTCCATATGATACTTTAAACAAAGTATCAACTCTCTTTTCTTGGTCCTTCGGATAGGCACTGTTCCTGGCGGACACATTTCCATCCGAAGCTTAAGCTCGAACCACGGAGTCCTTGATGCTTCGGATGAACCTATTTTAATGTATCCTGTTATAGGGGCGGCATGGTTTATTAGAGGGGCGGCAGTGTGATAGCAATGTCCCTCTAGTTAGTTAGGGGATGTCCAAAAGGAGATGTATATTGACCAGATTACCCTTTTTTCTTTAAATGGATTAATTTGTCCCTCTTTTTTAAATTGAAAAGACAAAATTGTCCTCCATCATATTTAAACATGATTATGAATGAGTAGAGAGCAGTTTTTTTTCTTTCATCTTCTCTACTCCTCCATTGTAACCGTAAGCACCACCTCCACCATTAAACTTGATCGATTTTATTCGTTTAATCGGCGATTCCCAACAATACTAATCGTTGATTGAAGTATATAATAGAGAATGACGAAGAAGAAGAATGACGAAGATTCAACGGCTTCAAATCAACAAAATCCTTCAACCGGTCAAGAACCCCAATTCCAAACTCCTCAAGTTGAGAAATCAGGATTAATGACTTATATGAGGTATGTAATCAAAAACCCAGTTATTATTTTGTGTATTTTGTTCAATTTAAGTGTATTCTATATCAAAAATTAGGGTTTTAGGTTCAAAATTAGAATTTGAATTCTGGAAATGAGGTTTCTACGGTTGGTATTGTTTCAATTACCAACCGTATCTGAACTGTTTGATGTATATACGGTTCGTAACAATTTGAAATCATCAAAAATAACGAACCATATGTTATAGGGTTTGAATTTTTTGTGAAGATACGGTTGGTACGGGACACCCTATTACGAACCGTATTCCTTCCTGCATGTTAATTTTTTTCTAGTCGGTTCATACTGTGAGTTCGTAACCAACCGTATGTGTTATACGGTACATAATGTTTGTTGATTATCAACCGTACTTTTGAGTTTTGTGACGTATAGAATTTCATTCTACGGTACAAGAAATTATGAACCGTAGAATAGTTATGGCACGTAAGTATCATTAGTCTTCAACCGTATGTCATCCTGATGCTCAAACCAATTTCAAAGTTGTTACACGGTTGGAGACAAAACCAAAGTTACCAACCGTTTCTTTTACACGGTTTGTAACTTTGAACAATTATGAACCGTATCTTTTGTACGATTGTTATGGACATCTCATTACCAACCGTATGTTTTGTGTTTCAATATATTTTGAGTTTCTTTGTTTGTATCTTGTTTGTTCAACCTTTAATAAATAATAAAAATGTATTGCTTGTGTAGGAATCCTGATAGGGTTAAGAATAAGAGAGGTAATAACTTAACTCCGATTGATCATACACCCACCCTTCGCGGTGACAAGCATTTAGGGATAGATCATAGAGGTGACCATGTGAAGAAGAAGAATCAGTTTGAGATTAGGTTAAGAGAACCATCTGTAAGTAACTCTGGGGTTGAATTAGAAGGAGGTGAACATAATGATCAACAAATTGAAGAAGAGGAAGTAATTCCTCATGAATCCATTGAAGAGGAGGAAGAAGAAGGAAATAATGAAAAGGAGGGAGAGGAAGAAAGTGATGAAGATGAGGAAGAGGAAGCAAATGATAAAGAGGGAGTACAAAACAAGGGGAAAGAAATTGTCGTAGCTACAACTCTACCTCGAGCCAAACCAGTTAAAGAAAAGAAGCTGAGAAAGGAACCTGCACCAACACTAAAAGGAGCATTTGTAGAAGTTTGCCCGACAATGTTGAACAACGACATCTCAAACTTGTTGGTTTTGTATGTGCAATCCATTAGAAGCACTTGATGAGAGGACCGTGCCAACGTTACAAAATCGATATGAGCCAATAAAAGATGTTTTATTTGTCCTTTCTCATATTCATCGTGGATAACCATGTAATTATGCGTCTCCCCCAAATGCCTTAATTGTTGCATTTCGTTCCTTTGTTCCCATTTCTTATTCTTGAATTTTTTTCTTGCGTTGTAGATGTTAGGCAAAGTAGAAGCATTTTGGGGGTTTCTTTCCTTTAAGTGAGCGAGAATATCAATGGGCTTCATACGAATTTGTGTCAATGACTCTACGATCTTCTCTTCTTCTTCAGTAAGGCGTCCAACATAAGCGTGTGTTAGCAAACTATCCGGTATAGGGTGGTTATGACTACCGCATACAACTTTCTCCAAGAAGAACTTTTTAGCCGCGTTTCTTTTAAATTGAAGCTTTAAGGGGCATCAGGTCTTCTTAGAGAAAGTAGTCATCTTCCTCTTTGTCTTTGGTTGGTGCACGATACTTTTTTTTTGCGTGACTTTATGTTTTCCACTACACTCGCAAACCATTTGAAAGGCAATATCACTAGTGGTACTATTACAAACTATGATACACTTAATCAACTTGCCTCGTTCTCTAGCCCACTTCTTTGCATCTTCTTTGTCACCCCATGTCTCCTCGGTTAAATAGTGAAAGCTAGAATCTTGGGTGAGAATTTCATTTGCTAAAGGTTGTTCATCCATTAGGGGAGGTACATCAACGACCTGGACAAAAATATACCAACATTAGCCTAAACGAAGCAACAAAACGAAAACAAATACACAAATACGGTTGGTAAAAAAAGAGTAAACACAAACCGTAACACAGTTACGGTTCTTAACTGTAATCATATACCACCCGTATGTATCATACGGTTGGTAATTCGTTATTCTTACAAACCGTATATCTAGCAAAATAAAATTTCAGCATACAGGATATCTTACGGTTGTACACGAAAAGTCCTTAACAAACCGTAACATACATACGGTTGATATCTTTTTACAACTTATGAACCGTAGCATGTGCAGTAAATACTGCCATGCACATGAAGAGTTACGGTTGGTAATCATAGCACTAAATTATCAACCGTAAGCTACATACGGTTCGTAAAGAAATAAATTTTACCAACCGTAACTGGTTTATTTCTGGATTTCCCCCAAAATTGAACCAGTTACGGTTGGTAATTGATACATTACGAACCATAACCTGCACTTACGGTTGGTCCCGAGCTCAATTCCAACCGTATGTTTTTCTGAAATTTTTAAAAATTTGATTCTTTTGGTACTACAGATAATTTTGAGCAACAAAAAGCTAATGGGAACTAGTTTAGAAGTATACCTGATCATTTTCAGGGATGGGTTCTTCACTTTCTTGGTTAATTTCTTCAATTGGTTGAAATTGACCTTCATCTTGGGTTAACACATCTCTACCATCTAACAAGTACTCCATATCAGGATCTCCATCAAGAGGTATGTAGTACTTGTTTTCTCTAACATATAGAGATTCACCCATTTCAAATTTGCAACTGGAGTCACTCATTTTCGTTGACTGAATCAAAATCTAGGGTTCCACAAGTTTCACAAATATCACATAAGTTTTTCTTTTTCTTCTCCTCTAAACTTTTTTTGTTTTTTAGCTCTAAAAATATAATTTTGGTTTTGATTTAGAGTTAATATAAGTGAAATTAATCAAGAACACTAAACTAGGTTATCAATAATGAGGGTTAATTTGTCATTTTCAGTATTTTTTTGATAAAGGATACCTTGAATGATCATGTAATGACCCTTTTTGTCCTATTAGAATGTCACCCCTCTAATAAACCATGCCGCCCCTATAACAGGATACATTTTACTAGTCTTTTCTTCTCCATTAAAATTTGGTTCCATCTGCATGTCATATTTGAATAAAATGGGCGATTAGATACGGCAATTTTGTAAAAATCTACTTTTCTAATTATCTGATTTTGGAATCTCACACTTGATCGGTCAAATTTACATGTGACTATCCATTGTTTCATTCATAATAAAACTCCATTTTCTCCATTGCTTGATAATATTTTCAAATAAAATCAAGTGATTGACAACATTTTCAAATGGAGGTATTTCATAGCCGTAAGCATTTTTGCGCTTGCACATGTACTAAAAAAATTGTAATTCTGCCGAATGGCGTCCCATATAGTAATAAATCTTACCACATAAGCCCGAAAATTTGTGACTATAATAAGTGAAATGTACCTCAAATTTGTGATCCTTCAACAGTGGATGATCAAAAGCAGGTTGTTTGAAGATGTCAATGCAGTCTATAATATCACCATATTTGTTCTGAAGAAATACACATAAATGAAAATAATTAGGAAAAAATACTAACAAGCTAGAAGGTTATAATCGTTCCTCATAGGACACTAGCTCTGGTTCTTTTTTTTTCTTTTTTTTTATCTTAATGCAATTGGCTTGAGACTGAGAATCGATTATCTTACAACTATTGTTTTGACCGGAGGTTTCTTGAGAATTTCAAGTCGCCTTTCAATCTCCATGTCTTCTTCTCTGGATATGTTACTATTACTATCCCTTGCTCCATAACTGGACTGGATATAGAAGCATAAAGAAATTAACATCAGATATCTCCTCAAGTTGCTCCTAGAATCATCCATCTTTGGATAAGGGAAATTAGTTAGTAGTACTGTGAAATGATTTTGTGCCCATTGTCTCTAAAATACTTTAGAATCACTTACCACAAAAGATTTTGATGTTCCATTTGGGCAATGTATTTTAATGATGACTAATTTAGGGAAAAACTTTAAGTAGAGGTGCTTATTATCCGATCATCCAGTACAATACCAGCTTTAGGCCCAGACATGGGAACTCTACCTACTATGCTTTTCCTTTTGTTTTGGGAACCTTAAATTTTCAAATATTACTTGTACCCTTTAGGCCAAGCGCTTCTCTATAGCTTAATTGTAGCTAAGCGAAATGAACACGAAGGTGAACCTCACTGTGGATGAAGTGCATTGCTGAGCTTAACCACAAAAAACTCGGTTTCCGTCAAAATAATATCAAACGGAAACTTTCTTTTTTTTATCCAAATTTTATTTTAATGGATTTAAATAAATATTATTCATGGGTAAAAAGGAATTTAAGACAAAAAAATGGAGATATAATATGAAAAAAAAATAATAAAATAAAAGAGTTAAAAATAAAAAAAAAATGAGTAAAACTAGGTTACTAGTGAAAGTTTGAGAACCGAAATTCATTATCCGTAAATCAAATTTCAAACCGAAAAATTCGAAAAGTGAAAATTGAAAATTGAATTTCCGTAAATTAATTTTCAAACCAAAAATCAGTTTTTGTGTCTCGTCCTTTAGCTTAAGGGTGGATCAGATCTGATAAACTTTTAAATGAAACGAAACGAAATCGCCACATTAAAACGAAGCGATGGGCCGTAATAGTTGGATTTTGCTAATTAAGCTATATCGAAGCAAGTGCTCCCTTAATGTAACCCCATTAACAAATAATTAAGCATAGGGTAGGTTTGGATGCAGAAATTACGTTTTCCAGGGATTTATAATCCCATGGAATTATAAATTTCGGGACTCATTTAAATTCCACGTGTGTTTGGTAACCAAATAAAAAATCCCAGGAATATGGTAAATTCCCCATTTGAAATTCCCTGTCCTGTTTGGCATCACCTTCCAAATCCTAGGATTATCATAATACTCTCCCTTGGATTACTTAGAGTTGTTTGGTTAATTTTTCCAAAGAAAAGGAAACGAAAACAACAAACTGACAAAAGCATAAGGTGCACAGATTGCCTACACCCAGAACATAACATTTCGTCTGCACATAACATTTAATCAAAATATTAATCCAAAATTCAAAACAAATTAAATTGTAGCAAAGTATCTAAAGATTAACCAAGTAAGACTTATTCGCTATGCAACCTTTTCGTCGTAAGGTTCCTATACACTCGTTGAAAACGACAACCACTAAAAATCGCTCTGAACATTCAAATTCATCCGTAGCCATAGCTTTCGGTCTTCAAAACTCATAGTCAAGAAGACCTTCCTTCTTTCAACGTCAAGTAGCAACCAGTTGATAGCATCTAACCTGATATGGGTTTCCAAATGAAGTTCTTCCAATGCCTTCTGGCATTCTTCCCAGCATGACTTGTCCATTTCATTTCTTTTATCCATGGCACTTGCAACACGTCCAATTTCTTTATGTAGTCCGTTTATTTCTTGGACCAAAGTTGCAGCAATTGAACGGGTTCGCTGTTTTTTAAGATGCTCAAGATTGTTACCTGGTTGGCTTGAGGCAGAACGCTTATTACCTGGTTGGCTTGAGGCAGAACGCTTATCACCTGGTTGGCCTGACACAGAATGCTTATCACCTGGTTGGCTTGATGTTCCTCTAGGTGATGAATATGGCCCAAAAATTAATCCTCCACTCATTCCTGCTGCAGATGATGTATATGAACTATTATCATGTCCATGATCAGGATAATCATCCAAGTTGAATGATCCAGGAGGTAAAGGTTCATAATCTTCAGTCATCATTCCCGTCGTAGTTTCCTTTGTGCCCATAGCAGGTTCATTTCCCAATACTTCAATCATCTCAGTATACAAGTCCACTGACTTGTTCTTCAGATGCTTCAACTTTGGTCTCACCTGCATTCAATGAATACATCGTTATCCCCAATAACCAAATCAAAAATGAAACAAAGATGTTATGGTAAGGGGAGTACTAAAAATAAGAATGATTACTTACTTCCAAAGCATCATCCCAAACAGATGAATCAGCCATAAGCTTATTATTTTCATAGTCCCAGCCAAACCCACTTAATCCCATGAGTTCTTTCACGCCCTTCATAAGCTTTCTCATAGTTTTCAACCTATTTTGCACATTAAGTTTTGTCAGCGTATGCGTGCAAAGGGGTTGCAATCTTTTCACAACAGCTACAAATGCGGGTGCCTTCCAACCCGCTTGGCCTCCTTTAGCTTTGTTTCCCAACAGTTGTTGTTCTTTCAAAGTTGCCAACATTTCTTTGTCCATCGTAGTAGTCCAAGTAATGTTGTCTCTTTTCTGCTGCACTTGATCGGATTGAGGAGAGCCATCTTCCAAAAGAAGCATATCTAACCTGAAATAAATCAAGACAATGAAAAAAGATAATTCAGCTCCAATTATGTATTTGTAAGAAAATTAGCATATTATTCAATGTGTCGTGAATCCGTGATAATATAAGACAGTCCCGACACTCTATACAGACTGGTTATGAATCCAATCATAAGATCCAATACAAAAAGTAAATCAAACAATTCAAAAGAAGAAACAATTAATATTAAATTCATAACATAGTTCGTAACAATAAACCAAACAGTAAATCAAACGATAAGAAATTCAACTAATGACCATTATTCCCACTATAAGCATGCCACATCGTAAGTGCTAGATGATCTCTAAATCCAGACCAATTGGCATTAGGCTCTAATCCTATAACATCGTCTCTCAATTCCGTAAAGTCTTCATGCTCTTCCTCAGGGGAATCTTCCCATTCATCACCAAAATCAGTAGGATCCACCTCCCTTATTATGTTATGCATGATACAACATGCTAATATAATTTTTGTTTGTGTATCCACAGAATAAAAAGGAGATGTCCTTAAGTATGCAAATCTCTTTTTTAGCAGACCAAAAATACGTTCCACCACATTACGTAAAGAGGAGTGACGGCAATTATACAGCTCTTTTGGGTTCGACGGTTGTTTCCCATGATGATCAGACAAATGATATCTAGTCCCACGGTAAGGAGTTAAGAAGCCCGGGGCAAGCGGAAATCCAGCGTCTCCGAGGTAATACTTGTCTATGGCACAAAAATAAATATAAGTAAGTATATGTAAAATTACCTACCTAATCTCTAAGAAATTAAGCTTAAAAATGAGATAATTTACCTTTAGGAATGGTTAGTTTGTCTGCACAAGTAGTCACAGCAGATCTTAAAAGTCTACTGTCATGGGCAGATCCTTCCCAACCGGCTAAGACATATGTAAATTTCATGTCAAATGAGCAAGCAGCTAAAACATTGTGTCTAATATCTCCCTTTCGGTTACGATGACGCGGTTGGTCTTCTAATGGTACAGTTGCTGGCATGTATGTACCGTCTATTGCACCAACGCAATCCTACATATAACATTTCAAATTAGTCAGTCGATCTACATACGTGAATTGTGTATATACAAATAAATTATTGAATTGATACCTTAAACTATGTCATGGACCAGCCTTGCCTATCCCCCATTAACGGTGAAAAATTCGCGCGATCAGGATTTACCCATTCTTTACCAAGCCTTAATATTGCAAGCAGTACATTGTGGAAGTGTCGATGTACTGTTTCAGTTGACCTTATAACATCAAACCCACTGTGCCTCATTTTCGTGTCGTGCCCTACGATAAGAAGGAATATAGCCACTTGCTCTGGTATGCCAACCCATCGACTACTTTCCAACCCTGCCCCTTCTAAAATTTGACATATTCTATGGAATGTATATCTGCTAACTCTAAGCATATCCCTACAGGTGTTGTCGTTCTCTCCGAAAAGTCTTTCTAGAGCAAGTTGTCGCTCATATTCCCGATTCCTAGATGGTTCCTTCTCTAAATACAACGTGGATATCATGGATAATCCAGCTTGACAAGAAGCTATAGCAACAATACAACACAACCATGCAACTACATCCCAATCAGTAGGAAACGGCATCTTCCTACATTTACCAACAAACTGATTGTATCGGATAATCAACAGTATTTTATCAAAATCAAACAAGACTATTTTTATAGAAAATCCAAAAAAAAACAAACAATGATAATCATCATCAAAATATATTATCGTCTATTATATGTGGACACACACAACATGGCTAGCATAAACAGAAGTAAGCAAACACATAAAACAAAACAACAGAGATCAAAACAACATAGATCAAAACAACTTCAAAATCAGAATTGCAAATACAACCATGAAACTCCAACTTACTGGTATTTAGTGAATAGGACTATGTACATTAAAGAAAACGATATATAAGTTGATTAGATACATCACAAAGTCACTGAGGATACCAGTAACTTAACCACCACCGAACTAACATGCATGTGATTGGGGACACAGATCTAACTTGTACTAACAAAAATATGGCAAAAGAGATCAATAAACAAAGATATCAATAAACAAAATAGATCAAAATCGTTGTCTGTTATAGTGAAAAAAAAAATGGAACATTAATAATCAATCAACCTAACCAAAAAGAAGATAGATGTATACTATAAATCAAATAAACGCATATGTATTAAAAATCAAAATGATAATCGATTAGGGTTTAAGTTTTTTACCTCTGCGGATTCAACGAGGAAAGGATAACAGAAACTGGCGGGAGGGTTGCAGGAGGGTAAAAAGAAATCTGGAGGGGAATTGATACCGAGCAAGGGATTTTATAGGGGGGTTTAGGGTTTAATTTATGTGGGCCCATAAATCCCTCGTTAAATTTTCCAACAAATCTTAGGGGGGGGTCGGACTCAAAATGGAGGATTTGCTGGAAAAGTGATTCCCATGGAAAACATGAATCCAGGGAAATTTGACAACCAAACATACCGAGGGAAACCGAATTCCACCAAATCCCCAGGCCCCATAAATCCCACCTCTAAAATTCTGCATCCAAACCCACCAATAGATTATTAAACAGGAAATAAATAATTAAGCTTTGTCATTCCCCTTTAATTGCTAGGTTTCGATACAGATTTTGGGTGAATAAGCACGATTAGGTCACCAGTAGATCACATGATAGATTTCGAGTTGCAGTAGTGTATTTGTGGAGAATAACATTTTTTGGATCACGAGGTAAAAATCGCATTACTGCGACATATTTTGATCTAACATTTGGGTCAATGGATAAACTCTAAGTAACAAAGCAACTTTTAGGCGAAAACGAAAAGGCACATTTGAGTCTCTTACTAATATCAATCCAAAATTTTCGGATCACTAGCATTCATAAATCATATTGGTATTTTGGGTCGCAATTGTTGACAAATTTTTGAGACACGCGAAAAGAGTTCGTTGACGATTATTAAAGACCGATACGAGCATTAAGGGGGCTGGTATTATTTCATGTAAGACGAAATTTTTATGAGTGATTCTGGCCATTGAATCACTCAAATGGTACCAATCCTTGATACCAGTCTTTAGCAACCATACGCTACAATAAAAAGTTGGTGAAACACAATACCAATGTTTAATTCATCTCTTTAATAAATGTTATTTCTTACTAGAAAAAAAAAGAACTAAGACCATGATCGACCGATGTGAGAATTCAGGTTTTTTCCGCTGAAGTAAAAAGGTTAAGATAAATTGAAAAGGAAAAAGAGAATGCAAGACAGAAGAACGCCTAAGCATGATAAAGGAGATAGATTAAAAGCCTTCTTAAAATAAGCTAAAAGCAATATCTAGCACCAGAACCAATGTGGGATTTCATGTTACATTACTCAATGCAAGATTGATGTAGATTTGAGATTGTGACGCTCCAAATACTAAACATGGTTAGCTAATCGGATTACAACCTAGTTGAAGCATCAAATCCGGATTATTGATTTTAAGAGTTATATTTACATAGCATAAACAAAATACAAACCCAAATTTTTGGATACTAAATAAATGAAAGTCTCTCAAGTGATATAAATATACATTTATGTGTGGTTTTACAGATAAAGAAACAATACATACATAAAAATATATACAATATATGTAGTTCGAATAAACTTTAAACTATGAGAACGAATGCCTTCACGAAGCATCATCTCCTATGAAACTTAAATTGAAGTGAGAATGAGTGAGCACATCATCCCAAAGGGTTTCCCAATGGAAACAAATAACTTTAAAATGATCACTAACATGCTTCACGGTTCTAAAAGATAATAAATTAAAATACAACAATAAAAGAAAGCAGATAACACTTTTTTCACTCAGCATTCATCACAACAACATAAGTATGACATTCCTGAAAGAAAGTCATTCTAACTGCACTTCCTCAAATTTTGCGACCATAATAACAACATCCGTAAAATATCACCACCATATGATCCACAAAAGTGATGCTAGAACAAACCAAAAATATGTCACTCTGACCTCGCAAAACTCATTGGAGAAGACGAAAGTAGAATAACTTCATATTCAAATAATAGCGCCATCTACATGAAATGCCCATCCACCCCATAATTCAGGCAACTAACATCAAAAGTCCCGAAGGTCTACAATCAAGCATAATATGCATGTTAGAGCAATGCTCGGTTTAACCCACAAGTTTTTATATCTCAAGCTTGTTGTCAACGTTAGATGATCAGAACTATAACTTGATTTCTAATATACTAAGTCAAGTCTCAGAATAAGTTAGAATTTTGTAGTTGAGTATCAGACATCACCCTCGAAGACTGAAGATCGACGAAGACTGAACCATTCTATTTTACTCAAAGATGTTCAACGATCCTTAACAATATTAGTTCTAAATAATTTATTGTGTTAATTAATTTGTGTATCAATTGAAAACTGCCCATGCAAATGATTTTATCACGTGGTAATGTTTCGAACATCATAAGATACAAATATTAAACTATCTGATATTTCTGCTCAAGGTAGGTTGACAAACCAGTTCTTTAACCATGGATATCTGAGTTTCAGAAATACAGGTGGGTTGGGAACCATTTCACAAACCGCAAGTTCAGATGGAGACAATTCACGAACAATTGTGAACTGAAATTTGAAAGTTGGTTTTAAATGCTAGACGTTGATGAACCCGGTTAACAAACCGTGGTCAACTAAGTTCGGTAGTCTTGTAAGGTTGGGAAACCCAGTTCACGAAGCTTTGCACCTTGACTCGTGGACAAGCGTAATGGTTTAAGAACCGTTTTACCAATCGTCCTTGTAGATTTTAGCAGATGCTCAAAGACTTATTTTTTTTTTAATATTTTCACCAATTATTTATTTTTTATTTTTTTGGTTTTTACACAATTCGCAGGGTTTATATGTTTACCATTGTTAGATCTCTCTCAAACACTTCTAAGACTTCATTGATCACTCAAACACTTAAATCTTTAAATGTTTAAATGAACATCAAATTGCTTTAAATGAACATTATACACGGTTTCAGAACCGGTTCCTAGTGTATATTCTTCAATTGAATTTTCAAGACCTAAAAGTGTTTGTTTGATTCTCAAGTTATCTTAGATTGAATTCTAAGCAACCACTGGTATTTGAAAACTAGAAAAAGAAATGCTCATTCAACTGGGAAATTCAATCCCTGACACTTTGTGTCTTAGTTGATTCTAGAGTCATAGACCTAGGTTTCATATAAGAAACATAATTAGGTCTACGACTAAAAGATTTTTCTTTGGGGATTCGTGAACCCAGGTCCGACTATTTTTACCTTGATAATTCGTGTATCCTGATCTTGCTTTTCTGTTATAGAGGTTTTTGTAATATCTTTCAGGAAAGATAGATAGTAATCGCAAAGTTTTCTTCATCTCAGACATTGTCATTTTACAATATAGATATCTAAAAACTAATATTAATTTATCTTTTGAAGATTGTTCTTGAGAGGTGGTTAAGAATCCAGGATGCTCTTTGGGAGTCATAAGTTCCGGATATGTGAGGTTTGCTAGCTTTATCTATTGCATATTGTTTTAAAAAGTCTTCACTTCGGCTGAAGAAACTATTATGATGTAAAGGACGTCATCTAATGGAATCAATTGAGTAGAGCCTTATGAGGTTCAATAGACATAAGGAACGCGACTGTAACTGAATTTCTTGGAGGGTGGATTCGGTCTCAATTACATTCCAGTCTGATAGTACGATAATGTCTGTGACGGCTTAATATAGTTTGGTGTTCGAATCTGGACAAAGTCCCGTTTATTTATTTATTTATTTATTTATTGTGGTTTCCTCGTTAAGAAAATTCTTGTGGGTGTGCGCTTTTACTTTTCCGCATCTTTTGATTGTTAAAAGTAATATACTCCTATCAAAACAAAAGGTTGGTGGTGTACTTGGTACCCCTGCGATTTCAATGCACACGAGTGATTTTCCAAAAACAAAATAGTATATATAATAGAAAAATGAGAAAAAAGCCTCCCTACTAGATAATATTCAAACGGGGAAGAAGCCGCCCTACTAAGTAATACAGAAACGGGAAGAAGTCGCCATATTAAATAATATTCAAACGGGGAAGAAACCACCCTACTAAACTTATCCAGGAGCTGTGGGGTATCACAGACAATCCTTGCAGGGAAATCAAAAAACGCATATCACACAACATACCCATTCATTTAATTACATTCAAACATGGTCACAAATAACAAGGATTCATCATGCTCGCGGATAAAATAAACTTAATGATTACAAGAAGGTTACTGAGTTCCCACCTGTTTTGATGATAAATCACGCTTACTTCAAGAATTCCCATTTACACGTCTATAAAACTGTTCCTCGTCATCATCATGTAGATCGTGTAATTACCATATGAATAGCATGACAATGATATAAAAATGGTTTCTCAGAATCCAATCGATATTCGTTGCTCTATCTCTTTTTTCTTTTTAGTATTTCACTATCTCTTTCTTTATTAAAGTTCCATTTATAGTCTATGTCCAAACTAGTTACCAAAGGAATAGGAAAAAGTGGTCGGAAACCGGACGAAAAGGTCACCGGAAAACTGTATCTCCCCAAAATCCAGTTACTTAATA
The DNA here is from genome assembly GCF_003573695.1 of Papaver somniferum. NCBI lineage: Eukaryota > Viridiplantae > Streptophyta > Magnoliopsida > Ranunculales > Papaveraceae > Papaver > Papaver somniferum. The sequence continues at coordinate 24,502,947 of NC_039365.1, forward strand.
ATTTAGGAGATTAAGTTAAAGCTTAAAATTTATTAGTGATAAAATCCAAATCAGGATCTGTTACATGACTGACCCGGACTTACAGATTCAACAATCTAACAAATATAAAAGTAATTTAAAAAGTTACAATAGAGATTTTCAACTGAGTTCTACCTGTTCCATGAATTAGAATCAAAGTAACTAGGTTAAATGACCATTTTTAGTTTGGAAACAAATCCAAACATATTAATAAATTTATATTCATTAGAAGCATTAGTATCATTGATAGATCCAACCATTTCTCAGGGTTTAAATCAAAAACAGAGAAACAAATGTGACATAAATAATCAAAATGGATATGAATCATCAGAAATTAGTCTGAATCGGCATCTGAAACTCAGTCTTGGAACTGATTATTGCAATTGATGTTACTGTAGAAGAAAATTTTGAATATGACGAGGGTGTTGAAGATAATCTTGGTTCTATAGTAGACGATATTGAAGATGTTCTCACTGCTGAAGAAAACCATCAAACTCAACTAAAAACAAATAAATTAAAAAAACATATTGGACCCTAGAAAAACAAAAATCAAACTATCAAAAATAAAGATTAAGAAGTAACATAGTTTTGGTGTTGTTGATATGCTCGGACCATCCCCAATGGAGCAGATCTGAGCAGAAAAGAGATTCACATGGCTAGGATTTTCATGATTTTTCATTCGAGGAGAGTGAAGGAAAGAGAAAAGTATGGTTGAACAAAGGAGAGAGAAAAATAAGAAGCTGAAAGCCATCAATTATGCTCGAGTTTGACTCAATTTTTTTTTGCGCTTGAGTGTGACTCAAAGAGAAATGAAAAAGTTGTATTTAAATTCATTCTTTTCGACTGACTCAAAGAAATCATTTGAAAAAAGGAAGACAATTGATCCCCAGTTTGACAGATCTTCTGCAAATTCATAATCCTATTCCCGGTGGCTACCGGTCTTCTCTAGCAAGTACTCCATCAATTGAAGTTTTTAAAATTATAATATTTGATTTTGTGTTAGTTTTAGTTGTGGATTTCTGTAGGTATTAGTGAAAGAATGATTCTTTATATGGTCATTGGGATATAAGATTCATTTCTTCCTAATTGATTTATTCCGTTGAAATAACACCCATTCTCTAATTTTCACTTGATTTTTTGGATGTAGGTGTCATAATTGTAGTTTAATGGATGCTTACAAAGTCCTCTAAATCAATTCGAACGAAGACGATTCCCTTACCCGATACTGTCCGGTTCCTGAGGTACCACCAATAAGAATCAATGATGTGTCCAACGACCGATGTTTCTTTGAATCCCACAAACAAAACTTTGGTCGAGTTTTTCTCCCTCAGAATTTACCTTCGTTAAATAATTCGAAACATCCCGTAGTGATTTACTTTCATCCAGGTGGTTTTGTAACTTGTACTACAACTTCTTCACCATTCCACCAACTTTGTACTAAAATGGCTAGTAAATTGCAAGTTTTAGTTGTTTCTGTGGAGTATCGCCTGACGCCTGAAAAATAGACTTCCTTGCGCTTATGAAAATGCTATTGATGCAATTCTTCGGGATAATAATCAAGCAATGATTAATTCTGATACATTCATATGTGAAAATATTGAGTTTTTTAGTGTTTTCTTATGAATTCTAGTTCTGACGCAGTGGCGAATCCATAACTGTACTTTAAAGGGGGAATATTTTGTTCTTTAAGATCATAAGAATGAATATAACAAATAACAGGAGAATATTGGAGTAGAAAAATGTCTCTGATGTTCAAACTTTTAAAATATGAATTACAAAATTATTTTTCTGTTTACCAAAATATTACCATTAAAAAAAATCATGCTCAAAAAGTATTTAACATGAAAACAAAGCATATTATATCACAGAAGAATAATTATATGTCAAAAAAAAGTTCATTAGCAAATATTTATAAGCAAAAATAAAAATTCATCATATTATGAAAATTACATTTTTAACACAAAAGATGCTTTTTGTGATTAAGTTAGTATTAATGCACATAATATGTGTATTAAATAAATACATTAACGAGATTTTTATAATTGTTTTAACTTCTTTCGTAATGCTTATACATTCACAAATATATTACTAGCAAATATTTATATGTAATAAGGAAATTTTGTATTATAAAAGAAATATTAAATACAAAAAACAAAAAAAAAATTATTGGATCTAACTAAATTACTGTATTTCTCAAACGTATACATGACAAAGCAAATTATAAGTCATCCGTTGTAATAAATTGATAGCAAAACTAATTGTTGAGATATATGTATGTTATAATTGTTTTTTTTATTTTTGGTAAAAAAGTTATGAGGATTTTTTTTCCATCTTATCCACTTACGTATTCAAATGTACAAAATGATAGAATGGAAATCCTATGTGTCTGATTTAAGCAAATGATGGATGAAATACACTCACAAACATATTTAGTTCCTAAAACAAGATTTCAACTAGTTATTCATACAAATACCCTATAGTACCCTATGATACTAAAATTCGATACAAGTATATCTATAACTAGATAATAGTTCTTGGTAGAATTTTACACACACCATATGGTCCAAATCAATTTCTTTACTCTAACTTAGATTAATAGAAATTCGAACATAAGGCCCGCATATTCATTAAGAAAATTATGGCACAACCATAAGAAAAGATCAACAATTTAAGATACATAGACATGTGCTCAAATATATGAAACCAATTGATACAATTGAATAACCAGTTGTGCGCGTAAATATATTCTCTTCCATGTGATCTATAAAACGACAATCAATGCATTAATAAATTAGACCAATACAAAAGAATTAATCAGTCTACTAATTGACGTGATGATCATTATATCCTTGGAAAGAAATTTCCAGGCCTTATATATTTTTGCTGAACATTTAATATTAATGGCTTCGTATGATACAACAATTCCTCTCAAAGTAAAACTGAAGTTAAATGCTTTACAAGCGGCGAACGCAAGATGAAGAATAAAACCCACTTGTGCTAGAAAATGAATTCAATGGTGAAAAGTTTCGGCTATTCCAAAAACAAAATGACTTGGTTTTTTTTATGCAATTCATTTCCGACTCTTGGTTTCAAACTAGATTTCTACTTTATGTTCCTTGAAGTGGCACCTTTTCACAAATGGCCATATGGAAAGAAGACTGTAACATTGGTCGTCAGAATGGGGTTTGACGGAGAGTCACAACCTAGACCATAAGATTGAAATTTTAAAGTAACCGTCAGTTGTATTGATTCCAGATGGGCATATTGTTGCAAATACTAAATCTAGAATTTCATTGATATACCAACAAAAACCATAAATATAAACCGAGAGTATGGGATAAACCGAATATGGAAAAGAAGTCGGCAGTGACAAAGAAAAAAAGGATGAAAAAGTAAGGGAGACTACTGATGATTGTGATAGAAAATCATATTACCAAACATATAACGAGAGTATGGAAGTGGGATACATGATTTTGATGGAGTCTTAGTGCAATCAAATCCAGTTCAGTAGTTAATGGATTTTCAACTCCAAATTTGACTTCTAATTCTAATGGGAAGGTGAATTCGGATGTGGATCTTCCAGCTCAAATGGATTTGAGTTGGACTACAGTCAGGAAAAGAGAAAGAAAAATTTATGGAAAAAGATTTGGGTTTGCTTTCAGATTCTATTTTCCCTATTTCTAGACAGATGAAGCAAGAGCAAGAGGCTGAGGCTACTGTCTCTATTAGTGAGGTCGAAATCTATGTTCGACTAGATTCTCAAATTTCTTTTAGTAAGATAATGAGTATCCCTCCCATGAAATCTATGTGTAGAGATCTTATTCGGAGGATTGCAAAACCTTGCTCAAAACAAAAAACACCTCTGATAAAGTATGATGATAGTTTTGGAGATTTCAACCTTGATTCTGATAATGATGAACGAATTAATGTTTCCAAATGCTCAGTTCATGATGAAAATAGATATTTTAAAAGGTGAGTTGTTTTTTCTTTCTTCTAGTACCTTTAGGATTTCTTGATAATGTAAGACTTTAAGTAAATCTTGATTGAAGCTTTTTCTGTTATTTTTTTTTCATTTCAAAGGTTCTTAATTGCTCCCTAGTGGGCTTTATTGTTTCTTTTTTTTTATATCATTTTTTATTTTTTTCTTTCTTTCCTTCCTTATTTTCCTTATTGATGACATATTTGTTTTAATGAATTTTGCTCTTTTCGCATCAAAAACGAATACATGAAAGGAAAAATCTCATACACCAATTTTAAAGTACATTAAATACTCTACATGTTTCATACAAATTGGAAATTTGAAACCACCGTAAAAATACTTATTTAAAAATAAAATTACGGAAACTTTGTCTTTTTTTCAGGAAAATAGGAACTATACAAAAAATCCATAACTTTATTTCGATCTTAGTAAAAGTGTTGAAGAAATTTATTGACGGAGGCTTTCATTATAGTGAACGGTTCGATGAAGAGCTAGTTCAGGATTTGATTAAGGGTTTTAATGATTTTATTTACTTTTCCGAGATGCGGACTACAAGTAATTGAAATCCCTTTCATTCTCTATTGCACTCTTTTGTAATTTTCTTCTTTTTCTTTTTTTTGAAACTTTTATGTGTACTATTTTTTTTTTTTGAAACTTTTATGTCTAGTTCTGAGAAATATTAGTGGCTTTAACTATTATTTTTATACACACAAGTATAGTAAAACTTCAATAAATTAATTCTCGATAATTAATTATTTTATTAAAATAATAAAATATTCCAATCCCAATTATCTTTCTAAAAATTAAGTTTTAGTTCGGTAAGTTATAACTTATAAAAATTAAGTGTTAGTTTGTTAAGTTATAAATGTTCCAAAAATAGTAGTAATTTTTACTGAAGCCTCCTGTGTAGAATTCCCGGTCAGCTATTCGAAAAATAGCTGACCAATTATCTAAACGTTGCATGAAGTTGGCTTGGTAGGCCCTGACTAATTATAGTTTGCGGGGTTACGTAGTTACATGAAGAAGTCAATATGACAGTTAAAACCATCCTAATTGCATGGGGAACCCCATGAGGAGTTGACCTGTTTATGTTCACACAAAAAATCCTAAAAAAAGGCACGGTTATCATCAAAACCTTGAATACGAATCATTGAACTTTTTTTTCTTCTAAATTCATAGCTAGATAGAGAAATTTTACTAGCTATCAACCAAAATGTCTGAGGAACCAAAAAGAAAACCACCAAACAATAATGAGGAAGAGAAAGCTCCCCCGCCGATTGATCCATGCGCAATGCTCAAAATAGTTCGCAACGCAGACGGTTCAATTACTCGACAAACCGACCTACTTACGGTACCACCAACAACGGAAGAAGAAATGTCAGTTCCGGGACTATCTGTTGTTACCAAAGACATCACACTCAATGCTGAGAACGAAACTTGGGTTCGAATTTACCGTCCTACGAAGATACCATCCAACGATACCAATGTTGCTAGACTTCCTGTCATAGTTTACTTCCATTGCGGAGCATTCATTATGTTTAGCGCGGACAATGTTTTCGACAACGAACCGTGTACGCGTTTCTGTAATGAAACACTTTCCATCGTGGTCTCTGTGAATTTCCGTTTGGCGCCAGAAAACAAATTACCAGCAGCATATGAAGATGGCATCGAGACTTTGCTTTGGCTCAAAAACCAAGCCGTGGATCCGAATGGCGAACAATGGTTAAAAGATTACGCTGATTTTTCAAGGTGTTACATTATGGGTGCGAGCACTGGTGGTACAGTTGCTTACTATACGGCGTTACGTGCAACTACGATGAATTTAGAACCGGTTAAATTAGACGGACTCATCTTAAACCAGCCTTTCTTTACCGGAACTAAGAAAACTAAATCGGAGAGGAAATTAGCAAATGATACGGTGATACCAGGTCCAGTTGTTGACGTAATGGTGGAATTAGCTTTACCAGATGGATCTGACCATGATCATGAATATCTTAACCCAATGACTAAATCAGAATATTCTGATAATATTAAGAAATTACCAAGGACTTTGGTAAGAGGGTTTGAAGGGGACCCAACGTTGGATCGTCAGATGGAACTTGTTAGAGTTTTGATTCGGCATGGTGTTCCAGTTACTGCTCATTTCAGCGAGATTGGTTTTCATTTGATTGATTTTATTGATCCTAAGAGACATTTAGCTATGTTAAAATATCTTAAAGACTTTATTATTTGAGTGTGTTTAGAACTGAAATCTCTCTATCAATCTTTTGTATCTCTTTTATTCCTTGTATGTAATATTTTCATTCCAAGTGTGTTTAGACTTGACGGAAAAGAGAAAGTTTTTCTTATTTCCTATCCCCACTTTCCCTATTTCCCATCCACGTAAATTCTTATCCCCAATAATCCTATGTACCACCTTATGAGTTTTCATAAATTCTAAATATTATCTTTTGACATTTTATTTAGGATCGGGATCCCTTAACAAAAGGTTTTGACAAAACTTGCTAACCCCATGATCTAATTTATCTAACGGTTAATTTTGTGGATGATGTGGCACTAAATTATGTGTTTGACTTATTTAGAGACAAGGCAAATTCTGTTACGTGAATATAGGAAATATTATACGGAAAGAAATTTGAGGAAAAAAATAAAACAACAATCTGTGATGATCTTTTTTTTAAGTAAAATTAACTAAGCCAGTGTTATGAGTAACCGATCAAAGTTCTACTCCTTCAAGTCTTTGAATGTTTAGATGATCCAACGTGTACTATCTAAATGAACTCTTAATATATATATTTTTTAAGCATCATGAACTCTGCCGATCAAAAAAAAAATCATGAACTCTAATTGGTCATAACAATTTATATATTGATCACTACAAAAGAACAGTTTCAAGCTTTTATACTTAAAAATAGCGATCTGGGAGATCAATAAACATTGCATAGATATAGTATGTGAAGAAGGTGAATGTATTACCTAATTTCTTTTTTGAAGAAAATATATATATTCCCTAATTGAAACACAATTAAATAATTTAAGAATCTTTCACCATTATTTTTTCGTTATCTTTCTCATATTTAGGCTCAGATGGACTTTTGCCTTTTGAATTTGAACAAGCCAAACACAAACCAAACATAAATTATGTTTCATGTCATCTTAAAGGAAAGATGTTAGATATATAAGATCCGGCGATTGATAAATTTTGTTAAAATTTTTTGTCAAAACCTTTTGTTAACGGATCCCGACCATTTTATTTAACCCCAATAATAAAACTAACCAACCGCGAATAAAAACCTAAGTTATACTTCTTCTTCTCTATCTCTACCAAGGACTGGTACTTCTTTAACTAAGTTCTCATTTTCGCGTATACAG